>NC_132795.1:22620000-23231428 GCF_048418805.1 Vulpes vulpes
TCAAGGGGCTTTGAATGCTTCTGTTTGCTATCTTGGAACCCTTGGCACTGTCCTCAGAACAAGCCTGGCTTGCTGGATGATCCAGACATGGGACCTAGCCATATCATTACCCAGGCAACAGCCAGTTGACTATTTGACTAATAAGTGGAGCCTTCCTAGATGAGAAGGTTGTAGCTGAACTGTTAGCTGACTGCAGTGAGAGAGTCAAGCAGAATTGTCCAGTTGACCTGTATACATGTAAGAAAGAACAAATAGTTGTTTTCAGATGCTAAGGTTAGGGATCATTATTGTATAGCCATAAATCCCTAATACCGTAGGGGAGCCATTGGATAGATTTGTGTATGGTAGTGATATATCTGATCAGGGTAGTGGTAAAGATCATTTGATTGCTGTGTAGAGGCAGGAAGACTCTGTAGGTGGCTAGTACAGTGATTCAGGATAGATGTTGTTAGTTTGGCCTAGGGATAGGTTTGGCAGTGTAGTTTGGTAAAGGTTTGGCAATATAGACAATGTATATATTTAGGCAAGGTTACTACTGACTATATACATATGAGGTACATGGCTCACTTATTTTGATTCTGATTAACCATCTTGTGCGTAGATGTTGGCCAAAACTTCCTTCACATGGACTAGGTTATAGACAGAGCTGTTTATTAGCTGCCAACATTAAATATTGTCCCTGTTTATTGGATCATTTTGTTCACTGTTGTATATATAGCTGTTCCATAGTCTGAATGTCCAATAAATGTATTGTACAAGTATTAACTGGTAAATGAGTGACGTGTCACGATCAAACTAAATGTGGTTAGTTTTCATCAAGTGCTTAATAGTTTCATCACAAATATTACAAAATTTCAGGGGACTGTTCTGTGTTAAAGTTTCCTCATCTTTAAAATAGAAAGATCGGGCTCCATGTATGTCATGAGAGGTCCCTTCTATATCCAAAATTCATATTAATTTCCTTTTATTATGCTTGTCAAAATTGCTTTTGGATAGGCCAGTGCTAGAATCTTTCACCCCTATGCACAAAAACCAGAAAATAATTATGGTTCTTTGTCTAAAAGTAAGTATTTTAATCCTAAATCTAGAACCAACTAAAATCTATTCTAAACTCAATTTTTGGGCAGCCCGAGTGGCTCAGTGGTTTAGCGCCGCCTTCAGCCCAGGGTGTGATCTTGGAGACCTGGGATTGACTCCCATGTCAGGCTTCCTGTGTGTAGCCTGCTTCTCCCTCTGCCTGTGTCTCTGCCTCTCTCTGTGTCTCTCATGAATAAATAAGTAAAATCTTAAAAAAAAAAAACTCAACTTTTGTGTCAGTTGAAAGAGCAGTTAGGCAAAAATCAGTAATATTGTTTCATATTTCGAATGTCATGTGTATTGCATTCTTTGAAAATCTCCAATACTTTGGACAAATAGGCAGGTTGTAAGTAAAAATGGGCACTCATCAACTCAATTGAATGTTATATATCCATTAAGATGATGTTTATGGGCACTATATCACAATTTAATAATTACTAATGTGCATCATGATTTGGATAAAATAATTACAGTGCTATGTAAGTAAACTCATATTCTTCTAAAAGTTTTTTATTTATTTACAATAACCCTGTTAGGTAATAATAGTGTTACACCAATTTTACAGATAAGGAAACTGAGACATAAATGGACAAAGTAATTTACCCCAAATGGCACAGCTGGTAAGGGACCTCTCCTATTCAAAACAGCCTTAGATGTCTTAGGCAATACACTGAAGACAAGAAGAGGAAGTAGAAGGTAAAGTTATTGAAACAGAAAAGCCAAGCTTATTATTTGTAGGTGAAATTATCACCCACTTAGAGAATTTGAATAACCTGCAAAACCTTTCTCATAAAAGAGTAAGGTGATCATTAAATGCAAATCAAGAGCTTTTTTATATTTTAATAAGCTGTTGTGGAACAGCATGCAAAAAATTGTTTAAAATGAAACATAACATATGAAATAGTAATCAAGCCAAAAAGGGTCGTAAATGAAGGGCATGTAGCTGGGCTTCCGAGTTTTGTATCTGGCTCTAGAGGTGAAGCTTTCAAGTCTAATACACAGCAGAGGGGACCAAGAACACAAAGTTCTGCTGGTTTTTAAAATTCTGCTAATGAGTACAAAAGTAACTGAAGAGCTTTTAGATGATAATTTATTAACTGAAAACTGGTATCATACAAAGTTATTTAAACATTTTTTAAAAACTAAATGCAGACTTTTACAGTATTTATTTTGGAACAATCCCATTGTACTGGAATGGTCCTGTTGTATATAAAAGAAATTTGAAGAAGAGCAGTTTAGTTGTCCTGAATTGCCTTGTTTTATGTTTTGCAAATGATACCAAGTTATTTGCTTCCTTTTTGCCTAATTCAGCCCCTTTTTAACCATTTCTTTTTTGACACCCCATCACTGTATTAAATCAAACAGGCAGGAGTGATAGAAAAAAAGAAATTATTTTACTGCTAGATTCAGAGGCCTCATAAAAGGTATAGTGGACTATTTTTGGTTGGATAGGACAGTTTGCATCATGGGATCTCTGCTTGAATCATTTCTTAGGTGTCCACAGACAGCCTTAGATGAGGGGAAAAACAAACCCACACAGCTGGATTCCTCTGCATAGGCAGGAAACTGTGTTCTCATCATGAAAGCAGAGCAATTTCATCATCCAGCTTATTTCTAAATTGGACTTCTGCAATGCGACTTGTATAGGGGATATAATATTGAATAAGGATGTTAATAATTTAAGAATCTAACAATTGCCTTTCTGTGATAGGAGGGCTTTATTCTGAAGATTCCAAGGTATTTCCATGAAATGAGTGCCATGATCTAGAAGAAAGGTCTGCCACAGGTGAGGATGTGGGAATATACCTGTGTCAGAACTTTGATTATGAAATGAGCCATCAGTGTTCTGTCCTTGCTGAAGATTTTTATCATAAACTTGAAATGTCCATACATACATCCCCTTAATAAAGAATTTATTAGAGAGAATAAAGAATTTATTCAAATATTCTTTCACTTCTGGAGTAACTGTTTAAAACACTATGCTGAGTTTGAGAAAGAGAGAGAGAGAGAGGAATAAAGAGGAGTAATGCACTAGTTCAGGGTTTTAATTTGATAGGAATTTCCCATGGTCTTATACCTCTCCACTCATAAATAGCCAAAATTTATTTGGTTACATGTTCTACTGGATAATATCTAGAGAGTGCCATCATTTACTTTTGAATAAATACTCACCGAAATTAAACAAAAAAGAGAGCTATGATTATAGCTGCTCTCATTCTTAGGTGATTCCAGACAAGAGAACATCTGGGGATGTGGAACTTTCTGTGACCTTAGAAAACCTTTCTAAAAGTTCTTAAACTTGGTGTATATGTGCTTTAGCCTTAATTTCCTTGTGTTCCTTACAGCTGTCCTGTTACCCACTTTATTTTGCTCCCTTCAAAAGGCATAATTCTCGAAGCATATGGCACTTTTGTGATGGACGTTTCGCAAGAACTTTGGATAGAACTGTGTTAGTTTAGTTTGCTTCTAGGACTGCTGCCATTACTATGGGGTTGGTCATTAATGCCCCATGGCTTAGTGGCAGGGAATTAGAGACTATCACAATTGTCAGGCCAGTGAAGAATAGAAGAAACCTGATGGAAGATGAATTTCTTTGAACATAGCCTACCAACAAGGCCATGTGGCAACCACTTCAGCCCATCAAAGCTCTCCTGGAACATTTTCAGGAAGAGCTTGATTGCAAGCTATGCCTGGCTGCTTTCACTTCTCATTTCAACAACACTGGGCATATTTTCTAAACTCTTCTGAGCATAATAACAGACAAGCTACCCTGTAAGGCAAGGCTATAATTCCACTGAGGGGTGCTGGCGGTGACATGTACCATGAAGTCAGAATTTGCGTGGTTTGTCACCAGAACCCCCAGGGTGGAATTATAGCCTCATTCATTTCTTATTTCTTTAATATGTAGATGTCACTTTGCCTCTTCCATCATCTCCCCTATAGTTCTTGCCTCTGATTTCCTTTGGCCACCAAAGAATACTTTATCTCCTACTGTTTTGATAATTTCCTACACCATTAGCATTTTTAGCTCTGTGATATGGACATGTTTCTGCTCCCTTATTCTTGTCAGAAGTTTGCTGCTGCAGGGTCAGATTACTCAAAAGGGTCATTAGATTTGAGCCCTGGAGGTAGTGACCACAGGGCCCTATTCAGCCCTGTTTATAAAGGAGGTTAACTCTAGATGTGCTAGATGTTAACTCTAGATGTGGTCTAGAAGCAAGACCAGAGCCAGCTGAGGCTTGGGGAAGACTGTAAGGAAAGACTGGTAGAGCAAAGAAAGACCAGATTCAAACATGGAAGGAGGAGCTTCCTAATAGTTTGATGAGTCTGTAAATAAATAAGTATATATACATGTTGCCATGTGTATATAGTTTTCATGAATATGTACCTATGTGTATAATCATGAAAACTAGCATAAAAATAACAATTATAATAGCTTTAGACTATGAGAACTTATTTTAACTTTCCCAAAAACCTAGAGTCCCACATGGTTCAACTGTCAGTTGTCTGATGGTAAACCGATTGCAGTGTAACTCCAGAAGCCTGGATGAAGAGCACATGTCATTAGTGTAGATTTCCCTGAAGTGAGAAGCCAGGGGTTTAACTTATCATGACCAAAAAAACCAAAAAAACAAAAAACAAAAACAAAACAAAAAACTTATCATGACCTAGATGAGATGTTACATGTCTCTCTTCACCCAGAGTTTTCCATTGATTGCTGCTTCCAAAAGCCTTTCTCATTCGAATGGCCCCTCCAGTATTGCCTTTTTCTCTTCCTGTGTCTCTGTAATGTTTTAATCCTGAGCTCTCACATTAGGATATCCCCAGTTGCTGTACCCGATACCTGGAAATTTGAGTTTATCTTTCATTCAGATGATTTTTCCCATAAAGAATTAACATCCCAGGACCTGGAATTCTGGTGAATGATTCTGAGTGTTTTTACTAAATGCCAAGGACTAAGTTAGTTCATATATGTTTTATAACAGCCCGTAAGATTATATATGGTTGATATCCCATCTTATATCTGCAGACACTGAAACATCAGTTCTGTTATGTAATTTGCCCAAGGTCACAGCATTAATTAATAGCAGTCATGATTTGAACTCAGGTCTTCTGCCTTGAAAACTAGCTATCTCACCTTTAAGGACCGAAAAACTGGAACATAAGTCAACAGAAAGCAGTATTTCTTTGGGTATTGGCTGTTGGAGGTGAGTTCAGTGATTAGGCGAAGGCATAGAAAGGACCTACAAGGTCCTTTACCTTAATTTCCTCACTTGCATTTCTCTCTACACCCTTCAGTTGAAGCACGTGGTGCTGTCCCATCATCTCACAAGGTAATCATCTCCTCCATCTAACACAGGCCCATAGTGTTCCTTGATTGTGATGTTAATATTTGCTTTCTTAAATATCCACCTCTGCTGGACTTTACTGTTTGTAGGACAATAACCTCTATTGTTCAAACCTGTTTGTTTTTCCTGTATTGATAAAAATATTTCGAATGATACTCTTTTCAGTAATGCATACTTCATTTTTCTTTATTGTCTTAACCAGAGAACAACATTGAACATATTTTTTTATTTCATCGTCTTTTTATTTCATCGTCTTTCTAATGGGATGCCTCTAATTTTTTTATGATTCAGTGTGAATTTTATTGCTGATTTTATTTTATTTTTTATTTTTTTTATTGCTGATTTTAAATTCCTTTTTCATATAGTTAAAGCAGCATCTTTCTATTTTACTTTTTTCTTTTAGAATTTCAGCTTAAATTTTATTAATAATATTTTAGCATTTACTAATGTATGGTTTTCTTTAACCTATTAATATAATGTACAAGATTAATAGAATGTCTAATTTTAAGCCATTTTTGGAGTCTGAAATAAATATACTTAGCCATAGTATATTCTCTCAATACACTGCTGGATTCAATTTGCTAATACAGTATTTAGAATTTATGCATTTATATTCATAAGTCTTCTATGTTTTTAGTAGTGTGCATTATTTTTGTGAGGGTTATATACGATTTATAAAATGAATTAGGAAGCTTTCTATTTCTACTTCTAAGTTCTGGAATGGCTTGATCAGATAATTTTTCTCCTGATGTTTTAATGGAACTTGCCCATAAAACTGACAGGGCCTGGCATCTTTTCTAGTTCTTTAATAATTTAAAAAATCTTTTTTATCTTTTTCTGATTTTCTTTCTCATACTAAGTGGATTCTGGTAATTTTTATGTTTATTTTATTTAGTCTTTTAAATTTATTTGCTTGATTTGTATGCTTTTTTATTACTTTCTAAATCATCTCCAAACCAGAATTTATTCTCATTCCTGGCTAATAGTAAGTTTTGACTGCATGCCAGGCCCTGTTCTAGGCATCAGGACATAACTGTTACCAAGACAGGCGGGATCCAGCTCTCATGGGGTTCATTAAGGAACATTTTTGTTCTCTCTCTCAAGACAATTGCCAAATATTTGGGTTTTATTTATCACTTTGCCTATTTAAACCCTTTCTTTTTTGTCTTCTAATAAATTAGAGTTTGTTTTCATATTAATTCCTTCCTTCCATTTTCTTTTATTGTTACTTTCTTGCCACTCTTTTAATGTTTTGTATTGTTCTATTAGTATTAATTATTGACTTTCCTTTTTTTTTAAATTTTTTTTTTAATTTTATTTATTTATGATAGTCATACAGAGAGAAAGAGAGAGGCAGAGACACAGGCAGAGGGAGAAGCAGGCTCCATGCGCCGGGAGCCCGACGTGGGATTCGATCCCGAGTCTCCAGGACCGCGCCCTGGGCCAAAGGCAGGCGCCAAACCGCTGCGCCACCCAGGGATCCCTTGACTTTCCTTTTTAATTAAATTTGTCTAGGGCAGTTTTGCCTATTATTTTCAACTATTTTGATTGTTCTATTATATTGTTTTTTATAACTAGCACATTATTGAATTTTTTCTTTGATCCAATAAAATAGTCTTTTAAAAACTATATTTACTTTAAAATATGAAAAAGGCTTTGTTTTTATTATAAAAATATGTATTTACCATTAAACAGTAAATCAACAATAAAAATAAAGTATAAAAATACCAAAATTCTATCCCTAGAACTAAAAGAAGTGTTTTCTTGACAAATCATTCTTTTTTACAGGTACAGACATAGACGCTTAACTTTAGTCAAGTGGGATTATATTCTCCATGCTATTTGTAATCTGCTGCTTTTTTTTTTAACTTAAAAATATGTCACGCTGACCTTTCCGTATTTTTAAATATAGCTCTGTAGTATCTATTTCAATGATTATATATACTACTCTATCTATATAATAGGAAAATTAACTCATTCATATTTGGAGTGCTTACTACTATATTTTGCTTTAGTTTTTATCAAGTTATTTTATTTTTATGTTTCCTTGCTTCTGTTTTCCTATACTTTGCAATACTGACTGGCTATTTTTTATTCTTTTCATTTCTTTGAATGTTTTAAAAGTTATGTATCCGTGGTATATTCTTATGGTTTACTTTGAATGTTTTAAAATTATCAATGTTTTTTCCTTTATAAGTATTAAGAATGAAACTGTATCTATGATTATTATCTTAAACAAAACAAGAGTTTTAGCACATTTTAATTGCTGTTGCTTGGCTTTTAGAATACCATAGACTGGGTGGCTTAAATGATAGAAATTTATTCTCACAGTTCTAGAGGCTGAGAAGTAAAAAATTGAGGTTGAGCAGATCTAGTATCTGGTGAGGTCACTCTTTCTGTTTTGTAGATATCTGTCTTTCTGTTGTATCCTCATATGGTAGAGAGCAGAGAAGAAAGGAGGGAAGGAAGGATATGGATTTCATGTCTGTGTCTTTTTTTCTTGTTTTTTAAGATTTTATTTTTAAGTAATCTCTACCCCCAATGTGGGGCTCAAACTTAACCCCAAGATCGTAAAATTAGACATTGATGTTGCTCTACTGACTGAGCTGGCCAGGTGTCCCTGTGTCTCTTCTTTTTTTTCTTTTTTTAAAAGACTTTATTTATTTATTCATGAGAGACACACAGAGAGAGGCAGAGACATAGGCAGAGGGAGAAGCAGGCTCTACATGGGGAGCCTGATGTGAGTCTCAATCCTAGGACCCTGAATCAAAGGCATATTCTCAACCACTGAGCCACCTAAGTGCTGCTGCATCTCTTCTTATAAGGACACTAATCCCATTCATGAGTCTCTACTCTCATGACCTAATTACTTCCCAAATGTCCTACCTCCTAGTACCGTTATGTTGGGGATTAGGGTTTCAACATATGCATCTGGGGAGAAGACAAATGTTCAGTTCATAACTATGGGCAAGGAACTGGTCAGAGACTCAGGATACAAGTATCCAGAAGTGGTACTAACCTTCTCTATCATATTTTTTGGGCTATTTTAGCAAGAAACTGAAAGAGTAGGTATTATATATGTGAGTTTATATATATAACATCTTGTACTTTGTACTTTGTACTTCAATAACATAATCTATGATAGGTATTCACTGTTCTATCTTTACTATATATTGCTGCATGACAAACCACCCCAAAATTTAGTGGCTTAAAGCAAAAATGGACTTTTACTTCTCATGATTCTGTGGGTTGACTGCATATAACTGGGTGATTTTTTTCTTGAAGTTTCTCATACAGTTATAGTCAGCAGCTGGAGCTGGAATGATCTGAAGGCTCATTTGGACTGGATATTCAGGGTAGCTTTTTCACTCCTATATCTACTGCCTTAATGAGGCATGTGGATTCCTTCTCTACATGGTAAACTAAACAAACTTCTTACATGTGGCTCAGGAATCCAAGAAACTGAAAGTAGAAACTACTAGTTCTCTTAAAGACTAGGCCTAGAATTAGCATAATGTCCTTTCCACCATGTTCTATTGGCCAGACAGAGCGTGTATCTGAATTTTTGCTCTAAGCATCTTTGCCATAGACATCTTTACTGCAAGCCTTTTCACTGCAAATATTTTTGCCAAATAACTAATTGGCTGTAAGGCAATTTTGCCATAAAAGATAAAATAACTGGTTGACAGTTCGGTTTCATTTCTCCATTGGCAAAATTCCCATTTATATATTATAAAAATCTTAGCCCTCATAATGGCCTATACAGTGACAGGCAGATGTGGTGGTATTAAAATACTGGCTGATAACAACGGCATATATTGACTTTATAGAAAATATGGTGATAAAACTACCTAGAAGTGTCAAATAAGAGAGTGTAAAGCCAGATTGTATACTATACTATACCAGAAAATGAAAACATATCAGTTACAATGATAACAAAGCTCAGTTACAAATATGTTTCAGTGTTAGCATTCCTTCTACATTTCCGATAGAACTTTGAAATGTCTATCAACAGATATGTGACAATATGGCAAGAACAAACAACAGCATAGAAGGCTTTCACAAGGCAATACAAAGCTCAATTGTAAATATGCATCCTAGTTATTCGGAAAACTGATACCTCTCTTAAGGAAGGAATTCATAATTTCATTAATTTTGCATGTTTCATTTTTTAATGTCCCTCTTATATTTTTTATTGTATCTTTATGATAGTAAGTTAGTTATTAATAGCCAATTAATAATGTGGCAAAAATGTGAAAATACTAGCAACAAAGATGTCTACAAGAAAGATGTTTACTGTGAAACTACCTAGAACTGACAGATCCAACCCAGATTCAGGGAAGTAGAGGAATACATTGCATCTCTTTGTGGAGGAGATCTGCATTACAGGGAGGGAAGGAATTGATGGTGGCCATCTTTTGGAAGCATGCTATTCACAGTGACAATAGTGATTCAAGTAAATGTTAACACAATTCAAACATTTTAGCAGGCAAAAAAGAAAATAATAAAAAAGAGAAATCTAAGTCCGCCTTTCTTCTACTGCTCACCTTTAGTCTCAGTTCTCACAGTAGATTATTCCCATTTTTAGCTCATGCATCTCTATCTTCGTCAAATTTAAGTTTTATTAATAATTTGCATAGGTTATATAATAAATTCAAATTAACCTGTCCTATGTTTGCTCTCCTTGAATATTTTCTATCATATATTTTTACAAGTCCTCCTATTAGCTGTTTTTATAGCTTTAAATAAGATCTAAACTTTTATAGCTTGGCCCATCAATTTAAGGATTAAAAAATTATTTATTTATTTTGAGAGAAAGAGAGAAAGTGTCAAGCAGACTCCACACTGAATGCAGAGCCTGCTCCATCTCACAACCCTGGGATCATGACCTGAGCAGAAACTGAGTTGGACACTTAACTGAGCCGCCCAGGCACCTGTTGGCCTATCAATTTCAGACTGTATCTTATGGCCTCCTATTGTCTAAATTGTTAATTGGTTGTTTAAGCTTGTTTTGGAATGACAGGTTCAATATCATTATTGCTTCAGAACTTTGACAATACTGCTCTGTTGTCTTTTAGCATCTACTAATCTTTTCTAAATTTTTCTTTGTAGAAGCCTTTGAAACTTTAAGTTAGTACTTTGAAATTTCACAAGATGTGTGTACATGTCAATATTTTTCATTCATCTAGCTTAGTACTTGGTTGACTCTTTGAATTTCATGATTTTTATCTCCTTTCAGCTCTAGGACATTGCCTTGTATTTCTTAAGATTCTTTGTTCTTTTTCAGAACTTCTATTAGTTATATATTGAAACTTTTGTATTTATTCTCTCTTTTACTTTCATCTGTTTGTGAATATGATATATTTTGTAGGGAAGTCATAACTTAATTGTCCATTCTTTTATTAAGTTATTTTTTTGTGATTTTTTTTGTAAATAAGTTAAATTATTTAATGTTCAGCATTAAACTTTAATTATTTTAGAATGTTAGCTTTTTAGAGCTCTGTCATGTACTGTAGGATTCATTACTTACAACAGTATATTTTTGCTTTGTGAATGGAATATGTTAAATCTCTCCAAGGATATTCTATAGTTTTTCAAAATACTCTTTTGTTCTTTGCTTATGCTATGGTGAGTTTAATTCCTCTTTGTCTTTTTATTTTTTTTGTTTGTTGTTGCTTTATTCTTAAATACATAGTGATTCTCGGTTATGTGTTATTAAATATGAATAGACAAGTAAATTGTTAAATATAGGGAGCTAGCTTAGGTCTTTATCTTGTAAAGTTCTTTTTCCTAACAGTTGTCTTTCTTGAATGGAAGGATTGATCTTGAGTTTTGAGAAGTTGCAGTATGTGTCAACAGGCAAGTTTTTTTGACGTTAGTTGGCGGGGAGTTGGTGGAAATCAGTCAGGTAACTAAGTGGGATGTACCCTAACCAGTGAAAACTCAAATAAGGAGAGCTTCATTGCAAAATGCCACCAGCTCCTAAGGACACCATATCCTTTCACAGGCACATACATTCATTTCATTGGAGTTCAGTTCTATGGCTTTTAGCCTTGTCATGTTAAGGGTACTTCATAAATTGTTTCCTATAACCCTACAAATAATCCTCTAAATTTTTGCTTTATTTCCTAAACTCCCCTTTGTTGATTCTAATAAAGCTCTTCCTTTGGGAGAAAAAAAAGGCTCTTGTGTTCTAGGCACAGCTTCCTCTGGCTTATTCTCTAATAGATTCTTTCCACTTTCAATATTCCAAAAATTATTCAAGATACACGGTTTTCTCAGGAGTCTGCTTCCTATACTCTCTTTAATTATTAATTTATCCCCCCTTTTTATATTGCGATATTTGTTGGGCTTTGAAAAGGAGGGGAAATAAACATATGTAAGTTTATTCATCATCTTGAATGAGAAACACTTTGATATAATTTAAAATATATTTATTATTTATTATATATTAAATATATATTTATTATATATTATTGTATTATATATTATATATGTTATCTGCTATTGAGAGACAGTTTATTTAGGGGCAGATCAAACATGCAGACAAATAATTTTAATAGAAATAATGCAATGATAAAAGCATACATAAGATAGAGAAATAGTAGATTAGGAACTGGTTGACTTTGCCTAGAGCCCTAGGGGGAGCTTTAGAGGGAAGTTGACTAGATAGGTTTTGAAAGATGAGTAGGATTTACCAAATGGATGGAAAGCAGGGAATGAATAGTGGGGAACATCAACAAATGTGGTATGTCCAGAGATTTACAAGTAGTTCAGTGCTGCAGAAGCATGAAATACTAGATTATGGGACTGGTAGCCAGACTGAAAAGGGAGGAACCAGATTATAGAGGACCTTGTAGCCCATGCCCTTGTGCTACAAATTTATCCTGGAAATTATCTACACATTTTAATCAGAAAGGAGGTATGAGCAAGGTTTTTCATTTTAGGTAGAGATTTTTGGTAACAGAATGGTGGGGCACAGATTTGAGGTAAGATTAGAAGCTGGGAGATCATTTAGGTCCATTATTTTGATTCTGACAAGAAAATATGATAAATAGATATGTGTTGGGATAGATTTGAGATAAATTTTGTAGCTAAACTAGTAAGATATATCAATTAATTAGATTTGGTGGATGAGCTTCGCTGAGAGGATGAAGGGATCTCTGACACTTATCAGAGAAACAGGAGGAAGAACATTTTTGGGAAAGTTAAGGTATTCGTTTTGGATATATTGAGTTTGTAGTTTTGTAGGGAACTCAGAAACTCATAAGGTGTTGAAGCAGGGATGGCATTTAAATGAGAAGAAAAGATAACCAAGAATGAATCCCTGGGAAATTCCAACAAGAATTATTTGAAAGAAACTGAGAAAGAATAATAAATAGGAGAAACAGGAGAGCATGACATCATAGAAACCACATTAGGAATAGTTTCAGTAGGAAAAAACAGCTGTATCAAATGTCACAGCACAACTGAGCCAAGAAATGAAAAAGATTTGATCTTCATCAGACATCACATTCTTGAATTTAAAGAGATTTTCTTGCCAAATATCAAAATGATAGGACATAACAGGAATGTAGTAAGGGTGTGTATGTGTGAGTATGTGTGTATGTGTAAGCACATAGCAGCTAATCATCAACAGAAGGTTAATGTACAGCATAAGCTTGCAGAGGTAGCTCATATGAAATAATTTGTAATATATAGTAGTGTAAATAGTTTAATTTGCTCTGGTAATCAAAATGGTGGTCACCTAGAAATTGAAAATTAGTTTGTTATTCCAGTGAGTATGTCCTCTTTTTGGAATTTATATAGAATGACACATACTTGTTCCTGGAATGATGATGGACCTTGTTCTTTTATAGAGGATGAGGTGCCACACAACTCTAGCTAGACAAATTTATGGATTTATTTTCATTTAAAAAAAGATCTTATTTATTTATTTGAGAGAGAGAGAGAAAGGGACAGAGAGAACACACATGAGCAGGGGGGAAGGGCAGAGGGAGAAGTTGTAGCTGGTTCCCCAGTGGAAGCCTGAAGCAAGACTCAATCCCAGGATCCTGGGATCATGACCTGAGCTGAAGGCAGTTGCTGAACTGACTGAGCCACCCAGTGTCCTAAATTTATTATTTTTTTAAAAGAGAGCGTAGCTCTTTTAGGCTATGAAACATCAGCTGTCACTCAGTCATAGGTTGTTTAACTTACTGAAATATAATGACTCTTTTTAGTCTTACCCATTTCACTGTGCAATTTCAAATTGAGGGATCTTGGTATTTAGTACATAAAATCACAGTGTGGGTTTTTGGCCTGCTAAACAACTTTCTCTATAATACTAATATTCTCAGTTTTAAAGGTTGTCTCAGAGTATCAGAACCATCTTGCTATTAAATGAATTTTCAAATAATGTAACTTCTTGTCATATGATATTTCAAATATTCTGTTTATCATTTTATCATCGTCAATACATTCTAGACTGTGAGGTGATCTTGGAAGGGAAGCTATACTTCCAGCATACTCTGGTTCAGCTCTGGACCACCTACATTTGGATTTTAACATAAGAGAGGAATAAGCTACATTCTTATTACATCCATCATTGTTTTTCCTGTCTCTTTTAGTCAAGTCTAATGCTATTTCAACACCATTGTTGCATTGTAATATTAATATGTTATGACATTTGAATTTTTATGATAAAATAAAAATAAAATTTTTATTTAAAAAATTATTACTTTGGGCTATTAAAACCTAATGAATTTAGAAAATTGTGTGTGTATATTATCTGAATTATGTCAAAGAGGTTTATTTCTAAAAATGTGTTCCCTAGGATACTGTTCTTACAAATTATTCTGAGAAAAAAAGCACCTTTCATGTTTTTCCCTTTCTTAGAGATTTATAAAGAATTAATGTATTAAATGCTAAGAAAAATTCTTGAAAAAGAAGAGCAAAGTTGGAGATTTTATACTTCCTGATTTTTAAAGAAGATTTTATTTATGAGAGACACAGATAGAGAAGCAGAGACATAGGTAGAGGGAGAAGTAGGCTCCCTGTAGGAGCCTGATATAGGACTCGATCCCAGGACCCCAGGATCACGACCTGAACCAAAGGGAGGCGCTCAACCACTGAGCCACCCAGGTACCCCTGTACTTCCTGATTTTAAAACTTACTACAAAGCTACAGTAATGAAAAAAGTGTGGTTCTGGCATAAAGGCAAATTATATACAGACCAATAGAATTGAATAGGGAGCCCAGAAATACACCCTTGCATGTATGGTCAAATGAGTTTGGCAAGGACACAAAGACCATTCAGTGAGGGAAAGGACTGTCTTTTCAACAAATGCTATTGGGAAAACTGGATATCCACATGTAAAAGAATAAAGTTGGACTATTATTTTACATCATACACAAAAATTGACTCCAAATAGACCAAAGGCCTAAATGTATCACTTAAAACTATAACACTCCTGGAGGAAAATGGAGGGAGAAAGTTTCATGATGGTAGATTTGATGGTAACTTCATGTGTATGACATGAAAGCACAGGCAACAAAAGAAAAAAAGTTGGTAAATTGGACTACATCAAAATTTAAAACTGTGCATCAGAAGACACAATCAACAGAATAAAAAGGCAGTCTCTAGAGTGGGGAAAGTATTTGAAAATCCTATATTTGATAATGGGTTAGTATTCAGAATATATAAAGAATTTCAACTAAACAACAACAACCAAAAATAAGTAACAACTGAAAAATAAGCAAAGGACTTCAATAGAGATTTCTCCAAAGATTATTATAAATGACCAATAGGCACATAAACAGATGTTCAACATCACTAATCATTGGGGAAATGCAAATCAAAACTATAGTGAGATGGCACTTTACACTCACTAGGATGGCTACTATTAAAATAGAAAATAACAAGTGTTAGTAAGGATGTGGAGAAATTGGAATCCTTTTGAACTGTTGGTGGGAATATAAAATAGTATAGCCACTAAAACAAAACAAAACCACAGGGCAGTTCCTCAAAAGATTCAAAATAGAATTGCCCTATGACCCAGCAATTACACCTCTGAATATATAACCAAGAGTATTGAAAGCAAGGACTCAAACAGATAATTTGAGTTATAGTTGTTCATCCATGTTCATAGCAATAGCCAAAATAATAAAATAACCCAAATGTCCATTTATGGATGAATGCATCCACAGAATGTGTATACATATACAAAATATTGTTCAGCTTGTAAAAGGGGGTAATCCTGACATATGTCATAACATGGATGGATTTGCGAGAACTAAGACAGTAGTGAAAGGACTAATACTGTATGATCCCACTTGCATAAGGTACCTAGAGAAGTCATATTCATAGAGATAAAAGTAGAATGGGGTGTGTGTGTGTGTGTGTGTGTGTGTGTGTGTGTGTGTGTGTGTAGGGAATTAGAGTTATGGATACAGAGAATCAGTTTTGTAAGATGAAGAATTTTGTGGATGGAAGATGGTCATGGCTGCACAACAATGTAAATGTACTTAATGCCAATGAAGTGTGCATTTAAAAATGGTTAAAGTGGCAAGTTTTATGTCTGTTGTACCATCATTAAAAAAAAAAAGATTTTTGGTCAATTTACATTTCCACCAACAGTGAATGAAGGTTCTTTTTTCCACATCCTTGCTAACACTTGTTATTCCTTGTCATTCTGATTTTAGCTATTCTAACTGAGGTAAGGTGATATCTCATTGTGGTTTGCTTTGTATTTCCCTTATGATTAGCGATGTCCGCATTTTTTCATGTCTGTTGGCCATCTGTATGTCTTCTTTGGAAAAATGTCCGTTCAGGTCCTCTGCCCATTTTTTAATCACATTTTGTGGGGTGGGGTTTGTGTGTGTGTGTGTGTGTGTGTGTGTGTGTGTGTGTGTGTGTGTTTGTGTGTGTGTGTTGAGTTGTATACGTTCTTTATATATTTTGGATATTAACCCCTTTTTGGATAGATCATTTACAAATATCTTCGCCCATTCAGTAGGCTGTCCTTTCGTTTTGTTGATAGTTTACTTTGTTGTGCAAAGACTTTTTATTTTGTTGTAGTTCATTTATTTTTTTCTTTTGTTTTCTTTACCTTAGGATACATATCTAGATAAATGTTGCTATGGTTGATTTCAGAGACATTACTGCCTTTGCTGTCTTCTAGGATTTTTATGGATTCAAGTCTCACATTAAGGTCTTTAGTCCATTTTGAGTTTACTTTTGTATATGGTGTTAGAAAGTGCTCATGGACTTGTCCTGTTTTCCCAGCACCGTTAATTGAAGAGACTGTCTTTTCCCCATTGTATATTCTTGCCTCTTTTAGATGATAGATTAATTGGCTATATAATTGTGGGCTTATTTCTGGGGTCTCTATTTTGTTCCACTGATCTATGTGACTATTTTTATGCCAACACCATATGGTTTTGATTACTATAGATTTGTAGTATATCTTGAAATATGGTATTGTGATACTTCACTTTTGCTCTTTCTCCACATTCCTTTGGCTATCTGAGGACTTCTGAGGTTCCATACAAATGTTAGGATTTTTAGTTCTAGTGCTGTGAAAATGCTGTTGGTATTTTAATAGCAATTGCCTTGAACCTGTGGACTGCTTTGGATAATATAGACGTTTTAACAGTATTCTTCCAATTCATGAGTATGGAATATCTTTCCGTTTGTGTCATCTTCAAATTCTTTCATCAGTGCTTTATTAATTTTCAGAATACAGGCCTTTCCCCTTTCTGGTTAAGTTTATTCCTAGGTATTGTATTCTTTTTGATGCAATTGTAAATTGTGTTTTAAAATTTCTCTTTCTACTACTTTGTTATTAGTGTTTAGAAGCACTACTGATTACTTGGTATTAATTTTGTATCCTGCCACTTTACCGAATTTGTTTATAATTCTAGTAGTTTTTTGGTGGAGTTTTTAGGATATTCTATGTATCACATTGTCTGTGAATAATGACAGTTTAACTTCTTTTTTACCAATTTGGATGCCTCTTATTTCTCTTTATTGTCTTATTGCTATGGCTAGGACTTCTAGTATTATGTTGAATAAAAGTGGTGAAAGTGGTCATCCTTGTCTTGTTCCTGACCTTAGGGGTAAATCTCATTTCTTTTTGAACCATTGAGGATGATGTTAGCTATGGGTTTTTCATATGTGCCTTTATTATGCTGAGGTATATTCCTTCCAACCTCACTTTGTTGAGAGTTTTTTTTTTATCATGAATTAATGTTGAACTTGCCAAATGCTTATCTGCATCTATTGAGATGATCATCTGATTTTTATCCTTCATTTTGTTAATGTGATTTTTTAAATGTATTGAATGCAGTTTCCTACTGTTTTGTTAGGGATTTTTGCATCTATGTTCATCAGGGAAATTAGCCTGTAATTTTACTTTTTTTGTGACGTTTTTGTCTGGTTTTGGTATTCAGATAATGCTGGTCCAGTGGAATGTATTTGTACACCTGAAACTAATGTAATCTTTTGTGCCAACTATACTCAAATTTTTAAAAAATGGTAAAAGAAAAAGATATTGGGGGTTGTTTTAGGGATGTGAATTCCAGAGGCAGAATTTTGGCACTCAAATCTCTGGTAAATTTCATGTTAGCTGAGTCATTTTAGGCAAGTTACCTCAACTCTACATCCTTTAGTTCTATTACCTATAAAATGGGGATAACTTGTAGGGTTTTTACAAATATTAAATCAGTAGTATATGTAAAAACTTAAATAACACCTAGCAAATAAACTGGCTTATTTTTAATGTTCCTACAACAACCTATGCTCTGATTTTTATATTTTGTCTTTGACTCTTCCCCATTATATGATTTGCTTCCTCTAAGGTTTGTCCATTCTAGGTGCTCTAATTGCTAATGCTGTTGAAATCTTATCTTTCCTCTTCCTGATTTTTTGTCTCTCATACTTTTTCTCTACCCTCAACTCTCGAAAAATGGTTAATTCATTATTTACATTAGCAACCAATTAAGGTACTGCTTTTTTTTTCACAAGATGACATTTCTGTGAGGTGTCAAGTACCTTTTTTATTGTTCAGGCATGTTTTCTTACCATTTATTGGAAGCTTAACCCTAAAAGTGTAGTTTCTGATATTTTAAATCTTATTCTATTAGATAATAAAAAGAATGATAAAAGCTTTCATTGCCAGGTTTTAATCTTAGTCAATTCAGTGTTCTCCCCATTTTAACCTAGGTTCTCCTAGAAGCCAGGACAGAGACAAAGAATCACAGGCAGTTTATTTGGAAGAGATCACAGGGAAGAGAATTACAGATTGAGGAGTAAAGTACAGACGAAAGGAAAGCAATTTCAAAGAAACATGTTTTGGTCACTGATGTGTATAACTGGTGCTTGCTTCTGAGAGGTCTTCTATTAACTTTTAAGAAATCCATTTCAAAGAAAGAAAAAGAGAAGCATGACCCCATGGGCATAAATTTTACTACATTTCTGTGTTTTATATGCATGATTCTAAGCAGATCTCTGTGGGTGTTTCATACCACATGTCCGTGAGCTTTGTGACCAAAAGTGATCTGTATGAAGCATCAGTCTGAGATAAAGTACCAGCAGTTTACACCTGTGAAAAATTTGTCAACGACCACGTGGAACTTCTTCTAGCAGAGGCTGTTGTAAGAGATGGTACTGAGAACATTTGAAATGGTGTACTACCCAGGGGGTCCAATATAGTCTACTCCTTTTATCACTCAGATCTACTTGTATTCTCCTAAATCGAATCCATTGTAACTTCTCTTCAAAGTAGAGACCAGATACCATATCTGCAAAAATTTAAATAAGGGAGTTAGTAGAACATGTTATATTCACTGTTGTTGAAGCTGGTTCTGAGGCTACAATTTGTGTCTATTATTTCACTCTTCCATATGTTGTTCTAAATTTTTCTCACCATTGGCTAGAACACTGGTTAATCTAGTTGCTTGCCTGATAGAGTGATCCAGATCATTATTGTGGCTGGCTGAGCACTTAGACCTTATTATGCTTTCATTGCAACAACTTTACATTTATCATTACCATGGGTCTTTGAAGTGCCAACAGACATTCCAGTAAATCCTGTGGATTTAAGGCACTTTATTTCTGGACCACAGTGTTCAGTACCTGCTTTAGTTGCTCATGGTAGTAAAGGTTGTTTACTTCTTATAAACAGCTTTGTTTACTTTAATGCATTGTAATAAGAAGCCCTAAATGACTAGATGGTAGTAGTTTCTCCAAATACAGTAGAAGTCTTTCAAGTGTCTCCATATGGAAGCATCCCTTTTGGAATGAGGACTTTTAATGAAGAAGAAACTAAACTACTGGGAAGAAGAGCACATATTCTACAAATAGGTCTCAAGAAGTGACGGGGAGAGGTGACAATTCCATTTTCACCCCTTGGTTTTTGGGCTTGTAAATTCTAGTTTGGGAAACACAACACCAAATATTTCCATTAAGTCAGTTTATACATTATGTCATATATGGGAGATAGTGTGCCAAATATGAAAGGTATTTTTCTTTAGCAGATACTTAACTGAGGTTGTAATATTTCTTTAAAATGCCATTCTTTTAGGTCAACTGCTTATAAATATTGAGGTGTATAAGACCAGTTGAATGTGGTCTTACACTCATTGGCGTACTTTATTATAAAATGGATCTCTTGATCAGGGTGCCTGGGTGGCGCAGTTGGTTAAGCATCTGCCTTCATCTGAGTGCATGATCCTGGGGTCCAGGGATTGAGTCCTACATTGGGGCTCCCTGCTCTCCCTTTGCAGCTCCCTCTGCTTGTGCTCTCTCTCTCAGTCAAATAAATAAATAAAGTACCATTTCTGTCAAATGATGTATTGTTGCTTTGTCTGCCTGACCTTATGACTCTATGGATTGATAATGTGTAATTAATTATAGGCAGCTTTTGTTGCTTAGTTATCTGATTTCTCAAGGTCAGATGCTGAGACATTACTAAGGGTTAATAACAAGCCAGGATTAATTTTGTAAACATTAAATGGTTCTCTGTAGCAGAAAGCATGGTTTTGCTCCAGAATGCAAGGATACGTGCTGAGTCTCCTATGACTGGCCAGAGACTCAACATAGTGTCCTTATCTACCATGGCTACCTCTGTCACCAGTGGCTTGCTTTGCCAAGTAATATGGTGTGAGTGATGAGGCAATTTATACTATACTCTAAAATTGCTAGATGCTTCTCTTGCCGTAGCTCCACATAAAACTGTCACCTCAGAGTTATTTTATAAATAGTATATTCTCAAATGTTGAGTATGTCACTTTCAAAATCCAAAAATTTCTTTTTTTTTTAATAATAACTTTTTAAAAAATTTTTATCTATTTATGATAGTCACACACACACAGAGAGAGAGAGAGAGAGAGAGAGAGAGAGAGAGAGAGAGAGGCAGAGACACAGGCAGAGGGAGAAGCAGGCTCCATGCACCGGGAGCCTGACGTGGGATTCGATCCTGGGTCTTGAGAATCGCGCCCTGGGCCAAAGGCAGGCGCCAAACCGCTGCGCCACCCAGGGATCCCAAAATCCAAAAATTTCTTAAAAAGGGTTGTATCTTATTATTAAGTTTCAGGGAATAAACTAATAATTTGAAGCAGCTTATATTTTTACCTAGGAGGAGCTTATATTTTTACCTAGTTTTTCCCAAGTCTTTGGATCCTTGAAATATTTGCTTAGCATGGTAGACTTCTCAATTTTTGTGGGTATTTCTGCAGCATGATGTTCTCCAGAATGTCAAGATGATCAAAAGCCCCTGTGGATTATATTCTGATAGAGAGCAATAGAGTTAATAAGGCTCTGAGGCAAGGCAATGATTGTATATTAGGTCCTTCCTGTTATACGGGTGAATATTTTAGATACTCCTTATTGAACCATTTAGTTAAATTTTGTTGTGGCCCACTCTCATTTTTTTATGATACAGCTGGTGTTTGTAGTAATCAAACAGGTGGACTAAATGGGAATATAATGAGGAATATTATCCTTTGTCCTTGTGCTGTTGGTCTCTGCAAATCTTCCCAGAATATAATATTCATTATTTATCGTCTTGGTTAAATAAGAGCAATTTTAGGGGCTTCATTTAGCCTCTTTTCATACTATAACGTACTCCACTGATCAGGGAACCAGTGTGAAGATTCTACTAGTTACTGGGTATATCTTTTATAATTATACAGTTAGTGCCATGAAACAACCCCATCATAGTTACATAGACCCAGTGAATGTACCATGAGGTGGATTTGGGTCAGATCTCCACATTAGGTCTAGCTGAGGTATCTTTTCTAGCCCTAATTTTCATCACATTTTCCCCCCTGCACCTTCAAGAGATAAGGGAGGCTCTCTGATTCTCACATTTTCTTAAGCCTTCCAGTGCAGTTAACAAAAGTTAGCCAAAGTCTGACTCCAATTCATGGAGGAGTCTCCACAACTTGTATTGCTGACTTGTTGGTTCAGCAAAAGTCAGCTGAAGTAAATAGCATGACTGAGAGGATGTATAAGAAATGTCTGATATGTCACAGTTCTCACATATTGCAGGATAAGCCTCCTAATTTCATAAATCTTGTCTCCCAACAATGCTTTAACTGAGTCTCCTATAGGCCATTTGACTTCCTTTTGGTGATGATTTGGATAATAAAATCAGTGAAATCCCTTGATGTCAGCTCATTGTCTAACTTATTTCACTGGACACCACCACTGAATACTACTGCTGCTCTCATCAACTCTAATCACTGTTGCTGGGCTGTCACATTTAATAAAACTTAAATTGTCCCTAGATATCCAGGCTATTTTAGGAACTCAGCCCAAACTAGGGAATTTATTATATACAAATAGGGCCATCCCTCATGAGCAAAGGCAGCTTTAGAGACTGAATGTTCTGTTTCTGATTGTTCCTCCCAACCCCCTCATCACACAAATCTGTACTCTTTTCTGTAGTACAGATTTGCTTACCCATGGACTTTGTTTCCTTGTAACTTCAGCTTGTCATTACCTTTTATGGCCCTGAATCTGTATCATTGTTTCTCTCTATGGATCATCCACTTTCTGGTCGTCGCTGTTAACTATTTCAATCTCCTATTATCTCACAGTTCAGATTTTTAAAGGAAACTTTATTCTAGGTCATGTCATTCCTATCTGGTTGGCCATAGGTCAATTGTCTGCATCTGCTCTGGCATGTACCAGTTTTTCAATAAGCTGGGATGGTGGGGGCGGAGGATATGTATGATCAAACCTGCTACATATAGCTTCCTTCTCAATGAGAGCATTGGTTGAGGCATCTTTCCTTAGGAGAGACTGTTCAGTAGGTGCTAGCAGTGGTTTATTAACATGTAAACTTTCATAATCAAACTATTTTAATCAGGATGGAAACTCCATAATCAAACTATTTTAATCAGGATGGAAACTCCATGGTCTGTCTTTTGAATGAAGGAGACACAGAACAACATTTTCTGAATTTGCTAATTGTTTTCTTTTGTTGGTTTGATTGTTTGTGTATCTCAAATAGACAACAAATAATGATTAGATAAGAATTAAATAACTTTCATTCTTTTAATTTGCAATTAGTTAAGCGTTTTATTTTGTTAATCCAATTAATTCCCCACAATTAAATTAATCATCTTTATATGTAGATTTGTTATATGAAATACTATCAAATGTTTTATTAGGCTTTAAATTTTACAAAGCATTGTATCCATTACAACATTCAGTCCTTACAACAACTAGAGAATTGGGTGTGATAGAGATTGAACTAAACTCTTAATGTAGATGAAGAAACTGCTGAACATTTTGCCCATGTCGTATATTTAAAATTTAGCAATGTGAAAATAGAATCCTTTTCCAGATTTCCAGTCAAGTGTACCATCCTTTATATCATATCATACCATATATGTTTATATATGTACATATTGTACCAATGAGATCCTGCTTTGTACAATTTCTCTATGTTTTATAGGACTCTGGAAATACATGCACACATGCATGAACACACACATGCAGAATCTGTGATAGTTTCTTTAGATGTAAAAGAAAGGGATTGGACTAGATGATTTCCAACATCTCTTTTATTTCTTACATTTGGGTTTTTAAAACTTAGGCACCATAGCATCCTTGGAAAGCCCACTTTTACTATACTTTAAGCCGTAATTGGTATATTTCTGTCTTTCACTAGAAAATCAGCTCGTGATGGCTGTGCCATTCCAGATATATATTTGTGCTCTTAAAGCCAAAGATGGCACCTTTCACATAGTAGGCACTCAATACATTCATCAGAATGAAGCAACAATTGGAAATCAAATTCTAGCCCCTAATTCTGAAGACATCACATGTTCTTATTCATGGTTATATTGGATTAGAGGCCTTGAACAATTGAAAATCAAATTTTAGTTTTCAGTTTAGGGCATTAATATTATTAGAGTCAACCTAAGGCAAAATGATGAAGTAGGCCAAGTGAGTCTTCAGTAATTCTACAGTAACTCCTCTTTCCATTTGGTGGCGAGTATATAATTCATTCACCAAAATGTTCAGAATTCATAGAAATAGACATTGAAAAAGGCAGAACTGGATAGTAAGGATTTAATAAAGTTGGGTTAATAAAGTACATTTGATGAAATCAAAGATACTCTTCTGTAAGCAAATAAATGACTATGAAAAGTAAACAGGGCTTGATATTTGTTCAGATGACTCAAGCACAAATGGTATAAGAATGAAATAATCCACTTAACAATAAAGTGGACTGTGTTCTTCATTCTATAGCTGTCACTAGCTTGCTTAATTCATTGTGATTAGTTCCAGTGTCAGTGATTTATCTTAAAAATATCAAACTTAAATGAGACACTTAGAATTTGCTGCAATGAAAATATTTCTTAAAATGTACCTCTTGGTATAAAATTGACATTGTGTTTCTGTTTTGAGGACAAAAAAGAACTTAATGTTGAAATACACATTTTGTGCTAGTATAATACAAATAGATATTTACTATTATTGGCATAAATCTAATGATTGCACACAATTTTTATTCTTTTAATTCATTAATAATATAAAAATTATTTGGTATTTTTAGCCTCTACAATGGAAAGATGATTGAATATGTTAATATGTAAGTTCTCAGTTAGGTGATATCAGAAGTACTAGGATAATTTTAGTATTAGGAGTTTGAGATGACCACATTTCTCATAAGTTGAAGTTCCATGCCTGATTTATGCTTATTTTTATTTTTTAAGAGGCAATTCATTTTTAATAACTCACCCCATATTTTGTTTATGCCACATATGTTCAATCTAATAATTTATTTTGTTCATTTTGTGCAATTTTCTTGACTCCTTCTGCTTTTTCCTTTTCAAGCATTAAAGTTACCATGGAAATGGTGCCATTGTCGTCATGGGTGGGGCTTTTCCACAAGTATATTTAGTTGTACTTTGTGAGGTTTTAAGATTCAGACCATGTCATCAAGTGAGAAAAATCAAGATTGGCATGCATGTTACCTCCAATATCTATTTTAACACATTAGTTACAGAAAGCAATGTTTAAGTAACATTTTCATGAGGAATTAAATGACAGAAGAATGATAATTAAAGTTCTGCTAGTAATGCTGATTGGTTCATATTATAGTTTACTCACATATTAATAGTCTAAATACTAATGGTGTCTAATAAAAAATTATCTATGGCATAATGTTTTACCTGTGTACCTCTATTTGCAAAATTTAAATTAAAATTCAGCATCTGTTCTTTTTTTTTTTAATATTGATACTATGACATGCCTTTGTTGGTCACATGACTAGAGGATTTAAGACCATTTACTTTATTTCTAACAGATGACTTGATATGGAGAGAATTCTATACTATTATCTTAGCATGTTATATGTAGATTTGGAATATAAAAATGCTATCGATATTTTTTATTTTCAGTCTTAGTTTCCAATCTTATCCTTAAAACTCACTTATAGAGGAGTGTTGATTTTCATAAACAGTGTCCAAATAATCTTGAAACATTTTTCTGTAATAATATTTACTGAAATTTTATACAGTATTGCTTAGAAAAATGTTTAAAAATGTTAATAAAATTAGCAAATTTTTGATCTTTCATTAAAATATTTATTTGCTAATAAAAGTCCTATAAATCTAAATATAAATTATGTGACATAAATTAATAAAATTTAAATTAAATATAGATATAAATTTAAATATAAATTTAAAACTATACTGGTGTCAAACTATGGCCCAAGAGCCATATCCAGTTTACTATCTTTTTTGTAAATAAAATTTTACTAGAATATGGACAGAATCATGTATTTGTATGTATTGTCTATGTCTGCTCTCATACTGGCAGAGTTGAATGATTACAATCAATGGCAGAGTTGAACGATTACAATTAGGCTCACATAGCTCACAAAACATAAATTATTTGCTCTATCCCATTACAGAAGTTTGCCTACCTTTGATGTAATAATCCCATATTATCCCATTTCTAAACCAACAGCCAAACTAATGGAAAAATTCAGTAAAGCTGACAGATATAATAAGACCATTGCCAACAACTTAAGATATACATACATTGTTATGGGGGCAAATTCTACCCCCACCCCAATGTTTCTTCCCGTGTAAAGTGTGCTCTGTGAATGTAATGATGCTGGCATTTATCTAGATCTTAGTTATACTGAGAAATAGGATGAGTTACCTAGTTGGTAAATTTGGGAGAAAGACTGGGAATATATCTGCCAGCCTAATCATTCTCCCTTTTGCTTGGGAGTCAATTGTTTCAAAGACCATATTGAATTTGGCCATGCCGTAGGTATACTGGAAAGGGCTTCCCCTATATAAGAAAGTGTACATTGGGATGGCAGTGCTTGAAACTGGATTTTAGCATTTAGAACCCTCTAGACCAAAAATACAAACCACATTCTCAATATCTGCCTGATTAGTAATTAAATCGGCATTGTAGTTACCCATCAGATTTATTTTTTGATAATGTAGATGTATATTAATTAATACAGAAAGATAATTCATAATGGTTCTGACAAAAGAGAGAAGCTCCCTCTCTATTCCCACCAACCTTACCCCCTCCATTTTAGTGAACAGTATTGCCAGTTAATAAGACATCAGTTTTTTATTCTACATTGTGCACTTAAAAGGAAAGAAGTAAGCTCTCCTTACAGAAATACTGCGTCAAGTTAAGCAGTAGCCTCAATAGGTATAAATATGAGGAAGTCCTCTACAAAAGAATTACAGATAGTAAAAACAGAAAGAATGATAGAAAGTCATCATTTTGTAATTCCTAATGCAATAATCAATTCAGATAACAATCCTGAATGGCTGCAACTAATAAGTGAAAGGCTGATGGGGATCTTTATAATGAAGGAATTAGGAGATTACTACACAAATCCACTGATCAATCTTAGCTTAAATAAAGAGAAATAGACATTGTGGTGTCTGATGTGATGCAACAGAAAAAAATCACCACACACTGTTCCTGCCAAAAAGGTTAACCTGAATCTAATTAAGACTCAGGGACTCACTTGTACTTAGAGAAAATATGGGAGAAAGAAACAAATGAAGTGATGGCTCAGGGAAGAAAACAGACAAATTCATGATAAGAAATATCCTATAGGACAAATCTGACATGAGGAAAGAATTTAGAATAGATTACTCTGAATTCACAGAGACTTAGGAGAAATAGCAACCAAATGTGATATACGGACCTTATTTAGATCCTGTATGGACAAAGGTAAACATAACAAGAAAAAATGTTTACTCTCTTTAAATTACTTTTTTTCCTGATACTGTTTTATTGTGATAAACATAACGTTACATTTACCATTTTAACCATTTTAAAATGTGCAGTTCAATGGTGTTAAGTATATTTACATTATTGTGCCGTCGATCTCTAGAATTTGTCAACTTTCAAGACTGAAACTCTGCACATTAAACACTAATTTTCTCTCCCTAGAGCAATCACCTTTCTTTTTCTCTGCTTCTATGATTTTGACTACTTTAGATACTTGGTCCGAGGGGAATCATATAATATTCATCCATTTGTGATTAGGCTCTTTTGCTTAGTGTAATATCCTTGAGGAGCATTCATTTTATAGCATGTGTCAGGATTTCTTTCTTTTTTAAGGCTTAATGATATTCCGTTATATGTATGTATCACATTTTCTTTATCCATTCATCCTTTCATGGATATATGTGTTGCTTCTACCTCTTGGCTATTATGGATAGTATTTCAAGGAACATGAATGGGCAAATATCTCTTTAGGATCTTGCTTTGAATTCTTTTGGGTATATTACTAGAAGTGGGATTGCTGGATCATATGATAATTTCATTTTTAACTTTCGAGGAACCTCCATACTGTTTTCCACAATGGCTGTAGCACTTTATAATCCAATGGTGCACAAGGATTCTGATTTCTCCACATTCTTGCCAACATTTGTTATTTTCTGTTCTTTTGATAGTAGCTACCCTAGTGGATATGAAATGACAGCTAATTGACTTGCATTTATTTTCTTATAATTCTTAATCCAGTATAAATACAAGTGATTTGTCATATGTATGTTTTATGAATATTTTTTCTAATTTGTAACTTTTTCATTTTCTTAATATTTTTGAAGAGTATACATTTTTAATTTTGATGAATTCCAAGTTAATCTTTTCTTTAAAGGTATATAGATTTTGTATCCTATTTAAGAAAATTTTTCCAGTGTTCATATTGTAAAGATTTATGTTATATTTTCTTCTAAACATTATTTTAAATTATTTTTAAGTATAGTCGACACACAGTGTTACATTAGTTTCAGGTATACAACTTAGTGATTTGACAAGTTTATACATTTTGCTATGTTCACCACAAGTGTAGCTACCATCTGCCTCATTTCATTGCTATTGCAATATAATTGATTGTATTCCTTAAGCTGTGCCTTTTATCCCCATGACTTAATCCTTCCATAACCAGAATCCTGTATCTCCCATTCCCCTTCGCTCATTTTGCCCAATACTTCCCCACTGGCAACCATCAGATTGTTCTCTGTATGTATAGGTCTGATTCTGCTTGTTGTTTGCTTACTATTATTTTTTTTCAGAACTCCATTTATGATTGAAATTATGTGGTATTTATCCTTCTCAGTCTACCTTATTTTATTGAGCATACTACCTTCCAGGTCCATCCTTATCTCATATGTCATGATCTCATGCATTTTTATGGCTCTGTAACATTCCATTGTGTATCTATACCACTTTTTAAAAATTCATTCATTTATTGATGGATACTTAGGTTGTGTTCATGACTTGGCTATTGGAAATAATCCTGTAGTGAATATAGAGGTACATATATCCTTTCGAGTCAGTGTTTTCATTTTCCCTGGGTAAATACCCAATGCAGAATTACTGGATCATAATGTGTTTTTATTCTTGAGGAACCTCCATACTGTTTCCTATTATGGCTGTACCAATTTACATTCCCACCAATAGTACATGAGGGTTCCTTTTTTTCTACATCTTTACCAACACTTGTTATTTTTTTTAAAGATTTATTTATTTATTTATTTATGAGAGAGAGAGAGAGAGAGAAAGAGACAGAGACACAAGCAGAGGGAGAAGCAGGCTCCATGCCCGATGTGGGACTCGATCCCGGGACCCCAGGATCACACCCTGGGCCAAAGGCAGGCACCAAACTGCTGAGCCACCCAGGGTTCCCCAACACTAGGCAACCCAGGGTTCCCCAACAATAACCCAGGGTTATTTCTTGTCTTCTTGATCCTAGTCATTTTAGTAGGTGTGAGGTGATATTATATTGTGGTCTTGATTTGCATTTCCCTGATGATGAGTGATGTTGAACATCTTTTCTTGTGTAAGTTGGCCATTTGTACTTTCTTCTTTGGAAAAATGTCTATTCAGGTCCTTTACCCATTTTAAAAAATTGTTTTCTTGATGTTGAATTATTAACCTGTTTTCTATCTTTTGCAAATATCTTTTCAGTATATTATTTTTTGTTTTGTTGATGGTTTTCTTTGTGAAAAAGCTTGAAGTTTCAGCTTTTGTATTTAGAACGATCATATTTTGTGCATGTGTTATAAGCATTTATTACTTCTTACAATAATGTATTTATATTAAGATTTTGTAATTAAAATTATTTTCCAACTTTATTAAGTTAAATTGACAAAATAGGTTTAAAGTATACAATGTTATGAATGTTGTGAAATATTTACCACCATCACTTAACCTAGTTATCATTTTTTTTTGTAAGTCTGATGAGAATGCTTAAGATCTACTCACTTAGCAAATTTCAAATATACAATATGGTCTTATTAACTACAATCACCATGTTTTACACTGGACCTTCAGAACTTCATCTATTTTATAGTAAAAATTTTGTACTCTTTGACCAATATCTCCTGATTTTCCCCATTGCTCAGCTCCTGGCAACCACCATTCTGCTCTTTGTTTCTATGAGTTTATTTTTTAATATATTTTCAACATGTAAGCAATAAAATATAATATTTGCCATTTTCTGTCTGGCTTGTTTCACTTAGTAAGTACTCCCCAGATTCATCCATGTTATTGTGTGTGTGTGTGTATATATATATATATATATATATATATATATATATATATATATATACATACACCATATTTTCTTTATCCATTAGTTTGTTGATTGGACATTGGGTTGTTTCCATATATTGACTATTGTGAATAATGCTTCAATGAACATGGGAATGCAGATGTATCTTTAAGATAGTGTTTTTTTTTTTTTTTTTTTTTGTTTGTTTGTTTGTTTGGATATACCCAGAAGCAGGAGAGCTGGATCATTGTCTATGTTTACAGATGACATGATATCATTTATCAAAAATCCTAAAGATTTTACCAAAAATCTCTTAGAATTAATAAATGAATAGAGTGAGCTCAAGAAGATGGCAGAGTAAGAGGACATTAAGCTTATCTTGTTCCATGTTTACAAATAGATAACACTCACATCTGTGTAAATTTTCTGGCAAACTCCACAACTAAGTGTAGAGAAGAAGATCCATCTGAGAGGTTAGATAGGCCAGAAATGTGGTTGGGAGCTGTGTGCAGGAGGGGAGAAGCTGCTGGTGAGGAGAGGGGAAAGAAATAGTCCCTCACACCCAGGAGCCCATATGAAGAAGAGGAATCCTCATAATGTCTGGCTTTCAGAACCAGAGGGGATGAACTTCATGAGTTTGTATAACCAGTGGGACTTGGAGGTTGGAGCTTTAAAAGTCAGCTGACTCAGCACTGGGTGAGCAAGAAGGGTGAGTGATAGCTAGGTTCCTGTCTTTAAAGAGATAGTAGTCCACGGGGAGGCAACATAGAAGCCACAGTTTGTACAACTCCTGAGGCAAATAGAAGGAAGATCCGTATATGCATTTTGGAGCACGCTGGGGACTTTTCTAGGAACAAAAAAGCTGGCAGGTGCCATTTTCCTTCCCTGTTCCCCAGTATAAATACAGGGCCAACTGTGGGAGATACCTCTAAACAGACACTTTCTACCCAACCTGCTAGTAGTGTGCCCTGCCCATGCATTCTCCTGAGGACTGGCTCACTCCAAGCTGGCTGGCATCAGCCCTGGGCTCACCATGAATTTTGTTAATGCCATTTGTGCCATGTGTACACCTTGCCCAACTGCTACCCACAGAGATACTGCATGCTTCCAGCTCCCATGCTTCAGGGGTCTAGCCTAGGACTAGCAGCTCAGCACAAACTTTGATAACACTTCTGCTCCACCCCTGAGCAACCCTGGGATCACACCTCCTCAGAGCTGACCTGCCTGACTCTCACTAACCCCACAGAGAGCAAGCATTGCCCACTGCAGGCAGAGAGTACAGACATTTGGACTGAAAGAAAAAGCAACTCAGACACAACAGCAAGATGCAAGCAACACACATAGAAGACTCCCCTGAAGTGACATGTTCTTGTGAGGGGACAATGTACTGGAGGGCACTACAGAACCTCTTTTTTCATAAAGCCATTACTTTCTAGAGAAGAAGACATAGTTAACTTTCCTAACACAGAGAAACAAACACAGAGAGTTAGACAAAATGAGGAGATAGAGGAATATGTCCCAAAACAAAGAATAGGGCAAAACCACGGAAGGAGATCTAGGTGAAACAGAAATAAGTAATATGCCTGATAGAGAATTTAAAGTAAAGAAGATAAAGATACTCACTGGACCTCAGTAAACAGTAGAGGACATCAGTGAGAACCTTGATAAAGAGATAGGAAATAGCATGTCCAAGATAAAGAGCTCAGTAAGTGAAATTAAAAATAGAATATATGGAATAAATAGTAGGATACAGGAAGCAGAGAAATATAAAAGTGACCTGGAGGATAGAGTAATGGAAGGCAATCAAGCTTAACAAGTGAGAGACAAACAAAAGCTGCATTATGAGAATAGACTGTAAAGAACTTGGTGACACCATCAAATGTAATAACATTTCTATTATAGGGATCCCAGAATAGAAGAGAGGGAGGAGGGGCAGAAAATGTATTTGAAACGATAATAGTTTGAAAACAAACTTTGAACAAAAGTTTGAAACTTCTGAACAAAGTTTGAAAACTTTGTGAATCTGGAGAGGGAAACAGAGATCCCAATTCAGGAGGCACAGAGATCTCCTAACAAATTCAACCCAAGAATGTCCACACCAAGACACAGTAATTAAGATGGCAAAAAAAAAAAAAAATATAGTGATGAAGAATTTTAAAAGTTAAAAGAGAAAATAAGACAGTTACATGCAAAGGAAAACCCATAGACTATCAGATGATTTTTCTGTAGAAATTTTGCAGTCCAGAAGGGAGTGGCAAAATATATTCAAAGTGCTAAAAGAGAAAAATCTGTACCCCCGAATAGTCTATCCAGTAAGGCTATCATTCAGAATAGAAAGACTTTCTCAGACAAACAAGAGTTAAAAGAATTCATTACCATTAAATCAGCCCTACAAGAAATGTGAAGGAAGACTCTGAGTGGAAAACAAAAAAACATAACTAAGAGAAAGAACAATAGAATGCCCAAAACAAACGAACAACAACAAAAAAAAAAAAAATAGAAAAAAGAAAAACAAAAGTATATGTGTAAAAATCTGTCAAGAGAAGCACAAAATAAAAGGATATAAAATATTATACTAAGTATCTGAAACAGGAAGGGGGAGGAGAAAAAAATAGTCCAGAATTAAGCCAACATCAATTATATAAGAAGATGTTATGTATAAACCTATGATAACAGCAAATCAAAATACAATAAGAGATATGGAAAAATAGAGTAAGGAATCCAAGTAATTCACCTAGGAAAGCCAACTAATTATGAGAGAAGAGAGCAAGAGAAGGAAAGGAACAGGAAAGAACTATAAAAAAAACCCATAAAACAAGGGGAAAATGGCAATAAATACATATTAATAGTTACTTTGTAAATGGACTAAATGATCCAATCAAAAGACCTGAGTGATGGGGTAGATTAAAAAAGAAAAACAGAGAAAAATCCAAGACCTATTTATTTGCTGCCTTCAGGAGACTCATTTCAGACCTAATGACACTTGTAGACTGAAAGTGAGGGAATGGAGAAACATTTATCATGTAAATGGAAGTGAAAAGAAAGCTGTAGTAGCAATACTACATTGCTTTTACATTGGACAAAGTAGATTTTAAAACAAAGACTGTAACTAGACAGGGAAGGGCACTTCTTCATAAATGGTACAATCCAACAAGAATATACAATTATAAGTATTTATGCACCCAACATGGCACCATCCAAATACATAGAGCAGTTCAAAACAAATAATAGAGGACTTTAACACTTCACTTACATCAATGGATAGATGTAAACAGAAAATCAACAAGGAAATTGGCTGTTAATGACACATTGGACCAGATGTATTTAACAGATATATTCAGAATATTCTGTCCTAAAACAGAGTACACATTCTTTTCAAGTACACATGGAACATTCTCCAGAACAGATCATATATTGGGAAATGAAACAACCCTCAACATATTAAAAAAGATTGAAGTCATACTGTGCATCTTTTCTTACCACAATGCTATAAAATGAGAAATCAACCACAAGAAAATAACCTGGAAAGCACACAAGTACATGGAGGCTAAATAACATGCTACTAAACAATGATTAGGTCAACCAAGAAATCAAGGACAAAATTCAAAAATACATGGAGTCAAATGAAAATGAAAACACAATGAATGGCTCAAAATCTTTGGGATACAGCAAAAGATGTTATGAGAGAGAAGTTTATAGAAATACAGTTCTATCTCAAGAAACAGGAAAATTTCCAAATTCCTAACCTTACATGTAAAGTAACTAAAAGAAGAATAACAAAACCTAAAACCAGGGCGCCTGGGGGGCCCAGTGGTTGAATATCTGCCTTTGACTCAGGTTGTGATCCTGAGGTCCTGGGATGGAGTCCTGCATCAGGCTCCCTTCAGGGAGCCTGCTTCTCTCTCTTTTGCCTACGTCTCTGCCTCTCTCTGTATGTCTCATGAATAAATAAAATCTTAAAAAAAAACCCTAAGACCATCAGAAGGAAGAAAATAATAAAGATTAGAGCAGAAATAAACAAGAAGCTTATTCTTTGAAAAGATCAACAAAGTTGATTAAAATTTACTCAGACTCATCGAGAGAGAGAGAGAGAGAGAGAGAGAGGATGAGAAAATAAATAAAAAATGAAAAGGGAGAAGTAGCAATTACAGCATAAAAACACAAAAGCTTATAAGAATATATTATGAAAAATGATATGTCACAAATTGGGCAACCCAGAAGAAATGGATAAATTCCTAGAAACATAACCTCCAAAAATTGAATCAAGAAGAAATAGAAAATTTAATGCACCAATTACCAGCAATGAAATTGAATAAGTAATCAAAAAACTCTCAGCAAACAAAAGTTAAGGGCCAGATGGCTTCACAGGTGAATTCTACCAAATATTTAAACAATAGTTAATACCTATTTTTTCCAACTATTCCAAAAAAAAAAAAAAAGAAGAGGAAGGGAAACATCTTAATTTGTTCTATGAAACCACCATTACCCTGATACCAAAACCAGATAAAGAGACTGCAAAAAAAGAGAGCTATAGGCCAATATCTCTGATGAACATAGATACATAAATCCTCAACAAAAATTTAGTAAGGCAAATTCAATAATATGTTAAATCATTCGTCACAATCAAGTAGGGTTAATCCCTGGGATGCAAGGGTGGTTCAGTATTTTCAGGTCAATCAATGTGATACTCACCTCAGTAAAGGAAGGGATAAAAACCATATGATCACTTCAATAGATGCAAGGGAAAGCATGTGAGGAAGTATAACACCCATCTGTGATAAAAAAAAAAAAAAAACAACAACCCTCAACAAAGTAGGATTAGAGAGAACATACCTCAACGTAATAAAGGTCATGATAACCCACAGCTAACATCATACTGAAAGCATGTCCCCTAAGGTCAGGAACAATACAGGGATGCCCACTCTCACCACTATTATTTAATGTAGTACTGGAATTTCTAGCCCCCACAGTCAGACAAGAGGAAGGAAAAAAAAAAGGGATCCAAATTGGTAAGGAAGAAGTAAATCTTTCACTATTTACAGAAGACATGATATTGTATGTAGAAAACCCTAAATAATCCACTAAAAAAAAAAAAAAAAACTACTGGAACTAATAACCGAACTCAGTAAGGTTACAGAATACTAAATAAATGTATAGAAATCTATGGCATTTTTATATACTAATAATGAAATAAAAGAAAGAGAAGATAACAAAGCAATGCCATTTACGATTGTAGAAAAGACAATAAAATACCTGTGAATAAACCTAACCAAGGAGGCTAAAGAATCTATATACTCTGAAAACTATAAAATACCAATGAAAGATATTGAGGACAATACAAATAGGTGGAAAGATATATCATGGTCATAGATTGGAAGAAAAAAATATTGTTACAATGTCCCTACTACCCAAAGCAATCTATAGATTTAATGCAATCCCTATCAAAATACAACATTTTTCAGAGAAGAATAATAAGTTCTAGAATTTGTATGGAACCCCTGAAGACAGAGTAGCCAAAACTATTGTGAAAAAGATTCTTTTTTAATTTTTATTTATGATAGTCACAGAGAGAGAGAGAGGCAGAGACACAGGCGGAGGGAGAAGGAGGCTCCATGCACCGGGAGCCTGATGTGGGATTCGATCCCGGGTCTCCAGGATCGCGCCCTGGGCCAAAGGCAGGCGCCAAACCGCTGCGCCACCCAGGGATCCCTATTGTGAAAAAGAAAAGCAAAGTTGGAGGTGTCATAAGTTCAGATTTCATGTTATACTACAGAGTTATAGTGATCAAAAGAGTATGGTACTGGGGATCCCTGGGTGGCTCAGCGGTTTAGCGCCAGCCTTTGACCCAGGACTGATTCTGTAGTCCCAGGATCGAATCCCGCAACGGGCTGCCAGCATGGAGCCTGCTTCTCCCTCTGCCTGTGTCTCTGCCTCTCTCTCTCTCTCTGTGTTTCTCATGAGTAAACAAATAAAATCTTTTTAAAAAAAAGAGTATGGTACCGGCACAAAAATAGACACATAGATTAATGGAATAGAAAAGAAAGCACAGAAATAAACCTACATTTATCAATGTAGGTTTATCAATTAATCTTTGACAGAATGGTGAAAGATATGTATAGGTGTCGTATCTGATAAAGGGTTAGTTTTCAAAAGATACAAAGGACTTATAAACTCATCACCTGAAAAACAACTCAATTCAAAAAAAGGACATATGATGTAAAAGGCATTTATCCAAAAGAAGAAAAATAAATGGCCAACAGACACATGAGAAGATGCTCAACATCACTCATTATCAGGGAAGTACAAATCAAAACTGCACCTCATACCTGTCAGAATGGCTAAAATCAACAACGTAAGAAACAGCATGTGTTGGCAAGGGTGTAGAGAAAAAGTAACCCTTGTACTGTTGGTGGGAATGTAAACTGATGCAGCCACTAGAAAAGAGTATGGGGGTTCCTAAAAAAAGTTAAAAATGGAACTACCCTATGACATAATAGTCAACCTGCTGGGTATTTACCTCATTAATAGGTATAGTATTGTTGAGTCATTATAATGTGCACCTAAAACTAGTATAATACTATGTTAATTATATTGAAATTTAAAAAAATTAATAAAAGAAAGTAAAAATGAATAAAATAGTAAAGTTGTAGGATAGAAAATCAACATACCAAAATCAGTTACATTCTCATAAATTAACTGAACTATCTGAAAGAAAAATTAAGAGAACAGTCCCATTTGCAGAAACATCAGAAAGAATAAACAGGAAAAAAACTTAATGAAGAGAAAGACGTGCATACTGAGAAGGATGAAACAAATTGAAGACACCAATAGAAAGATATCCAGTGTTCTTGGATTAGAAGAATTGGTATTATTAATATGTCCATGCTATGTAAGCAATCTACATATTTAATGCTGTCCATATTAACATTTCCATGGCATTTTTCATAGAAACAAACAAAGATCTTAAAATTGTATGGAACCATAAAAGACCTTAAAGAGCCAAAGCAATCTTGAGAAAGAAAAATGAAGCCAGAGACATTGCACTTCTTATTTAATACTCTATTACAAACCTCTAGTAATCAAAACAGTATGGTGCTGGCATAAAAATAAATACATAGACCAATGGAATAAAGAGCCCAGAAATAAACCCATGCATATATGATCAACTAATCTTTGACAAGGACACCCTGAACACATGACAGTGTCTTCAGTAAGTGATGTTCCGAAAACTGAGTATCTATAAGCAAAAGAATGAAACTGGATCCTGGTCTTACACTGTGCACAAAAATCGACTTAAAAAGAATTAAAGACTTGAATGTAAGACCTAAAACCTCAATAATCTGTGAAGAAAACATAGGGGATAAGCTCCTTGACATTGGTCTTAGCAATGATTTTTTTTAGATATGGCACCAAATGAACAGGCAACAAAAGCAAAAATAAACAAGTGGGACTTCATCAAACTAAAAAGTTTACATATAGTAGAAGGAACAATAAAAATATGAAAAGACAGACTATGAAATGGGAGAAAATATTTGCAAACCATATATGATAAGAGGCTAATATCTAAACTATACAAGAAACTCATACAGCTCTGATAGCAAAAAGTCAAAATAATCTAACTTTCAAAATGGGCAAAAGACTTGAATAGACATTTGTCCAAAGATGCTACATAAATGACCAACAGGTGCATGAAAAGGTGCTCAACATCACTAATCATCATGGAAATTCAAATCAAAACTACAGTGAACTATCACCTCATACTTATTAGGATGTGTTACCAAAAAGATAAGAGATAAAAGTATTGACAAAGATGAGGAGAATAGGGAAGCCTGTATACTAGTAGTGGAAGTGTAAATTGGTATAGTTGTTATGGAAGAGACTATGGAGATTCCGCAGAAATGAAAAAATAGGTCTATGATGTACTTTGAAATAATTTTTGCAAATGATGTGAAGCAAGAATGTGGGTTTTTTTCTGCATATTAATGTCAAGTTGTTCTGGAAACAATTTTAGAAAAGATACTATTTCCCCATGAATTAATGAATTACCTAAGCACCTTTCTTAAAAATCAGTTGCCAATATATTTGTGGGTCTATTTCAAGACTGTTCTGTTCTATTAATCTATAGGTCTGTCTTTATGCAAATACTGCTATGAATTGATTATGTAGATTTATAATGTCTTTAAATCAGTTAGTGCAAGTTGTCTAACTTTGATCCTTTACAAAATTATTTTGTGTATTTTGTTTTTGCATTTCTCTGTAAATTTTAAATCAGTTAGCCAATTTCTACCAAAAAGCCTGGTGGAATTTTATTTTACTTTTAATTTTCAGATAATTTGACAGTTACAGAAACATTATAAAAATAGTAGCTGCAGCTGGCTGGTTAGCTCAGTTAGATGGTGGTGCTAATAATGCCAAGGTCACGGGTTCAATCCCCATGTGGGCCACACCTGGGTCTGGCCTGGGGATGCCTGGGTGGCTCAGCGGTTGAGTGTCTACCTTTGGCTCAGGACGTGATCCCAGAGTTTTAGGATAGAGTCCCACACTGGGCTCCTGTATGGAGCCTGCTTCTCTTCCATCTGTCTAAGTCTCTGCCTCTCTCTCTGTGTCTCTCATGAATAAATAAATAAAATCTTTAAAAAAAAGATTCCCATTTACTCTTCATCCACGTTCCCATTATGTTAGCATCTTACCTAACCATAGAACAATTATTAAAACTAAATATTCTAACCTTTATAAAATATTATCGACTAAATTATGGAACACATTTGGATTTCATCAGCGTTCCTCTAATGTGCATTTTGTGTTACAAGATGCAATCCCAGATCCTAAATTGTATTTAGTTGTTAAGTCTCTTTAATGTTTTAGATCTGTGACAGTTCTCAATCTTTCTTGTCTTTCATGACCTTGATGTTTTTGAAGTATACAGTCAATTATTTTGTTGACTGGCTGTTTGGATTTGTCCATTGTTTTCTTACAGTAAGATTGAGGTTGTGATTATTGAAAAAACATATTACCAGAGGTGCCGTGTCCTTAGTGCATAATGTGAGAACATACTTGATGTTATAGTGTGTTAACATTCTAGTTTGATGTTAACTTTAGTTACTTGGTTAAGATATCATCTTCTAAAATTCTCCACTCTAAAATTACCATTTTTCCTTTTGTAATTACTAAACATTGTGGACAGATATTCTGAGACTATGCAGATTTTAGGACAGTAAAATATTCTGTATTATATGCAATGATGGATACATGTCATTATACGTTTGTCCAAACTCATAGATGTATGACACCAAAAATGAGCCCTAAGGTATAATTACATTATACAGTGATTATGATGTGACATGTAGGTTCATCACTTATAACAAATGTATTGCTCTGGTATGGGGTGTTAATAATGAGGACACCCATGCATATTTGAGGATAGTGGGTATATGGGAAATCTTTGTACTCTCAATTTTGCTGTGAACCCAAAACTTGTATACAAAATTAAATCTTAAAAAAAAATAGGTGGATCTTGCCTTGTATATATTTCCTGCATCAGTTATAACTATGGTGTACTAATTGTGATTTTCTATTTCAAGCAGTCTTTTTTACTTTTTTAAATTGGAATATTTCTGTGAGGAAAAGTGGTCCCTTCTCCCTCATTTGTTTACTAAATTATTTATTTAAATCATTATAATATTTATGTTGTTTGCTAAAGTTGTTCCAGTGTAGCTATGGGAAACTCATGTTGGCCACTGTGCACTTCAACATGCTCCACCATTTTTTTAAAGTACTTCTTTACTTTTGGTACTACTAGATATTCTAGGCATATTTTTTATTTTTTTATTTTTATTATTTATTTATTTATTTTTTAGGCATATTTTTTAATTTGCCTTCTCAAGCCTTGGAATTACCCAGTTATTCAAGGATCTCTTGCAAACATTATGGGGAGGCAAGATCCACATGCTATTCATGCTTGCTGCTGTTGTGATGTCTTTGACCTTAGTTCCTCAGTGATTAGAGTTAAGAAATATATATATACACTATATATATACACACACACCACATATATACACCTCTGTGATTATTTCCATATCTATCCATCTGTGTGTGCATGTATTTTTTTTTAAATCATGAGACCATAAAAAAAATATCATGAGAACATGTTGATAGCCTCTATCATTAATAGGTACTCAGAGGCCTATTTTAAGTTACTATTATGATGAAATATATAGTTAGGAATATGGAGTTGGGAAGAGATAATATAAATAAGGTCATATAAGCTGAGTGAGTACATCGTTGGATTTGTGCTGTTGATTAGAAAGGATTTTTTTTTTCCTTTTTTTGGTAAACATCAATACATGCTGAAGAGCAATGCATGTACTTGTAGATTTTGGAGGAGTGTTCTCCTAGCCGGGATTGTTGTTAGTCTTCTTTTTTATCCTTATTGAGTTATCATATTTTTTGTCCCAATTACAGAGAGAATAGTGCTGAACTTTTCAACTGTATTTGTACATTTGCCTATTTCTTCTAATTAGGTTTTTTTTTATTTATGCATTTTGAAGTTCTGTTATTGAATTTATACACACTTGGATTGCTTTGTGTTCATAATGAATTAACCCCCTTTCCTTGATAGAATATCCTTTAATATCCCTGGTAGCATTTTTTGTTCTGAAGTCTAATTTGTCTGGTATGAATATAGCCACTTTATTATGTAAAACTTACTATTAGTGTTTACATGATACAATTTATCCTTCCTTTGACTTTATCAGAGTTTTTATACAGAGTAGGTTTCTTATACACAGTACATAATTAGGTATTGCTTTTCAAAAAATACTCTTAATGATCATGACCTTTTAATTAGAATGCTTATTTACATTTATTATAATTATTGATTTGCTTAGATTTCTATCATATTGCTATTTGTTTCTCTTTTTCTGTGCCTTCTTTTAGATTAAATGCATATGTTTCTATTACTGACTTATTTGACTATTATTTTTTGCTTTTTTATTTAGTTGTGTATTGAAACCATGAAAAGAATATGTATCTTCACAGTCGAACATCAAGTATTGTTACTACTGTCTCTATAATATTAAAAAAAACCCAACCAAACCATAAAACAATATAGTTGACCCTGAACACCAGGGGGATTGGGGACACTGACCCCCAGTGTAATCAAAAACTCATGGATAACTTTTGACTCCCCTAGAATGTGTCTTATTAGTCTACTGTTGACCAGAAGGCTAATAACATAAATAGCTCATTCACATCTGTTTTGTATGTTGTATGTATTATGTATTTTATTCTAACAATAAATTAAGCTAGAGAAAAGAAAATGGTAAGAGAATCATGAGGAAGAGAAAAGAGATTTGCAGTACTGTATGGCAGCTATAAATATGAAAAGAAAACCTACATATAAGTGGACCTGCACAGTTCAAACCCATATTATTTATGGGTCAACTGTAATTCCATTTTTCCCTTCCATTCTTTGCTGTCTAGCCTACATTTTAGTTCTGTATATTATTATTTTTCTTTAAACTGTCAATTACCTTTTAAATAAATTTTTTAAAATGAGAATTAAAAAATATACTCATAGATTTACACTTCTGTCACTTTTACTTCTTTGTGTAAGCCCATGTTTCCATCTGCTATCATTTTCCTTATTCTTTAATCTTTTGCAGCTTCCTTTCTTTTCTAATCTAAGGTAATTTGTAATTACCTTTTGTAATTTATCTTGCCATTCCTTGTATTCTCAAAGCATGTGGTTCAAACCTCCTTTACAAAACTTATTGCATGGTATTGAGTTTATTGTTTGTTTTTTTTAACTTTTGAAGAGTTGATTGATTTTAAGTATCTTTCTCTACAGTATGAGGTACTTGGGAGCTGGGACAGTCTGAAAGGCTCTATAAAAAATACCATAGATTGGATAGCTTAACAAAAATTAATTTTTTCACAATTATGGGGGCTAGGAGTCCATCAGAAGGCTTCCTTCTTGCTTTGTGTTATACATTTTTTTTTCTCTGTGTGTGTTGGGAGTTAGCTCAGTAGTATCTCTTCCTATGAATTAGGACTCTACCCTTATTACCTCATTTAACCTGAATTACCTTCCTAAATGCTCTACCTCCAAATAGTCACATTGTGGTTAGAATGTCAGTCTATAAATTTTGAGGGGATACATTTCAGTTCATAACAGACAATTTCTTAATTTATCATTTATTTGTTGTTTCAAGAACTATTTAATGAGTGCTTGCTGTGTGTCAAGAACCATGCTAGTCACTGGGAATGCAGTGAATGAAACAGATAGGATATCTTGTCTCCTGGTGCTTAAAATTGAGGAGGAAAGATAGGCAATAAAAACAGAAATTATAATCATGTGGATTAATAGAATGATAGCAATAGTGAGGAATTTAAAGAAACATATGAAGGATACTTATTTCATTATATATCTAGACTAAGTTATATTTGGGTCCTGAAGGGTGAAATTGAGTTAGCCTGGCAGAGAGAGGTAGAAAAGTTAAGGTAGAGGAAGAGCTGTGTAATATATAGGCCCGGCTTCTCTTATTCATGCAAAAAATTAAACAAAGTTCAAAGTGGCTAGAACATAAAATGGTGCTAGACTATAGAAATCCTTGTAAGCCAAGGAAAAGATGTTGACTATTATCGTAAAAGAAATAGATTACCAATGAAGTATATTAAATTAAAAGAAAAAAGTTTATTTGAGTTATAAGATGATTGTTCTTGCTGCAGAGTAGATAATGGTTTGATAAAAGGAAAGGTGATAGATATTGTAGTTAAGAGGTTTTTGAGGGAGTCAAGGGATTATACGGCTTGGACTATGGTAATTGTGGCATAATGGAAATCATCACACTTGAGAGATTTAGGAATGAGCATTGACTAATAATGCAAATACGTAAAGAGAATGTTCAAGAATCATCTTTGCTTTGGACAACTCAATAGTGTTAGAACCATTCACTGACAAAAAAACAAAGCTAAGCAGTAGGTTTAGAAGGGGAGTGCACAGTGATGATTACATGAAAAGTTTGAGTTGCCTGTGATTTATCAAAGTTGAGATACTCAGTAAGCAGTTGAACATGATGGGCTGGCATTTGGAAGGATGGCCTGGATTGGAGACATAGATTTGGTAGCCATTAGTTTGAGGATTGCAGTTGAGGTTGTAAAAGTGGGTAATATTGTTTAGGAATATGTCAGATACTACAAATAGCAGAGAGCCGCAGGGGCTCCTGCAAGGGAGGAAAGATCTCTTTCAAAAGGACGATCTTTTTGTTGTTGTTGTCATTGGAAGATAGCACAGGATGCCCTGGTAGAGGGAATATGGACCAGGCCTGGACAGGGGTGGATTCCAGAAATAAGCCAGATGTCAATCGGAGTAGAATATGCCTATCTTCTAATGATTGAGTGGCTGAACCAAGAGCCTAACTGACTAAACATTAGTTCTAAGTATAGAAAAGTATATAGATTCAAGGTTAGTAAGTTGAAGGATCTTTCAAAGGAGGGGCCATAAACTTGACATACAAGAGAAAGGAGAAGAATAGTAGTTTGAGTGGGGTGGGGAATGTTTAAAATAGCCAATGTGAAAGTCCAGAGAGAAAGATAAAGGAAATGTATCAGGGTTTTCAGGCAGTGGTAGAATATAGTTTTGCTGAATACTTGAAATACGCTCATTTCCACTACCTATATACACTCCCACGCACCCACTATATTCTCTTTAGTAACATTCTTTTCATGTATTACTTGTCTAATATCTTTCTTCCTGGAAAGGCTGTATGCTCTGGGAGCATAGGAATCAGAGGGATTGTAGCAGAGAGGTTAAGGCTCCAGACTCTCAGGCCCTCCTTCTTGCATTCAAAACTCTTCTTGGGCTGCCCCAACTCTGAAAGTTGGAGTTATATAATATTTTTTTGTCTTTTTTCATCAGTAAAATGTAATTTTTTTGGTGGGATTATGGTAATTATGTAAACTCATGTATATAAAACATCTGTGCTACACAAGTGTTAACTCTTGTTCACTGCTGTATATCTAGTATCTGGAATATAATAGGCTTTCTAATATATATTTGTGGAACAAATAAATGAATGGATGAATGAATTTGTGGGGGCAACAACATGCAAGAGGTGTTGCTGTGTTTTCTTTTGTGGAATTAGCAGCCTAGGTGTGGGTGTGGAGACTGGGGATAATTTAGTTTTTCTAGATTTGAGGTTTTCTCAAGTGAACTCACATTCTGCAAGGAGTTGAGGATACTCAAATGATAGATAATGGACCATAAACTGTGCTAGAAATGCTGTAAAGGAAGGAAGGATCCTAGCATGGGACCTGCCTCCATATAGACACTTAATAAATGCCTATGAAATGTTGGAATGTAACATGTGACAAGAAAAGTGACATCATTTCTGAAAGGAAGAAGTGTGCAAAACAATTGTGTACAATCCCATTCTTTTTCTTACAAACCACTTCTAAGAAGTGTGGGTCGATTCCAGGTTTTCTTTGTTGGTGGTTGTAGTAGTGGTAATGTTTGCTTGTTTTGTGTTTCTGAGCTGAGTGATGAACATGAGGACACAAAACTAGACAAGTTGTCTAGGAAATTTTAGGGAAGAACAATGGGAATGAAGAGGCAGGAGCTCATGAAGCAGGAGGGTGGCATGACAGATGAGTGGTGGAAGGTATGAGGCAGCTAAAGGGAACTTTAAGGAATTGGGAAGCTGGCAGGTCTAGTGGAGATTTTTATGTTTTTATATTTCATGTGTTTTTGTGATAAAGTTTTGCTGTGTTTAGTGAGGTAAAACCTCTGTTTTAATTCCCTACCAGAATATCAATAGAACTTGAGCACCTGCTAAGGCTTTGTGGTACTGCAATTACCTTTATGGTGACATGATGAGGAATGAGTTCATATTTAGGCTGGGCATGAGGCACCCTTCAGTTTCACATCCAAATATTTTCAAGGTTTCATAAAGTCTGTAAGCATAGATCACAGTTTAATAGATTGAAGATGTCTTTGATGGCATTATGTATATTTGCCCGTTTGTGTATACTTATGATCACCCTATAATTTAACTTTGTGTGCTCTCCATATAGTTCTCTATAAAAGAACCAAAATATCATGCACGGTTTTCTGTTTAGATATTATGCTAGTTCTAGAAATGCCTTGCTTATTAGTATTTCCTTAGTATTTTTTTTTATAATATTAGGTGAACATCAAGAGTTAACTACCCTTCAAAAACAGTTTGTTAAGATTTCATCTTCTCTTTTAAATGGATGAGTGAGGCAAATGTCTTTTGGGTCAGTGTGTTGGGTTGGGGGGAAAGATGATGGTGCAAAAATGCATGGTTATATCAAGGTGGATGTAGCTCAGCAGAGCCCATGGAAGGACAGGGGCATGTCAGCACTCTTGGTGACAGCAGTGATACATAAGCACACAGGAACCAAAGGCCTCTGGAAATCTTTCACCTTATTTAATGGACCAGCCCCCTTCTTAAAACATCACTTTCTTTAGAGGCTTCTTATGAAAATGCAAAGACAACCTCCTCCTCCACCCCATATACACACTCACTCACCCACCCACCATACTTCCCACTAAGGCTTAGACTTACATTGTAAGTTAACCATTTTGCAGGGATTTCCTGTTAACCAGTTAAGAGGGAAAGTTCCATAAAAGGTTCTGGGGAAGTATAATAGATACAGAGAAAGATAGCTTTCTAATTTGGCCAGAGGGTAGCCTTAGCTCTTAAACTTAGCTGATGTATCAGACCAAGGTGAACCGTGTGCATCATTTAATCTGAAGCTTCTCCCTTCATACATATCTACTGTTACTCTACTTACAGTCTTCAGAGCTTCATGTAAATCACCTTGATATGAAGGTATTTGTGTATGTGTGTGTGAGAAAGACAGAAAGCCTTTTTGGAGGAGGAGGATAACAGCTTCTCTGAAAAGAGAGTTCAGGTGATTATTGATGCACCATAAGTTTTCCCCCTGAAAAACAGCTTAATGGAGACCTAATTCACATACCATGTAATTTATCTGATAATGTATACACTTTTTAGCTCCCAACTCAGCCAGCTGTTTCTCCCCTTTCCCCTTTTCCCTCCAGCGCATTCTTTCTCTCTTTCTCTGTCTCTCTGAAATAAGTTAAATCTTTTAAAAAATAAAGAATCTTTTGGCTATTCTTGGTCCTTTGTAATTCTATATAAATTTTAAAATAAGCTTGCTAGTTTCTGCAGAGAAGTCTGTTGGATTCTGATAGGGATTACATTGAATTAGTAGATCTATTTGAGGAGTATTGCCCTCTTAAAAACATTAAGTTTTCTGATCCATGAACCAGGATGTCTTTCCATTCATTTAGATGTTCTTTAATTTCTTTCAACAGTATTTTGTAGTTTTCAAAGTCTGAGTTGTGTATTTTTTTTTCTTTTTTTTTTTAAGATTTTATTTATTTATTCATGAGAGACACAGGCAGAGGGAGAAGCAGGCTCCACGCAAGGAGCCTGATGTGGGACTCGATCCCAGGACTCCAGGATCATGCCCTGGGCCGAAGGCAGGTGCTAAACTGCTAAGCCACCTGGGCTGCCCCAAGTGTATTTCTTTTCTTAATTTATTCCTCGGTATTTTATTCTTTTTGATGCTCTTGTAAATGGAATTGTTTTCTTAATTTTTGGATTATTTATTGAGAGAGTATCAAAATGCAATTAATTTTTGTATATTGATACAATGTTACTGAACTTGTTTATTCTGACAGGTTTTTTGAAAGTGAATTTTGTAGGATTTTCTAGGTAAAAGATTGTGTCATCTGCAAATAGAGATACTTAGACTTCTATTGGAGTCTGGATGCTTCTCCTTTTTTTTCTTGCTTAATTGCCCTGGCTAGATCCATTAGTACAATTTTAAATAGAAGTGGTTAGAATGGATATCCTTCTCTTGTTTTTGACATAAGGGAGAAATCAGCCAGTGTTTTAACATTAAATATAATGCTTACTGTGGGTTTTTCATAGATATCTTTGATCAGGATGAGAAAGTTCCCTTCTATTCCTATTTGGTGAGTGTTTATATCATGAAAAGGTATTGGATATTATCAACTGTTTTTCCTGCATTTATTGAGATGATTATGTGTGTTTTTGATTGTTTGCTTTTTATTCTATTGATATGGGGTATTACATCATGAATATTGAACCAAACCTGAATCAATGAGATAGATCCCACTTATCCACAATGTATAATTCGTTTTATGCTTTGCCAGATTCAGTTTGCTAATATTTGGTTAGGGATTTTTGTATACATAGTCATAAGAGGTATTGGTCTATACTTTTTCTTTCTTGCAATGTCTTAGTATGGTTTAGTATGGTTTTAATAACATTGTAATAGTGGCTTATAGAAGGAGTTAAAAGAAGTGTTTTCTAAAAAGAAAAAAGTGTTTTCTACTTTTGGAAAAGTTTGTGAACAATTGATACTAGTTCTTCTTTAAATGGTACAATTCAGCTGTGAAGCAATATGACCGAGTTGTTGTTTGTTGGACTTTTTTTCTTTTGTTGCTAATTTAATCACTTGTTACAGGTCATTCAGATGGTACGGTTGTTTCTTGAGTCAGTTTTGGTGGATGGTTTGTTTCTGGATATTTGTTTCTTAAATCTATTATCAAATTTGTTGGTATATAATTGGACAGTGATCTTTAATTTCTGCAAGGTCAGTAGAAATGTCTCTTTTAAATTTAAATTCAAGTTAGTTAACATATAGTATAACATTAGTTTCAGGGTAGACTTTAATGAGTCATCAGTTTGCATATAATGCCCAGTGCTCATTTCATCAAATGCCCTCCTTAATGCTCATCACCCAATTACCCTAATCCCCTACCATCCACCATCCCTCCAGCAGCCCTCATGTTGTTCCCTAAAGAGTCTCTTGTGTTTTGCCTCTCTCTGTTTTTATCTTATTTCGTATTTCTCTTCCTATTCTCTATTTTGTTTCCTAAATTCCACATACGAATGAAATCATATGGTATTTGTCTTTCTCTGACTGACTTATTTAATTTTGCATTATACCCTCTAGATCCATCTATGTTGTTGCAAATAGCAAGATTTCATTCCTTTTGATGACTAAGTAATATTCCATTGTGTGTGTGTGTGTGTATCTTCCACAATATTCCATTGTGTGTGTGTGTGTGTGTGTGTGTGTGTGTATTCATTGATCTGTTGATGAACATCTGGGCTCTTTCCATATTTTGGCAATTGTGGATATTGCTGCTATAAATAAACATTGGAGCACGTGTGCCCCTTCAAATCACTATGTTTGTATCCTTTAGATAACTACCTAATAGTGCAATTGCTGGGTCATAGGGTAGTTCTATTTTTAACTTTTTGAGGAACCTCCATACTGTTTTCCAGAGTAGTTGTACCAATTTGCATTCCTACCAACAGTATAAGAGGGTTCTCCATTCTCTGCCAACATCTGTTGTTTTCTGAATTAATTTTAATCGTTCTGACTTTTGTGGAATGGTATTTCATTGTGATTTTAATTTATATTTTCCTGATAAGTGATATGGAGTGTTTTTTCATGTGTTCATTGGTGATCTGTACATCTTATTTGGAGAAATGTCTGTTCATGTTTTCTGCACATTTTTTGACTGGATTCTTTGTTTTTTGGGTACTGAATTTGGTAAGTTCTTTATAGATTTTGGATACTAGCCCTTTATTTGATATGTCATTTGTGAATATCTTCTCCCATTCTGTAGGTTGCCTTTTAGTTTTGTTGATTGTTTCCTTTGTTGTGCAAAAAGCTTTTTATCTTGATGATGTCCCATTAGTTCATTTTTGCTTTTGTTTCCTTCGCCTCTGGAGACGTGTCTAGCAAGTAGTTGGAACTGAAGTCAAAGAGGTTACCGCTTGTGTTCTCCTCTAGGGTTTTGATGGATTCCTATCTCACATTTAGGTCTTTCATCCATTTTGAATTTATTTTTGTGTATGGTGTAAGGAAATGGTCCAGTTTCATTTTTCTGCATGTTGCTGTCTAGTTATCCTAACACCATTTGTTGAAAAGACTTTCTTTTTTCCATTGGACATTCTTTCCTGCTTTGTCAAAAATTAGCAGACCATAGAGTTCAAGGTAATTTCTGGGTTCTCTATTCTGTTCCATTGATCTATGTGTCTGCTCTGTGCTAGTACTATACTGTCTTGATGATTACAGCTCTAAAATATAGCTTGAAGTCTGGAATTCTGATGACTCCAGCTTTGGTTTTTCTTTTTCAAAATTTCTTTGACTATTTGGGGTCTTTTCTGGCTCCATATGAATTTCAGAATCATTTGTTCCACCTCTGTGAAAAATACTGCTATTATTTTGATAAGGATTGCACTGAATGTGTAGATTGCTTTGGATAGTATACCCATTTTAACAATATTTGTTCTTCCAGTATTTGAATACCGAATGCCTTTCCATTTCTTTGTGTCATCTCTAATTTCTTTTATAAGAGTTCTGTAGTTTTCAGAGTATAGATAGATCTTATACCTCTTTGGTCAGATTTATTCCTAGGTGTCTTTTGGTTTTCAGTGTAACTGTAAATGGGATTTACAATTACAATTCCTTGATTTCTTTTTCTGCTACTTCATTATTGGCATAGAGAAATGCAATAGACTTCTGTTTGTTGATTTTATATCCTGTGACTTTGCTTAATGTCTGCATCCATTTCTAGTAATTTTTTGGTTGAATCTTTCAAGTTTTCTACATAGAGTATTATGTCATTTGTGAAGAATGAAAGTTCGACTTCTACTTTGCCAATTTAGATGCCTTTTATTTCCTTTTGTCATCTCCTGAGACTAAGACTTTCAATAGTGTGTTGAATGATAGTGGTGAGATGGGGACATCTCTGTCATGTTCCTGACCTTAGGGGAAAAGCTCTCAGTTTTTCCCTATTGAGGGTGATATTAGCTGTGAGTCTTTTATATATGGCCTTTATGATGTTGAGATATGTTCCCTCTATTCCTACTTTGTGGATGGTTTTTATCAAAAAAGGATGCTGCTTTTTGTCCAATGCTTTTTCTTGATCTATTGAGAAGATCATATGGTTCTTTTCCTTTCTTCTATTAACGTGGTGTATCACACTGATTGATTTGTGGATGTTGAACCATCCCTGCAGCTCTGGAATAAGTCTCACTTGGTCATGGTGAATAATCCTTTTAATGTACTGTTGGATGATTAGTATCTTGTTGAGAATCTTTGCATCCATGTTCATTAGGAATGTTGGTCTGTAATTCTCCTTTTAGTGGGATCTTTGTCTGGCATTGGGATCTAGGTAATTCTGGCCTTATAGAATGAGTTTGGAAGTTTTCTTTCCATTTCTATTTTTTGGAACAGTTTCAGAAAAATAGGTATTATTTTAAAAAAATGTTTGGTAGAATTTCCCTGGGAAGCCATCTTGTCCTGGACTCTTGTTTTTTGGGAGATTTTTTTATTACAAATTCAATTTTCTTGCTGGTTATGGGTCTGTTCAGGTTTTCTATTGCTATTTCAATTTTGGTAGTTTATATGTTTCTAGGAATGTATCTGTTTCTTCTGGATTGCCTAATTTGTTGGCATATAATTGCTTATAGTATTCTCTTATAATTGTTTGTGTTTCTTCAGTGTTGGTTATGATCTCTCTTTTTTCATTCATGATTTTATTTGAGTCCTTTCTCTTCTCTTTTTGATAAGTCTGACTAGGGGTATCATCTTGTTAATTTTTTCAAAGAACTAGCTCCTAGTTTTGTTAATCTTTTCTACCATTAAAAAAAATTTCTGTATCACTGATTTCTGCTCTCATCTTTATGATTTTTCTCCTCCTTCTGGGTTCTGGGTTTAGGCTTTACTTGCTCTTCTTTTTCCAGGTCCTTAACCTGTAAGATTAGGTTGTGTATTTGAGACTTGTTGCTTGAGGAAGACCTGTATTGCTGTATACTTCCCCCATAGGACTGCCTTTGCTGTGTCCCAAAGGTTTTGAACTGTTATGTTTTCATTTTCATTTTCTTCCATGTATTTTTTAAATTCTTTAATTTCTTAGTTGATCCATTTATTGTTTAGTAGGATGTTCTTTAACCTCAATGTATTTGTTGTTCTTCCATATTTTTTCTTGTGGTTGTCTTTACGTTTCATAGCATTGTGGTCAGAAAATGTGCATGAAATGATCTCAATCTTTTTCTATGGGTTAAGTCCGGATTTGTTACATGATGTATGTGATGTATTCTGGAGAATGTTCCATGCACACTCAAAAAGAATGTGTATTCTGTTGCTTTAGGATGAAATGCTCTGAGTATATCTGTAAAGTCCATCTGGTCTAGTTTGTCATTCAAAGCTCTTGATTCCTTGTTGATCTTCTGCTTGGATAATCTGTCCATTGCAGTGAGTTGAGTGTTAAAGTCCCCTAATATTATCATATTATTATCAGTGAGTTTTTTAAGTTTGTTGGTAATTGATTTATATATCTGGCTTATCTCGAGTTAGAGACATAAATATTTACAATTGTTAGATCTTCTTGTTGGATATACCCCTTTATTATGTTATAGTGTCCTTCTTCAACTTTTTATTACTGTCTTTGGTTTAGAATCTAGTTTGTTTGATATAAGTATGGCTACTCCAGCTTTCTTTAGATGTCCATTAGCATGATAAGGGATTCTCCACACCTTCACTTTCAATCTGCAGGTGTCTTTGGGTCTAAAATGAGTCTCTTATAAGTCTCTTATGGTTCTTGTTTTTTTTTTTTTTTTAAACCATTCTGATTCCCTATGTATTTTGATTGGAGCATTTAGTTTGATTACATTTATAATAATTATTGAAAAATAAGAATTTAATGCCATTGTGTTACCTGTAGAGTCACTGTTCCTATAGATTGTCTCTGTTCCTTTGTTACTTTTGGTCTCTCTTTCTGCTCAAAGAGTCCTGTTTATTGTTTCTTGCAGGGATGGTTTAGTGTTCATGAATTCCTTTACTTTTTTTTTTTTAAATCTTGGAAACTCTCTCTCTCCCCCTCTATCCTGAATGACCAGCCATGCTGGATAAAGTATTTTTAGCTGAGTATTTTTCTCACTTAGCATGTTGAATATATCATGCCAGTCCTTTCTGGCCTGCCATGTCTCTGTGGACAGGTCTGCTGCCAGCCTTATGTGTCTACCTTTGTATTTTAAGAATTTTTTTTACCAGGCTTCTTTCAGGATTCTCTCTTTATCTTTGTATTTTGCAGGTTTCACTATAGTATGTTGTAGTGTTGAACTGTTTTTGATTTTTATGGTCATTTTCTGTGCCTCTTATACTTGAATGCCTGTTTCTTTCCCCAGATTAGGGAAATTCTCAACTATAATTAGTTCAAATAAACTTTCTGTGCCTTTTTCCTGTTTCTCTTCATCTGTGCTTCTATGATAATGATATTATTGTGCTTTGTGGAATCACTGAGTTCCTTAAGTCTCCCTTCATGATCTCATAGTTTTCTTTCCCTCTTCTTCTCAGCTTTATTATTTTCCATAATTTTATCATCTATATCACCTATCCTATCCTCTGCTTCTTCAATCCTGATAGTGATTATATCCAGCCTGTTTTGCATCTCAGTTTTAACACTTTTTATTTCACCCTGACTAGTTTTTAGGTCTTTTACTTTTGCTGCAAGGGTTTCTATGGTGTCCTCTATGCTTTTTTCAAGTCTGGCTAGTAGTGTTATATCTGCTGATCTAAATTCTTGTTCACATATATTGCTTATATCTGCTTTGTGCAAGTCCCTGGCTGTGGTATCTTCCTGACCTTTCTTTTGGGGAGAATGCCTCCATCTTGTCATTTGGGCTGAGTTTTATCTTTTTTGCCTCATGAAAGCTTATGTTTCCTACACCACAGAGTAGTGTTATATTAAAAAGAGATCATACACTGTCCAGGGGTTGACATATCAGGAAGTCTTTCTAGTATATGCTGTGTGCATATACTAGATATCAGTATGATCACTCCAGCTTTCTTGTGGTTGCTTGATACATCTTTCTCATCACTTTCATTCTATTTATGTCTTTGAATTTAAACTGTATTTCCTGTAGACAACATATAGTTTGATCATATTTTTAAAAATCCTGTTTGACAAACTTTGCCTTTTGATTAGATTGTTTAATATATTTATTTATGTTAGTATCAATAGAGATGGATTTATGTTTGCCTTTTTTCTTTTTGTTTTCTGTATGTCTCATATCATTTTGTTTCCTTGTTTCTCCTTTACTGCTTTATGTAAGTGAATATTTTCTAATATTGCACTTTGACTTTTAAAATATATTTTAGTATATATTTTGAATTATTTCTTTAATGATTGTTCTAAAACTGACCATATACATCTTCAGTTATGAAAATTAGCATCAGATTTTCAGTATGTCTAAGCTCAGCAGAAAACTATTGATAACAAGAAAGTAAATCGGTTAAGCATCACATGATAGCAGTGATGTTGTTTGTGAATCTTCTTGAATAAGAGGTAGAGCTAGAAAAAATGATATATGTTGAACTCTTATACATCTTGCCTAATTTTACACTTAGAGTAGGCCCATGAAACAGCCTATTTAACAGAAAAAATTGAAATTAAGTGACTTGCCCAGTCACATAACTAATAAAGGATGAAACCAAGCTTGAGACTTATTGATCCCAAACTATATGATCTTTTTTCTTATAACATGAAATCTAAAAGAAAGGAAATCTAAATGTTTTCAATTTTTAATTTTGAAATAATTTTAGACTTATAAAATAATTGCAAAAAAGAACCTGAAAGAAATCTAAAAGAAAGGAAATATAAATGTTTTCAATTTTTAATTTTGAAATAATTTTAGATTTATAAAATAATTGCAAAAAAGAATAGAGAGCTCCCATATACCCTCCCTCTTTTTTTTAAAATAAGATTTCATTTATTTATTAATGAGAGATAGAGAGAGGCAGAGACATAGGCAGAGGGAGAAGCAGGCTCCCTGAGAGGAGCCCAATGTGGAACTTGATCCTGAGACTCTGGGATCACACCCTGAGTTCAGAGCTACCTAGGTGTCCCACAGTCCCTCTTGAGGCAGCCTAAGCTAATGTATAAAATTTCCTTCTGAATGCTTACTAAAGTTATTTTAATAATAATTATTAAATAATGAGATTAAATTTAAAATAAATTAATTGAGCTCAAAATCAAGATGGGAAAATTCACAGCACTGTGAAATATGTGTTCAACCAAAGTAAGTGAGGAATTGATGCCAAACTATTCACAGGAGTATAGGAATCAGATATGTCTTAAAGTTTATGACCTTCAGTTTTAATTTCTATTCAGAAAGAGCAGTCAGTATGGGTCGTAAGATTGAGCTACCAAGACAAGGCTGGGATTAGGAAGGACTTCCTATCAATGAACTAGGGACTAAAATTCCCTATTGTAATCCTTTGGAGGCAATAAGAAAGCTTATTGTTGTTCATCTAGAATCTTGAATAAAAGGAAGTCATCCAGTACAAACTGGAACCCCAAGCCAGTTTTCATCGATAAGCAACAGTTCCTAGACATGGTAAACACTCAATATTTGCTGAATATTTAAGCATTTTACAAAGGGACATTCCCTCCTACATTGCCTAAAACTTCTGTGAATGAAACAATGAAGCAATACATGTCACTTTTGATATGCACCAATGAGGCATCAAGCCATTTGCTTCCTAAGTAAAGTCATGCTCAGCCTTGATTTTGCTACAATGTAAAGGGTTATATGAGTCCTTTTGAGGAACACAGTGCTGTTGAGTGGCATTCTGGAGGTTAAGACCTGGCAGTTGCTGGGAGAAAGGCCCTGGTGCTCACAGGCTTGGCTGGCATCTGAGTGCATATGATTTCCCAGCAGATGAGATGTCAAAGTCTGTGGACACACGGAGGGAGGAGCAGGTGTTGACCTCTGATCCACAGCCTTCTGGCAGATTTCCTTTTCTTCTTCAATCGAGAAACCATTTATAGTAAATTGTTAATGTTCTCTTCATTCCACCTTGTCCCTAATGCCACCTGCCATTAACCAGTGCTTCACATGATGCTGTAAAGACTGCTCTCTCTCTCTGGAGAAAAATGGAAATATTACCTTTAAAGTTTGCTGTATATTTCTCTTCCTGTATCTCAGGTTAGATCGTGAAGAGTTCCAGCAGCTTTATTATACTGAGGGGGCAGGGGAAGTTGCATTTATCATAATGTGGCAGGAAAACCCAGAATTCCATATGGAAGAAAACAGCTTTATATTAGTCTCAGAATGTGATGGACCTGACTTTGATCTGTAGCTGTGTGACTTTGGGCAAATTACTAAACAGCTCTGAATATCATCTGTTTTCTTATCTGTAAAATAATAATAAATAGTACCCTCCTGATAGGGTTGGCTCTTAATATTGTACACAAAATACATAATAATAATATAATTAATCCAATATACAAAGTATTATATATAACTGATATAATGCTTATTAAAGTGAGTCCTTAAAATAAATATTGTTTCTAACAATTGCGTTTCTCTTTTCTTCCACCAAATAATCTTTATTTTTCTGTAACCCTATTTCAATGTCTTATTTATTTTACAAAGTATGTTTCCAGTGATCTAGAGATGGGGAAGGTGGGGAATAGGCTTTACTGATTCTTCATTTATGTAGTTGTCTCTGGCTAAAGTTCTTCCCTATCCAAGTGGTCTTCAGTAAGGAGGATCATGGAAAAACTAGATGCCTGTTCACCACCTGTTATGATTACTATACACTGCATCTTTTCCTAAGATAAATTCCCTGCTCCCAGATGAGAGTTTGTTGTGGTTACTTTGGTTATATAACAAGTAACTCCAAATCTTAATATCTTAAAGCAATGGCAGGATTTATTTTGCTCCTGAGTCTGCATGTTGGCCAAGAGTTATTAGGAGTAGCTCTTCTGTTCATCTTGGATCAATCAGAGTGGCTTGAAGGCTCTGGGGTCATCTCAAGGCTAGACACTCTCACATCTGGAGGTAGATGCTGAAAGGACTTAAGCAGTTGGAATATGGGACTGATAGGGATCCTCAGACAGCTCTATTAAAAATTCCTATTATCCTAGACTTGCTCTGAGACCTTTTAAAGTGAGAGTTTATATAACAGAGCAATGAAAATCCTGACTATGAATATGAGATACTAGGTTCAAATCCTGGCTCTCCTGATTTTCAATTTTGTGACTATAAGTAAGATAAAAAAATCTCTGAAAAATGGGGATGCTACAACTACTGGCCGCATCGCATGATAGTGAGTTAAGTGCTTGAACTGGCATTTACCACGCAGTAAAGATTAGGTACACTGTTTACTGCTTCTATTAGGCTCTCCTGCCGAAGTTTCACCGAACTTCTTTATGGTGAAGAATGCCATGCTTCTTTCTAATTGGAGGGAGGCAGCAGTAGAAGGAAATCCTATTCTTTTCTACCAAGTAATAACAGATAGTTCTTTTTATTTCCCAGATATTCTTCCCTTTACATGTAGTTGAGAGAGCATAGATGATCCTGGAAGTTATAAAACTATTAGGGCAAGTGAAGAACAAGGCATGTAACCAAGGGTGTGTGAAAGGAAGCCTGTGAATATCAGTGCTTTTCGGATGAAAAGATAAGAGTGAATTGTAATGGCTTACTTGCTTTGCTATATTGCTCTGTGATATACACTGTTTCTAAACCCCAAATTAAATATGATTTAATCTTTACTTGAGTTATTTCATGATCACAACAAGCTGGAACAATTAACTAGATTTTTAAAGATGGGGTAATTAAGATACAAAAAATATTTTGTACAAAGTTACATAGGCTGGGATTTAAATTCAGGTCATCTTGTTTTCACATTTATGCTTTGAACCACTGTGGCATTTAAATAACATCTGGAGTAGCTTTCATTCATTTCAGGTAAGTAGACTGATATCTGTACAGCTTGGGATAGGTCCAGGCAGAAGGAAGAGGTATGAACAGGAAACTTCCCCAAGCCAAAATATTATGTAGGTGAAAGTTCCTTGGACCATAAACCTGTGTGTACATAACCATGATTCTCCTCTCCTCTTGGTTTTAGAAGACATACAAATTCTATATTTACCACTGAGAGAAAACAAGATGAACATATGTGATGAGAACTTCAGCAAATGTATGTTGTCTCTTACTAGCAGCAAAACATTTGGGAAAGTGGGATGCAGTCAGGAATCCCAACCACAAAGCCCCTTTGGGCTTGAGAACAAAGGTACATGAAAGTAATTGACATAAATCTTATGGACACTATTGCTACTGTTAAGCACTAAGAAGAGAGGAATCAACTCTGGAAAAGAGAAGAGACATCTTAGGATAATGAAATGGTCACTTGTCAGACATTAAGTCTAAGAAAAATGTATAAACAAAGGGCATAAAGAAACAACCAATTTCCTCAAAGGTGCTGTTTTAGGGAATGGCTGTTCTTTATAGATAATTGCAACTTGAGTAATATTTTATCCCTTTCAATTCATATGAAATGATTTTGCCATTGATTATTTTTTTATTAACTGAGGAAACACATTACCTTCATTTATATGTAGGCTCAAAGCCTACATATATTTTATTTTTACCTGCTTTTCAAAGGAGGTTCTAGGCTATTATAGACTGTATGAAAAGCAATATTCTTCTCCAGAGAGAACATGGATAATATCTTGTGGTCTGAGAAAACATTCTGGTATCTATGAAAGCATGAAAGTTTGGGGTACAGTATAGTATTCTGCAAAGATCATTGGTATATTTTGGAGACCTTGCTTCCTATGCTAATTTTACTTCCGGATAGCTTTGTGGTTTGATTAGATGCCTTGTGGTTTGATTAGATTTTTGGTCCTCAGTTTCCTCATCTCTAAAATAACAGGAATATTCTGTAAGTAAATCCCTATCTAGTTCTTAAATTTTATGGGTTCTTTGATCAGCAAGCACAATTATAAGTCATCTAGTTTTAATCTTGGTAAGCTACAGGGGCATATACAATAACCTTGAACTCAGAGATGGATGCATTTTGTTCAAGTAAAATTTGGTCCACTTAATAATGGAGTTGGAGACAAGTGTTTTATCTTCCTTCCCAGGGTTTTGCATTCCTATGGGTAAGCCAGGGTTAGAAATAACTACCCTGCCTACTTCACAGGGTGGAAGATCAACTGCAAAGTCCTTTTGAAGGCATACTTCTTTTGTTCCTCACTCTAGGCTAATGAGAGCAAAGATCTTGTCTTTCTTGTTCTCCCCATCTCCTGGGAACCCAGAAGACATGAGAGACACCCAATAAATAACATTTTTAAATGAGTGAATAAAAACCTTTTTTTCTGGGCACAACTCCATGGAATCTTTCTGACTTTCAGAAACAAACCTTGGATTTGTACTATGATAATAAATATGCGTAGAGGTTGGATTTGTGGTATGACATTCACAGACAGACCATTTCTACCCAACCCTCAACACACTCTTGATAATCATGATGTACTTGCTTTGATTATTAGTTTGTGAACTATGGATTCTTGATTTTAATTTATGAATCTGTATGATAAAATTAGCATAGACAAAATTATTGAATGTGAATTTTTAAAACTATTCCTTCTTAACTGAAAGCTTAAGGCAATCAAATTTCAAGTGTGAATATTCAGATTTTTGGAGTGTGGAATTACTCAGCTATTATTGGTTACTTGGTTTACCGATTGTCAGCTGCCAGAAAGTTCTTACTGTTTGCCAGTGTTCTAGGCCTTTTTCATGGATGCATAATTTTTAAGAAGGAGTCATTTTGTGGAGAATTCATGATAATGTGAAATTTTCTACTGGATACAATGCAAAGGTTTTAACTCAATCTGGTTTTTGGCTTCCTTTTAATTAATCAGCATTATTTAGAATTTCTGGAATAGATATTTGTGACCAGTGATATACAACAATAATATACTGGATTGAGAAATAAGAGATCTGGCAAAAGCTAAATAAATAAGTTTAAATACATTTGATTTTATTTAAATGAATTTGGTGATTGTTTATGGCCAGGAGTGAGACTTTTGAGGTTCTCAGAGTTAAGAAACTTTAAGTTGAAAAAAATAAGTACACTGTAGAATCAAAGTTCAGCTAGTAAATGATTTATTTAATCAATCCATTTGTATACATCATCCATCCTTAACATTTCTGACGGTTGTACATTATAACTACGTGGCTGAATATAATGCCTAATAATTTGCAGATTGCTTTGTTGGTCCTGACATATCTCTCCATTTATAATGAAGAGTCTCTTGTGAATAAGCATTGTAACCTTCACAAGCTCTTGAGAACGCCAAGTTGAAGTAAAAAACAAAGCCCTATAAAACCACCTCACTATAAATTGGTTTTAATCTGAATGCTGTTTTCCTTGGAATATAGGAAATGTTTTGTTTTGGACCTCATGTAGTGTTCTTCTTACGCTCTGAAATGAAGGATTTTATTGGGCTGTATTATTTGTTCAAGTGTTTTTATAGCTAAATAGTAAGGACATGAAGGGGTTAGAGAGATTAATAATGCAAGGAATGCACATTGCCAACAGAATAACATCAATTTCTTTTAATATTGCAAAGTTCATTAATAAAAGACTAGATCATAATTTTAAAAGCTGTGGTGATGTCCATCACACAAGGACAATGTGAGGGTTAGTTGGGTTTTCTACACAGTTCTTCCACACAGTTCTCAATGCCACTCTTAACTGTATCAACCACTTATCCTTCTCAAGGATAAATTGATTTTCCACGTGGAAGGGTCTCTAACTTTCCTTGGATAGGAAAATACAGAGGTGGAATTACAGGCTTTTTGTAGATGGAAAATTTGAAAAAAATAATCCTTTCCTTTCAAAAATGTACTTTCAACATTTTGAAGACATTAGAACTTCACTTTTTAAAGGTAGTCTGTATAAAGTAATATCAGTATTTTTTATAAAAATTTTCTGCAAATAAGCAAAAGTTGATAATGTGATTATATTTAGTCATAGACTCTTGGACAGAAGGCAGGAGACTTGGATTCTAGTTTGAACTTTGATTAACTACTGTTGTTTCGGGCAAGTCACAGAATTGCAGTGCATTAAACTTCGTGTAATCCTCACTACTATAGCTTTTTCACGATGGAAACATCAGTGTGCTGTGAAGACAACCCATTTAAATAAGATGTTTGGGATGAAAATAGTTTAATTTGCTTTATGAAAATGGATGATTTGGATGGTAAAGGAGATATTTCGGTTGTTTTTTATTGAGGTATAATTGACATGTAACAGTATACTAATTTCAGATGTATAGCATAATCACTTGATATTTGTATATATTGCAAAATGATCACCACAATAAGTCTAGTTTGCATCCATCACCATACATAGTTACAAAGTTCATTCTTATGATGAGAACTTTTAAGATCTACTCCCTTAGAAACATTTGAATATGTGATACAGTATTATTAACTATCCTCACCATACCAAAAGTCACATCCCCTTGACTTGTTTATTTTATAACTGGAAGTTTGTACGTTTTTGACTCCCTTCACCCATTTTGTCCATCCCCTACTCCCCACCTCTGGCAACCACCAGTCTATTCTCTGTATCTATGAGTTTGGTTACTTTTATTTCTTTTAGAGTTCACATATAAGTGAGATCATACAGTATTTGTCTTTCTCTGTCTGACTAGTTTCACTTAGCATAATACCCTCAAGGTCCATCTGTGTTGTTGCAAATAGCAAGATTTCTGTGTGTACTTGTGTGTGTGTGTATACATACATATCACATTTCTTTATCCATTTATCCATGGATAGACATTAAGGTTGCTTCCATGTCTTGGTTACTGTAAATAATGCTGCAATGAACGTGGGGGTGCAGATATCTATTCGAATTAGTGTTTTCATTTCTTTTAAATAAATATCCAGAAGTGGAATTGCTGAATCATACAGTAATTCTATTTTTACCTTTTGAAGAACCTCCATACTGTTTTCCACAGTGACTGCACCAATTTACATTCCCACCAACAGTGCACAGAGGTTCCCTTTTCTCCACATCCTTGCTAGTATTTGTTAGTTCTTGGCTTTTTGATAATAGCTATTATAACATATGTGAGGTGATATCTCATTGCTGTTTGATTTGTATTTCCCTAGCGATTAATGATGATAGCACCATTTCATGTAGCTGTTGGCCCTCTATTTCTTCTTTGGAAAAAAAGGTCTATTCAGATCCTTTGCTCATCTTTAAATTGGATTATTTATTTAGTGGTTTTGCTGTTGAGTTCTATGAATTCTTTATATATTTTGAGTGTTAACTCTTGATCAGATAATATGATTGGTAAATATTTTTTCCTATGCAGTAGATTGCATTTTCATTTTGTTAATTGTTTCCTTTGCTGTGCAGAAGCTTTCTAGTTTGATGTAGTCCCACTCGTTTATTTTTATTTTTGTTGTCTTTGTTTTTGGTGTCAAATCCAAAAAATCATTACCAAGACCAGTATGAAGGAGCTAACTCTTTATGTTTTCTTTTAGGAGTTTTATCACTACATTCAAGTCTTTAATAATTTTGAATTGATTTTTGTGATGCTGTAGGATAGGGGTCCAGCCTCATTCTTTGGCTTGTGGCTGTCCAATTTTCCAAAAACCATTTATTGAAGAGACTGTTTTTTCCCCACTTGTATGTTCTTGACTTTTTTTTGTCAAACTTTATCAACCATATATGCATGGGTTTAACTTAACTTTCTATTATGTTCTATTGATGTATGTGTCTGTTTTTATGTCAATATCATACTGTATTGATTACTGTAGGTTTGTAATATAGTTAAACATGTTATATTTTTAATGTTGCATATAAATATGTATTAGTCTATGTAATGTGTCTAGACAATTTCATATTTATTGAAGTTATATATTTTATAAGTATCAGATACAAGATGGCAAAAGGAAAGAGTTCTAGAGTAGGAATAAAAAAATCTTAATTTTTTTTGGCCTTTTTCAGCTCTCTTAAGGTATGTGATCCTGGATAAATGACTTACCATTTCTAGGATTCAGTTTTCTGAACCATAAAATTTGTGGGGCAGATTAGATGATCTTTAAGATAATTTTTGACTCATTCATTTCATGATTCTATGGATATTATCATAAACCATAGTTCATTGAACTCTTCAAATGGCAGAAATGACTAGATAATGCATTTAATTATGTCATTCTTAGATAACTTTATTAATGAGCCAACCAAATATATTTCTAGACATTTTATTTTTTAATAGTAAGAACCGTGTAGTAATATTATTTTTTAATAAGTACTACTCTCCTGTTTTTAATTCATCATCATATTATTAGTTAGTTGTATTATTTAAAAAAATCCACCTTATTAGTAGCCTCATCTAATTCTTTTCTGCTGATAAGTACATAGTAAAATTCTGTCTCTTTTGTCTGCTACAATGATGTTCTATGAACCAAACTAGTGATGGGACTAGAAGAAGCCTACAGGGTAGAAGGTACCTTGTGTGATAAAATATAGTTTAACTGTTATCAAAGCTTTGATATTTATTCCGATTTAAAGCTTTTCACATACTCATTGGGCTTGGTAATTTGTTCTGCTTACTCTTGCTAAGTAACAAACCACCCCCAAAACTTAGTGGCTTTGAACCACAGCAGTAATTTGTTTTTCTCATCAGCCTGCGATTTGGACAAAGCTGGGTGGGGATAGCTAATTTCTACCCCACATATTTCAGGTGGGGTGTTAATGATGCCTAGAAGATTCACTTTCAAGATAGCTGTTTCACATGACTGGCAGGTAGGTTTAGGCTGTTTTCTGGGAACTCAATCAGGGCTTGGTTTCTCTTCACATAGGATTCTTCTTAACCTGCCTAGACTTCCACAATATGGTGCATCAGTTCCAAAAGCAATACCTCAAGAGAACAAAGATGAGAGTATATTGCATTCATTATGCTGCTTTGGGCCCTTTGAGATCATGGGAGGGAAGGGAGTAGGGGGAGGAAGAAATGAATATATTATTTGATTGGTCAGGTAGTAATCTGGCATTAGAGTTCTCTGATTTTGAAATATGGTCAAAAGCTTTCTTTTCCTCTTCTCGGAAAACTTTGTGGCCTTTTAGAGCACACCCCCTCACAAGGGACTCCTTTCACCGTTTTGTAAAGCAAATGATACCTCTTCAACTTGCCCCTTTTAAGTTCTTCTTTAGATAATTTTCTGCTGGTACAAACCACACACCCACTTTTTTGGGGGTGACCTAGCTGTGGTATTCAGTATTAATGACTAAATATGACTCAAGCCCAGTTCATTTCAAGGGGTTTCCTTCTGTCCATCATAGATAGAAAAGAAATCTTCTTACATTGTAGCTGTGTGTGTGTGTGTGTGTGTGTGTGTGTGTGTGTTTGTGTCTCATTAGAGACAGCTTCCGTTCATGTAACCTTTTATAAGTGGGACTCAGCTTCCAGTATCCAAATCAGAACACACTCAACTCAAACTTTTATGAGGTTCATAAAGCTCTTCCTTCCCCCAGAATGAATCTAAAGTTAGGGGCAAAAAGTTCTCTTTAGAAAGAGAGGGGCAAACACAAAATACCTCAACAGCTTGCTCCTCAAGGATTCTCTCTATAAATGAGCCATTTTTATCTATTATCATCACCTCTCTTTCTTTCACCTCTATATAGTCTAAAAATAGATGATAGGCTGAAAGTGGCAGAACCAGTTTTTCGTCTGCCATATTAATAAATTCTACATACATATTTTGGTACTTATAGAATATGTGAACATTTAATAACTTACATTTTTTATTCTCAGTGTTGGACACTTAGTAACAACTGAGATAACAGTGTCCCACTTTCATATCCTGTAACATATGCATTTTAATTAAGTATACATTTCTTGATCTTAAGGTCAAATATTTTGGTGACATACAGAACAATTATATATCTAGTCAAATGAACAACTAATGAACTAAAGATATTCCCCTTTCCAACAACAATCTTAAGCCAACTCACATCACTGAAGGTATATTTCTAATTTGGCAAGTGTTGCACTGTGGTATTCAAGTTTTTATAACATTATGATAGCTATGGTCTTGTGGCACTGTGTGGAGTCTGGAATAAAATTAGTCATTGTTTCAGTGCAGTCAATAAAATAAGTTGAGCTCATTGTATTCACAGAGCAGGCATGTGTAACCAGCACATCTGGCATTGTCTGAAATGTAGGTGAATTCCCAAAGATGGAAATTCAATTTTTTGTAACTCATAGAGAGGTAAACTACTCACCACAGTCCACAGACTAGAATTACTGAAAAATTTTAATTGAAAAATAAACATATAGTGTCTCAAACTAGGTATAACATTAGCTTACACCTTGTCTTCTATATATAAAAAAAAAAATAGGTATTGAGAAAATACTATTGAGACTTTCTGCCAGGCAATGAAGAGAAGACGAAGATCCTCCACCCTAATCAAGGAGATATTTTAATTGGGAGGCAAAAGATATGAAGGCTCAGTCAATATATGTCTGTATCAGCGGAATATCATATAAGAACCAATATTTAGTATAGTCCATAGTCCCTCAATGGGCATTGAGTAAATATTTGTTAAAGAGATAGGCAAATGAATAATGAAGAGGTTAGATTGAACTGTCCTAAGGTACAAGGAATAGTCACGAAAGATCTCGTGGGTCAAAAGGGAGGTTCTTGATGTTTTACTTTATTCCTTAACTCCTAATTGATGTGACTGGTGTATGATGAATGAAATTGTTTTGCTTGAATAAGATAGATTTCACTGTTTCAGTGACTTCAATAGGAGAAAAGATTGAGTCACTGCCTTGGGAATGAAATAAATGGAGGAAAGGAAGGAATAAATCAGGTGAAGATGAAAAACCTTCAGCTTGGGGCTGTCTTTATATTCAGCTATAGAATCCCTGCAGAAACTTTCCTACTCTAATTTTCATGTTAATCTGACAAACACAGTCCACAAATAGGAGTGCAGGTAGGGTTTTGTTTATTTTTATTTATTTTTTAATTCTGTCAATACACAACTGGTAGGTTTGGCCAGGGGCTGCAATTCAAACTTTTTCTTTTAGGTTTTGAAGAGGAGCTGAGTTGACCTGACTTACTTAAGTTTATTGTGAAAAGTTTTTCTTAAATGAAATTCTGGCTTTGAGAAAGCGGATTTGAGTGATAGAGAAGTGGGAGAGGGGTGGAGGGTGTTTGATTTAACCAGTGCAGAGGTATAATGCTTGAGGGAAGTGTAGCTTAATCTTCTAGAAATGAGGCAAGAAAGTATTTTCATTCAAAAGGGAAAAATGTCATGAAGAAGCACTGACTAGCTGTACCATTTACCATCATACAGTAAAGGTTCTTTAATTTTTAACCAGTTGTTTTTCTTTTCTAAATGTATTTTCCAAGCTGTAAGTACCTATGGGTAGAGGGCTTCTAAATATTAAAACCTGAAAGAAAATGCTTGTCTCTATGTTTCTATATTATACTTGTTTGCTAAAAAGTTTTTGAAAAATTATTTGAAACCTTTTTTTCCTGTCTTAAAAAATAGACCTTTAATGGGATCATTCTACTGAACAGTTTGTACAAACGTACCTTTGCACCCCTGTGTGAGAGCTTTTTTCCCCCAGTTTTTCTTTTTGGCATTGTTAGAGAGGTTTGGAGGATGCCTTCCTCCTTCAGACAAACTCTTCATCCTTTCCACTTAGAAGGGTTCTGATTTGTGTTTAGGTATTATTCTAATTTGTGTGTGTATGTTAAAAACAGTTCTGTTCAACACAGGACTGAAAAGTTGTACTGTTCTTCTTTATTCATGTGTTGATGTTTATTTGAATCTGTGTATTAGAACAGGCATCTCTGTGGTTTATTTTAGGTTATAAATTCTTAGAGGACAGGAATTGTTACTCTCAGATTAACTTTGTATATCTCCAGTGTGGGTCTATGTATATACAAAAGCTTAATGCATTCAATCTGTTGAAAAATTACTGGGCCTGGGATTCTTCAAGGGTAAAATTGTATTCTATAATATTTTTGCTTAAACGTGGAATCCGTCCAGATTGATTCTTTCACAGAGCTGTCCTAATGTAAGATTATACATGAAGAAGAATGAAAGCAAAATGCTTTCATTTTATCAACACGTAAGAACAGAGGGGGGATAATTCATATTTAATGTGCATCTACTGTGTGACAGGTTAATCTGTTTCATACAGGTTATCTCAGTGACTATTCACAAGGTAAGAGGTAGAGGATAATAGTGTATCTGAACAATCAATAGTATTTAGAGTAGACTTAAATGAATGTGAATTCCTGTTCTACTAAGCTGTATAATCCTGAGAATTTTACTTAACTTCTCTAAATTCTGCTTGCTAATTATAATACCTGTCTCACAGAATCATTGTAAGAATTGTAAGTGGATGTTATCAAAGTAAGAGTTACTGTGCCCATTTGATAAATGAAGAAACTGAGGATGGTGGCATTACATGATTTACCCAAGGTCAGCTTACAAATGCCTGGCAGACTTTCTGTTCTAAGTCCTGTGAAAATTTAAGAGCTGAATAGCGTTAGAAAGACTATAGTTAACTTGGGCTTTGGATATGATTGTCTTGAGAGGTATTCTGAACACTGAGCAAGGAGCAGTCATGATATCTGAGTGGCAGTAGAATGGAGAAGCTAGGTTAGGATGTATGCCATTTATGTTAGTTAAAATGAGATTTGCTCATGAGTGGAAGAAGACCCAAAACAACAGTGGATTTAAAAAGAGAGAAGTATGCTTCTCCTTCACATAAACGTAGGCAGTCTAGAATTGATGTGTTGACACCAGAGGGGTTCATTTAGGCAGACTTTATCTCATGTTTTGCCACTTACGAACACCTAGGTTGAGTGCTCCCTGTCTAGCCAGCCTATCTACATTATAAGCAGCAGGAAGAAAGGGAAGAGGCAGGAGAGGGCATGCTCTCACCCCTTTGAGACCTTTCCAGAAAGTTGTATTCATTCAGCGCCTCTACTTATATTCTGCTGTCCAGGACGTGGTCATGTGACCACATGAGCTTAAAGACACTGTGAACTAACCAGGGAGTTCTGTGATTGAGGAAAAGAGGAAGGCAGATACTGGAGGACAACCAGAAGTCCATGCCACAGCATTTACCTGTCTTTGTGTGTGTGTGTTTGCAAAACTTGTGTGAATGGTTGTTTTTGTTTGTTTGTATGTTTTTTCTACTGGTTCCTATGCTTTCAGTTTAAGAAACTATTTTTATGAAGGAGAGGTCTTAGTTGCATAGCTGGAGCATTTGAGTTTTTAACAATAGACATAATTCATTCAAAGGAATATTTTACATTCAAGGAATGTAAAATCTACAAATTATAATTTTTATTAATAAAATGTTATTAAAACAACTCAATTTTAATGATAGTTTACATTTAAAATATACATAAGAACTATATAAAGAAATGGAATGTCTAAGAATAATTAGCACTTCTTATAGTAAGATGTAACTCTTCCTTATATATTAGTCTAAACTTGAGGCTTGAGTAAATCACAAACTTGTTATACTGTAACCCAAGAACCATCTCCTATTTGCCTTTGTATCCTGGGCAAAGTAGTCTTCAGTAGGTTTTAGCCTGTAGTAGATAGAAGAGGCTAAGTGGCCAATAAATGAATGAATCCTCGGAGCATAGGATGAAGTAATAAGTGTCCCACCAAAGTAGGGAAATAATTTTAGCCATAGTTTTTTTGTGACTTTAGGGTAGCTTTATTTCAGATGTCTAGCTATTAGGACTTCAGAAGATTTTCATTTCAAAAGCCCTTGAAGAAAGCTCAGTTTCCCAGGCAGAATACATCTTTGGTAGTTGTTAGTAGTTTATAAGGGGAAGAGTTTCAGTTAATCTTCTAAGCATCTTCATTCTTCCTTGGTTTCTTTAATTTGCCTTTAGATTTCTAGAAAAACAAAGGAACCATTCTAGAAATATAGATAAGCTGACTTTCATGAAAAGCCAATGTAGTCATTGTCTTATTAAGTTTTGAGTTTCTATAAAACCTTATAACTCTCTTTTTAGAATGTAAAATATAAATTCATTTTTAAAAAAGATTTTACTCATTTGAGAGAAAGAGAGAGCATGAGTGGGGGGTTGGGGGGAGAGGGAGAAACAGACTCCCCTCTGACCAGGGTGCTTGACATGGGGCTCGATCCCAGGACCTGGAGATCATGACCTGAGCCGAAGGTAGATGCTTAACCATCTGAGCCACCAAGGTTCCCCTAAAATATAGATTTATCATAAAAATAATATTGTCTTCCCTGCTTACTAGACATTTGATAATTGTAGAAATAAGAGAAAAACATATGGGGGATGATTCAAAATAATCTGGAATCACCTAGAGTTTATATAACTTAAGAAATACTACTTTAATGTATTTTTCTAGGGTTTTTACTTTTTTTCCTTCTTTTCTCCCTTACTTCTGCCCTGTGCTTTCGCTCTCTTCCTTTCTTCATTCCTTCCTTCCTTCCATCTTTCTCTCATTAAATCTATAAAAATGAATCATATTGCAGATATAGTTTGGTATCTTCTTTATCACTTAAAATCATATTACAAGTGTTTTTCCATATCATTAAGTATTAATAGATAAATGATTTAGAACACTATCATATGTTCCTATAGCATGGATATAGTATTGTCAAGAGTTTCCCTATTGTTGAGCATTTTTTATGGCACAAGATTTTATACAGTGTTGCAGTAAAATCTTTATATGTGATTAATTGACATCTTTCCAATTTCCTTATGCTAGATGTCTAGTTGTGGGATTACCAAGGCAAATATGTATCACCTTTGAAAGATGCCAAATAGTTTTTACTGTTTTGTGTTCCAAAAAGAGATTCTGTTTGCATTCCCAGCTATGTGGGAGTATAATATAAAGAATTAATACCTAAAACCATAAGATACGTAGGAATAAACCTAACAAAAAAGTAAAAGATCTGTACTCTCAAAACCATAGAGTACTGATCAAAAAAGTTGAAAATGACAAAAAGAAATTGAAAAACATTCCATGCTTATGGACTAGAAAAAAAATATTGTTAAAATATATATATACTACCCAAAGTGATCTCCACATTTTAGGCAATCCTATCAAAATAACAACAGTTTTTCACAGAGCTAGATCAAACAGTACTAAAATTTATATGGAACCACAAAAGACCCCAAATAACCAAAGCAACCTTCAGAAAGAAAAGCACAGCTCACAGTATCACAATTCTGGACCTCAAGTTTTATTACAAGCTGTAGTGATTAAGATAGTATGGTACTGGCACAAAAACAACACATAGATCAGTGGAACAGCACAGAAAACCCAGAAATGAGCCCACAACTATATGGCCAACTAATCTTTGACAAAGCAGGAAAGAGTATCCAATAGAAAAAAGAAAGTCTCTTCAACAAATGGTGTTGGGAAAACTGGACAGCAACATGCAGAAGAATGAAGCTGGACCACTTTCTTCTACCGTACATAAAAACCAAATTCAAAAATGGATGAAAGGACTAAATGTGAGACAGGAAACCATTAAAATCCAAGAAGAGAACACGGGCAGTACCTGCTTTGACATTGGCCATAGCAACCTCCTCCTAGATATCTCTCCTGGAGCAAAAGAAGTAAAAGCAAAAATAAACTATTGGGACTTCCACAGAATAAAAAGCTTCAGCACAGTGAAGGACACCATCAGTCAAACTAAAAGGCATCCTACAGAATGGGAGAAAATATTTGGAAATGACATAGTGATAAAGGGCTAGTATCCAAAATCTCTAAAAAACATCTAACACTCAATACCCCAAACCCAAATAGTCCAATTAAAAAATGGGCAGGAGACATGAATAGACATTTTTCCAAAGAAGACATACAGATGGCCAATAGATGTGTGAAAAGATGCTCAACATCACTCATCATAAAGGAAATACAAATCAAAACTAAAATGAGGTGTCACCTCATACCTGTTAGAATGGCTAAAATCTACAAGACAAGAATCAAGTGTTGGTGAGGATGTGGAGAAAGGGGAATGCTTTTACACTGTTGGTGGGAATGCAAACTGATGCAGCCTCTCTGGAAAACAGTATGGAGGTTTGTCAAAAAGTTAAAAATAGGACTAACCTATGACCCAGCAATTGCACTACTAGGTATTTACCCAAAGAAAACAAAAACACTAGTTTGAAGGAATTTCACTCCTGTGTTTATATCAGCAATTGAATCCTGATGCTGTTTTATAGATCTAGAGAAAATAGTTGACTCTGTGCTTTGTATTAGGGGAGTTCAAATAGGTTTGTAGTATCTTTTTATTACCAGAAAGCAGAAATGCTTAAAAAAATATATAGAAGTACAAACGAGCCAGCTTAATTTCTTTTCTCCCAGCCAAGTTGGGATAACTTGAGCTTTAAAAATTCTGTGAAAATCCATGAATCTAGTGTTACTCAAGTGATGTAGATAATGTGATTTATGCATATAGAGATTATGTTTTATTTTTATTGATGACAAACTATGTGAACACTATACCTAATTCTGGTTAATGAAAACCAGACAAAAATAAGTTTAGCTGAAAATTTAAAATGTATCTGCCATATGCTCCAGTAATCCTAATTCTGGGTATATATCCAAAGGAAATTAAATCAAGACCTAAGAGATATCTTCACTCCTGTGTTCATTGCAAAATTATTCACAATAACCAAGATATGGTAACAAGTTACATTCATCAACAGATGAATAGGTAAAGAAAATGTGATCCATCCACCAGGTTGTTTATCTATAAGGGAATATTATTCAACCATAAAAATTGGAATGAAGAAAAGTTGAGAGGAGAGTGGAGGTTATCAGGACTTGCAGACTTTTAGAAATAGTAAGAAGTTAGTCATTATTACAAACTTGCAGATATGAGATAAATAAGTTCTGGGGACTCTAATATATATAGAATGTTGGCTATAGTTAATGACACTAAATTGTAAACTTTAAATTTTCTAAGAGTAGATTTGAAATGCTCCCACCAAACTCACACCCAAATAGAAGGTAATTTATAAGGCAAAAAATGTTAATTAGCTTGATTGCACTAATCATTTCACAATGTATATGCATATCAAGCCATAATGTGCAGCTTAAATATATATGATTTGTGTCAGTTATATATCAATAAAGCTGAATTATTTTTTAAGTTGAAGTCCATGCAGGGCTGCTGAATCCTATGAAACCTAATTAGGGCCTTAAACACAAAATACGTTATAACAAAAATTGTAAAAACGTAAAAAGCAAAGTGATTGAGAGTACTTATGCCTTATGTCTGAGGTTGCATGAATATCAGTGGACGTGCAGAAGGAGCTAAGCCCAATGGTAGCAGCTGAATTAGAATTATTAGACACCCAAATACGTGTTCCAATATGAAATCTTTGATGGTTTACTCAATCCTGTGATCTCTGTATTAGGAAAACTTCACTATTTTACTTTTTGGTCATCATTTGGAATTTACATTTTTAACTCTACAGTTTTTCCTTTAAAACACACACATTCAAACATTCAAACCTGTGATTATCAATGTAAACATTAACCAATATTTAATGACTTCTACTCTCATGTGATATTACAATGGTTTACTTATTCTTTGATCCAATGCAATGAATCCCTTCCTGAATTTTATTTTGATGATGTAGAAGTTTTAGGTCTAAATTATTATTACTAATTTTATCTTTCATCAGTAAATTTTGTCATTTTCCTTTTAAACTTTCTATATTATAGGTTTAATGATCATTGACTAGCAATTCACAGTACAGTTTCCTAATTTGTGAGTTAGTCATTTAATACATCACTTTTAAAAGACATTTTTTTCCAAATAACTTATTCATAAATGGTATGGGGTAGTTTACTTATTTTAGACCTGGAACATATAATAATGTCTCTCTGTTAAATTAGACATGCATCGCAAAATTATTTTCTAGGATCTATAGCTGTTATGCTGTTTTTTGTTTTGAAGTGTTCATTCTTTTATTTTTCTGGAACTTTATGTGGTAGGATCTATAGCTGTTATGCTGTTTTTTGTTTTGAAGTGTTCGTTCTTTTATTTTTCTGGAACTTTATGTGGTAGGGAAGTCTGAGATCATTCTAATTTTGGTAACTTTGCAGGTGACTTTCTAAATCTGCATTTTTTTTTACTTTATCCTTGAAAATTTAAAATATAGCAAAATATGCCCTATATTTTGTTATTAACATTGTCCTTTGAATTTACTGAATCCTTTGACTTTTTAGATTAATGCTGATTTAGCCTAGTCCTGTTCAAAATAGGTGACTTAACTTGCTGGTGTGCCTCTCCTTCCTTCCTGAATCCCATAAACAATATAAAAATGAAAATAAATCACCACACTGGAAACCCATGAAGGTGTCCACCAAAGCTTCAGAACTCACCACCCCAAAATATGATAGAAATAATGTAGTCCCAGAGAAACTCAAGAATTACCTCAATATCCTCAAGAAACATAGTTCAGTTTTTTTTACCTATTAGATTTGTCCTATGTATTTTTTATTCTGTATAAATTTCATACGTTCTGATCTGTGGGTTGAATATTCAAAATTTCCCAGATTGCAGAGTCTTAGATACGTGTTTTTGAAATTGGATTTCTGATAAGAGATACTCTTCAACTGATCCACAGAAATGATGCAATGTCTGACTGACCAGCATATCCCAGGAGCTAAATCTGTGAAAAAAATTCTCAAGGGTATATTCCTACAAACCAAAAAATAAATTCATCTGCAGCACACTGCCCCTTTCCTTGCACTTTTTCTGGATGTGGACACTGGTAATATCATCCTGCATTTATTTTCAGACAATCAGGAATACCCATTTGGGCTGAATAAATAAACTACAACTGTTGATGTGAATTTGAATTTACATGTACAGACAACGAACAAACAACAAAAAACATTAAATGATTGAAGACAAGGGTAACAGAACATGAAAGATTCCTAAAAGGAACAAGGGGTAGTGGTAGGGGAGGTGGGCGTGGGGTGGAGTGACTTGGTGCGGGCAGTGAGGTGGGCACTTGATGGGATGAGCCCTGGGTGTTATACTATATGTTGGCAAATTGAACTCCAATAAAAAAAATATACAAAAAAAGAAAATCTTTAAAAAATGAAAAAAAGAAAAGTGTTTCATATGAGAAGCACATCTATCGTAACAAATAGAATGAACTCTCAGTGATTTGAGTTGATGGAATAAAATCAAACTTTGAAATAATTATAATTAATATTAGCTAGAAATTTAGTAGACTGTTGCATCCATTACAAGAAAACTGCATTAAAAAAGAAACAACGTTCTTACAGGTTTGAAATATGGTTGCCAAAATACACTCTTTTGGGGTTGACTATCAACAAAATATATATAGCTAAAAACTGAGCAAAGTGCAGCATTGAGCTAAGATATGGACAGAGTGAGACAGAACAGAGTGCAAAATACAAATATGTAGACAATGAGGAGAAGCAGCAGTAGGACCAGTTGTTCCAATAGCTTTGCAATAGTAGAAACCCAAGGGAATGGAAAGAAAGGAATGATCAAGGAAATAATGGAAGAAAACTTCTGAGCTGAAGAAAAACATATTTGTTATTAAAGTGCACAGCAGGATTAAAAGAAAAACTAAAAAAAAAAAAAAAAACAACCTCAAAACAAAACAAAAAAGCCACATCAATCAACATCCTAAGCAAATTTACTTAATGATAACGAGAAAAGTGTACAAAATTTTTCAGAGGGAAAAAGGCAATTTACAAATACTAAGAAAAACTCTTAATGTATTTTTCTTTGCATAGGATGCTAAAAAGAATATTTTTAAAACTATGAGAGAAGATGTTTCTAAAACTAGAGTGAGTTTCATGCCCGATTAAGATAGAAGTCAGTACCTATTTGAAAAAAATTATTCAAAGATATTCTTACCTTAAACAAAAGTAAAACCATGAAAGAAAAATAGGGAGAATTAAGATAATTAGACAAAGAAACAAAATATATTTCTAGTATAAAAGAAGAAAATAAGACTAAAAGGCTTAATTACTAAGAATTGAAAGTAGCAGAATAATGATTATAAATAATATGTAACTAAATTTATATATGAGTGGATAAAGTTGGGATATGAGTCAAAGTTTATAGGAAGTGAAATTTTATTGCCTTCTTTCAGTAAATATAGTCCAATTGTTTAGTCCAGAGGATATAGAGACTGATTAGATCATCAATCTAGATATTACTAGAAAAAGGCAACTGTAAATATTGCAAGATTTGGGATGATTCAGCTGCAATAATAGGAATTATTATATAACTTATATATAACTTATATATATAACTTATATATAATAAGGAATTATTATAACTCAATATAACAATAGGGCAGTCTATCTTCCTCCTCTATAGAGAAGTTGCAAGGTAGGGAAGTTTTTTGGTTTGTTCATTTGGTAACTTAAACATAATCTAAAAGACTGACCTTTTTCCTATTTTCCATTCTGCCATCCTAAGAAGTGGACTTACCTTCAGGTTAGAAAATAACATCAGCTTTTCTGAATTATCATAGCTGTTTTGGACAATATGCAGTGGAAGAAGAGAATCTCTTTCTCCTTCTGTGTGTGTGTATTTTTTTTAATTTTAATCAAACCAGAAAATGTTTTCCAATAACTCACAAGTAGATTTAGTGTTATTAGTAGAAATTATATCCCATGTCCATGATTAAACTAATGATAATTAAAAGACTTTCACAACTGACTTTGACATATCATAAGTCATTACCTTTGGTACCTGTCTGCCCTGATATACACGGATATCCAAAAGAGGATGAATACTTAAATGGAAGCAAGTTTTCATTAGAAAGAATAGGCAGAGAGACATAACAAATCTGATAGTGTATAAAATACCCAAGCCACTAAAGGAATAAATATGAATTCAACAGTTTTCTTGAATTATATAAAAATCAGATATTTAAACAATAAAAAAGAATTGCAAAAAGGCATGAAAAATTTAAAAAATAATGAATTTAACTTATCAATGATTATAGTAAATGTAATTGGATAAAATTCAATTTTTAATACATATTTAGTTTGACATACATATGTATATATACAATTTGGAAGAGCTACAACAACAAGAAAATTACATTATATTTCAATAAAAAGTTTGCTTAAAAACAACAAAAAATTAAAATGACATAGATATTTTGAAAATAGAGTAAAATAAATTATGTATAATTATGTAAGCATCGTTTAATAGAACATTAAACGATACAGTCCACCAAGTAGATATGGGGTGAAATAATACAGCAGCAGATAATACAGCATTCAATATATACAACAGAAATTTTAGAAATGCAAGGAGAAATGTAGGCTTTTAAAGAATGGAAAACATTAGCATGATCCTCTGAGTATTCAAAAGATTGAGTTCACAAATATAAATAAGGATTTAGAATTTAACATAATCACTACAAATAAATATACATACATAAATCATGTACACACTTTGTTCAAATATGTATGCAAAATGCATAAAAACTTTAATTTGACTTCACAACATTTATTATGAACCAGGCACCATTCTAAGCTCCAGCCTGCACTCTTAATCATTATGCTGGACCACAAAACAATGTTAAATAAATTCTTCAAAACAGAAATCATAATGAGCATGAAGTCTGGCCACAGTGCAATAAAATTAGGAATTAGGAACAAAGAGAAATATAAAATACCAATCCACTTAAATTTAAAACACCCAATAAATAATTCTTGGGTTAAAGAGAAAATAAAAATTCAAATAAATTATTTCAAAATGAAGAATGATGAAAGCATTATAAATTTTAAACCTCTGTGATTTGGCCAAATGGTTGCTAAGAGAAGAAAATAATGATCTTAAATTCATTTATTAGGAATTGAGAAAGATGAAATTAATCAAGTATTCAACTCAGTGAGTTGTAAAAGGAATAAAAAAGTAAACAAAATATAAGAGGAGAAAGTTAAGATAAAAGCAGAAATTAATAAAATAGAACACAGAATGCCAGATATAAGAAGAGTAGACTCAATAAGACAGGAAGCTGGTTCTTTGAAAAAATAATGAAAGAGACCAATCTTGAACAAGCTTAAGAAAAATTGACTTTAAAACATTATAATAAAGGAAGAGAGGTATAGAGTGGATTTTTAAAATAAAATATATTTTCTAGAAGCATGTGTATTACCAAGAGACTCCAAAATACACAAATATACTGATTAAATCAATAATCTAATAAGAGAAATTTAAAAACTATTTAGAGATTTACCCCTGAATAAGCAACAGCCATAATCTACAAAAAGGACTTGCAGAGCCTTTCCTATCCTCTCAACCATAAAGGTCTTAGAATGAGGCTGAATGTTTCTCAATTTATTCTTTAAGAGATAACTACCATGATACTATATTAGATAAGGGGCATAGAACAAAATAGATCTATGTCACTTATGAATAGAATGAAAATTCCTAAAAGAATAAAACTGAGCAACCTAACCCAGCAATGTACACATAATGATAAAAGTATGAAACAGGATGGTTTAAGCATAAGAAATCTATAACATAATTGGCCACTGTCACTGATTAGAGAAGAAAAAGCACATAATCAACTTGAAAGATTCTGAACAGGTTATTCATGAGATCAAGCTAAGAATAGAAGAAAACTCTTAACTTGCTGAAGTATATCTATTAGAAAGTTCTTAGTAATATGGTAAAAATTAGAAGGATTCTATTAAACAAGAATAATAGTGACAACAGTGAAAGTTGTAATTGCAATGCAGAGGGCAAACCTTGTGTAGGTGTGTTACAGCTCTAAGGATTTTCTCATTTATTGTCTAGTTTACTGTTCTCAGTGTTCTGTAGTAGATATTATAATCATTATTAAAACAACAATATTACAAGTGAGGAAATTAAAGCTACAGAAGGCCTTTTTAATTTAGTTTTTAATATTGCGCTGATACCTTAGACTGTGCAGTAAGATAGGAAGAATAATTTGGAGATATGTAAAATCCAGAACTGTAGTTTTCACAGAAAAAAAATGAACATCTAATTGGATCATTGAAGAATCTACTGAACAGTATTAAAAAAGAGGATTCAATAAATGTAATCATGATTCCAAAATTTTATTTATTTTTCTTGCATTTCTGAAATAACCAACTAGAAAAAAATGGGAAAAAAGATCCATTTCAAATAGTCACAAAAAACCATGAAACAAAACATCTAGGGATACATTTAAAAAGAGTTGAGCAAACCTACACATTGAAAGTTAGAACACTTCACTGAATGACAGAGAAGCAGACATGACTAAAGAAAAGGCAGGACACACCATGACATGGCAAGGGAATTCTGGGTACTGAAAAGATATCATTTCTTGTTAAATTACTCTATTAAATCAGTTCTGATCTCATGTAATACCCATTGAAATCCCAATAGGATTTTAAAAAGAATCTGACAACTTTATCTTAAAATATACCTGGAAAAGGAAATTTGTGAAAATAGCCAAGTGGATTTGGAAATTAAAATAATGAAAGGAGACATGGCCTAGCAGGTTTCAAAACACCATAGAGTGACAATAGGATAGACATCGAAATAGCTTGTATGTTTACATACATGTATGCATGAAATGAATTCATACATGTGGAACTTCATATATCTGAGTTGCTGTGTTGCATTTTTAAAAATTTTTTTTTTTGCTGTGTTGCATTTTTAAAAAGATTTTATTTATTTATTCATGAGAGACACACACACACACAGAGGCAGAGAAGCAGGCTCCATGCAGAGAGCCTGACGTGGGACTCAATCCTGGGTCTCCAGGATCACACCCTGGGCTGAAGGTGGCGCTAAGCCACTGAGCCACCTGAGCTGCCCTCTGTATTGCATTTTTAAGAGAGCTTTCTGTGACTTCATTGGTTAGATTGATAATAACTTCTGGCAAAGAATTTGTCTTTATTTAGAAAATAGGAATAAAAAATCTCCATAGTATTGTTAGCAGGATTAAATATTTTTTCAGGATTAAATATTTTTTTGTATAAATTCTTTTTGTAGTAATTTTTCTTATTTGACTATAGTTGACACACAATGTTAAATTACTTTCAGGTGTTCAACTTAGTGATTTGACAAGTTTATATGTTATGCTGTGTTCACCACAAGTATAGCTGCCCTCTGCTATTACATCACTATTACAATATCATTGGTTGTATTCTTTATGCTCTGATTTTTATTCCAGTGACTTACTTATTCTATAACCAGAAGCTTGTATCTTCCTTTCCCCTTACTGCATTTTCCCAATCCCCACCCCTCTTCTCTTTGACAACTATCAGTTTGTTCTTAGTATTTGTAGTTTTGATTTTGCTTTCTATTTATTCATTTTTTAAGGTTCCATTTGTGAGTGGAATAATACAGTATTTGTCTTTCTCATTCTGGCTTATTTTACTTAACATGATACCCTCTAGCCCCATCCATGTTATCTCAAATGGCATGAGCTCATCCTTTTTATGGCTGTGTAATATTCTATTGTATATATGTATATACCATATCTTCCTTATCCATTCATCTTTTGGTGGATCCTTTGGTTACTTCCATGACCTGGTTATTGTAAATAATGCTGTAGTAAACATAGGGGTACAAGTATCTTTTGAAGTTAGTGTTTTCATTTTCTCTGGGTAAATGCCAATAGCGGAATTATTGGATCATACGATATTTCTATTTTTAATTTTTTGAGGAACCTCCATACTGTTTTCCAGAGTGGCTGCACCAGTTTGCATTCCTATCAACAGTGTACGAGGATTATTTTTTCTTTACATCCTCCCAACATTTGTTGTTTCTTATCTTCTTGATTGTAGCAATAGTGACAGTTTAACATCCTCTTTAACAAGTATAAATGCCCCTTATTTCTTTTTCTTGTTTGATTGCTGTGGCTAGGACTTGCAGTACTATGTTGGATAAAAGTGTAAGAGTGGACATTCTGTCTTGTTCCTGATCTTAGAGGGAAACTTTAAGTTTTTCAACACTGAGGATGATGTTAGCTGTCAGTTTTTCATATGTGGCTTTATAATGTTGAGGTATATTCCCTCTAACTCCATTTTTGTTGAAAGTTTTTACCATGAATGAATGTTTAATCTTGTCAAATCCTTTTTTCCAACCATTGAGATGATATGATTTTTATCCTTCATTTTGTTTATGCCGTATATGATGTGACTGATTTGTGAATATTGAACCATCCTTGCATTCCTGGAATAAATCCCACCTGATTGTGGTGAATAATGTTTTTAATGTATTGTTGTAGGCAGTTTACTAATATTTTGTTGAGGATTTTGCATCTATGTTCATCTGGGATATTGGCCTATAGTTTTTTTTTTTTAAAGATTTTATTTATTCATCAGAGACACACAGAAAGAGGCAGAGATATAGGCAGAGGGAAAAGCAGGCTGCCTATGGGAACCCCAATGCAGGACTCGATCCCAGGGCCCTGGGATTACACATTGAGCCAAAGGCAGATGCTCAACTGCTGAGCCACCCAGGTATCACTAGTTTTCTTTTTCTGTGGTGTTTTTGTCTGGTTTTGGTATTAGGGTCATGCTATCCTCATAGTGTATACTGGAAAGCTTTTCTTTCTCTTCTATTTTTTGCAATAGTTTGAGGAGAATAGGTATTAACTTTTCTTTAATGTCTGGTGGAATTCACTTGTGAATCCAACGGGTCCTGGACTTTTTTTGGGGGGAGGGGGTGTTTTTGATTACTGATTCATTTTGTTTCTTGTAATTGATCTATTCAGATTTTCTACTTCTTCCTGGTTCATTTTTAGAAGATTGTAGGTTTCTAGGAACTTACCCATTTCTTCTAGGTTGTCCTGTTGGTTGGCATATAATTTGTCATAATAGTTACTATAGTCCTTCATATTTCTGTGGTACCAGTTAGTTCTCTACTATCATTTCTGATTTTATTTATTTGGGTTCTTTTCTTTTTTTTTTTTTAAGATTTATTTATTTATTCATGAGAGCCACACACACACACAGAGAGGCAGAGACAGAGGCAGAAGGAGAAGCAGGCTCCTCGCAGGGAGCCCGATGTGGGACTCCATCCTGGATCCTGGGATCACATCCTGATCTGAAGGCAGACACTCAACTGCTGAGCCACCCAGGCAACCCATCTTTTTCTTTTTCTTTTTTTTTTTTTTTAAAGATTTTATGTATTTATTCATGAGACACACACACACACACACACACACACACACACACACACACACACAGAGGCAGAGATACAGGCAGAGGGAGAAGCAGGCTCCATGTAGGGAGCCCCACCTGGGACTTAATCCCTGGTCTCCAGGATCCTGCCCTGGACTGAAGGCCACGCTAAAATCAAGGGGCCACTGAAGTTGCCCTCTTTTTCTTTTTCTTGATGAGTTTAGCTAAGGGTTTGTCAATTTTTGCTTATCTTGCTTTCTCTTTTTTTTCTTTCTTTTCTTTTCTTTTTTTTTCTTTTTTTCTTTTTTTGGTCTCTGTGTCATTTATTTCCAATCTGTATTTTTTCCTCTCATCTCCTCTCCCTGGGTTTTGTTTGTTCTCTTTCCCCCAGCTACTTTAGGTCTAGGTTTTGACTGAATTTTTGTTCTTGTTTCTTGAGATAGGTCTGTATTGCTACATACTTCTCTCTTACACTGCTTTTGCTGTGTCCCAGAGATTTTAGACTGTTGTATTTTCATTTTTATTTGTCTCATGTATTTTTTTATTTCTTCTTTGATTACTTCATTGACTTATTGGTTGTTTAGTACCACGTTATTTAGTCTTCATGTGTTTATTTTTTTTTCAGTTTTTTTACTTGGATTTATTTCTAGTTTCATACTGTTATGATTGGAAGAGACCCATGGTATGATTTCAGTCTTCTTAAATTTATTAAGGCTTGTTTCATGGCCTAATATATAATCTGTTCTGGAGAATATTCCATGTATACTGGAAAAGAATATGTATTCTGTTGTTTTGGGATAGACTGTTATGTATATATCTGTTATGTTCATCTGGTCCAATGTGTCATTCAAAGATATTGTTTCCTTATTGACTTTTTGGTCTGGATAATGTATCCACTGATAAAAGTGTAGTGTTAAAAGTCCTCTACTATTATTATATTACCATTAACTTCTCTCTTATTGTCCATTAATGTTTGCTTTATGTATTTAGGTGCTCCGATGTTTGATGTAGTTATTTACAATTTTTGTATCATTTTTTATTGGATTGATTAGTTTATCATTATATAATGCTTTTTTTTTTTTTTTTGTCTCTTATTACAGTCTTTGTTTTAAAGTCTATTTTGTCTGAATAAGTATTGCTACCCTGGCTGTTTTCCCCCTTCCATTTGCATGATGAGTGTCTTTCCATTCTTTTGCTTTGGCCTTTATGCATCTTTTGATCTGAGATGAGTCTCCTGTCAGCAGCATATAGATGGGTCTTTTTTTTTTTTTTTTAATACATTCTGCCACTCTTTGTCTTTTGATTGGAGCATTTAGGCCATTTACATTTAAAGTAGTTATTCATAGGTATATACTTACTGCCATTTAAAAAATCTGTTTCCTGGTTGCTTTTGTAGTTTATTATTTCTTTTTCTCTTGCTCTCTTTCTTTGTGATTGATGAATATATATAGTATTTTGTTTGTCTTTCTCTCTTTTGTTTTTTTTGCATTTATTGTAGTTTTTGAGTTTGTGGTTACTAGGATGTTCATATATAACATCCTAAGTAAATTGCAGTCCATATTAATTTGTTGCTCATTTAAGTTCAAATACATTCTAAAAAAAAGAATAGAAAACAGAAAAGGAAAAATCTTTTTTCTCTTTCTTCTTCTCTTTACTGTTTACTCCCTTTCCCACATTTTATGTTTATTCATATTTTACTTTTTTCATATTTTTCTTATACCTAATTTTGGCCCATTTCTTTTCCTCTTAAAGAAGTCCCCTTAACATTTTTTGTAAGGCTGGTTTAGTGGTGATAAACTCCTTCATCTCTTGTTTGTCTAGGAAACTCGTCATCTTACCTTTAAACCTGAATGATAACTTTGCCAGGTAGAGTAGTCTTGGTTGTAGGATTTTTCCTTTCAGATCTTTGAGTATGTCATGCCACTCTTCTCTGGCTTGCAAGGTTTCTGCTGAAAAATCAGCTGAGAGCATTATAGGTTTTTTTCTTGTAGGTAACTTTTTGTTTCTCTAGCTGCTTTTAGGTTCTCTAACTTTTGACATTTTAATTATTATGTGCCATGATGTGGTTCTACTTGGGCTCATATTGTTAGGAAGTCTCTGTGCTTCTTGGACTTGGATGTCTATTTCCCTCCTTAGGAAAGTTTGCAGTTATTATTTCTTCAAATAAATACCTTTTTCTTACCTTTTTATCTCTTTTTTTTCTGAGACTTCCATAATGTGAATGTTTGTTTATTTGTTGTGGTGCAAGAGATCTCTTAATCTTCCTCATTTATTTTTTTTAAGATATTATTTATTTATCCATGAGAGACACAAAGAGAGAGAGGCAAAGACATAAGCAGAGGGAGAAGCAGGCTCCATGCAGCGATTCTGATGTGGGACTCGATCCCAGGACTCCAGGATCATGCCCTGAGCGGATGGCAGACACTTAACCTCTGAGCCACCCAGGTGTCCCCATCTTCATTTCTTTTAATTTTTTTTTCTCTTTTTGCTTTTCAACTTGTGTGCTTTCTATTACCTTGCCTTCCAGATTGCTGACATGTTCTTCTGCATCCTTTAATCCACTATTGACTCCCTCTAGTATTTTTTTTAATTTGTTATTGTATTCCTCAACTCTGATTGGTTCCTTTATATTTATTTATTTATTTATTTATTTATTTATTCATTCATTCATTCATTCATTCATTCATTCATTCATTCAGAGAGAGCAATAGAGAGGCAGAGACACAGACAGAGAGAGAGAAGCAGGCTCCATGCAGGGAGCCCGACATGGGACTCGATCCCGGGTCTCCAGGATCACACCCCAGGCTGCAGGCGGCGCTAAACCACTGCACCACTGGGGCTGCCCTGATTGGTTCCTTTAATATTTCTATCTCTTTATTGAACATCTCATTAAGTTCTTCCTTTTTTTTTTTTTTTTTTCTCCAGCCTGGGGAGTTTCTTTATGACCATTACTTAAAACTCTTTATCAGGCTTATTGCTGATCTCTGTTTCATTTGATTCTTTTACTGAGGTTTTTTTCTTATTCTTTCTTTTGGAGCATATTCCATTCTGGTTGACTTTCTGTGTTTGTTTCTATGGATTAGGCGAAATGGCTACTTCTAAACTTGAAGGGGTCTTGTGTATGATGTCCTCTGTGTAGCTGTGTGCTTGACTTTTGCTGACTGGATGTAGCTGTAGCTGTATATACTAGTTACTCTTTTAAATGATAGCATATCTCTATCTGTCTTGCTGTTCTCTTTGTTCAATAGTTATTCAATCAGTCCTCAGTTCTCCTTCAGGAGATATTGTTCTATTAATAGGTATAATTTGGTATGCTCCCTGGAGGAGATGAGCTCAGAGTCTCCTATATTTCTATCTTGAAAGTGAATCTGTAGAAGTTAATTTTTGTAAAAATACTGTGCAGCACATACCTGCATGAAAAAGACTTTTGATAAATTTTAGCTATTATTATTCATTCATTCAACAAATATTTATTACCTAGTATAGGTCAGGCCTAGAAAAGTCCTCTTATTATTGTTATTACTATTTTTGGAGAAATAAAGCACTATTCTAGCAATAGTAGAAGAGATATTGATAACTTATTTTTTCAGAAAAAAATCCCTAACTCCTAAAATATATGTGCACAAATTTCCATGTAAAATTTGAACATGATTATAAAGAAACTAGCAATTTTGCATGATATTTGGTAGATAGATATCAACTGTATTACATATTACTTATTAATTATTTTATGTGATAAATAACATTGTAATCAGTGATTTGTGAACATGTACTTATATATGCCGTGTGTGTGTGTGTGTGTGTGTGTGTGTGTGTGTGTGTATAATTTGTATTATCAACTATAGTCTCAGAAAAGCTTTTCTACTTATTCAAAGACTTCCATTCCATTTGCTCTGATCTCATCATGGTAATACTTTGCCCAGGTTAACCATTTGTTGTCTACTTTTCTGTTCCCATCTCTCTGATATATCAACTTTGCTATTGTTGCCTTTCATTTTTAAGGAACTGCTTACTTTTAATTTTCAAATCCTGATTCAGTTTTCTGCAGTGTCAATTTATTTTTTATTTTTTAAAATGCAGATTTTAATTGTTTTCAGCTTTACAGTTTTGATTGTCTTAAACTCTGTTAAATTAAGTGCCTTCCCAGGCCGGTTATTATCATTTGATCAGATTTTCCTATATGGAGAACTTGTTTTCTCGAGTGTTATTAGTAACACAAAAAGAATGATTTCCAAAATTTAGCTTTGTTTCTGTATCTATACTGTGCCATACATGCTTCTCTTCTGAATAGTCACTACTTTCTGTCTTACTCTGTGTTTTGGAATTTCTTCTTTCTTCTTTTCTTGGTGGTAGTTATTTCTGTTGTTCTTTTGCTGTTTTTTCAACTTAAATGAGAAGAAAATGGCTCTCTTTGATGTACTTCACAGGCTTCCTGGTTGGTTATAGTCTCTTTTTCTTTCATTTGAACTTAGAAGAGGTGCTTACCATGTGTATCTCAAGCCTCGTATCTAATACTTAGGCCTATTTATGTGATGTGGCTCTCCTGGGCTGAGTAGGTTCTCATGATAATCTATTCCTAAACACTTTAATATATTCTGTACTCCCCTCTGTCCCATCTGAGGGATTGCAGCATTAGAAGTCCACAGTGCCACTCTCCCTGTCTTCAGTATACCCCTCAAAGTACTGAATGTCTTTCTCAGATGCAGTCCTCCATCACATGTGAACTTCTGTTCTCAAAAGTGAATATGCAAAAAAAAAAAAAAAAAAAAAAAAAAAAAGAAAGAAAGAAAAGATTGAAGCTTAGATAGCTTTGTAACCTCAGAAAAATTATAGAGAAGATGTTTTCTCTCTTCTTGTCCATGGAGACTCTGTGTTTCTGAGGTAAATGGAGGCAGTTCACGGCAGGTAGAAATCCTCGGTTCTGCCCCAAAGCCTTTTAATTAGTGGAAGTCAGGATGTGGTGGAAGTGTAATGCCAGTAACTAATCACTGCTCAGAGCTTATTATACTAGAAGTCTCTTCTACCTTCTCAGCTTTTCATCAGTATTTCAATGGGAAAATGAGGGTAGGTGAAACAGAACCATTATCCCTCAAGTTCAATGATTAGTTTTTGTTTTAAAATAAGATTATTTTTCAAATATAAAAGTAATATGTTTTCATGATATAGCATTTGGATAGTAGAGAAAAGTAGAGCGATGAAAAGCACCTACAGTTAATATGGTGTTGCGCACTGAAAGATATGTGAAGTGAAGGTAGATCTCATGTTAATTTTTCTTACCATACGCACATACATAAAGCAGGGAGACACATGAAAAGTTTCAGAGGTGATGGATATGTTTATTACCTTGAGTGTGCTGATTGTATCATAGGTACATGCATATATGCAAATTCCTCAAAATATATACGTTGAATATGTGAAACTTTAAATATTAAATATGCATCGATAAATTTAAACTAACAAGTTAAAATATGAAGTGCCTATTTCCTACCTTGTGTATTTTAGAGATCTATTTAATTCAGTTTTGAAGCTTTCCCAGAAACTCTGTTATGATTTACATAGCATTTTCCCCCCATAACCATGATAATTTATTACAAGGCTGATAGAATGTTAATTAATATTACCAAAGAATACACTCAAAATCTAGCCCCACAGAGAAAAGCACAGTGAACATTTTATTTATATTCTTAATGTTTCTCTATACCTAATTTGTCCATAGCTATGATCATATTATAGAAACATTTCTTATAGGGGTACCTGGGTGGCTCAGCTATGCATCAAACTCCTGATTTCTGCTCAGATCATATTCTTTGGGGTGTGAGATTGAGCCTTAAATTGAGCTCCCTGTTGGGCATGGAGCCTGCTGAGGTCTCTCTCTCTCTCTCTCTCTCTCTCTCTCTTAAAAGAAAAGAAACAATTTCTTAGATAATGTTTTGTTTAACTAACTGTATATACATGTTTAACTTTGTACAAATAATTTATAAACATCATTTTGAATAAAGTAAGCTAGGACTAAGCTAGTAAGGTAGAAAGATTAGGAAACTTTCCTGCCATGCTCAAAGCTGTATCCCCAGGGTCAAGCATGGTAAATAGGGAATAAATAAGTATTTGTTGGGGAAAATTAATTTCACATTGTTCCTTTATTTATTCAGCCAGTTATTTACTTACCAGTTTTTGGACCTTTAGGTCATTTCATTTTTTTCTATTAATGATTTTCCACTGAACTAACCTGAGTAAAAGAGTCTCCTTCTGAATTTTGATTATATCCAAGGTATAAATTCCCAGAAGTGTAAATGTTTATGGAATGGTACAAAGCATCTTGATGTAAGAATAAAACATTTAAAACACTTAAAACATAAAAAACATTTAATTTGGCACCAGTAAAGTTTCTTCCCCTCAGTTTTTTTCTTCATGATCAGTTCTTGGGACTATTTTTGGTAAATGTTATAAATTATCATATTGTCAGATACTTCTAGTTATTGCAAATGTTAAGATAAATTATAAAGTTAGGTTTTAAAACTTTTCTAATTTACATAAACTTCTTTTACTTTTCCATTATAGTAATCAAAATTTGATTCTACTAGTTGAAATAAGATAAATGACACTATTCTTGGCTAAAAGAAGATAATTTTCAAACATTATAACATGAATTCTCAAGAGATATTTATTTGCTCTGCTGACATATTTTGAATGAAATACAGAGTTGTGATAAAGTCTAACTGGGAATGCAGTTAATATAATTTTCAATATTTTTAATATAATAAATGGGAGAAATGGAAATATCTATAAAATTCTATAGATGTAAATAAAAATAATTTTTTCCAGCTTATAGTTTTGATGTATGTTGGCCAATGTATAACTATATAATTTATATAAAACTAAAATATTATTTTTCACTTATATGAGCTATAGTCTCTGAACTATTAAAAAAAAGGAGATTTGTCAAAATGAAGCCAAAGTAAGCAATAATTTCAATTTGTAAACCAGTCAGTATCATGAAAAATAATACCAAGTCCATCAATAGATCTTTAGAGAAATTTTCTTTTTACACTTGAAGATGATATTTATGAACTAGCATTAGCATATCAAACACTGAGATTGTTTTTGTATTATTGATAGATTTGTAGTCCTGCTTATTGATAAAACATCTAGAGTTAGGGATTCTGTCTATGGCGATAGAACAGAGGGAATCCATGAGCCTTTAGAGGTATTAAATCCCACATTTCACTGTCAATTAGTGCAATACTCTAACTTAGAACATCTAAAAAAAATGACAGACTTTTATATTTTTCAGACAGAAGCTTTGGTGTAACAGAGTAGAGTTATAAATCTTGGTAAATATATTCCTTTGAAGTTTCTCTGTTGATGTATTTGCTAGAGGAAAATAATTCCTCATGACTTGATTCTGACTCCGAGATGTTCTTGTTAAGGGGCAGTTAGTTCTTTGAAAACATATCATAGTGGAAAAAAATCTTAGGTATTTGTATATAGCGATATAAATGTAGATGTATAATTAATAATATATATTTATTTATATATAGCAAGAGTTCTAAAAACTGTAGTGTAAAATCTAAAAAGTTTCAAAGAGCTCCTAAAGCCTGATGATGTAAGTGAGGGCTGCTCTGCTCCGGCTAAGGCAGGGCCCAACCAAGGTGGACTGGGTGCCCCACAGTGTGATGAATCTCCTCTGAGATGTTGACTCTAAAGCTCTTCTAGGCAAGATGGCATCTACCGAGACTTTGTGGTTTGTGAGGCAGGAAACTTTTTGCATCATTAACTGCAGAGAGTACTGCCAGTGCCAATGGAATCAAAGAGAAGGGCCTGGCAATTTTGTTGCAATATACAACATTCAGCAATCTGATTGGCTTTAGTGTTTTACACTATAAATTAGCAAAACTCTTAATACTAGGAAAGTGGATTATCACAAATCTCTTAAAAGACTTTTTGACAATTTTTAGGATGGAAATTTCAACATTAGATTTATTTCTATTTGTATTTTATAAGATCTTCAAACTATATAAGGTGAACTTTTCCCTAATTAAAGTTTATCTACCTGTCTTGATGGTTTTTTAAGCCTTTCGACTTGGTTGTAGCATAGCTGTTGCTGATGATACAAGTACTATATGGAGTTTGAATGCTCTTCAGTGGGTGCCTTGTCTTTATTGGCCTCCCACTTTCAATTTAGAGAAATATTTAGGAATTACCAAATCAAGTAAGCCTTTTGGGAACAAATATTGTTAAAGTACAGCCTCAAAAAAAAAAAAACTGGGCAAAGGCACTGAAATAGCTGTAATGGTCTAAATAATCTCATAGCAGTAAAAATGATTTATGTTTGGTTGATATTTGAAAACAAAACAAATAGTTCTCTTTTTCAGTTTTAATCTATGAATTTCATCATAATTTTAATCATATTGCCCTACTTATCTGCATTAGTTATAGATTGCTAATAGCAAATTATCCCCTAATTTAGTGTTTTAAAGAAAGCTCATTTATTTTTTCACAGTTTCTGTGAGTCAGGAATTCAGGTCTCTTAGGCTGGACCCTCTAGCTCACAAGGCTGTGGAAAATGAGATGGTGGTGGGAAATGGATGTCACCCTCTTTTATAACCCAGTCTCAGAAGTGATATGAATCGCTTTTCCATATTTTGTCAGAAGTAAATTACTATTTCAATCAACATGCTCAAAAGGGAGATCAAAAAAGATAGGGATACCTAGAGGCAAGGATTTTGGGGTGACATCATAGAAGGCTTACAATTCTAACAATTGATTATACCAGGTGATAATTTTTTAAAATTTTATTTATTTATTTGAGAGAGCATGAGCATGGGGAGAGGGAAAGGGAGAAGCAAGCTGCCCTCTGAAAAGGGAACCCAATATGGGGCTCGATACCAGGACCCTGGGATCATGACCTGAGCTGAAGACAGATACCCAACTGAGTAAGCCACCCAGGAACCCCTCAGATGATAAATTCTTGATGCTCTAAACCTGATTTCATCCACTTTCTGAAGGAAACTCTCACAGTCTTCTGGAATATAGCACTGGGTCTTTTCCTGGTGTTGATATTTTAAATTTACATTTTAACTGCAGAAGACTTGTTAAAATTTCAAGGGTAATGTACAAAAGACTTGAAATACAATATAACACTTCAAAACTAGAAGAGATATACTGGGTGGCAGTATGGAAATTTAAACTCGGGTCTACTTGACACCAGAGCTTATTCCTTAATCTTGGAGCTATGTACAGAGAGTCCAAAACAACATAATAATCATATTGAAGGTTCATCAAGACAGTCAAAATAACTAAATGAAGAGTTATAAATGACCTCAGACAACTTTTTGTGTGTATATACTTATTTTAGTTGATCTTATCATTCTTGTTTCAGAACTAAGCTATGAGAGGAGATTAATGATCACCTGCTATGCCTCAGATAGGTACTACTATCTTGTATAATCCTCATAGATATCCTAGGAGGATGAGGAAATATATTTTACACCTGAGGCATCTGAACCTCTAAGAAGTTAAGAACTTGGCCAATTTTATGAATTTTTAGGTGTTGGACTAGACATACAATCCAAGCAGGGTATCATTAATCCTCCCAACCGCTCCCCCCCCATCCTCCACACCCACAAAGTTTATACTGTTTCTTGTAGAATATGCTATCTCCTCAGAAAGGAGAAAAGAATCAATACTTTCTGAATCCATATTTTCTAAACATCTGCCATATATACCAGATATTCTAGGTTCTTTATGTATGTTAACACATTTCCAAAACTCCTCATGAGGTAAATAATATTATTCTCATGTTAAAGATCAGAAAACCATATCAATTTGATCTTGCTTATGTATATCTAAAAGTTAACTCAAAATTTTAATAATCCATCTAGCCCCCTTTTATGTATGGTCCCATATATATAGTACATGTGTTAAAAACCATCTGCATTATCCCATACACTAAAGTATTTAATGTCTTTTGAGCCATTAAGAAAATGCTTTTCCTTTAATATTCAGATATTCTTTAAAAATGGATAATACATGATTACTATATATGGTGACTCCTTGTTATGCAGAATGTAGAAATGGAACAAACTAATGTGGTTACTAAGGCTGGCCTACAGGAAATGCTGAATAACATGAACACCCAAGCCTTATAATATTTGCAAAAATGAATCATCCTGAGGTAAAATTATGAGTTAAATAAAAGTAAGGGACTTTTGTCTATTTTTTGAAAGATTCTCCTCTACTTATTGGGGAAGGCACAGAAGGAGGCCAACCAATTATGCATCCTACATCACTTTTTCTCAGACAGTGGAAGTAACCATCCCAAAGAATACACATCTATTTGATGAGCTCCGATGTGTTCTGTGCATTGGACAAACATTCTTATTTTCACATAGTCAGTGCCTGATTTTCTCAGCCAGTCTATATCTGTAGAATCAACTGTGTAGTTCACAGTCAAGTTATGGTCTCTGTGACTCATCCTTTTTAGAATTACAAATAAGTGTGCTAATTTGCTAATATTGAATTTCTAATAAAAATATTAAAATTATACATCTATTATATTCACATACTAAAATAGACTCATTAATAAATAAAACTATTTTGATACAAGGTACAAAATTGGGGCACCTGGGTGGCTCAGTGGTTGAGCTTCTGCTTTTGGCTCAGGGCGTGATCCTGGGGTCCTGGGATCCAGTCCCACATCAGGCTCCCTGCAGGGAGCCTGCTTCTCCCTCTGCCTGTGTCTCTGCCTCTCTCTTGACAAAAAAATAAAGTACAAATTAACAAATATGTAACATAAGGTACCAGGTAATATTTATATACTACATGTGAAGATATCATATTAATTTTTTAGAGGTCTTTTTTTTGGTTGTTTTTCCAAACTAGGAAGAATTGACTATTTCCTTTCCTTAAAATATTGAACTTTTTTTGAGTGGCATTTGTCTTTGTTAGGGTTTCATGCATTTTACTGAGGGGTGTGTTTTCTTTTTAAAATTAATTCACTATTATTTTCCCCTTCCTGCTCTAGTTAACTGAGTCATTTATAATTTTGTCAGATTTATTTATCTATCCAAGGCACCAAATTTATCCTCAAGTCATTCTTTTAAACAGCAAAAGAGACCAAAAAAGAAAACATTAAAGGACTCAAGTGCTCTCACAAAGAAACTGCCAGTTCAGTCAACAAAATTTAAACTTCCAGTAAAAACAGAAAACTCTCTGAGGTGTAGACCCCAATGGCTAAGAAAAGCCACAAGTTCAAGTTGACCTCGCCAAAAGCATTTATACTTTTAGCCAAGCTTATTAAAAACAAAATTCATTTGAAAGGGAGAAAAAACATGCTACTGGGTTTCATAACATCAAGATGACAGGCTACAAAAGGATTTTATTTTTAATAATATTGCCTACTGAACAGGACTTTAAATCTGTTTTTCTTTCAAGTTCCTCTGCTTCCCACTTTCCAACTACTCCTAGAATAGGCAGTCCACCCTTGTGACTAGAAAACAAAACAAAATTTGACAGGATTTCATTCTCAGGAAGCATTCTTTTTTCTTATTAGTATTATAATGTAAAGACTTTCCCACCCAATCCTAGGATGAAAGATCAAATGCTTTAAAAAGACAATGGCTAGCCAATGCTTTTTTTTTTTCTTTTTTCATGAAAATCTAAAATTATTCAAAGGCAGATCCCTAACTAAGGCTTTATGCTTCTCTCAGAAACCCAGCTTGCGTTGTTTTGTGTCAGGGGAAAAATGTTACTTTAAAGTTGTTTGCATTTAATAGGCTATGGCTGACAGCTGGAGAAAGCAAAGTCAGTGATAGCCAAAAGGAAAAGGATTTGGCAGGACTTGTGAAATTCTCAGTCAGTACTGATGGTCTCGAAATAGAATTTTCTACAACAAGAAAAGCTCTGACCTTCATCACTCCAGTGGCACTACACATCAGGTGGAAACGTACCCAATATTAACATTTTCCGTCTTGATCAACACTTTGCAATCAGTAGCTAGTATTGACATGTCATTGCCAAACAAAGGGAAATGGGAGAAGATTAGAATTTGGTGGCTCTGGATGAGAGGACATGTAGAAGTTATACGGAGAAGGGATTGAGGTCTGTTCTGAGCAGTTGGCTTAAGCTAGGTTGTGAAGTCTTTGTACACAGACTACTATTTATTTCATCATATAGACAGTTGGATGGCATGTTAAGCTATATGTCTTACCATAAAAAGCTGAGATCAACCTTCTTGGGAAATATGGTTAGAAAACAAGGGTGTAAGAGGATGGGCAAACTTCTCCTTTTCTCCTACCATTGAGTGACATTTCAGATCTTCTCGCTTAGTAACAGAAGAACAGGAGAGTTAAAATAATTCTTTTTTTTTTTTTTTTTAAGAAAATAAGTCTGACTTAAGTTGAGAGAGACCTAGAAAAGTGAGAGATTAACTTTGGAAAACTGTAAGAACATCTTGAGTGTAACGGCAGTTAAACAAATTTGCTCAGGGATACTGAATTTCTTTGTTCATTTACTATTAAAAATGACACCTATGGCCAGAAAATCATAGTATGAGCACCTACTTTGTAAACAAAGCTCTGGGCTACTCACTATGAAAGGTTTGTGTTGAAGTTTGAGTATTTCTGATGGCAGTGAATCCACTATTTCTAAGATCTTGAGGATCATACCTTTTCTTAAAATATTAAGATGTTAAATAACACTTGTATTTTAGATTCTGTATGGTCAATGAGAAAATTTGGGGTTTTTTTTTGTTTTGTTTTGTTTTTCTTTCTTTCTTTCTTTTTTTTTTTTTTTTTTTTTTTGTAAGTGAGAGGGGTCACACTTCAAGTTTGCTGTTTAGAGCCTTTAGAGATTTCTCTGAGTATCTGCACAAGTGTGGGAGGCAGATACATTTAATAAGATGATAGTGGTTCCAAAAAAATACTACATGATCTCAGCATAAATCAGAGCAATTCTTTTAATTGGCATAGAGTTACAGAGAGGGATTTTAAATGGGTTAAGCTGAAGTCGAGTTTATAAACTATTGCTCTGTGATACAAAGATACATATACCACTATTTAAAGGAAGCATATTAGTCAAACATTATTCAAAAATCAAGCCTGTATTTCCCTCTTTCTTTTATTCACACTAAATTATCCTTACATTTTATGGAGTAATAGATGCTAAAAGAGGAAAGTTCTATGGGTTTTATGATGTGGCTGCTGGGTGTGAATTATTTCAGTGGCAGGATTCATAGAACTTTGGATCACATATAATACTTCTCTAATTTTACTTAGAGATGCAGGAAGAATTTAAGGGAAATACATCTGAAAGTAGGCAGGAAAAATGGGTAGACCTATAGATATGGTTCCAGAATCTCACTACATCTTTAAATGTATCTCCTGCTATAATTGTCAATACAAGTGTTTCACATTGTACCAGATCTATTCTTCATAAAACATTTGCAATTGATTTTTTCTGTTGATATAAATCTTCTATAAAAAGAATCATATTCTCTGAGGCAAAGGATATTGTCTTTCTTTTCTTATTTCCTGATGTATTTCAATACCTAGAACAATTTCTGATATGCATTCAATATTCAATAAATATTTACCGAATAAGACATGTAGAATGAGCAGAGTCCCATAACAATTTTCTATCAATTGAATAATTTTATTATTTAAAAAATAGATCTAGGCTTTCCATAATGTGGTTTATTTAAAAGAGGTTATAACCAAAGTGAAGAATATGGTTTCAGCCTTTCTTATTTTCTGATTTTGATCAAATCCCTTCAAAATCAAGCAATGAAAAGCATTTGGAGAATAATTTTTTAAAAATTTGTGTGCCAATTCTTAAGCTACTACTGCCTCTTATCTTTAAGTCCACTTTTCTGTACTTCATTTTGAGGGACAGGGACTTTGCAAACCACATTTTTGCTTCACTGGCTGGATCTTTGTTAGGCTCAGCCAGTAGGGGGTGCTAAACAAAGAAGAGAAGCTGCTCCCTCTCTGCATCCTATTAATCCAGGGCACATCCAGTTCTTACAGGCTTCTTTTCTGCTGTTCTTGTGAGCATCACTTCAGGAACACTTCTGCATCTCAGCAGTAGCAGTGCCTTCCCATAGCAACACGTGAATACAATTTGCAGTTTATCCAACACCTGTAGAACCAACCTGTAGACATTTAGACATTTAGAGGCACCAGCATCACCCTTGCAATCCCCTTCCTCAGAAGTCTGAATTTTAGTTCTAAGGGCCTCTCTTCCAATCTTCTAAATTTTAATCATTCTAACCCCCTGTCTTTTGTATTCTTTAGCCCAAGGCAGGGTAGCTTCCTCCTGCAGTTGTTACCTCCATAACACCTTGGTGTTCCCTTTCTACTCTTTTACTTACTTAGTTAACAGCTTTATAACTAGTTAATGCTTATTTATATTAAATTCTCTCTCTCCAAATAACTGGTGTCATTCTTGTCTCCTAACTGACCCTGACAAGTTGATTTTACTAAGTCTCTTTCCTTGGTTTCTTTATTTTGTATATGCTGCTTGATTAAATGCAAAGAGTCCATTTAAAAAGTGTTAAGAGACTTAATGTAAGCAAAATTCTAAAAGCAGTAAATGTCTTAAATGTTTCCACCATCTTCCCTGGCCTGTGATTCTTCTTATCTCTTTCTTCCTTTCCTCTCCTCCTCCTTTTATGTTCTTCCCTCTGGATGTTGTTTCCGTCAGTCTTCCATCTTCTCATCTTGAAAACTCTTACCTTACTCTCAATAACCCAGTACCTCATCATTTTTTCTTCTACTATTGAAGAGACGGTGAGCTCCATTCTCCTCCTTAAGCAAATCAGACACATGCCAGACCCCTTAGCTCATGGGAAACAGAGAAAGTAGTCTCTGCATGTTGCAACAAGAGAAAAAAATGGGAAATTCTACATTGATCTCCCAACAGTGGAGAAGATATTATTTTTGTTAGGGTGCTTTGACATATATTTCAATGACACTGTGTTGTGACCATCTGGTTAGTTTGTACTTAAGGAAGTACCCCCTCTCTATTTTCTCCTACCTTTGGTGGCAGATAGGAGAGGGCAGTATTACCCCCCTATTGAAAAACTGGAAGAAATGTGGCTAGATGAGCCCCTAATATATATCAGTCTCACAGATAGATTCGTATCTGCTTTCCACTCCGCCAGAATCACACTGATCTTAGTTTCTTGGTTCCCATAGAGCCTTCTTACTGCTTAATGAGTGTCTAGGTGCCCATTCCTTTCCACCACCTCACATGAGAATTTTTCTTTTATATCCCAACTCATAAGGGTTTTATGCTCAGCTAGCTTTCACATAGGAATAATTTGCTTTTCTAATCTGTTCTAAGATGACAACAGTTTTATATATTAACTTTTCCAAGGATATTTGTATTTGAGAAGAGTAGGCCCAGAAGCCTCCCGTTTTAATGTGAATGTTAAGAACTTGTAAGAGGTGAACTGGGACCATAAAACAGGGACTGGTTTGGTATAGTTTTCAGAGAAGATATTTCTTCATCCTCAAATCAATCAACCTTAAGAGGGAAACCAGGCTAGACCAGACTTCTATTTCTGGAATGCAGCTTTATGGGTCAGAAAGTTTAAACAGCCTATAGCTATATAAATAAAGATAAAATAATGTGCTTTTGCATCTTACCAGAGATACATTTCAAAAGAGAATAACAATATAAGAAAAATAGTCTGTAGCTGTATTATGGTAGAGTGTAAATCAGTGTAAGGTGAATTTATTTTTGTTATGCTAATTGCCAAGAATTCTTGGTCTCAGCCAAGAACAGTTTGTTTTTCATTTACTTTCTGACAAAATTTGAAAAATAAAAGTTTGGTGGTGGATCAGAAGAGGGCTTGAAATAAAATAGCAATGAGAGAAAAACTAAGATGCTTTTGGGGGTAAGGTTTGCCTTAATAATATGGGCTATTTTTTAATTTGGAAAAAAAAAGCACCTATTTTTGAATTTTTTAAGAAAAGGTTATAAGCTTATTATTAAAACAGTCCTTAAATATATTTCCTAATACAGTCATGTAGACTCACAAGGGCCTCACAAAGTGCTATATTATTGAGTCTTAGAATTCTTATTTGAATCATATCGTGGTTTTATTTCTGAAAAATGTTCTCTTTCTCCTGATACTGTGGTATCAGTAATTTTAGAGGACAGACATGTGAAAGTCATGAAAGGAAAAGACAGGGATTAACCTTGCCACCAATTTCATACTTTCATCTACTTGGAAGAATTCTTTGACATCTAGACTACAAATGCAGAAAAATTAGCTGTCTTAAAACTCTTTTGAGGTTTCATGGATGGTTTCCTTAAAATTTTACTTAGCATTTTCTAGGCACTCAGTCTAAGCTCCAGGGGCGGGAAAGACAGTTCTCTTTCTTTCAGGATGCCTCCTGAAATCTGGGTAGCCTGTATAAAAAAGAAGACATAAAATGCAAGATGTTGAAGTAAGCATTATGGATAATAAATGAAGGCCAATGACAATAAGAAGACATGCATTTTCTGAAGAGAAATCCCTGCTCTTCAGAGGAATGTTTTCTGTTGTGTGCATGCACACACATATATATTTGAAATTCTAGAAAGGAAGCCGAACATCTGGTCACTTCAGTCTAGTATTTCTTAATTTATAAGGATATGAAAATTTTAATATCTCATATCAGAAAGCCATCAATCTGCGATAAGCTTCTCATTCTCTTTGACCAAACAGTTTTCTTTTGACTAAGGCATGAAACTATTATTATAGCAGTTGCATTTGTGACTCATTAGAGAAACACACCTTTAAGCTGAAAATGTAGTCCATTTATGACATGAAGACTAGCATTCAGGTTACAAAACCCATTGCTGTTGCTGTAGCATAATTCAAGACTTTGTGAAATATAAACATGTTTACCTTGCCTAAAAAGAAGCTTTCCTAAAAAAAAAAAAAAACAAAAAAAAAAAACAAATATAAACTTGAAGAGTTTTCAGAATCTTTGATAGCTTTTGTGGTTTCAGTATTCCAATGCACCTTCCTTGAGTTAATTTTGGCCTACTCTTTCTTTTTCAACTAGAGAGAAGTTAGTATGCTAAACTGCATTAGAGGTATATAAATAAAGACTCCATTTCACCAACCTCCAAATGCCTCAGTAAGTTACTTTGCTGTGCATATTTTACTCCTGTTCAGTTGATATGGTAGAGAAGCTGAAGTATATATATGAGAAAGTTAGGAAACTATCATAGATACTGGCTAAAACATTTCATGTCTCTGGACCTGTTTTATTAGCTATAGTTGAAAATGATGAAACAGAAGATACATCTGTTTCCTTCCAGTTCTAAACATTAATATTCTATCTGAAGTGTTTGTTATTTAACTTTTTTATTATAAAGATAATAAATACTCAAGAAATTAAGCAATAGGGAAGGCATATTGAAGATACTAAAAGATACACTTTAAATTCCACTGTCTTTAAGAAAACCCAGACAACATTTTGTGAATGTCCTTCCAGATTTCTCTTTAAGAGTGAACCTAAAACTTCATACACATGAGTATACTATGTAATATGTGGCTCTCATACATTTTTTCACTTAAAAAAAGTCAAAAGAACTTTTCATATTACATATACTTTATTTATTTATTTATTTATTTATTTATTTAAAGATTTTATTTATTTATTCATGAAAGAGACACACACAGAGAGAGAGAGAGAGAGAGGCAGAGACACAGGCAGAGGGAGAAGCAGGCTCCATGCAAGAAGCTCGGTGTGGGACTCGATCCTAGGATTCCGGGATCATGCCCTGAGCCAAAGGCAGGTGCTCAAATGCTGAGCCAGCCAGGGGTTCCTATACATAATCAATCAATCTATCTATCTATCTATCTATCTATCTATCTATCTATCTAATCTATCTATCTATCATCTATCTATTTATTTCATAATCCTTTTAAAAGGAGAAAAATAATTCCATTGTATGGATACATTAAAACGGCTTAATTTTTCTTGATTGATAATTAGGCTCTTCTGAGATTTTCCTATCATTAAACTCTACTTTGATAAATTTCCTTGTGCCTATGCTTTTTCCATGTTTGTGTGTGACTGATCTCTTCCCGTGGAATACTTAAGAGAGAAACTATTGGGTAAAAGATATGCATACTTTTGATATATGTTATCAAGTTGCCTACCATAGCATTGAATGACATTCCTTTTTTTTTTTTGAATAATTTATCTATCTATCCTCTATCTATCTATCAATCAGAGAGCGAGCATAAGCAGCAGGAGTGGCAGGCAAAGGGTGGGGGAGAAGCAGGTGAGGAGAGAGGCAGGCTCCCTCATGAGCAAGGAGCTCCATGTGGTACTGGATCCCAGGACCCTGATATCATGACTTGAGCTGAAGGGAGACGCTTAGCCAACTGAGCCACCCAGGTGTCTCTTGAATGACATTCCTACTAGCAATGTATGAAAATATGATTTTCCTCACCTTTACCTACATTGAATAAATTATTAGCATTTTACTGAGAATTGATAATCTCCCAAAGTGATAATTCATTGCTTTTTTACTTGCATTTTAATAGTGAAGATGACCACATCATGTTTTTTAATCTCTTACATTTCTCATTTTTTACTTGCCTTTTCATATGTTTAACTAATTTCTGTTGGGATTTTTATCATTACTCATACTGAGTTTTAAAGAGTCATTGTAGTTATTAGGCTTTGGTAAATCAGTTACAGAGATTTTTTCCCCCCAAGACTTTGTCTTTCAACATTGTTTATGGTGTGAAATTTTTTTTTTTGCTTATTATTATTATTATTGGTTTGAATAAAAGCCAAAACGTGAAGTCTAAGACATTCCATGTAAATAATTGATTGTGAATAGGATTTGGTGCCGAAAACAAAAATGATAATGAAGTGTGATTTCCTTGGAGCATCCTCCTTGTAATCATTAGTCTTTGGGAACATGGGGGTGATATGTAGGTGGACAATTATTTGAGAATCTGAGAACAAAATTGAGTTCCTGGCCATTTGACATGCACAAGAGCATGAGAAGAGAATCTCCAAAAATAAACTTGGCGCATTTTACTTGTTTGCCTAGTCGCTGTTTACTGTTTAGTTTTTATCATCTATGGATAGTTCTCAGACAAAAAGTTCAGATTGAATAGCATTCAGTGGTTTAAAAATATGAATCCAAGTCTGGAGGGAGAAGAGGTCAGTAGTTCTCTCTTTATTTATATTTGCAAATAACCTCATAAAATTTTTGATAAGTAAAAAAAAAAACTATTTACTTCCTTAAAATGAAATAAAGGATCTAGTCAAGCTTCTCTAAACCAGGTATGCTTATTACCATATAATTTTTTACAATATAGTTTTTCAATCCAGGGCTTTTTTTAAAAAAATCATATATATAAATACCTATGTTATATGAGAAACATTGGAGTGTAGCAGAAATAGAATTGAATTGAGATCTGGCTCATACTTCCAATTTTTGCCAATGACATGCTGTAATGTTGGACAAGGGCCAGAATTTCTATATTGGTCAATCTGTCCACTTTTTTTTCTTTCTTTCTTTTCTTTTTTTTTTTTTTCCACTGAAGACCATGCCATTTCATGCCATCCAGATTGTCCTGAAGTCCTTTGGGGATTTATAAGAGCCAAATCATCATTTTTATTTGATCAGGAAGGAAGATACCTTATAAGCAGTTAGGTTTATGTAGATGATCCTATCAAAGGAGGATTTTCATCATTCCCATTTCAGCTGCAACAGACTTTGTTTCTCCTCTAGCCTTCAACACTTTCACTGCTCCTTTTCTCAGCTAGTGAGCTTACCTTGTTCTTAAAATAAAAAGATCAAGGCTATCTTTCATTGCTTGTCATCTTCATCTCATTCTGTTTTCCTTTATCACTGCAGATATCTCTTCAAATTTCCCCAGTCTCTGAAGAAGAGTCTTCAAAGTGCTAACCCCTCCCCTGGTACAAACTTGATTGAGGTATCTTGCCCCACGCTTGTCCCGTTCTTCTCCATTCCACTTCTCCTTCCTTTAGTTTTGTAATTCACATCTCTCCATCTTAAGGGAAGCCTTTACTTGACCTTACTGCCACGCTTTCTTCCAGTCAATTTCTGTCTGCTTTATATTTATCACAGACATCTACCTATGCTGCTTCCCCATTATTACTTCAGTCTTTACCTCTGAAACATGATTTTTATCACGCTCACTGAAGAAACTCTTTCAAAAATCACCATCTTTGTTGCCAAACACAATGACAAATGCAGTCTCCTTGACCTGTTTGCAGTTTTTGACACTATTCACTATATTTCCTTCTCGAAACGCAGTACTTCTTTGTCTTTAGTAAAATGGCGCTCTACTAGTCCTTTTTTCATTTACTCACTTCTGCCCTTTTATTGGATGATTTTTAATTCATTTCTCTTTTCATTTCTATCTAGTCTGTCAGTCACCGTGTAGCACTGTAGAAGAATCAGGGCGCAACACCAGATATACCATTGATTGGTGGTATTACTTTGGAAGGGTTGCTGAATTTATTTGTCTGTTATTTTCTTCTCTGTAGCATGAAGATAAAATGCCCTACTTGAAAAGAGACTGGATTGAATGAGAATCTATATAAAGTCATCTAGCCCAGTACCTGGCCAGGGTTAATGCTAACCTAGGCAATTCACTCGTGTTTGATCTTTGAGGATTCCAGCCCTAGGACTTTTCTTCTTTTCTGGCCATCTATAGTTGAGCAAAGTATATGCTACACAATTTAGTTATGCATCATCTTTTATCAGTAACAGTTGTTTCATGTCATTTATCTTTCGAAGTACAAGTAGAGATCTTCCCCAACAATCCCACTCTACACCTCTTAGCACTCATATGTGGATGAGTTTTCAACAGATAATAAATATTTGTGAATTAATTAACCAGAGACTTTCACCTTGCCCTGCTCTTGACTTATAGCAAGTAGTCCAGAATACTATGAACATGAAGTTAAATCATTCTTTGGGGAAAGGGTAATCTGGAAAGGCCTCCAAAGAAAATAATTCTTAAAGTAAAAACTAAGAATTCATTTCAGACAATAAAAATAATATTAACATTATTTATATAACTGTTTAAAAAAGAATGCACATTTGCTTTTATTTTTATTTTTATTTTTTTAACATTTGCTTTTAAATACAATTTTAAATATCCTCACTCCCTCCCTCTCTCCCCCTGCCCCCCATTACTGCCAGATTCTGGGCCTCTGATATTCTAAACTATGTTTCTAGTTAACAGATATTAACAAGAATAATTGATTTTAACCATCAAATGAAAGAAAATATGAAAAAAGTGAATGGTCAATTAAAATAGAGTTTTGCCCTTTTTATCATAGATAGGTGACAGAAGGTTTCAAACTCTGTATTAGAAGCTAAGAAACCCAATTTTTAAAATAGCACACAATGAAGAGAAAAATATCAAAATGAAAATACAGACAATGCAGTAACAAAACTGGATAGTCAAAGATTGTCAAAGACCAAAAGTTATACTATCCTCCCATGACCTGCATGAAGCAAAGGAAATGTTTTATGAGTGGAAAACGTCACACCAAAGGGCATTTATCCTACCCGCTTGATTGTGTGTGGAAAAGGCTTATGGTTACTCTCCTTTCTTCCTGAATGAGTTTATTTAAAGTGCAGATAGCATCTATACCTCTGAGGGGTATGGAGGAAAAAAAAACAAAGGTGAGATATGCAAAGTGCCCTGACCTTCTTGGAAAAAAGTCGTTGTATATTTTGTATGAATAACACAGTGCCCCCAAAAGGGTAAATATTCAAATCAATGAATTTTGTGCTGTGCCCAATTTCCTGTTTAGAGAGAAGGGAAAATGTTTCCCTTCCATTTCCCTACTGCACAATAAAATTAAAGCAAATAGAAAAGAGAATTCAGCTTATCAAAATTCCCTTTTGGGAAACCAATGGCTTCCATTTTACACACTATTTGTAATTAGCTTTAGGGTCTCTCACCTAATTCTTTCCTTTGAATTAATTAAAGTATGTTTCAATGTGACAGACATTTCAAAATTCCCTGTAATCTAACAGGAAGAGCTTTTTTCTTTTTCATTCTTTTTTTTTTCTTCCATAACTATAGAAGCTCCAAGCTCCAAAGATATTACCACAATGCTGCAAGGTTGTTTACCTTCGCTCCTTCACAAAAGATAATCCAACAAATTACATTAATTATAAACCAATATGTTCCGTTCAATTCCCATATGAGCCAGACCTGGGGATGAGCATCTGCTCTTATTTTCTGAGCTCGGTTTTGAGGACAAGATTCACAACAATGCTCAATCCATAATTAACAGAAAAATTAAAGATGCAACATCCCTACATCCTGCTTTTTGAAGCAGTATGCTTAAAAATATACATTCTACTCCTGGCAAGCTTTTTTTCTTCCCAACTCAGAAATAGTCTATTGTTATCCCTGGCATGTTTTTGTTTGTTTAAAATATTTACATTTATATTGGACTTAAAATAAACGTGCAAATATTTTCTACAAAAAGAATGAGCAACATTTTCTCACTGACAGTTTTTTAAAAACTTGGGGTGTCTCCTTTCCTTGCATAATTTCCTGTCCTTCCTTAAAAATGAAATTTATTGTGCATTTAGCATGTTGTTTCATTGGGGGCGGGGGGAATAGAAATGGGCAAAATTTATGTAAGATATTTATTTTCTTTTTTCCCTTTTGGTCCATAAAAAGAAATACTATTAAATTGTACCAGATACTCATGCATCTACACATATATTTAGTGCATACATCTTTTATTCTATTCATGGAAGTCCCAGTTAAGCAGTTGGTGGTAAACAAATATTTAAAATATCTGCATTATAGATACCTAATTCATATATAGCATCCATATGTGATTGAACATAAATAGGCATGCTGTTTAAGTACACCCACATACCACACGCAAAGTGAATGGAGAGCAGGACAGTGAATGGGCTTCTCTTCCTCTTGCTCACACGTGTGTAATACCTAAGTCCAATACAAAGATCAATGTTCTTTACATAATCATTCTGAGATCCTGAGAAGAAAGGAGTCACAAAATGCGCATACTTTCTAGGTACCTTTGAACTGCTAAGTGCTTTATTGTTTATGTTTCTTGCATTTTCAGTCACTAAGGAAAACTCATTCTGCTTTATTGAACTTCCTCTGCTGATCTTCAAATTATTTTCAATACCACCTATTTGTATCTAGAAATTCTTGTCATAATGAAGTTGACTTTTATCTTTGAATTCATGTTGCTGTTGGGAGAGGCAGATACCATACAAGATTATTGATTCTTTAAGTGATAGGAAGATCAGATAACCCTTGTGGTGGTTCCACAGAACACTGTGTGACAGGAGCACACTAGCCTGGAGTCCAGATGCTGAGGACTCCTAGTCTGATCTTTCATGTATTTTTATGCAGAGAGAAGTTGAAGAAGGGCAACTGACTCCAGCTTCACATTCACAGAAGGCCTGTGTGTGGGAGGGGCAGAGGGATAGAGAGAAAGAGAGAGAGACTCTTCAAGTGGATTCCTGCTGAGTGTGGAGCCCACCACAGGGCTTGATCCCAGGACCCTGAGATCATGACCTGAGCTGAAATCAAGAGCCAGTCAGCCCTTAACCAACTGACCCACCCAGGCACTTCGGGCCTATGATTTCTACGTTGTTGATTTTCTTCCAAAAGTTTTATGTATAGTAATGAATAAGATTGAAAGAAGGAAATAGTAATTAAGATGCTTTCAAATATGAATTAGAGAAAATCCAACTACCTTGTAAGGGTTTAGAAAAAGTTGTTGTTAGATTAATAAAATAGTCACAAGCTGGCAGTTCTAGTGGGTCAGTAAAGTCATTGAGGACAGATACAGACTTTCCTGTCTTTTAACACTTCTATCAGTAACACTTGGTTTTGTTCTTAGTATTGCCACCTCATTATTTCAAAATGGCCAACACAGATCCACGTATCATATCTGTACATGACATGATCCAAGGTGGAAAGAGACTGAAGGGGAGAAAAGCCTTCACCTCCTTGGAGGCTTTCCATTTTTAGGAAGGAAATATTTCTTGTGAACCATCAGGTAGTTTTCCTGAAGGTCTCTTTGACCACAATCAGGTCCCATTTCCATCTCTAAACTGCTAATAAAGGAGAATAATACTATGAAGCTGCTAGCCCAATAACATTTCATTCCCACTATTTTCTCATACTGGGAACATTGCTGTCAGTGGGGAAATTGCTATTGCACAGTAAACAAGAGTTTGTTGCCACCAAAATCTGTCCACAACTTTATACATGTAAGCATATTATCTGGCGTGTACTCTATACATATGCACAATTCTCTCTGTTCCTCATGCACACACACTCCGTCACATAGAACACCACAGTTATTTTGTATTGAATGCCTTGTATTAATAATGGTTATCTGTTAAAACCATTTAAAAATATTACATATCTTTTAACATGTTTTGACATTTCTTCCTTTACTTCCTTTAAAAATATGGAATGGTATAGGCCTCTCTCAGTCTCAGAGAGATACTGGCAATAGACTTCACCAGGTGTGTGATCATAAGCATTGTTACTTAATTTCTCTGTACCTAAATTTTTACACACATGAAACTGGGATAAAATTTCTGGGCTGCCTAATCAAATCATACTTCATGGGAAGGATCCAATTCATAAATTACGTGAAACTTTTTTGGAATAATAACACTTTATAATCTGTATTTCATACTTTAAGTATTAGATGCTAAACTAGAGCTCAAAGATGAATGAGGAACTTCGCTGTGACTCCTAGGCCCCGGTGCTGGTCACCATGAAGACTTTTGGTGAGGGAGCAGAAGGCCCACTGATTCCACTTATCATTCTTCTTTGCCTAGTCAACCACAATATGCCTCAAAAGGCAAAACATCCAACCTGTCTTATAGGGCCATCTGACCCTGTGAGGAGACACTTCTCAAACATCATTTTATCCAATTTATTATTGTCTTGTAGGGACTGAGTTGACCCTGTAGAGGTTGAAATTAAGGCTTTGTGAATCCCAGGTTCCTGAGGTTTTATTCACTCTGCCAACTCTTCAGTGAGGTTTATTGGCACAGGCCGTGACTTTGAATGGGGTCACATCAATTCCACAGATAATGGGGACACTCAGTTTGGAATTCTTACCATCCCATCAGTAAATAAACTTCTTGTACCTTTTCTGGTCCAGATGCTATCACACGCAGGATATGATTGGCTTAAACCTCTCATGTAGTCATACTATAGTTAGGTGAGGTCTCAGTAGTTCTCTTCTTTAGTTTACAGTATTTATTGAGTGTTGTCACCAGCCTGACTTTCTGATGGATTTATAAGAACATAGACATACAACTACCCATTTAAGGAGTTCAAAATTGAGGTTGGGATACAGAATCTATAGATATAAAATTATTTTTATAGCACTTACTAAACTGTGTTAGAATTGTGTCCTTGTCTCCCCTAAGTATCAGTAAGCTTGTTTTTTAAAGACTATCCTTCTGAGCAATGTTAGGTTCACAGCAAAATTAGTAGAAAAGTACAGAGATTCCCATATACCTTCTGCCCTGATACACGCATAGTCCTCCCCATTATCAACAACTCCCCACCAGGGTGGTACATTTATTATAATCCCATGTATCTACATTGGCACATCATTATCACCCAAAGCACATAGTTTACATGAGAATTCACTCTTGGTGATGGATATTCTGTGGGTTTGGACAGATCAAAATTGATATGTATATTATTATAAACATATGTATGATATTATGGAAATAATATAATTATAATATCATATAGGATCATCGTATTTTCACTGCCCTAAAAGTCCTCTGTTTTCTATGTCTTCATCCCCCAACACCAACTCCAACTCCTGGTACAACTGCTTTTTGTATTGTCTCCATAATTTTGCTTTCTCCAGAATGTCCTATACTTAGAATTATGTAATGTGTAGCCTTCTTAGATAGACTACTTTCACTTAGTAATATATATTTAGATTTCTTCCATGTCTTTTCATGTCTTGATAGTGCATTTCTTTTGGCTCTAAAAATATTCTGTTGTCTGGATATACCATAGTTTATTTATCCATTTTCCTACTGAAGGACATCTTGGTTGCTTCCAAGTTTTGGCAATTATGAATAAAGCTGCTATAGATATCTATGTGCAGGTTTTGTGTGGACATGAATTTTTAGCTCCTTTGGGTAAATACCAAGGAGTGCAATTGTTGGATTGTATAGTAAGAGTATGCTTGGTTTTGGAAGAAACTGCCAAAATATCCTCCATAGCGACTGCACTATTTTGCATTTCCACCCGCAGTGAATGAGAATTCCCGTTGTTCCACATCATCACCAGCATTTGGTGTTGTCAGTCTTCCAGATTTGGGTCATTCTAATAGGTGTGCACTGGTATCTCATTATTTTAATTTGCATTTTACTGATGGCTTATTATGTGCAGCACCCTTTCATATGCTTATTTGCCATCTGTGTATCTTTGGTGAAATATCTGTTACGATCTCTGTCCGTTTTTGAAATTTAATTGTTTTCTTATTGTTGAATTTTAAGGGTTCTTTACATATTTTGGTAACAGTTCTTTATCAGATGTGTGTTTTGAAAATATTTTCACCTTTTCTATAGCTTTTCCTCTCATTCTCTTGACACTGTTTCTCACAGAGCAGAAGTTTTTGATTTTAATGAAGTTCCTCTTAATTATTTCTTTAATGGAATGTGTCTTTGCTGCTGTATCTAAAGTCATCGCCCTATCCAGTCTTCTAGGGTTTTCCCTATGTTACCTTTTAGGAGTTTTATATTTTATATTTAGGTCTGTAATCCATTTTGAGTTAATTGTTGTGGATGTAAGGTCTGTGTCTAGACTCATTTTTGCATGTGGATGTCCAGTTATTCTATCACTACTTATTGAAGAAACTTTGCTCCATTGTATTGCCATTGTTCCTTTGTCAAAGATCAGTTGGTTATATTTATGTGAGTTTGTTTTGGGGCTCTCTGTTCTATTGATCTATTTGTCTATTCTTTCACTAATACTGCATTTTCTTGATTACTGTAGCTTTTATGATAAGATATGATATTGAGTAGTGTTAGTCCTCCAACTTTGCTCTTCTCGTTCAATATTATGTGACTATTCTGATCTTTGGCCTCTCCTTTTAAACTTTAGAATAAATTTGTCCATATCCACATAATAACTCATTGGAATTTTGATTGGGAGATCTCTAAGTTTTTTAAGCATGGGCATATGTTTTCTGTTTCTCTCTGGATCCCTAATATGTTGTTGGTACCGGATATATAGCAGTTGCTCCATACATACTTAATGAATAAATGAAATTATTATGATATGATCATAAAATTAAGTCAAATATGTAAGATGTCGGACAAGTTCAGGTGAGTAACTCATAAAGGATCCCTTGGAAGAATGAGAGGTTAGAAGGGAAGTTAGAATTAGATGTGGATGCAGGTGGGTGGGTAAAAAGAACAGTGAGGTAGAAATGAGGAAGTAGAAAAAGTGATGGGGGAGCATTTTAAGAATCAGAAATGACATTTAGAAATACCCAAAAGTGAAAAGCATTATCTGAGAAGCACCATCAAAAGTATATTGAAGAGAGATATTTTTTCCTGAAAGCTATAACCTTATTTCTGTTACTATTACTGCACCAGGAGAGAAGAGGGGACCACTCCTAGCTTACCTACATGTTTCTGGTATAAAAAGGAGTTTCCTTTAAGATCTCTTAGGTTGAGGTATGCAAGAGTAGGCAAACTCAGAAATTACAAGCCTTAAGAATTTTCTCTTCATAAATACCCAACATGACATTTTGGTTAGCATTATTTGACAGAGAACAGGTTATGAGAGGTCTTAGAAGGTCAAGAATTCTTTTCCACTCAAAAATTTCTTTCTAGAAAAATGAATGTGCCTCATGGATGTCCTGGCATCTTATTAGGAATCTCAGTTCTCCCGGCCTTATTTTAAACATATTATAAAGAGACACTTTAACTTCTGCTAAAATTTCTTACTTAGATAACTCTATTTTTCTGGGACTCTCACTCATCCTTGTTCCTAAAATATCATGGAAACCAGCTGATGACATAATGAGTCAAAGGTTCTTAGCACTCCAGACCCTTTTCTAGTTCACTTGATTTTAGGGTTATAATCAGAAAAGCAAACTGTAGGTCCAGCCAAGTAGTAAGGTAGAGGCTCCCTCTCTCTCTGTTTTTACCTTGTGATAAGTATATCCTAAACAGCAATAGGCCCAGGTTAGCAGGAGAGAGCATGATGGGAAAATCCTAAGGGACTTCTGACTGGTTCTCAGTGCATCAATACATACCTACTGCTCATGTAATAACGAATAGCCTCCTTTTCCTATCAGACAATATTTTTTTCTTCTCTTCCATTTTATTTTTACTTTCTTCAAAAGGAAACCCATCTAAACAGTAAAACTCCAGGAGAAGAGTTTATTTTGTAGCCAAATATTTTAATATGGTTCTGAAATTGTACATTGAATCTTAGATTCACCAAGCTGAATGTTTCTACAGATATCATGTCTATAACTAATGAAAGTCTCTACAAAAATGGCTATTTGTCTACATGCCTCTCAATTCTTACTCTAGTTAATAAATAATCCAAATTTTTATAAAGCAATGGACCAATCTCAAAAAGATACATGTAAGGAAGAAGAATATGAAAATGACTCATATATGAAAATGTTCACTGAAGAAATGGGTGCATGTTTTCTATATAAAAAGTACTTTATCTCAGAGCATCAAAAATACAATTCAGTTTATTAAAAAGAAATCTAACTTTCTTCTGTATTTTCAGCATTTTGCTGTGGGGACATAAGATAAGGAGGGAAGCATTATTGTAACTTTATACCTCTTTTCTTTTTTATCCTTTTTTTTGATGGGGGGGGGAGTCACCTGCTTTCAAGAGAGAAGGTTCCTCCCACACAGAGACCTGATTCTAGGAACCTGGGACTGGCATAACAGAAGCCTATATTTTCCTTCATGCAGTTGTGGGCTTTTTTTATGAGAATAAATATTCTTTTTTTTTTTTTTTTAAGATTTACTTATTTATATATGAGAGACACAGGGAGAGGGAGGCAGAGACACAAGCAGAGGGAGAAGAAGCGGGCTCCTCACAGGGAGCCCGATGTGGGACTCGATTCCGGATCCTGGGATTAGGCCCTGAGCCGAAGGCAGATGCTCAATCACTGAGCCACCCGGGCATCCTGAGAATGATACTTAAGTTGAGAACTATTCCTTTAGGAGCTTCATGGTTCTCAAGTTAGTGACCTAACTCCTAACATGCTCAATAATGCTTGAGGACTTAAAGAGCTTTGGTTTTTGTTAATCTGGTTTAGAGCTATGGTTATTTACTGTACTAATTTTTAAAACTCAAAAAAGTCTAAAAATGTCTATTCATTTAAAGCAATAAATCTATTATATATTCATATAAATAACATTTTCATGAAAGATAGCTGTATTTTTCAAACATAAAAATAAGAGAATGGCATTGTTTCACATTTTTGCCTCTTTATTGTACAGCTTAATAGAAGTGAACTGGATTTTTATATTTGCTTCTGCATTCAGACTGTTGCAATGCATGGTTTTGATTGAAGAAAAAATAGCTTATGCAGACATATAGTTGTATAGCTTTTTCAGCTAATTGTGAACATTCTGCTCTGATACAATAGCAAAACTGAAAATATGGTAGTTTAGTAAAGGTAGCTGTATGTGATTTAATCCATTACTGATGAGCTTTTAGAATTCTATTACATTAGATTAGTTCATCTTTTACCCATGCATAATTTTATGTCTTTATGAATTGGTCATTCAAAAGATACTAGTTTACTGAGTTATGTAGATTATCCAAACATTGACACATTTCATTATATAATCTTTTTTTAAAATAATATTTGTTAGTATCACCTTTGATCTCACCAGAAAAATTTTTTAGTTATAGGGAATTTATTAAATTCACAGTGGCATCTGTAAGTTTCCTAAAATTTATATTTTTACTCAGAAGTTCAAATTTTAATGATGAGATGAGCACTGGGTATTACACTATATGTTGGCAAATTGAATTTAAATAAAATAAAATTTAAAAAAAGCAAGTTCAACTTTTAACTTTGGCAACGAATACTTTCAGTTTTTACTCCTTGAGGCAATAGGTTCCTTTGTTCATTTGTGAGAAAATATCTGCCAAATAACCAGACTGTGGTCTGCATAACATTAGTTTGTTGGTTAGTCATTGTTTCAAGTAAAAATAGTGTTCTAATGGAAGAAAAGTGATTAGTTCAGCTCACAGCTCAAACACATGCCTTTCCTTAAGACCATTGTACTGCAGTATGCAGCAGAAGTGTTATGTGTGTACTTGATGTTTCATACACAGAGTGTGACTCAGGTTTGAGCTCTAATAAAAATAATTGTTATTGTTTCACTGAGGACTTTTTAAAAAAGATTTATTTACAAATATTTGAGAGAGAGAGAGTACGAGGTGGGGAGGGGCCGAGAGAGAGTGAGAGGGAAACTTTAGTAGACTATGCTCAGCACAGAGCCTGATGTGGAGGTCAGTCTTAGGACCCTGAGATCACAACCTGAGCCAAAAGCAAGGGTTGGACGCTTAGTCCACTGCACCACCCAGGTGTCCTTCTTCGAGTAATAAAACTGACTTTTCCCCTAAATTGCAAGTACATAGCAGTGAGGAATACAATGACTAGTAAAGAATATAAGTACAATAAGAGTTTGGTGCCACCACCTTGATTCATGCTAGGGGTCAATGATTTTCTTCATCATTGCTTTTGTATCATCCATGCAAATATCAACATGGAGAAAATAGTAAATAAAGTGTGAGTTTGAAAATAGTAAATAAAGTGTGAGTTTGAAAATAATTTGTATATCATAAAGTTTTGGGAACCCCCAGGAATACACAGACCATGATTTCATATCCTCTGCTCTAGAACACCAGTGGATAGATGCAAGATTTATAACACTGAGCGTATATGTAGGTTTGCATATTCCTCTGATGATGTCCAGAACCTTCATCAGATTGCTAGAGGATGTCATATAACCCAAAACAGGTTAAGAAACAGTAGATGTCTGAGGCTACCCACTATGTTGAAGTGTAACCAAGCAGTAATCTCTGTACCTAGCTAGTTTTTCAAATAAAGAAATACAGCCTTGATCAAAGTCTCACAGCTTGTACATAGCAGATTCAGAGTACCATTCTACTTCTATCTGACCCTAAGCTCCATATTCTCAACTTCAGTGCTAATACTTACCATAAGGCATTATGAAAAGTCGTACAATAATACAATAATGATAAAATACTTCAGATATCCCTAAGAATTTTGCAATCCAGAAAAGAGAGACAAATAAATAAATTTAAAACACAAGTAGCATAATAATGACAGATAGCTTTTACCTAGGATATTTGGGGGAAGTCCCATCAAATTTCAGAGACCAAGAAAGACTTGGTGATCTTGAAAGGAGGATGGTGTTTGAGATGGATCTGATAGATGATAGGGTTTTACAGAGTAGAGGAGATTGTTACAGATGGAAACAAACGCAGGGAGCCAAGAATTTGAGAGTTGTGTGTCGGAAACCATGAGTAATCTAGATCAGCTGGAGTGTCTGGGAATCCTATACAAATGAATTTAGTAAACTCTATTGGAATCAGAGGACCATATGTCAAGCTGGAGAGTTATAGAAGATTCAGGGCTCCATAGTGCCATTGAAATATTTTTGAGAACATATAATGTTTGTCCTTCTCCGATTGACTTACTTCACTCAGCGTAATGCCCTCCAGTTCCACCCACGTTGAAGCAAATGGTGGGTATTTGTCATTTCTAATGGCTGAGGAATATTCCATTGTATACATAAATCACATTTTCTTTATCCATTCATCTTTCGATGGACACCGAGGCTCCTTCCACAGTTTAGCTATTGTGGACATTGCTGCTAGAAACATCGGGGTGAAGGTATTCCGGCGTTTCATTGCATCTGAATCTTTGGGGTAAATCCCCAACAGTGCAATTGCTGGGTCGTAGGGCAGGTCTATTTTTAACTCTTTGAGGAGCCTCCACACAGTTTTCCAGAGTGGCTGCACCAGTTCACATTCCCACCAGCAGTGTAAGAAGGTTCCCCTTTCTCCACATCCTCTCCAACATTTGTGGTTTCCTGCCTTGTTAATTTTCCCCATTCTCACTGGTGTGAGGTGGTATCTCATTGTGGTTTTGATTTGTATTTCCCTGATGGCCAGTGATGCGGAGCATTTTCTCATGTGCATGTTGGCCATGTCCATGTCTTCCTCTGTGAGATTCCTCTTCATGTCTTTTGCCCATTTCATGATTGGATTGTTTGTTTCTTTGGTGTTGAGTTTAATAAGTTCTTTATAGATCTTGGAAACTAGCCCTTTATCTGATATGTCATTTGCAAATATCTTCTCCCATTCTGTAGGTTGTCTTTTAGTTTTGTTGACTGTATCCTTTGCTGTGCAAAAGCTTCTTATCTTGATGAAGTCCCAATAGTTCATTTTTGCTTTTGTTTCTTTTGCTTTCGTGGATGTATCTTGCAAGAAGTTACTGTGGCCAAGTTCAAAAAGGGTGTTGCCTGTGTTCTCCTCTAGGATTTTGATGGAATCTTGTCTCACATTTAGATCTTTCATCCATTTTGAGTTTATCTTTGTGTATGGTGCAAGAGAGTGGTCTAGTTTCATTCTTTTGCATGTGGATGTCCATTTCTCCCAGCACCATTTACTGAAGAGACTGTCTTTCTTCCAATGGATAGTCTTTCCTCCTTTATCGAATATTAGTTGACCATACATTTCAGGGTCCACTTCTGGGTTCTCTCTTCTGTTCCATTGATCTACGTGTCTGTTTTTGTGCCAGTACCACACTGTCTTGATGACCACAGCTTTGTAGTACAACCTGAAATCTGGCATTGTGATGCCCCCAGATATGGTTTTCTTTTTTAAAATTCCCCTGGCTATTTGGGGTCTTTTCTGATTCCACACAAATCTTAAAATAATTTGTTCTAACTCTCTGAAGAAAGTCCATGGTATTTTGATAGGGATTGCATTACATGTGTAAATTGCCCTGGGTAACATTGACATTTCCACAATATTAATTCTTCCAATCCATGAGCATGGAATATTTTTCCATCTCTTTGTGTCTTCCTCAATTTCTTTCAGAAGTGTTCTATAGTTTTTAGGGTATAGATCCTTTACCTCTTTGGTTAGGTTTATTCCTAGGTATCTTATGCTTTTGGGTGCAATTGTAAATGGGATTGACTACTTAATTTCTCTTTCTTCAGTCTCATTGTTAGTGTATAGAAATGCCATTGATTTCTGGGCATTGATTTTGTATCCTGCCACCGTACCAAATTGCTGTATGAGTTCTAGCAATCTTGGGGTGGAGGCTTTTGGGTTTTCTATGTAGAGTATCATGTCATCGGCGAAGAGGGAGAGTTTGACTTCTTCTTTGCCAATTTGAATGCCTTTAATGTCTTTTTGTTGTCTGATTGCTGAGGCTAGGACTTCCAGTACTCTGTTGAATACCAGTGGTGACAGTGGACAGTTGCAGTGGACAGTGCTCCTGATCTTAGGAGAAAGGCTCCCAGTGCTTTCCCATTGAGAATGATATTTGCTGTGGGCTTTTCGTAGATGGCTTTTAAGATGTTGAGGAATGTTCCCTCTATCCCTACACTCTGAAGAGTGTTGGGAATATAAATAATAGTGAAAGGGAATATAAAGGAAGGGAGAAGAAATGTGTGGGAAATATCAGAAAGGGAGACAGAACATAAAGACTCCTAACTCTGGGAAACGAACTAGGGGTGGTGGAAGGGGAGGAGGGCAGGGGTGGGGGTGAATGCGTGACAGGCACTGACGGGGGCACTTGACGGGATGAGCACTGGGTGTTATTCTGTATGTTGGTAAATTGAACACCAATAAAAAATAAATTAATTATAAAAAAAGAAAAATATTTTTGAGCAGAATTTGGATAGAATTGAGCTCTTTTGCTTTGGTATATTCTTGGGACATTGTTATTCACTGAGCAGAATTTATTTAATGACAGAACACTTTAAGAGTTTGTGAAGGAGTGTTTATTATCATTGTTAAGATAGAATGATCAAAAGAATAATTTCGTTTCTCTGGTAAAAAGATGAATGAACGGACTTTAGAGTGTGAGTTTCCACTGGTGCTTGAGAAACATTCATCTGCATAGACATTTCCTGTTTATCATTGGTTCGATACAATGGAACAGTTACTAGTTCCTCAAAATAATTTCTATTCATACTATTTGGTCAATAGTATGACCTGACAACTGAAAAAAAGCATTAATCAAGGGTTCTTTGCAGTTTGCTTGAACTCCAGTTTGAACTATTAAAACATGTTTCGATTCTCTTAGAATAAAGGAAGCCTCAGGGCAAACCATAATACAGAAAATAATGAATTGATGAAAGCAGGAATTCTACACACCTGCTATGAAGAAAGACTGTCCACAACTACAGGACTTCCTTGGCTTCTCCTGCCAGATAAGGGTTCCTAGTCTCAGTTGCCAACACTCTCAGGGTGCTTATATTCTGAGGTTGTTTGTGTTCCTCTAGGGGATTCACAGAGCTATTTGATGCCTATCAAATGGCTTCTACTTCAGATGAGAAAGGTTTATGAATATGCAGCTCGCCCATAAATTCCAACCTGTAAAGATTCACATAAATCAGAATTCCATTGACGGAATATTATTGCCGCCACTACCATTGCTGGTGGTTACTAAATATTGAGTACTAAGTATTAAGCCTGTGCAAAATGCTTTCAATGCAATTGACTGGGGTTTGTTTATTTCCACACATGCAAACTGAGACTTAGAAGAGTTTAAAAATTTCTCCCAAAAGTATATAGCTAGTAAAGAGGTAGTCTATCTACAAAGAAGCTTGTCCTGGCCCTCCTCCCTCACCTAGCTAATGCCTACTTATCCACAAGCCTCAATTTAAATGTTATTGCTTCAGAAGACTTGGCTTGACTCACTGGACTTGGTAAATTATCTTGTGTAATTCCTGTATCTCCCCTACTTGCTCTTTTCAATGCTAATCTTACACTGTACTTACCACTTAATATCTGTCTTTATTTCCAGACTCAAAGCTCCATTTAGGGTAGAGATGGTACCTTTCTTGCCGACTTCAGTGTCTCTTTGATTGAAATGATGAACTGACTTAGCCTAAATTATTTACAGTACTCGTGCTTTTAGGATGATCCTGTCAAAAGGATGATGCTCTTTGGGAAGATAACATATTCAGATACTATGACCATTAATGCCTCACCAGCCTTTTATCTCATCTCTGAGATGAAGAAAAATGGCCTTACAAGGGAGGTAAATTTTCATGAGGTAGAAGAGGAAGTAACTGTTCAAGTGCACTGGAATTGTTGGGTCGCTGTATCTGGAGACCCCAAACAATGGAGATTCATAATGAAAGTACTGGGTCAAAGGCCCCAAAACAGAATAAGAAAAGTAGAGGTAAGATAGCAACACATGTTTTTCCAGCTCTGTCTACCTTCCCCCAAAACTTTGCTTATTCTTTACCCTCAACAGTGGTACTGGGTATGATTCTTAGTGTAGGTAAGCCTCAGGTTGGCATGATCAGTGGGCAGATGAGAAATTTGTATATTTAGAATTGTTTAAGAATAGGGAACTATCTTCTTCCTTTTGATTAGCAAGGTGCCTAGAGAATAGTATGTTCAGTTTACATTTGTTGACTGAGTTATTGAAACTTCCTGAAATTCACTGGTTGTCAAAGGTTTATTTCATCTTCCTTGTGGGCATTATACCTTAGTTTGGTTTCTATAGACTTAGTAAACTCTTGTAAGTTTACGTCCTTTAGAAATTAGTGTATACAACTAAAATCATAAAACAATAGTTACTTTTAATGTATAAAATGCAAACTGATATTTTCTATTTTTTTTAAAATGCTCATTGACACATGTAAAATTGGTTTCATGAATCACTAATGGATTTCAAAAATTTTCCTTGCGAATTTATTTTCAAATATATGCCCACACCCACACATTTCTACATATACTAAGTCAGTATGTAAAATATGTGTCTTACCATCCCAGGCAAACACAATTTTGAAAGGTACTGTTCCAAATCAATACGGAATTTTCTTTCCGGGTTGTGGCTTGGAAACATCTAGACCTCTGTTACAAACCATCTCAGTCAGGTCCCATGCCCATCTATAGCCTGGAGGCAGATCTTCCTTTTGCAAAATTTGCAGGATTTCTGTACATATTATTAATGGAGATGTCTGGCTTGCTCAGAGGCATCCAGAACATCAACAGATAGTTCTTTTTCCTGGAAAAATGCTCAAGGGGAAGGAGAGACAGAGAATGAGTTCTTTAACTGATTTGGATGGCAAATATTTCCCCCCCTTTTGAGCATGGCTCATAAATGTTATTATCCTAGTATTTCTCAAGTATCATGGGGCAGAACTTATTAAAGTTTCTATTTTATTAACCAATTTCCCCTCTCCTTGTTCTTTTTTAAAAATGTACATTCGTCGGCTTTAAAAACAACTGTGTGTAAGAGCATCTTTCCTAGCTGGCCCAAAATGGAGAAAATAGATTGTTTCATCATTTAGTTCAGCACTGTCAATACCCTCTAAGTTCAGTTACATCAGAGAAAAGAAAGATGCAAAAAAAGGGGAGATTACGCAAGTTGTTACAAACACTCAATTTAGGCATTGCCAAGATTAGAAGGTTAGTAGGGCTAGTTCACTGGAGAATTGAATGGGACAGCATCCTGCAAACTGTTTCTACAAGAACTTAAAAACTTTATTTTTCTAGGGCCACATTTCAAACCTCAGATTGTGAACAAACATTTTTCTTAGTTGTTTTTTAAAGCTTGGTCATCTGAATTTTGATATTAACCTTGTTTCTCATGAATATGGTTTGGATTTGGCTTGATTATTGTTCTGCATATAACATGGAATGGAACCATTTTATATCTTTTTCTAGTCACAAGTTTTTGCTGTTATGCCCAGTATGAAGAAATATAGTTGGGGATTTGAAGATTAACCTGACATAAAAGAACAACCAAAGAAGATAAATATATACATATTTAAAATCATTATTTTTGGACATTATAATCACCTGAGAAACTTTTACAAAACATAGGAGCCAGATCATCTCTCAAATCAATTAAATGTGAATTTCTTTGGGTGCAGTTTAAGCATCATTATTTCTTAAAAGCTTCTCAAGTGATTTTAATATCTTACTCTGGTTGTAATAGATGGAAGTAGGTTAAGAAGTGCTATGTTGGCAAATCGAACTCCAATAAAAAAATAAAAAAAGGGAAAGATCTTTTCTTCTAAAATAAATACTTAAAATATTTGTTATCATTAAAAAAAAGAAGTGTCATGTAATAAGGGTAAAAAGAACATAGAGTCCAAAACACAATATAGGCTTTCAAGATCCAGTTGTAGCTTAGTGATTCTGGGTGGTTTACTTGAAATCATGTAGCTGCAGTTTTCTCATCTACAAAATCTATTTGTAAGTATATTTCCCAGAGTATAAAAAAAGATTAAGCAGCGAGTGTGAAATTGCTTTTAAAAACCTACTTGAGCTCTCTATATACTATCATTGCAGTAACATTAAAAAAATTCTGTATTTGAAGAAGAATAAGCAAAGAACTGAGGGAAGGTAGACATAGCTGGTAAAACACATGTGTTGATGTCTTTTCACCATTTTTCTTTTTATGTTTTGTGGTCTCTGATCCTGGATACTCAGTTGCCTCACCAAGAATTTCCACAAATGTGGGATGTGGAGTCAGACACCTTGGGTTTTATCTTGGAGGCAGTGAAAACTTATGTAAATAATTCTAAGATACATAGTCAGGTCTGTATTTCAGAAACATCGTTCTGGATGTATCACACAGATTGAAATATAAATGTGTGAGACAAGACTGGAAGCAAAGACTAGTTAGGTAATTGCAGTAGAAATCCAGGCAAGTTTGAATTAACAAGTTATTAAGGTGATGGAATGAACAGAATGAGAAGAATAATTGGATGCTCTGTCTTGGATGACTATTTGGGTGGTTGTGCCTGTAGCTAGGCAGGGACAAAAGAGGATGAACATGTTCGGTTCAGTAGTGGTTGGGGATCAAAGGATTGAACAAATAAAATGAATTTTTTTTTATGAGGTTGAGTTGGAGATGCCAAGTGGTATTTACCATAGGGGAGGTGGATTTATAGTTCTGATATGCTGACGGAATTGTAGGCTTAAGGATAGATTTGGGAAGTCATTGGCAAAATGATGGAAGTTGAAGCTGTGGACGTAGATAAAAATCACTTGGATAGAGCATGAAGAGGAGAGGACAGAGAATCATACCCAGTCAGAGAAGATATGGAGAAATGGTAGCCTTTAAGGGTGACTAAGTGGAAATGATCTGAGGGGTAAGAGAAAAACCCAAAAGGAGGAGTATCACCTAAAACAAGGAAGGTGTGAATTTTAATAAGTAGTTTAATAAGAACAGTTTCAGATGCTGCAAAGATATCAATTGAAATAAGGACTGAAATCTCCCAGGGATTTAGCAGCTATAAGATGATCAAAAACCATGGCAATAACACTTTAGTGTAGTGATGGGAGTAGAAACTGTATTGCAATGAGTTGGAAAGTATTCACTTTATAAGACAGTGAATACAAATTACTTTTCCCAGAATATCAACTTGGTTAGGAAGGAGAAGCTAAAATAACTGATAGAGAGAGCTTACGGTCAGGAGAGGGTTTACTTTTTAGAAAAGAGATGCACTTGATTAGAAGATCAGATGAAGAATAGATAGTGAGAAGTTGAAGAGAGAGGGTACAGATGGCATAGAAAGGACAGTTGGGAGAAATTGGAAGATATGGGATGCAGGAGAAGATGGAGGGATAGATGCTAGACAGGAAGAACTTACTCTTATTGAAGCTATAAGGAAAGAGTAGACAACAAGCAGGGATGAGCAGGAAGATGAGGATAAATTTATGTTGGGAGTAGGGACTATTTGAGAGTCCCTGTTCAGTACCTCCTTTTTGTTTATGAAGCAGGACAGTCTTCTGCTATGAGTAAGGCAGGAATTATAAGGGATCAGTAAGAAGAATAGATGAGTTAAAATAATAGCAGTAGAGAATAAAGGTTAGTAGATACTGGGGTCATGTAGGATTTCTGGACAGAGCTGAAAGTCCAGAAGATGTTTGAGACTGTTTTGGCTAAGCTTTAAATTGAATAACACAAATGTGATATTAGCTTTGAAAAGTATGTGGGTTAGGCTCACTTATGGGATATTCTAAATTCTAGGCTAGGGCTAAACTCTTAGATGGTTATTAATAAGTGTTTGATAAAACTTTTTATTAGGGGAGGATATGATCAAAGTCATGTAGGTTTTGGGAGATATATTGGGGGTGTGGATTAGGGCAAAGAAGAGACCAATTGTAGGGGACTGTTTACATAATCGAACAAGAAATAATTTCACCAGTATGAGTACAGTGGGGATGATAAAAGAGCAGGAACAGAAACAAGCCATTTTTAAACAGAGAAGCTTTGATTACCAACTTAATGTGGATAAAAGAAAAGAAAAAGTTGATAGTGAATTCAAGTTTTCATGTCTTGATGATTGGGAGAATGGCACTGGCCTTCCAAAAAATCAGAAAACATAGTGAGGTTGGGGAGAGGTATGATGAGTTTGGGTGTTGAGCATCTCCAATTTGAGGTAGAACCATGTCATTCAAAGGGAAACGAACAGAAGCCCTGGAAATGTCGAAGAACTATGACATGACCATCACAATTTGAGAATCATTGACCTAAAGTGATTGTGGAAGATATGAGAATGGCAGTTGTCAAGAGTTAGATTTAGATTAAGAATGTACATAAAAATGGCTACTTTTTATGGGGGGTGGGGCGGTTGGGCAGAAGAGGAGTAAATAAAAGATGAAGGGAAGAGGTATTAGAAGAGAAAACGAAAACCAGGAGAATATTGACTTGGAAGCCAAGAAGGAAAGAGAATCAGGTTATCAATAACAAACAAAGAGACCAAATGCTTGAGGTGTACTAGAATAAGGGTGAAGAAACTATCAATAGGTTTGGCAATTAGGAATTCAACAGGACCTAAACAAGAATGATTTCATTAGCATGAGGAGGCATAAAGCCAGGTTGCAAGGATATGACTTGCTCATGGATAGTACAAAAGTAGGGGTATGGAGGACCCTTTTGAAAAGTTTATCAGTGAAAAGATGGAAAGCTATTGTGAATAGTCTAAAGGATAGCTGTGAACAGCTGAAAAGATGGAGAGATATGGTTGGTGAATAGCTTAAATATCTGAACACTTTGAAGGGGAAAAGTGGATTAAAGCAAAAGTGACATGGAGGGTTCCTGAAGGGCAAGTGAGCAAACTTGTAGAGATATATTGGGTGCATTGGTGTGTGGGAACAATTGGGAGTAGTTGAGACTGAGAACATGCCAGACTAAAGGATAATAAAAGTGTCAAAACCACAGGAGTAATTTAACTATGTAAAAGTGAAGGAGCAGAGGTTTACCTATTTTATATTTCATTGAAACTAACATGCACAGTTTTCACATCTTAATGTTTCTGAAATTGGAATATAGCTTGTAATAAGTGTAAAAGGATTTTGCTGATCCTAAAAGGGAATAGTTAGCTTAGATACTGTTGCTATTTTTCTGTTATGTGGAAATTTAGCTATTTGTAGAAATTATCTGTCTCTTCAATTGTCCTATTAATTATTTGCCTTGGTAGCTCCACATAAAGCTGAATTAAATTTGAATTCCCAGAGATGACTTAAAAGGTCTTTTAAAAGATTATGCTTTTTTGCGGCATCTAAATGAATAGCATATTAGAAGATCCTCTGACCTATATCATTGCAGATTCTAGAATTGACAAATCACTCAGAACAGATCAAAGCAATTTGAAATCTGGGAGAAATTAATAGGAAATATTTATGAATTCGAGGGAGTATTACTTAGTACCTAACATCAGTTGATCAATGACATCTAGTTGATGCTTGAGAGAATATTTTAAACTTCTAGAAATATATAACTCAGGTAAGAAAATAAAATATCACTCTACACTTGAAGAGATAGAAAATGCATATATAACACCCATATTATTTAATGTTTTGAAATCATGTTTTCATTCTTAAAGATTTTACTGAGGTTAGGATCATGAACACCATTTTGACAAAGGAGTCTATCACCATGATGAAGTACATACCTGCAGAAAACCAAAATGAATTTACAAAGATCTTGATTATTTTATAAGTCTTTATTTAAATTCCAGTTAGTTAACAGTGTAATATTAGTTTCAGGTGTACAAGACAGTGATTGAACACTTCCATATAACACCTGGTGCTGATCACAGCAAGTGCCCCCCCCCCCCTAATTCCCATCACCTATTTTACCCATCCCCACCCCCACTTCTCCTCTGATAACTGTTTTCTCTAGGTAAGAGTCTGTTTCTTGGTTTGCCTCACTCGCTCTCTTTTCTCTTTGTTCATTTTTTTTTTTTGTTTCTTAAATTCCATGTATTAATGAAATCTTATGGTATTTTTCTTTCTCTAACTTGCTTTGCTTAACATAATACTTTCTAGCTCCATCCACATTATTGCAAATAGCAAGATTTAAGTATCTTTTATGGCTAAGTAATATTCCATTGTATATATACTGTTTCTTTATCCATTTGTGAGTCAATAGATACCTGGGCTGTTTCCATAACTCAGCTGTTGTTGATAGTCCTGCTATAAACATAGGGGTGTATGTACCCTTTGAATTAGTATTTCTGTATTCTTGAAATATTATTGAAATAATATATGAATAATATGAAATTCATTTGCAAAAACTTCTTCCATGTAGTAAGTTGGCTTTTAGGTTTTTTGTTTCCTTCACTGTGCAGAAGCTTTTTATTTAAATGAAGTCCCAATAGTTTACTTTTGCTTTTGTTCTTCTTACCTCTGGAGACATATCTAGAAGGAAGTTACTATGGCTGAGGTCAAAGAGATTAATGCTTATGCTCTCTTCTAGGATTTTAATGGTTTCTTGTCTCACATTTACATCTTTAATCCATTTTGAATTTAGTTTTGTGTTTGGTGTAAGAAAATGATCCAGTTTCATTCTTTTGCATGTTGCTGTCCAGTATTCCCAACACAATTTGTTGAAGAGACTGTCTTTTTCCCAGTAGATATTCTTTCCTGCTTTGTTGAATATTATTTGACCATATAGTTGTGGATTTATTTCTCATCTTTTTATTCTGTTCCATTGGTCAGTGTGTTTATTTTTTGTGCCAGTACCATACTGTTTGATCACTACAGCTTTTGAATATAACTTGAAGTTTTAGACCTCTTCCAAGGAGAAAATGAAATACCTAAACTAAAGGAGTTTGTAACAACTAAACTGGCCCTGCAAGAAATATTAAAGGGGATTCTTTGATAGCAAAAGAGAGACCAAAAATGACAAAGACCAAAAGAGACAAAGATCACAGAAAATCTTCAGAAATGACAAAACCAATAATAAAATGGCAAAAGATACATATCTATTAATAATTACATTGAATGTAAATGGACTAAGGGCTCCAATCAATAGACATAGGGTGTCAGAATGGAAAAAAAAAGAACAAGGCCTACCTTCAACTACCTATAAGAGAATCATTTTATACCTAGAGATACCTGCTGATTGAAGGTGAAGAAGTGGAGAAACATCACACAAATGGATGTCAAAAGAAAGCTGGAGCTGCAATACAAAGATCTTTAGATTCGGTATAGATTGACTTAGGTCTACTCAAACTTTGTTTAACCTGAGGAAGTCAGGGCTATTAACTCTCTGGTTTTAGTGAATGCTGTTGTTAGTGTACCTTTTACACAGTGAGTTACTTAACCTGTCTCCTAAAGCTATTAAGGATGTACCTCTTAGAAACTACATTTAAGACTAAATTAAGAAAAACAATAAAGTGAATAAGTTTTGATTGGACATACATTTGCCAACTCCTTGAGTAAAAATTGTATAGCGAATGAATCCAACTGGGCAAACTTCTGCCACTTTCTGACTTTTAGAAATTTCTCCTTCTCCCCAACACCCCCCAAACCAGCCTAGTGTTAACTCACAACCTAGCTTCTCAGTTGTCTCTGCCCTTTCTACCAGTGTTCCATCTCCAAGGCTTATTAAAACTTTCTTGTCCTGTGTTCTCTCCTTCTGGGCCCTGCCATCTGTAGAATGAATGGGTAATACCTTTTTTTTTTTTTTTTTTTTTTTGGGTAATACATTTTTAAACTTTTATCCCACTCCCTCTGTTCTTATAAAGCCCTCAGAGCAGTTATGGTGGAAATTTGAGACACCAAGTTCAAGAGTTGAGCATTATAAGCCATTGATTTTTTTGTTCAGTATAAACAGATGGTAGTAGAACTAAGCTTATAAGGATTGAACTACACAGGTGTGTGCATGTGTGCATGTGTGTTTGAGAGTAAGATTTGCAGAGGATATTTTTCTATATAAGTGGATAATCCTGAAGTCTAATATATAGTGAATACTACTTTTGCGAATATCTCGAATGTGTATTGGTTATTTTTTTTTGTAAGAGTTAAGAACTGTTTTTATTTTCATATTTTGGGGCATGAAAATATAGGGAAGAAAAAAATCCAGTATTCAAAAAATTTTCTTTACTCACGCACTCATATATACACATATGTATGCACACATACATACACATAAATAGGCACATATATATTCCTGTGAGAATCCAGAAATATTCCCTTGGCCTAAAGACAGCTGCTGGCAGTCTAGAGAAAGAATCATATCTCTGTAGATGGAGTTCTAGAAGCAATCTTTTAGAACAGAAGAACTTGACAAGGAGTAGCAGAAGTGGAGTATTCCAGTCCCTCATATTCTTGCTGTCCTGACCACTATGTAAGGACAAGAAGCATCCTCCTGAAAGTCCCAGGGAGGCTGCTTCAAAGGAGTGGAAATATTTTCAATGGACCCTTCTCTGACCTTTAAGAATCCTGTCTTTCTCAGCTCTCTGAGAGTATGTCGAAAATACAGTTAGTGCTTTAAATAAGAACTAATATTAGTTTTAAAAAACCTAGAAGGCAACAGGGACAAACAAAAGTCCAATATATAAAACAATCAAGGAAAAGAGCCAGAAACATTGGGCTATTTTTTCTTGACTTGAAAAGGCAAATCTGTGAAATGTTAGAGATGACACTAAACAAAAGTCTCAAAGTCTGAGTTATAGTCTCTGTTCTGCTGTTAACCAGCTAGTTAATGTTCCTGAGCCTGAATTTTCTTCCAGAATAAAGAGATTTGACAGTGTAAGTGTTGAAATCTCTTTCTTATAGCATAATTTTTGATGTCAGAACTTCAGATCAGGTGACTTGGAAGTTACAAAACCATTTATCTCACAACTCTGTGTTTTCTTTGGTAGATCTTGGCTTATCCTTATTTCAGCATTTTCTTATATACTAAGAAATTTATAATAAGTTCTGGTTTGGGGATGCCTGGGTGGCCCAGCAGTTGAGCATCTGCCTTTGGCTCAGGGTGTGATCCCGGGATTTGGGATCGAGTCCCGCATCAGGCTTCCTGCATGCAGCCTGCTTCTCCCTCTGCTTGTGTCTCTGTGTCTCTGCCTCTCTCTCTCTCTCTCTCTCTGGCTCTTATGAATAAATAAATAAATAAAATCTTAAAAAAAATTCTGGTTTGGCTTCCATCTGTCCAAGTTGTCTCTAAATATTTTTTCCCCAAAGTTGAATATATTAAAGCCTTCTAATACACTTAGAATAAATGGCATGGTTAGAAAAATATTATTAATTGCATCTGGAATGCTTGTCTTAGAATTGTTTTCATAACTAAAGCCCTACTGGAATTTGTACGTATGTAGAGGAGCATAATAAAGCATTTGGAATTTACTGATGATTTTACTTTATTTAGTTTGCAAAATGCATCCTTAAGTGAGCCTGGAGCCTCATTTAATGTGGGATCCTATTCTAAGTGAATGGAAAATGCAAGGGAAAAATTAAATAAAAGAACAATATAATCAGCCGAAACCAAAATAGATGGGAATTGGGATTGAGACTGTGAGGATAAAGAGGGGTGAGCAAAAGATTGAGGGTAAGTAAGCACCAAAAGCATTTACTAGCCCACATTATTTATTTATTTTTCCTAGCCAATCTGCCTTTCTGTGGGGTCATGGGTAATAAAAGAAATAAAATCAGTAGGTCCTGCTTCCCAGGCAGTAATTCAAAAGTGGCACAATCAGTTAATATTAGGCAACTGTGGTTGGCATGGAATGTAGTAATAATGTAGCAAGCTGGAAGGGGCCTTAGGAAGGGAGTCGTGCCCAAGATAAACCCAGACAAGCAACCAGTGACCAACAAAGCTTCCAACCAGGGTTTCTGATTTAAATCCAGTGTCATTTTCACCATGAAGCTCAACTGAGAAAAAAAAAAAAAAAAATATATATATATATATACATATAATTAATTTGCAAGATAACACAAAGAAAGCAATAAAACTTTTAACAAAGGAAATAGCTCAAAAGTAGAGGTCAGTGAGATAAAATGGGCTAATTGACAAAATAATTTTTTCCTTAGGCTCAGCTTTATTATTAATGGGATTAGATATGGTCCTTAACCACCTCTCCCAAACCTTCTCAGAAAAGCGAATCATGCTGAATCTCCTTTCTTTTGCCCCAGAACAGTCTTAGTCTTTCTTCTGGCAGTCTCTACTCTATCCTGACTTTTCTCTTATATTCCTGCCCTACTATTAGTAGAGAGCCCAGATTATCCTGCTCTTGAACTGTGGCTCAATCACTTTTTAGTTGTGTTTTTGAGCAAGTTTCTTAGTCTTCGTTAACTTTTGTATTCTCATCTCTAAAATGGGCAGTAATATACACTTTATAAAGTTTTTATAAAAAGTAAATGACTCAGTGCTTGTGATATTTGTAATATAGTAGTCTTGCACAGAATAAATATTTAATACGTGGCAACTGCCATGAATGTGTCATTAGCTGCTTAACCTTTATCCTATTAATTGCATATGTTGAATCCACTTAGACTTTTCCCTCTTATATGCTTTTGTGTTTGCCCAATTGGTTCGACAAACATAAGTCTTGCTAGAGACCAGAACTAGCCTCAAACCAAAAGCTTTCTGAATTTTTCTCCTCCGTACTGTGGCCCAATAGGGAAGCCCCATTTCAATTTTACTTTATGAATGAAGTTTCCCCAAATGTCCTACAGCACACCAAAATTTCTTTCCAAACTTTAGTGTCTGCATTGTAAAAGTAAAGCTTTATTGCTTTATTTCCCAATTCTTAAAAAATATTTACCAATTCTTTAATGGTAAGTTTTTTCCCTCCCATATCTCTGCTATACCATAAGCTTCTGGGACAGAAACTTTCCTATCACCCTGCACAATGCTGGGTCCAGGATGGGAAAACAATAATGCTTAGTGAATAATCAATTTATTTCCAAACTGGCTAGACTGGCTAATCCGGAGCATTATTGTACATACCTGATTTCTTAGACTCCTGGCTTCTCCATACAAAACTCTTCCAAATGTCAGATTGCATTTTGGCAGAAAGCAGCTGCACTTGGCTATATTGCTGTCCTCGTTAAAAGACACTGAAATACAAAGCTTTAACTCCCATTTTGAAATGTGCTCATCAGTTTTCTATAAGAAAAAATAATGGAAATGTTGAAAACCAGTATCTACATATCATACATGCTTTATGTATGTGACAGCCTTCTACATCTAGGATATCTCTATCAATCTATCTACCTACCTGGCTAGCTTTGCATGAGGGAGAACCACAGGAAGATGTAGCACTATTTTTAAACATCTGTAGCTAAGGAAGGATCCAACTCTTACATGTGTTGACTAGTTTCTAATGGACCAAATCATTCTTAAAGTAGCTCCTTCAGAGCTCATTGAAGTGCTAGAAGCTGCTAAAAATGATATCCAGTTTTCTTGAAAAAAATTGTTGCATTCAAATTTAGATAGAAGCATCATAAGTGGGAATTTCTTCTCCTTGGACCAGACCCAAGGCTAAGAAAATAATTATGTTCCTTTTCTCCCTTTCTGTCCTTTTCTTTCTTTTTTTCTTTTTCTTTACTTTTCTCTTATTTCTTTCTCTTTCTTTTTCTCTTTTTACTTTCCTTCTTTCTTTCTCTCTCTCTTTCTGACAATTCTGAAGTTAATGGTCTACTTCTTGCCGTTGCGGGCAAGTCAGGTTTCATGTTAGAATACTTCAAATATTATAATAGGGTCCACTAACTATCCTTTTTTCCATGGAACTAAACTGTTATGTTCCACAGAATTTTATTGAAACCGGAATTTATGAGTCACATTTGAATTCATTGCTTTAAAATACATTGCAACCCTCTATTATTTTTTTTTAACCCATCTTCTCATAAAACAACCCTGGTTAGCCACTTTAATGAGCAATTTTGTCCCTACTTTTATTTCTTAATGAACTTTTCCCCTCTGGTTGAATCCTAGTCTCATAGTTTATTTTCATTGCTATAGTGACATCGGTCAGGGACAGCTCTGTAAAATTAATCATCACATTAGACCAGGCTTCAGCAAGAATTCTTTTTTGAAGCAAAAGGAAGTTCCATAATCCCACTAGTATATCCTCCTCTGGTGTTAAGTTTCTTTTCTTTTTTTTTTTTCACCCTAAAGATTAGGTTCCATAAATCAATTGAATACAGCAAGTTTGGGACAGAGTAGAAAATAGAATGACTTTCTAACAAGCCAGAGGTATGAGAGAATTACTTTCCTTCATGTTTATATTATGGTTAGTTAAAAATGTATCATAAATTATTGCTGAATTAGGTTACTAAGTATTTTAAATGAAAGCATTCAAGTTATTTATGATTTGTCTAACTTCTCAAGTAAATTTATATAATAAATCAAGATGCTGGTTCAAAGACTTAATGAGGGTAAGCATGTTGGTTGACCACTCAGCTTCCCTTAACCATAGCTGAATCACAAATTCCAGCAGACATGACTCAAATAAATGATCACTCTTTAGAGACTTGGATTTGAGTTGGTTGCCTTTGTGGAACACTTATCGACTCTGTCCCCAAGGGGTAAGGCGGTGATTCCTACTGAAATCTTTATGCAGTTCAGATGAATTTGAGGTGAGCTTTTGAAGTGAGTGGTTAAGAGGGTCTCTAAGCTAAAAATCAAGCCTGAGTGCTCAACAATAAGTTATTAAGTTAGATGTCTAGTATCCAATGGGTTAAAGAAATCCACTTTATTTTGGGGGAAGGAATTTGGACAATAAAAAAAATGTCCTCATCCTCTCTGCTTTCATACAGCTCCTGTTTGTTTCATTGCTTGATTGGTTTATTGTTAATATACCATAGTATGTTATAGCACTGATGTTATTCTAAAGAGACCATTGGTTTAATTATTTACTCCTGTGCAATAATTCAAGTTTCTAGTAGGAACATCCTCTTTCTAATAAACTCTAACCTTTGGTTCTCACCCTTTTGGACATTAACCCTAGATTCCGTGTGTGCCAAATGTGTTTGGGCCTCAGAAAATCAGAGACTCCAAGGAATTCAGTGATTTACTGAAGGTCTATGACTGATTTGTTCTAGAACTTCATTCTCTTCATTCCCAGGGCAACTTTTTATGAGCTTCCATTACAGTTTCTCCTGTGTTTATTGCTCAATCGTGGGGAAATCTTGCCACTTTTTTTTTTTTTTTAATTTCGGTTATGTGCAACAATGGCAAATTTGAAATTTCCTCATATCTCTCTGAACCCTTGCCTTATCCACAAACTGAATAGATCATCAGATACAGATATATAAAATTTAATTGTAAAACCACAAGCAAACAAAAATCTTATCTATTCAGACCTAAGTCTCTCTTCAGACCTCTCTCTCTCTCTCTCTCTCTCTCTCTTTAACCTATCACCTTTGAATTGTGTCAGATAGTTCAGGCAAGGTAGATACATGAAAACAATCAACAGTAATTTAAGAAGTCCTGGGAATAAACTTTTAACTTAATTAGGACAATAAGTTTTGTTAGGGTGAATAGTGAGTAAATGTCAGGAGCGAAGGGTAAGCTGGCTGTCAAGAGAGAAATTCTCCTTCCCTATTACTCTGGATCATTTAACCCTAGGGAACCATCATAACCTACTTTTTTTAAACATGATATTTTAAATGATTGCACATGCTGACAAAAGGTGCTGGTACCTTGCTATTCCTTGTCCCCCCCGCCCCCTAATTCTTGTCCTTGCAAATAAATTAACTTTCCCATCTGACTTGTCTCTTTGGCTTGACCCAGGAGCCTACTTGCAAGTGTAAATAGAAAGTGGAGGAAGAGGGGGAAGAAGAGGAAGGGAGAGGCATTTGCCAGCACCTCACTTTGAGCTGTGTCTTGATATTCCAAATCTAGATACTGATCATTGTTGTTCATTGATGGGACTTTTCAGTAGCTTCACTGAGCCTCTGCTTACTGTGCTCCTCCTCGGTCAGAGTGTTTTCATAAATTACACTGACCTAATATTGGAGTATACTTTTAAGTCACCAGTTATTGAAACTACCCAATTATAGATGATTCTTTTAAGTTCCCAGATTTTAAAGAATAATTTTAAAGATGCAGCAATGCTGAAAAGAACTTTACAGTAAACAGCCATATACTCACTTCCTAGATGCACTTAATGACAGATAGTTATATATCCTTTATCATATACTCATCTTTCTTTTTTTTTTTTTTAAAGATTTATTTATTCATGAGAGACACAGACTAAAAGAGAGGCAGAGACACAGCCGGAGGGAGAAGCAGGCTCTTCGCAGGGAGCCTGATGTGGGATTCGATCCCAAATCCCAAGATCACAATCTGAGCCAAAGGCAGGTGCCCAACTGCTGAGCCATCCTGGTGTCCCATATACTCATCTTTCTATTCATTACCCATTTGATAATCTATCTTATTTCAAATTATGCATTTCAAGTTAAATTCAGACATTAGGTAATTTTTTCTAAATGTTTCATTATGCATATCATTAACAAGGATTCGATAATTACAGTAAAATTTACAAACAACAAAATACATAAATCTTATGTAAATATACTGTACATTTTGGTAAATGCATACATCTGTGTAACTCAGACCAGTATCAAAACATAATAGTGGGCAGCCCCTGCGGCTCAGTGGTTTAGTGCCACCTTCTGCCCAGGGTGTGACCCTGGAGACCCCGGATCCAGTCCCGCGTCGGGCTCCCTGCATGGAGCCTGCTTCTCCCTCTGCCTGTCTCTCTCTCTCTCTCTCTCTCTCATAAATTAAATAAAATCTTAAAAAACAGAAGCAAAAAACCCATAATACTGAGGATACCTTGTCTGGCTCACTCAAAAGAGCATGTGACTCTTGATCTTAGGGTTGTGAGTTCAAGCCCCAGGCTGGGTGTAAAGGTTACTAAAAAACAAGCAAACAAACAAAGCAAAATATTGCCATCTCCCTAGAAAAATCTCTCATGTGCCTTCCCAATTCCTGCTGTTAAACTCCCAATGGAAACCACACTGTTTGAATTCTTCTTCCATAGAGTAGCTTTTGCAGTTTTTGAATTTCATATAGTTGGATTTATGTGACATATGCCCATTTATATACATTCTCCTTAACTTAGGATAGTATTTTGGAGATTCATTCATGTTTTGTATGTGGCACTGCTTTTCCTTTTTTTTTCTCCCTCACTGGATAATGTTCTACCATGTGCATATACCACACTAGTTTATTCATTCTCCTAGGCACCTGGGCACTCTCCATTTTTTGACAATTATGAGTAAAGGTGCTATAAATATTCTTATACAAGGTTTTTGTTGATGTTTTCATTTCTCTAGAGTAAATGGGAGTTGAATTGCTGGTCATCAGGTATGTAGTTTAATTTTATAAGAAACTGCCAGATTTTTTTTTTTCTCCAAAATGGTTGTTGGCATTGTTATCTGTAATAGATGAGTTTCAATTCCTCTACTTTCTTACTATATTTGGAGTTTTTCACTCTTTTCAATTTTAGCCATCCTGGGGGTAGTGTGTATTGGTATTTCATTGTAGTTTAGAAAAAAATTCTCTGGTAACAAATGAAGGACAGAATTTTTCACGTGCTTATTGGCTAATTTGTATAACTGTTCAAATATTTTGCACATTTATCATTGGGTTGTCTCTTTTGTTTTATAGAACTTCTATTTCCTAGATACTATTTTTGTCAGATACATATTTTGTTAATTTTTTTTCAGAGTCTGTGCATTATTTCATATAATGAGGTTTTCAAAGTTTGATAATGTCTAAACTAGCAATTATTTCTTTTTATGGTTATTGCTATCTTAGAAATTTTTGTCTACTTCCAAGTCATGAAGCTTTCTTCATGTTTTCCTTGAAAAGCTTTATGGTTTTAGCTTTATGTTTCAATCTTTATCCATCTCAAATTTATTTTTGTGTATGATATAAGTTAGGAGTTTGAGGTTCTTTTTTTCGGTATCAGTAACCAGTTATTTCAGCACTATTTGCTAAACATATGTTTTTCTCTTTTGGATTACTTTGTTGCCTTTATCAAAAAACAAATAACTATAAATGTGGATTTATTTCTGGACTCTCTCCTCTCCATTCATCTATTTGTCTATCCATATGGCAGTACCACTCTATTGATTACTGTAGTTTTAGAGCATACCTTGATAAAAATGTGAATTCTTAACTCTGTTCCTTTTTTCAGGATTGTTTGGACATTATAAGTCCTTTGCACTTCATGTAAATTTTAGAATCAGCTTGTTAATTCCTGCAAAAATTTCTAATGGAATTGTAATTAGAAAATATTGAATCTATAATAAGTTTGGAGATAATAGACATTTAATTTTATTTTTGAGATTTTTAAATGCTTTTAGTGTTACAGGCAATTCACAGAAACATCGGAGAGTTCTCAAGTATCTTTCAACCCAGCTTCTGCTAATGCTAACATCTTACATCACCATAGTACCAGTGTTCAAAACCAGGAAATTAACATTGGTACAATGCTATTTAATGATCTACATCAGACCAATATTGATCTGCCAATCCAGGAACATGGTACATATCTTCATTTTTTTTTCGTTGTCTTTAAATTCCATCAGTAATATTTTGATAGTTTTGAATGTAGAGCCTCTTGAATATCTTTTGTCAAATAGTTTCCTATTTCATATTTTTGACATTATTGCAAAGGGATTTCATTTCATATTTCAACTGTTTGCCACTGGTTTATTGAATTGCAATTGATTTTCTACATAAACAACAATACCATCTAAGAATAAAAGCAGTTCTAACCATTTTTTCCCATTCTTATTCTCAGTTTTAGGAGGACGTATAAAATATTTCACCATTAAGTGTGATACTAGCCATAGATTTCCTTGAAGATGACCTTTACCAAGTTGAGGAAATTCTTTTTTATTCCTAGTTAATACTTAGTTTTGCTTGTTTATTTGTTTTTAGCGGACACGTGTTGAATTTTGTCAAATGCTCTTCTTTTTCTACTGACACGATCACATGGCTTTTGTCCTTTATTCCCTTAGTATTATTTTCATGTGTTAAACCTACCTGACATTTGTAGGATAAACCCTACTTGAACATGCTATATTATCCTTTTTGCATATTGCTGGATTTAACTTACTAATATTTTGTTAAGTACTTTTGGATCCATGTTTCTGAGGGATATTGACCTGTAAATTCACTTTTTTTACAATGCTTCCAGCAAATTTTTATGTTATACTGGCCTCCTAAAACTATTTATAAGGTATTTTTCTCTTTACCTCTATTTTCTGAAAGAATTTGTGTAAGCCTAGTATTGTTTCTTCCTTAAAAACTTAATAGAATTTACTGTTGACATCAGCTAATTTTAAGGGTTTTTTTGGTAAGATTAAAAAAATATAGTGTATTCAGTTTCTTCAAAAGATATAGGGCTAATTTCTTGTTTTGGGGTCAATTAGTGTTTTTCAAAGAATTTTTTTCCTTTTATGTGAGATATGAAATTTATTACCATAAAACTGTTCTAATTTTGAGTGGATCTGTTGCCTTCCAGTGATCAGATCTGGAGGATTTGGGAAGAGGTAGTGGTAAAAGTAGACAAAATGATTCCCCTCCAGACCCCCATGAGGTCAGTTCCTTGTGCCTGGCATTACTGCTACTTAATATCTAGCGGAACACATTCTTATAGGCCATTTTTCCATCCTGTAATACTAGTTTCTGCCCAGAAAACTCTCCCACTCCTCTTCCAGATAAAGGGCAGAAATGCTAGGCAAATCTTATAGAATTTAACCAGGGAACTTCCGGCTTTGTGGGTAGTATGCTATTCTATGGTACCCTATCTGCTTTTTCTCTCTAGGCCATCTTTAGCAATTTTTATAATAATATTTAATTTCTTATTTGTCTTTCTGATAGTTCTAGATAAGGCTTAGTTCTCATTTCCTTATCTGCCTTTTATCTGGGGAAGACACAGGGTGAGATTTTATCATTTTTCCTCATTTATTACCTCAGCATGGTGGCAGGTGAGACATGCATTCCAGAACCAAGACTGTGGGGATGTTATTGAACATTTGCTAAGCTTAGTATTTTCACTTCTCCTTTCTCCCCACTAACTGCTTTCTTCCCCTTCCTGAATGCTTTTGGAAAAGCAGAAGTAGAATTGTGCTTTCTTCCCTGGAAATTTATTGTGGTACATATTACTACTGTTCACTGTATCCAACTCTTTTGTACTTCTGAGCACATGGATGGATTGTATTCCCCATTTCTTTATAGATAGAGCCAAATGCCTTAATTTGACTAGTAAAATATTAGCAGAAATAGTGTATGCTGCTTCTGGGTGGAAGCATTTAATTTCTAGTTCTTAATTATCTAGTCCTTCCTTCCCCTGCGGCGACAAATAAGAGAGCATGTGTTAATATATAGGTTTACAGGATTGAAACAATGTGGAATGCTAAATTGACCTGTAGAAAGGAGCTGAGCTGAGAATCAGCTAATTTGGAACAGACTATGTGAGTGAGTAGTGAACATTTTTAAATTTAGGGCCTTCTCTGATAAGACCTGGTTTATCTTGACTGATACAGTCTTCCTCTTTTACACAGAGGGGCCAGCTTTTAAAGATGTGTTTCTCACATGCGCCATTTCTGTTGTTTGTGTGCTGCCAATGGATTGTTTGCCCTTACATCTACTTCCTTTCACTATGTTTGTCTTTGGAAATGAGATCCTGTGAGTACTCTGCCGCTTACCCCAGATATCCCATTATTAGCACAGAAAGTAGTCCAAAATTTTCAATCTTAAAAATTAAAGAAAAATTTAACTTTATTCACTGGGAAAGACTTTTTTCCCCTTGACATCACAATGAACATCAGATGCATCCCTTCTGTGTCATTCATCCCAACATAACAAAAAAGTTTTCAGTCAAAACCCAACTCATTGGGATCCCTGGGTGGCGCAGCGGTTTAGCGCCTGCCTTTGGCCCAGGGCGCGATCCTGGAGACCCGGGATCGAATCCCACGTCGGGCTCCCGGTGCATGGAGCCTGCTTCTCCCTCTGCCTGTGTCTCTGCCTCTCTCTCTCTCTCTCTCTCTCTCTTCCTCTCTCTCTGTGTGACTATCATAAATAAATTTAAAAAAATTAAAAAAAAAAAGATTTTAAAAAAAACCCAACTCATTTACAAAACAATTAAAATAAAGAATAAAGGAGTGATAATATGTTTGGGGAGGAAGAGAATGAGTTTATTTTGAACATAAAATTTGAAGTGCATGCGAACATTTGCATAAAAGTATCAGTTTGTAATTTAAGAAAGAAATGATTTAAAGTAGAGATTGAAGAATCAGGAACATGGAGATGGCCCTTGAAAATATGAAACTTAATAAGATGCTTTATATAAAACTTATAAGAGGGAAGAATAAATAAAAGACTAATTACCTAGAGATTACCCCTTTCAGGACCTACAGAGAAGGAGTCCTACAGGAAGGAGTCAGCCAAGAATTTGCAAAAGCAGGAGGAGAACCAGAGAGAATTAAAAAAAAAAAAAAGGTAGAGTTTTAAGATGGAAGGGTTGTTGTAGATTATCAGCAGGTGAAATGAATTTGATTAGAATGAGGACCAAAGTTAAATGTAAGTATTTGTCTATTAATGGCAATAGCAATTTCAGAAAAGTGATGAAAATAAAACCTAGACTCTAGCTCCTGATATTATTTTAAAAACATGTGCAAACTCTAATCTACAATTTTTATAGGCTTTTATAAAGGATCTTGCCATATGGCCAGGAACAAGCATATTAAAATCTCTACAGCTATACTGATCATATAGCCCCAAAGCAACTATTGATTCAGTCGAATGCCTTCTATGTTCCAGGCACTGTTTAAGGCCCTGGGTCACAGCATGTAATGGAACAAAGTCTTGTTTTCATGGAGCTCTCATCCTAGTCATAAATTAAAAGATGAAGATTAAAAAATAAAATATTTTTTTAAAAAAACAAAACAAAAATAAAAATAAAAAAAGAAAGATGAAGATTAACCTTAATGACATCATTTTGAAATATTGAAAAGGGAAACATTATTCCTAAAAATGTAGAATATAAAGCAGCAGTATTTTAAGATCTGCCAAAGCACATTCATTCATACATACACTAAAACAATCATTTGGATGCTTTTTAAGAGGTAAATACTTATTTCAGAGATGAAATATATCTTGACTATCCTATTTAGTCATCAGGTGAAATCAGTAATTTTCTAATGATGTTAGACTCATGCACAAAAACAAATATGTTAGCTGGCATTTGAAGTCCTTCTAAATATCTATCCCAACTGTGTAACTCAACAAACAAAACCACAGAGGAAAAGGCAACAAAAATAAAGTCCAGTGGTATTTGCCATGGTGGTACAAGTATGTTACCATCGCAAAGTCATACAACCAATGTGATGCCCATTAAGTTTCTAAGGCAATGTCTCATTAAGTAATAGAGCTATCAAGAACATGTCAGAGAAGTCATTCTTTCAGAGATCAACTTTTGACATTATAAGGCATTTTATCTGCGTTCCATGTTTCAGTTATCCCCTATTCATATACAATTGTTCCAGTAGCCTTCAACTATTAACTTGTATGTTCTACATCATCACAAAGAGTGACATCTTAACACGTTACAATGGAAACAAATTTTTTATAAAAGGTATGTTTATTGCTAAGTCACTTGTGCCATTAAGGAATAATTTTTTTTTTAAATTAAGTCAATGTATTTACTACTATGTAAATCACATAGTAGTGGCAAATCATAATTGTGGCAAATCACACTGAGGCAGTGAAATAAATCAGATCATTGTTCACTAACAAAGAAGATGCAACTTTTTGAAAATATGTATGAAAAACATTTAATCAGGGTTCTTGAGATATATAATCCACTACATGATTCCTTTTTCTTAATATGAAACACTAGCAACACACTAGGTGGAGTAAATGTTCATTACACAATTGAATCTGTAGATCTCATATCCTAAGACTTCATTTCAACCTCTCTTTTTTTATGCCATTACATTCTAGTAATTAATAACAATTTGAGTAGAGATCCGGGAGGAATTTGTGGCCACCTTAAATAACTCTGTGCACTCCTTAGGAAATAAAGATTAGGTATCTTTTAAAACATATTCCTAAAAATACTTGTTTACCTATTGCCACTCACTTAGATCATGGAATCTGAGAGCATTGCACATTTATAAATGAGATTTCAATTTGACCTGAAGTTAATGAGTATCTCTTTCAGAGAGCTATGCTTAATGTATCTGGTTCAAATTGGAGTAACAAATAGACTTAGCTAAATATGTTTATATCTTAAGAATGAAATCAATTAAATGTAAGCAATGTACCATCTGAAAGCAACCCTAGATTTTTTTTTTACTGTATGACAAATATATTTCAAGGTAAATACAGTAGACCCTTTACATTTGCAAAGGCTATCAGCTGAGACTTTGAAACATTGCAAATGTAGGAATACCACTAGAGCACCAACATTATTAGTCACAATGCAGCTGGTCTTGCCCTGCTCCTGGATTTTTCTTTGCTTAAGTATATATTGCACAAAACAATGCTTTCTTGCACCCGGTGTCCTGGAGATATTATGATAGAATAAATATAACTTAATCTTAAAGCTAGCTGGGTTACTATCAAATATACATGGGTCTGCCCATGGCTACCTGATATCTTACCCCTGCTTCTCGTTCTTGGATATGAATCTTCTTGAAGGAATTTTCTTGCATTATAGATCAGTTTCATCTGCTTTCAAGACCTTTTCCTTATTCTCATCCTTCTCCTCTATGACTTTTCAGTTCTTAAGAAAATCTCTCTGTAGCAATGTGGTCAGCTGATGCTGCTTCTCCTGTTAACTTCACATTTATGGAGAAAACAAACAAATGATCAAACTCCTCAAAATTTATCAACCAGTTTTTACTTGTGGTAAAGATCAATTTTGTAGACCATTGACTTTATCGCCTATTGCTTCACTTTACAGCTGCTTAACTTTTTTTCTTAGTCACATACCCATATAGAATTTATTATCCTGTGCGTATGTACTCAAGCCACAAACAATTGAAATTTCACCCTGACTAAATTGTATTCCTTATTTTATAAGGCATTTGTATGGATTACAACAGGTTCCTGATTTAATCATTCTTTTCGTGTATGTATTTTGAACATGGTAACTTGGAGAGCTGTCATGGAGTTTGGCATTCTGTTCTTAATGATTAGTTTATAAATTCAGCATTCATTTCTTAAAAAACAAGCAACCCTTCCCCTCACTCCATTTTGTTTTCTACTTCTGTCTGTAGCACTAAAACTTGACTTGGGGAATCAAGTAATTTAAAAAAACCCACCTTATATTTATCAATTCATAACATTTTCTGCCATACTGGATGCCAGAACAGAGAAACAAGACCACATCAAGATATGGAGGATAGATAGCTGACTAGATTTGTTCTTAGTCAAGTGAGTTACTCTTTCGTACCAATCAGCAAAGCATATACTATTTAAGGCAAAGCAAATCAGCACTCAAGAGTTGGAGTGGTTCTGACTAAACAACTATTTTCACTGAGGTCTTCGTTTGAACTGGTCATGTATCCATTTCCCTGTATATCTTTTATATAACCAAGAAATTTTTCTACTGACCACCTAGTTCATCTGAAATTTAAAAATATATGAGGATAATTACTACAATATAATAACAGAAAAGAAAAATATCATCTTTGAGGTAGGGAATAGTATGTGCTAATTAAAGAAGGTTTTTTGGGGATCCCTGGGTGGTGCAGCGGTTTGGCGCCTGCCTTTGGCCCAGGACGCGATCCTGGAGACCCGGGATCGAATCCCACGTCGGGCTCCCGGTGCATGGAGCCTGCTTCTCCCTCTGCCTGTGTCTCTGCCTCTCTCTCTCTCTCTGTGACTATCATAAATAAATAAAAAAATTTTAAAAAAATAAAGAAGGGTTTTTTTTTTTGGAAACACCATTTATATAAAGCAATTAATTCTGTAAGTAAATAAATACTGTAAAGCAGAATACGCAAGGTAGGGCTAGTTGTCAAAATTTCCTTTCAGGTGTACACAAGTACTTCTCCATCTATTACATATTTATGGAGATACTATGTTTTAGGAAATATGGCTCCTTAAGCTTGTAAATAGACCACTAAATATAGCAGCATGTTGGGAAGGTTGCCTCAGAGAAATATGTAAGTCAGATGTTTCTGATAGTGTCACATTTGCAAGGGTTTCTAGTAAGGATGAAGATGAGACATTACAAATTTAGTAATTCTGGTGAGTTTAGAGTCACCCCTTAGATAGGGACCCACTGAGGACCTTCTAGTTTTGTATCATAAGAACAGCTTCTATAACATGCTTTTTAAATACCCATCAAAGGCCATGAACCACAGTAATAATGGACTTAATGTTAACATTTCTCCTAAGCCAGTGCTTGAGTAGGTTGTTGGGGAGAGGGGGGGAAGTAATTATTATGTTGTTACTCTTGATTTTCAGTTTTCTCTTCCATCTTCTTATACCCTAAGATGCAATCATCAAAGGAAAAAACTTAAGATGGGAAGTAATAATTACATTAAAAATAATAGTTGTCACTTATTTAATACTTAGTATTCTTACAATGGCAAGTACACATAACACATATAAACCTACCAACAACCCTTTAAATTCAGGGTAGAAATTATCATCATAGTAGATGAGGGATCTGAGGATTGATGTAGTTAAGGAACTTGTCCAAATCACACAATTTGGAATTTAATTTTTCTTGTCTCTGGAGTTTAAATTCTAAACCACTATGCTTACTTTTATCACTAGAACAGCCCATTATGAATGGCAAATTATTTTATTTAGAAAAATAAAACCCTTCTAAGCAAAACTGAACCAAATATTATTTTTCCTCTTCTTGTTATTGCTCCAACCCTAAACACAGTGATACATATAAAATCCTTCTATCAATATTAACTTTTTATTTTATTTGTTCATTTCCTAGTATAATTTAGCTTGATGTCCAGCCTACTCTGTAGCTACAGAGTACACATTCAGATCCCTTTGTTAATAGAGCAACTTATTTGGATGTTTAAAGGTAATTTAAAATATTATTTTGAATAATAGCACAGTATAACATTAACATTTTATATTATTTATGATGGCATTTAAAATATGGTACTGCTATGTGACTATTGCCTATTGTGTCCGTTGAACATAATTATTATAATGTAATTAGGCTTTTCTTTTAATGGTTGTTTATATCCTTAATTTTCCACATACTGTACAAATCTTATTTTTATAAGGTTAATTAGAATTACTCCGTCTAGAAGACCAGCATTCTTGCTATTTAGGATTTTTAACCAGATTATAACGAGTACTTCACATTTGCCTTTGAAATAACAGACAATCTTGTATGTCTTACATTGCCATATTTTTGAGCCTTAAGATTATAAGTAATACATTAAGAAATAATCAGATACCATACTCCAGCTTAATTCAGCAACTAGTGTATGACTCAATTAGTTTCTTGGGTTGTTTGCTGCATGGAAAACACATTAAAAAATTATAGCTGGGTATACTGAAAGAGAGTGGACCAAAACTTCAGTGGTGAGATATACTTTAATGTTTTTTCTAATAGAAAGAAATAATTCTCAGTGTTTTTTAAACAGCTTCACATACAGAAACACAGACACCTTTCCTTGATTTTCAGAACTGTGGAAATTATTTCAAGGGTACATTTACATCTTCACATGAATTCATGACCTTTTTTATGGGTTTCTGAAATAATCCTAAAAAAGATTTCCTTACCTGTTGGCAATACCTTCTACATTAATTCCATATTGAATGGCCAGATTAATCTCCTAAAATAGATCCTGTTTATGCTATTCCCCATTCCTGCTCAAAATCCTCAGTAGTTCTTGACTTACTGCCAGATGAATGGCAGATTTCCTCTACCTGGCATTCTAATGATGGCATGACACAGCCACAACCTATCTCCTTCTTGCTCTGTTTCTCATTGCTCTCCTAACCAGATCACTCACTGAGCATCTAGTTGATGATTTGCCATATTTGTGTCTTTTTTATCTCTGCTCATGCTGCCACTTTTACTCCCTTCACTCATAGAATTAGAAATTCTCTGAGTCCAAAATGTTGAGTTAAATGAAGTAAATAGTCTATACCAGAGATCAGCAAACTTTTCCTGTAAAGGACCAGAGAGTAAATATTTTAGGCTTTGCAGGCTCTACAGTGTCTGTCACAACTGTTTAACTCTGCTATAGTGCAAAAGCAGCCACAGACAGTACATAAGATGAATGAGCCTGGCTATGTTCCAGTGAATCTTATTTACAGATGCTGGAATTTGAATTTCGTGTAATTTTCCTATGTCATAGAAATGGTACTCTTTTTACTTTAATTATTTGAAAATGCAAAAAAAAAATACCCCCCAAAACAAAAACATTTTTAGTTCATGAACAATACAAAACCAAGCAGGGGTCAGATTTGGCTTGCAGGCCATAGTTTCCTGAACCTTTGTCAGCACAATGGGATACCATGTAGTCATTAAAGAGAAAGGAGGAGGTCTATAGAAGGTGATATGGAAGACATTGTTATTTATTAAGCAACGGCAGGATACTATTCTAACTTGATAACTTTGATAATTTTTTTTATAGTTTCCATATGCAATTAACTTAATTCAAGAGAATAACTGAAAACCTATGACATGTGAGACAGCATTTTGAAGGAGAGGAATCTTACTTTCATAGTATCCTTTTATGACCACACGGGGTTGCTGTCCTTGCTCATGTATTATTTTTATTGTTAGTAGTACTTAAAACACCAAGAGAACTTCTCTGTGAGATAGAGTTAGGAATCATTTTGTTTTTCTCTTTATCCTTCTCTGTAATACAAATCCATTACCAGTACTTTTAAACTGCCCATTCTTCAAGGTCAAGCAGAAAAGTCATTTTTTCCCTTTTCTAGTCCAAGCTATTTTTCTCTTTCCCTCCTTTAGTCCTCCCCGCCCCCCCGCCCAACCTCTACCATACGCACAATATAGAATTAATGAAAACTTTCATCAATTCCTTATGGAGATGTTTTTTCTCCCAGATTAGCATACATATTTATATATGTTACACCCTTGTGGGCACATTCAGATGATAGGCTGTCATATTGCTTCCAGGGTATTCAGTATTCCATGCATTTTTCTCCTACTCATAAAACCATATTGGAGTACAAGTGGAACTAAAGCTACTAGAGTGATACCTGAATGCATTCTAATCCTAAAAAACATATGTACTTTGGACAAGGTGCTGAGAATTTTCAATACAGGAAAAATAAATCATGTGCAAAGGATCACGAATCAGGATGCTATAGGGCTTCTGAATGCCCACATTGAAAGCTAAAACAAAATGAATCCGAGCCTTCAACATTCTGGAAAAAATTGCTTCCAATCTGGAGTCATGTAGTCACTACTAATATCAATCAAGTGTAAAGGTAAAGACATTTCTAGATATGCGAAGTCTCAGAAAGTTTCTTAAGAAGCTACTGGAGAAGTTCTCCACCAAAATGAGGCAGTAAACAAAGAAAGAAGACATGGTGTCTTAGCTCAGGCTACTGTAACAAAGTGCCATTGACTAGGTGACTTAAACAGCGAACTTATTTCTCACAATTGTAGAAACTAGAAAGTCCAAGATCAAAGTGCTAGCAGATTCGGTTCTGGTTGAGAACCCTCTTTCTTGTTTGCAGATGCCCTTCTTTTATTGCAACACCTCACATGGTGGAAGGGGTGAAGGAGTTCTCTATGGTCTCCTTTATAACGTCACTAATCTCAAAAGGGTTCTACCCTTGTGATTTAATCACCCGTAAAGGCTTACCTCCTCATACATAACACTGAGGGTTGGGATTTTAACACATGGGTTTTGGGGAGACACAAACATTCAGTCCATACACTGGATCCAGGAAACAAGGGACCCAAGATGGGAAAGACAATTCTCAGGACATTAGTGAAGGGAGATCCCAGGGTACTGGCGTACCAAGCATCAAAGGCAACCAGAAGAGAAGGTGCCAGAACGCTTTTTCAAAAACATAAAATTAATATAATATATGATATGTCTATACATTTTGAGAAGGGAGTTTCATGGGGAGTTTGTTGTTTCATAATTTATAAGTACATAGAAAATGTAGCAAATACAAACATGACAATTATTAACCCAAAGGGAATTGAATATGCCCATCTGTTTCAGATTTTAAGACCTTAAGTCAGTAATTTGAAATTAGTCGAGGCAGGAGTATTTATACTATTGAAATCAGCAAACAACAAATCAGGACTTTTTTCTTTCCAGAGAATCAGTTTATCAGCATACCAGTAGTATGTGATTCAAATCTGAGTTGAGGTTATATATACAATGGTGTTAATACTGAATGTTAATCTAATTAAAATTATAATATAGCTTTATTGGGAGGATAAAGTGGGGGAGTGATAAGGAGCACGTGTGTGGTAAGAGTAAAGGAAACTAAACCTTAAGCTTCTCACATGATGCGATTCAATAGATAATGTCTAAAATGGAAAATTAAAGATTTTGAATTATTTAAAGAACCAGCCAAAAGAAACAAAAATGGCTGCCTCTAGAGAACAGTACATGGGGAGGAAACTTGGAGAACTATACATTTTCATAGCAAACTTTATAGAATTGTATGATTCTTTATTCTTTATTGAAATTTCTATCTTAGAAAATAAATTTAAAATGTGAAAATAAAGAAGTAGATAATGAATTATCATAATTTTATTTATAAATTGCTTGAAACTTCACACTGGGCAAACATACTAACTTATCAAATAGTAATAGGGTGCCCTATAGTATGCATGAGGTTCTGTTTACAGGCCTTTCCTCAAACCAGCTCTCCACGCCCCCACACTATCCCTGTTGCCTGCCTGACAATCTTCTGTCATTGATGGTACCTTCCCTTGTTGGTTGCCATATTAGCTCCAAAATACTCTCACTCAATTCTGGATGCTCCACTATCTTACATTGCACAGTCACACCACACAACACATACATGTACACATTTGTCACACTGTGTGTGTATGTGTACGTGCATGCATACACGCAGGAGTGGCATTTTTCATGGGTTATTTGAGCTTGAAATTCTGGAATTATATAAAATGAGAAAAAGATTAAAGTTGAGTTACTTTTGAGTTTACCATGTTTAATGATTCTAAGAATTATCAGTTTGAATTTAGTTAGCATTCTATTATATATATAAAATAGAAAACCCAATTAAGAATGGCTTATAAGAAACCATTAGCACATGTTAATAGGAAATACATTGTGGGCAGCCTATAGACTGATTCATTCAGTGGTCCAGTGTTACCATCAAGGCACATTCTCATCCGTTTATTCTCCTTTGGCTTCATCCTAAGGCTAGTTAACTTCCTGGAGATTAGGTAACTGCCAAGAGCAGTAAGAGCCTCTTAATGTGTTGTTCATCTTTGACACGAGAGAAGAAACAGAGATCCTATTACTCTGCCAGAAGAATGATGAAGAACTTTCTTTGACTTCCAGGAAAGTTTCCAACAACTTTCCAGCAAATTGTTTCTTGTGTTTCATTGATTAAAAATAAGTCATGTACCCATTTATAAACTAATTACTGGCTGAGTGATTGCCATTGAAACAACCAGTCTGACGTGGAAGGTGGCCCAGCTTCTCATGAGCCACTTGGGCTATGTGAGGAAGAGGTGGGCTATGTGAGGGAGAGGTGATTACCTGAACAAATGTTAAGTTTTACTTAGGGAGATACTGGTAATGGAAACTGGGTAAGCAAAGGAAGTGTCTATTACAGATGGAAAAAAAGAATGACATACCAGGATGTTTTCAAATCTTGCAATCTTGTTTCCAGGTCAATTCTGTATTTTTATTATTGATTGTGACTTTTGGAAACAGATCTGCGATAATTCATTAGGATGTTAATATATTACGATGTGCCTTCCGTGATTATTGGCTGATTCACTGCCATCTGGTCAAGTAAGAGATACCATTATATAAAGCAAAAAAATCAGAGAATTTAGATGAAATAAAAGTATTATACAAAATAAGATATATGAATTAGAAATAAGCTCCAAAGAGTGACACCAATTTTTTAGGGGTGTGTGGGGGGGGGGATAGACTAAAAATCCTTTATTTGTTCATAATGTGTAAATAATATTTTTCAAAAAGAGCTGAGTTCTTTAATAACTCATTATGTCGTTTTTCTCTCCCAGCATCTTCTATCGTTCTGTAATGACCATGCAGGCTTTATGGTTAGCTTGACCAAGGTGGTATCTTATAGGCATTGGCCTGTTTTCAGTTACTTTTCAAATTTTCATTATTTAATATATGGATCAATATCACTTTATTTTGTCAGAATTAGAAAGAAGGATAACTCATTTTTGTTTAAAACTACTCTTAAAATTCTGAATCATTAAAGACAGTAAATTAAAAATATAAATATTCTCTGTGCTTGAACAACTCCAGAGTTATTATGGTAAATTGTTATTGTGCCAATTGTTTCCTCTAAATGATTCAGATTCTTGATTTTTCTATTGTAGACATTATCTATTGATCTTTCACTATGGGAAAAGTATATACTGTTCAGCATTTAGCATCCCCAGTCTCCTATGCCTACTACTCATGCACTCCCCTCATCTCCCCACCCATTCACCCATTCTCCCAATTGTAACTTCAATTAGATAAATATTCACTGTTTACACTATTGTGACATATCAACTCAGTTTGGAGCTGAGTGATGTGTCAGTGATATATTTAGTAAAGTGTAGGGGGGTAACTATAGATATTTTTGTGTTAGCGTATGAGTAGAACTGACATTCTATTCCAGTCTCCCTCTGCTTGAAGAGTTTTTACCTTTCTTTGTTTTAATAATTGGTAATTTGATTATTTGAAACTTCTCTTACTTATAACAGATGAAAGCTTTGCATACTCTCTAGCTCTGTGTGCTACCTCGCTTTCCTAAGTTCCTGAGGTGGCCTCCCATATTTCTACTTGCTCCCATGTTTGCAAATACCTTGCTTTTCATTTGTTATTTGATGGATAATATTGAGAAAATTTCTCTTGGATTTCCCTTTTATACATTGGATACAATCCTGTATTAGGTTTCTCTGTGTTCCAAGTGGCCAAATAATGATTCTTTCTTTACGCTTGACAGAATGTATGCAAAATATGCTCAGGCCGTGTTCTTTTGTTGTCTCTATGGGTATATTTTGCAATCACTTTAGAAATGCAATCACTTGAGAAATGCTGCCTTGTTTGAAGAAGGAATGAAATACAATTAAGTTAGAGTCTCATGTAGGGCTAAGTCTAATATGACCTTGGCCACATAGATGGACATTGTTGTGTTGGGTGGAAAAAGCAAACAATATGATTCGGGTTTTATGAAGATAGTTCCTCAGGGCTGCAGAAATCACACCAGCATAACTCTAGCTCAAATAATAATAATACCTACCCAGGGAATACAAAAGGGATAGAACCACTTAGTGTGGATTGCATAAATCATTCTTAAACTACAGATCCTATTATGCTGCAAAGAGTCCATGTTCTCCAACATGAAAGGTAACAGAGTAAAATCTTTCTTCCTCTACCTGGATAAATCCAAGATTGGTTTATAACACTCCAAATTACCTACCATACCCTGCCTTTGCCACATATAATTACTTCTAATCTCCTAAAGCTGTTGTGAGATAATCTGTGGGAATGCTTTGAGGGAGGACTCAACAAATGTCACGTGTTATTAGTAATCTAACAAGTTTTTCTAATAAAAAGAGCATGTATACCACGGAACTGGCAAGTAGCAGGATTTTTTTCTTTTCATTTAGAACTGCGTCTAAATCTGCGTAAACCAAAACAAATTACCACTTCCTTTGTCTCCATATCGTTTGAACCACAAAAACTCACCTACCCATGTACTTCCTCTGCTAATATTTTGGTTTTATATCCTGAGTTAAAATGTGAGATCATTCTCCCCCAATTTAATTTTTTTGACAGTGAATATTTATACTAAATTTAAATTAAGTGTAAAAGAGCAGATTGATAAGAACACCAAAAACCTTGTAGATCAACCAATAACACCAGCTGTCCAAATTATTCTACAGCATTGCAAAGGTTCCTCTAAACTGCATATTTATTGCTGGATACATTCCATCCATATGACGTACAAATTTGAGATTTATACTTTTAAACATAATAAGATGGAGTTTTGCCATGCCTACTGGGTGATAAGTAAATGCATACACAACCAATTTGGTTTAAATCTCAGTCCATAATATTTTTGCATTAATCTTAGGCCATACGACTTTTTTTTTAGATCAAGTACTTATAATTGTAAAATGTACAATCTCTTTCCTATATACTCTCTTTTTTAAGGTTTCATAAAAACCTCAAGGCGAAATATGAGAAATATAACAAATCACTTCTATTTCATGCACTTGTAGGATCTGATAAAACAAAGGCATTTGTTTAAACAATGGCTCTAAGTAATGCCTGATTGCCAATAATCGAGTCGATATGTAAAATGTGTCTTCTAGGGCCTTTACCAGTCCTCCTGCAGCCACAGAGTTTATAAATAAATAAGTTATTAGTGGACGACGTATGCAGAGTGATATCACAATGCATGCATTCATGACACTTTGATTAAGAGAAGCCTCACTGATTTTTTGAAAATGGAAAATGCTGGGCAAAATTGATGGGCAAAAACCAATTAAAGAATATTCTGAACAAATGCAATTTTATGTATTTCAGATGCACACAATAGTTGGAATTAGGCAGAAAGAGTTACTTGATTGTTGCTTTCATCAATGGACAAGTCTTTAATTAGTAAATATGTTTCATTGTGTAAATGAGGGCTTCTCAAGTGCTGAGAGGTAGTCTGTTCACTTAATCCTCTACGTAATCTATATAATCTGTTTAACTCTATTTATACCACCTAAGAAGAAAGAGTAAGGAAGGTGTTAGCCTCAGTGCTGAATGGTCCCTACTTCAGAATTTAACAGTTCACATTATGAGGTTTACTATCCTGATAGGTTTATCAAGTGACACATGAGGTGTTTAGAGTGTTGAGAATTCTAACTTCAACTTTTCTGCATTATTAGTATTATTGTTGCTTGAGAAACTGCATATCATGCTCTTCATCTTGTTCAAAGCTAGGCCTGTTTGATGGTCAGTGATTCTTAGGAATTAAGCTACAAAGTTAATGTAGTTTTAATAATATACTAGAGTCTTTCTATTCATAGATTTACAATGCTGTTCTATATTTATTACCTTAAAACATACCCTTTTACAGAATGTTCTCATGAGTAATATATGCTAAATTGCTATTTCTTCTGACTTTGTCTTTAGCCAGTTTTTATTTCTACAAAGTGGTCACCAAAGTGGAATGGCTGGAAGCCAGGTTGTGAGCAATACAATCTTTTACAAAAAAAAAAAAAAAGGAGAAGAAGAAAATTAGATATGCTACTTGTATACAGTTTTATTTAGTCCTTTAAATTTTTAAAAATTTTTCTCTTTTGTGTATAGGTTTAACATACATATTTGTATAATACTACATGTTTATCATTTATAAGTATGTAAGTTGAAGTCCATTGAGGGTACCTGCTTAAGTATTTAATGTGAAGAGGTTTAAGGATGATTGATTTAAGGGTTTTCAGATATTGCATTCAAATTTCCACATTTTTTCACTTAAATGTATTTTTTAAATGTTATTTCCTTCCTTAAAAGACAATAAAAATGTTTGCTCGTCAGACAATTAGACTTGCCCTTTTTTTGCCTTTTCTTTGCTGGCCTAATACAACTTTTTAGCAAAAGTTGGATTTTTCCTTTGCAAATAATAAAATAAAAAATAATAATCAAGTATCATGAACTCTTGATGGCCTGAGTAATTTTTTTTTAAGGTCTTTTTTTTCAACATGATGTTGACTGATCTTTTTACTATGACCTGAAGTTCGTTTTTCAAGTTGTAAACCAGATTTTAATTTCTACTCTGAGTGCCTTGTGACCTAATGGAAGTTGAAAGGCTACCATGATTTGTTCCTTATTGGCCTTTTATTGAGTCAGCTAGTCCCCAAGACTTTCCACCCACTCTCACACAATGAATATACATTGTTAATCTAGCTGTAGACAATATTTGGTGCATATTATGGTTATTGTTGTTCCTGTTGATGTCATTTTTATTGCTATAGACTTTTGACTTATAATAATAATCACAAAATGAACAGAAGCCAGAGCTGTGTAACTAGAGACTTTTTCTTTTTAACAGCTATTGTTAGCTCTGGGGTGTAACGTGTAAGGTTCAAACCTTTTCCCCAAATAACATAATATAACTTGCTGGAGGCACGATGAGGCTCAAGAAAAGTTTTCCTTTATTTGGGATTTGTAATACAATAGCATTGTGTTTGTTTAAGGTGGGTAGGAAGTAGATGTGTTTATGAGTCCACTCTGAGTGTCAGGACTTCCTCTTTTTACTACTGTATAAGACAAAGCCTGACACATTGTAGGCATTTGGTAAAGAAGAAATGAATGAACAAAAATAAAAATAATTTTATTTAACAGAATTTCATAATAAAAACTAAAGCTCTTTTGAATCATTTAATACTATAGGAATCATTTAATACTATAGGCTTTGGTTATCGTTGAATGGTAAGAGTGCTGAATTCGGTACTGGGAATGGAAAATGTATCTACAGGGTAATATGTAAGACAAAGTAATTGCATATAGTGATATATTTTCTGGATATCATTTACTAAAACAATTTATATAAAAGAGGTTATTTTAAAAACAAACTATAGCATGTTGATATAAGCCAGATAAAATAATACAATGCTGTATCTTAAATTCAGATTTCTAGTTGGTCAACTATAAATTAAGTACATACTGAATAGTGCCAAAATGATACCATTGACCCAGTACCACAAAGGCACATGAATTATTTTTCTGTAAGCAGTGATAGGTAATGATGATCTGTATATGTTGTTTTGAACTTCTTCCCTTTGGGGCCAATGGCATATCTTTTGTAGATGCCTTAGTAGAATTAGGTTTACTCTGTGCTATATGAAAGCACAGAACATAGCTAACTTGGGCAGCCCGGGTAGCTCAGCGGTTTAGCGCTACCTTTAGCCCAGGCCTGATCCTGGAGACCCGGGATCGAGTCCCACGTCGAGCTCCCTGCATGGAGCCTGCTTCTCTCTCTGCCTGTGTCTCTGCCTCTCTCTCTGTCTCTCAGGAATAAATAAATAAAATCTTAAAAAAAAAAAGTTTATAGCTAACTTTTATCTCCAAAGACAGAAATGATCCTCTGGGCTCATTGGCACCACCTCCTAATTAATTGAGCTAATCTTGTATAGGTTGTATAAACCTGAACCAATAATAAATGGGCAATGAAAGAATCATGAGATCTATGTTTATGACTTGTGTAACTTATTCTTCTTTTAAATACTGATATCATAATATTGCTTATCTTGATAGAGGTAATTGAAGGTCAAGGCTATTACTAGAAGTTTTAAGGAATTAGGTCATCACAGTTTACTCACACCTTAATTTATTTATTTTAAAGATGTTATTTATTTGACAGGGCCATGCATAAGCAGTGGGGAGGGCCAGAAAAGGAAGAAGAAGCAGACTGCCTCCTGAGCAGGGAGCCCAATTCAAGTTTCTACCTCAGGACCCTGAGATCATGATCTGAGATCAAGGCAGATACTTAACTGACTGAGCCACCCTGGTGCCCCTCACACCTTTATTCTTATTTTTGACTTTAGTCATTGTAAATGAAGTTCCTTAGGCTTATTTAGATTCTTTAACTTGGACTTTTATTATTCTTCACTGCTCTCAGGACCCTGACCATAAAGCCTGATGAGTTTCTGGGTTTATCTCTTGAGAAATTATATTACGAAGAAAAACCAAACTAAACATGATTGCTCTTAGAATCTAGGTATTTCTGGTGCTTTCATTATTATCTTTATTTTTCTTTTGTGAAACTCTGTGCGGTTTTATTATTACTATTACCATAAAATTTTGCAACTTTAGGTCCAAAAGTGGGAGCCATCTCAAGCTTGATCTAAATAAAATGGAGTCTGTTCAAAGAGGTACATCCTTTACCACAAAGTAGTTATGTATTATCTTTAAAAATCACAGCATCTTACATTTGGGGATTTGTAATAGATTTTGGCAAGATTAACCACTTTTTTTCTAGTACAAATCTTATGTGAAAAAAATATATATACAGGGTGGAGGGCAGATATGCAGTCTCTTCACTTTTCTCAGTGAACCTATACCATATATGAGCATTTAAAAATTGGTGTTACAATGAAAGCTTTAGACAACGTTTTTCTGAATATAAAATCCAATGATTAACTTGATATCTTCAGTCATATGTATCAGTTTTTTTTTTTTTTTTGGTTGCATGCTAAAGAGCTCAGATATTGTTTTCAAGTCTGCATACCAAGGTAATATACACTAACTTTTGAAGTTAAAGGTGAATTTTTTAAAAAACTGAATTTCATTCCCTTCTAAATTTTTCTCATTTTCTAAAATAGTTTTTTATCAAGTAAAACAAACATTAAAATTTAAAAATTCCTTTTATATTGAAGTAAGACATGTTTAGAATATAAATGGTATTGAACCATATACATTAAAATATGGTGTTGATATTTTTAGTAAACAAAAATATAGATAAGCTAAATGGGTAGTTATTTTGATAGGGTCAAAGATTAATTATGTTTATTTGAAAACTGCTTATAATATTACTTTAGATGTATGAAGCAACAAACAAACAAAAATAAAATTAGATTCTTTGTGCGGATCTATTCTTAGAGGAAATGTGTATTTTTCCAGGATTTTTAAATGTTTATAACTTGGATGTCTCCCAGTATTCACCCTTTTTCCATCCCTGGAGCATCAATCACTTTCCACATGGCACCTGGACCTGAAATGGTGCTTCAAATTAATACATGTTAAAAATAAAAATTTTAAATTTAAAAAAGTCACCCAAATGCTTCTTACTTTGTAATAAGAGATACAAAAAGAGAAAGATCCTTATATGCTGTATGATTTTTCTCTCTAATCTGACTCAGCCCTGCCAGGACTACATTAAAACCTTCACATTCATTGTAACTGGCGAGTTGCTCACTTTGGTGATGTAGCTATGTGGTTTTTCACCCTTTCTCTGATAACAATTGTGATTTAATTTTCCAAAGATGTTACTATTTAGTAAGCCTAAATGATTTCTAAAAATAAATGATATATTTTTACTTCCCAATTTTAATGAAACATTTGGGAAAGCAGAATTATTCAAACCCACTATCCACGTTCCATTTTTTGAAGATCATATTTTTTTTCACATGAACTTGCTTCCTTTTATTTATTGGTTTAAGGAATAAGCCTATGCAATAAGATTTTATCTTCTCTCTTATGTAGAATTCATCTGCTTAATTTTCATATTCCTACTAGAAACAAAGATGAGAATCACACTAAAATTGGCTCACATTTCTTATCATTGAATCTCAGGTCTTCTTCTGCGTTGATCCTCAGGAAAATAATCAAAGCTGCGGTACTACAGATTAACTGCTTAATAAAAACATTGTTTCATAAAGCTATTTTTGATCATATGAACGTTTAGTATATTGAATGGTTTCTCTTTGAAGTTAGTAAAGCCCAGCAGTGCCTTTATAGATAATGATAAAACTGATGTTAAAAATAATAAAATGCCTTGAGAATGTGACAAGTGTTAATACTAAATAGAAAAATTGATATTTATTGAGTGCTTGCCATTTGGCAAATTCTTTTACATATATTATTGTACTTATTTTTTATAATACTGTTTCAAAGTTAATGTTAGAGTCTGTGACTTTACATACGAGGAAAGTAATAACCATAAAGGTTATATAATTTTTTCCAAGTCATATAGCCAGGAAGTAAGAGGCAGGACCAAGATTCAAATCTTGAATTGTTATGCTACATGGTCCATGCTGTGCTCTTTCCATTGTATTATGCTCTCTGTGGATTTGATTTGGAAATCATCTAGTTCAAACCCTTTATGTTTACATATGAAGAAACTGAGGCACAGACTGCTATCATGACTTATCCAGAAGCTGGGGCTCTGAGACAATTTTCTATTTAGCTGCTACTGGATAACTGGAAGCAAAGTGCAGGGACTGAGTGAACGAATGGATGGACAGAGTATGTTGTTGGGAGGCATACAATCAATAGAGCACTAAACCAGGAGCCAGGAAATGAGGCTCTCAGCCTGTTCTTTTATGACCCATGTGACCTTAAGCCTGTTGTGTTACTTCTTTGTGGATCTGATTCTCCATTTCTATCATGGGAGTCACAGTGAGCTTCCTGCCTTAGAGAGCTGGTACAAACTCAAGTGAGGCAACATATTTGAAAATTACTTTGCAAATTGTGGAACATTTTATAATCTAAACCATTTAAGATGCCCAGTAATGTGCATTTAAGAGTACATAGTTTCAAACACACATAAAATGCAATACACTTTACTGTGTAAGCCGTTTAGGAAAATGATATGTGATATACCAATTAGTCTTCACTGGGCCAAAAAACTGTGGCTGGCTGCTGCCCAAGTCAAGTCCAATTTGGTTACCAGATGACAGAAGGTGATGAAGGAGCATCCCCAAAAGTTAAGAATACCTAGCCCCTGTTAGACAACTTCCATTTTTGGCTGAATCATGAGGCTGAAATTCTAGTTTGAAGGGAGTAACCTGGGTTCTCCTATACCAGTTTTGGTGCATTTGTGCAAAAGAAGAATAAAAAGTTTTCTTATCAGTGCCGCTAACTGTTCTTAATGTGGATCTTCAAAGAGCAGTTAATTTAGCTAATTTATTTGTTTTATTTTTTATTTTTTGTCAGAATCTTTACAATTCTGGAAACAGGAGACAATGGAGCAACAAATGTAGAAGAGGTAAAGTTAAGTGATTTGACCAAGAATGGAACATGAGACAATTAAAGACTAACATCCAGTGAAGACTAGACAATTAAGGGCCAAAGTAGAATTTATTCACTTTCAGTTTAATGAATAATGCATTGTTTCTTTAAAAGAACATGCAGGTCTAGGAAGATGATGTTTTATGAAATTCCCAGAACACTAAACTTAAGCTTTGAAGATAACATCCTGCCTTAGAATAACTCTTATTTCAAAGGTTTACCATGCTTTAATCTCATTTTTCCTTTTAGGGTAATCCTTAGGAAGCAGGCCAGGCAGGTGGCACCATTGGTGTTATCCAAGATGTTGGGATTCCGAGAGGCTGTGTGTTCTGTGCAATAGTGTAGAGGCAGCAGGTGTCAGAGCGTGGTAATTTTAAGTCCTAACAACTACTCCATGCCACTTCTCTAAGGAAGGGAGAATTAAAAACTGACCTTTCTGTCTTCAACATGGAGATCATATTGATAAATCTAGTGACTACTTTGTGGGTTGCAGGCTGAAGATAAAATACTTTTTAAAGTGAAAACCAAATTAAAATAGTTTACCAGTTAGTTTTTATCTCAGATTCAAGCCTCAAACCCCTCTGCCCCCCTTTGAAGCAAAAGGACATTTTTAAAGAGGGAAAACAGGGGGGCACCTGGCTGGCTAGGTCGGTGGGGGTAGCGTATGACCCTTGGTCTCGGGGTTGTGAGTTTGAGCCCCCTGTTGGATGTAAAGATCACTTAAAAATAAAATCTTTAAAAAAAGAAAAAATAAAAGGGGAAAATAGGAAGTAAAAAGTGTAATTCTTCCCAGCTCAGACTGCAAATAGTCTGTCTTCTAACCTAGAGTATCTTCATGTCCCCTCTTGTCTAGCAGGATTGTAGAGAGTGTTGTTTTTGAAGTTCCATCAATCTATTAAACATTAGACAGAAGGTTTTAGGAAACAGGCCATGTGTATTGTGACGTACGGTCCTGGAAAGAAAAATGATCAATCTGTGTATTTGCCTTTTAACTAGTTGTAGACAAGTTGGCCACGTCCTTGGCACATTAATGAATCCTGTCATAACTCATCTCCACTGCTCTCTTATTCTATGAATTCAGATCTGTGTTTGGCAATAAAAATAAAGTCACTGATTTAAGTTTCTACTTCCACGCTAGGGCTCATGGTCCCTAATAATCAAGAGGCGGACGACCATAAGGAAAAGAATGAGTTCTCTGATGTGATTTGTATCATACAACTTGAACTAAATCTTAAAAAGGAATTTTCTGTGTAGCCACAGAGATTTATTCTGGTCAGTGTTTTCTTCCAGCTAGTATGTGATCCTCCACCTCTAGTGAACTAGTTTTCCTTCTTCTAAAAAAAAAAGTCATAGACATGGGAAGGAAATACAGGGAGCTTTTCCAGTTTGTGAGGAAACGGTTGGAAATATGGCTCACAAGGCACAACTGCATCCCCCCCCCCGCCCCCACAGTCTCTCTCCATTGAAGGACCTTTCTTGAAAATAGGTCTACTTTTCTTAGCATCTGGTCTCTTTTATCTGGCACATTGGTTCCTGGCTCCTTTTTTTTTTTTTATCTAGGGCAGCCTATTTATAAATCAAGTATAACCACTCAGAATCTCCCAATTAGTAGCCCCAATCTCATATTTATTATTAGTCTTTAGAATATGTACAAATTGTCCCTAATCACATGTGTTAAGAATTGAAAGGCCTTTTTCATTCATGTCAAAAGAAAAAGGATAAACAGAGCATTTAAAGAATAAGCTCTATATACTATTATTTTGAAGGGGCATATATGTCTACACTCTGAAATATATGTGTTCCTTCAAAAAAGATATTTTCCCGCATTACAAAAGTATTCTGTATTGCTTTTTAATTTGGATTCTGATATTTTATTCTATCACTGTGAATCAGTAGCAAAAGGATCCCATCAATAATCAATTTGACTGACGTTCAGTTTTATATTCCTGTACTGTGAGTTGCAAAATATTTTGTGTTCTTACATGACCACATTTCTGTTGTCATTTTTTGGTCTTAAGGGTTGTCCCCTCTCAGACAATTTTTATTAGTTGATTGTTTCAAGAGCTGTTTATTAGAATGCTACTATGTGTCATATATAGTGCCCTAGTTATGGTAGGTAAAAATTCTTCCCCTCTATTTTTTTTAAGATTTTATTTATTTATCATGAGAGACACACAGAGAGAGGCAGAGACACAGGCAGAAGGAGACGCAGGCTCCATGCAGGGAACCCGATGTGGGACTTGATCCTGGGACTCCAGGATCAGGCCCTGGGCCAAAGGTAGGCGCTAAACCACTGAGCCACCTGGGGGGTGCCCAGTTCTTACACTCTATTAGGGAGCAACAATATATTGTGTTTCATTGATTCCAAAATGTATACATGTTCCCATTTAAATGTATCTGCAACTAGGATGCATCTTGTAATTGATGTTTGACAGTCACTACTGGCCAGGGGGCGACAGTGAAATGGATGCCATTGCCTGCTGATGCATGAATAGCAAAAGCACCAGAATCAAAACTTGCTGACTTGGTGTCAGTGGCTACAAAGAAATTGCATACGAGGGTGGACTGGTCTAATTCCTAGAAACAAAAGGTTTTGAGCAGAGGCTGGAAGGGGTGGGTTATCATGTGGTTTAGCAGTGTTCCCAAAAGGGAGGCTTTAGTTGTGTTTCTCCTGACATATTGGGTAAGAATTCTCTGACCTGATGGAGGATGGCAAAAAGAATCTTTTTCTTCTCTAATTCTAAAGCAGTGAAAAAATAAAAATATATTAATATTTCCTTTTCTTAAGATTTTATTTATTTATGCAGAGAGACAGAGAGAGAGGCAGAGACACAGGCAGAGGGAGAAGCAGGCTCCATGCAGGGAGCCTGACGTGAGACTAGATCCTGGGACTCTGGGATCACAACCTGAGCTGAAGGCAGACGCTCAACCGCTGAGCCATCAGGCATCTCATCTCTAAATTATTGTTTCAATACGTTATCTTACTGTTCTGGCTAAGCATGCAAACCCAGAGTCCCTAGTTCCTCACACTTCAGAATTACTCCATGATGGAGATATTCCCCAAAGGGAAATTTAACTTTTTACACACATACACTGAGTATTTCCACTGAGAGCACACCAGTATTTTCACTAAGTATATATTTTCACTGAGACCATACCAGAGCATTCAGATAAAAATAATTTAGTAAAAAATACACAAACAAGACCTTGTTGTTAGAAGAAAGTTGACCAAAAGATTCAATTTGTTTTGGCTGGTAGATTATTCTAAAACTTTGCAAATTGAATTGTTATCAAATGTCAGAGGGTAACTCTATTTTCTTGCACCAATCTGCAGTCTATGCAATGAGTCTCTACAATTTTTGTGGATGCTCAAAAGTAATCTAAACTGAAAGCATATTTTCAAATATACTGGCTTAAGACAATATATAGACTTTATTTCTTAGTGAAGCCCAAAGTTATTTTATTTCCCTAAAGTCTTTATGTTTTTATGATGGGAAGCTTAACATGTTACCTTTTTCCCCCCCTTCAAATTCTCTTTTTTAAAATGTGTTTGGAGGACTGAAGCAGCAAGCAAGCTTTCTCTCCAGAGAAAACAAACTTTGCTACTCACTGCTGATGGCTTATTTATTTCAGCCTTGGTGTGCAATCTCATTGGCACTTAAATAATGATCCTGTCTTTAAATGTATGGCTTTCAAGTCTTTATTTTGTGCATTAAACTCACAGTTTTGTTTTATCCTTGACATTGCCATTGATTTGGTAAGGAGAACTTTTTTTTTTTTTTAATAAAACAAACAAAATCCTACTTTTAGTAAATTCTGCAAGCTGTCTCCACTGCCCACTGTGACATTATCAAGTGATAAAACCCAGAACCTTCTAAAAAGCAGAATTTACCTTATAAAACTAAAAAACAAAACAACACACAAAGGCTTTCCGCAATCACTTCATTGAACATAGTATAACACCCAGACTCATTCTGTAAAAGTCTTCTTTTAAAGCTGGTATTTATTATGTGATTAGGCAAGCCACTTCTTTTTCTTGCATTTTTGAGACAGCTACAAGATGTGTTGAAAAATGTGGATTTTGAAATTAGTAAAAGTAGGGTTCAAGCTCTGGTTACGTTATTTACCATTACTTACCTTAAAATACTTATTCTTTGGCTTATATACCATAAAATGGGGTTAATGGTGAAAGTTAAATAACAGTGGACAGCCCATAGCAGATACTGAGTAAATGTTTTCATTTACCTTCTCCTTTCAGTTTTCTATAATTAAATAAAATGTTTGAGCATTATAATCCCCATGAAAAATTAATTTTCTTCCCATTAATTGAAATAATTTAAGTAATGGAAACTGGTGGAATATGGTAATTTAATAGAAAATTATGTTAAGAGTGGCAAAATAAACACAAGCACATTTCAATTAAAGGATAAAGAATTTGGAATGATTATGCAAATTGTAGCTTAATATCAGCGCCCAATCATCTAGTAGCTAGCAGCTCCTTAATCAATTTCTCTTCAAATCCTATTTAAATGCCTCTGAAAACACAGAAAAAAGTGACATCAGCACCAAAAATGAAGACTTACAGCTAAGCTAGGAAAATAATTTTGAAGAGATTTTCATCAACCTAAAGCCAATGATGCTGCACTGGGGGTAAGCCAGGGATTTGCAAGAGCTTTTTATTATGGAGCTTGAAAAATGGAAGGAAAGCATTTTTTCCTTCTTGTTGCTCTCTGCCTCCTGGATGAGTCATGGGATATATTGGCATGTAATTAGAAACAGTATAATTGGCCCAAAATCTGAAACCAATGAAGGGACCAAGTAATGATGGAGCATTACTCGGCTGTCGATGTCATATTGCCATATTGCTAGTGAGATAGTTGCATTTGATTATTAGGAGCCAAGTTACTGCAATTTTCCTTGGGATTGAATCCTGTCTCCGTTACTCACCAAACCAGGTATCCTTAGTACGCAGTTCCTCATCTCTGAAATAGAGATTAAAGGCAAGTGATGTCATGAGTTTTTTTTAAGCGTAAGTGATATATGTAAAAAGTGCTTCTCTCAGCATCTGACACAGATTAAGGCCTCTATAAATTTGAAAAGTAGTTGTTTTCTTTGAAAATACAAGAAATATTCATGATATAAAATTAAATAGACTACATTGATGTGTCGGAGTGTGTGTGTGTGTGTGTGTGTGTGTGTGTAAAATAACCTCACACATGCATGCGCATATGCACACATCAGAATCTTAACAGTGTTTATTTTAGGCAGTAGAATTATGAGTCATTCTTCTTTGTAATTCTGCATATTTCTAAAATTGTCGATAAGAAATGTATATTACTTTTAGCATCAAAAAGCCCAAATTAATGTATAAAAGTTTCAAAATATAGTTGATTTTATACAAGGCCTACCTGACTCATAGTAGTCCCTGAACAAATATTTGTACGATGAGTGGATAAATGAATGAATGAGAGCTAGTTAATTCTGTGTCCTCAAGTAACCCTGATAATCCTCCTAAAGCATGACTTTCATCCAGAAAATCTGCTCACAGACTTTCAAAGACTCCCTTGAAACCAAGAAAATGAGTCCAGACTCTTCCAAGAATAGCATGCGAGGTTCTACACGACCTGACTGAAAAATCACCTTTCCTTTTTCCTTCCAACTGTTTCACCTCATTTCCACGTGCTACATCTCAGCTACACAGTTCACCTCTTCCAATCACAAGGTACCTCTGTCATCCTGATTTCATTCCTCCTATCACCCAGACGTCCCTATCAACATTCTTCCATTTTGAGGCCCAGGTCAATGAGTTATGCCCAAATCCAGAGCAGAATTCATATTATTCCTTGTCAGGTTTCCACAGAAATGTATTTGTACATTTCAAACACCATCTGTTCAAGTTTAGCTACATTATTCCCCCCCACCCCTTTTACCCAAAAGTAGAAAACGTGTTTCCTCTTAACCTATTGGGACAGAAGTTGAAAGGGTACTTCACTTGGTACATAAAATCTCCTGTTGAAAACCATTTTATTTTGTGAAAACATGTACATAGTGACAATTACAAAGGTACAAATGAATATGGAGTGAGTATATAAGTAAAATTCTGACACCCCCAAACCCTTGTTCCTTAGTACAGAAGATTTTACCCATTTTTTCCAGAGATATTCTATGCCTCTAAAAGAATGTACATATTTCTTTATTTTCAACATATAGGTAACATTCTGCTTGCACTTTGATTTTTAGACTTAACAGTATATTTGGGAGAGTGTTCTATATAAGTATGCTTCCTTTTTTATGGCTGCATAGCATTTAATTGTATAAATATACCAAAAAACCGTTAACCAATTCTTTTGATAGTTATTTAGACTATATTCACTCCTTTGCAATTATGATGTGACAATAAATAACCCAGCATATATGCCATTTCACACATATGAAATATATCTGTAGGATAGATTCCTAAATGTGAAATATTCATATGCACTTTGAATTTGCATGAACTGCAGAATCAGCTTCCTTAGTTTCAAAACAACCCTGTTTCCATTTTATTAGGATCCTTTAAGTTAGGGATTAATTTAAGGATATTTTATATATATATATATATATATATATATATATATATGATATTACATTGTTCTAAGTAAAAATTATATGTGTTCTACATTTGTTTAAGTCTATATATTCTTTTTCTTATAAATCTTGCATATTCCTACATATATAATTTTTTGTTACAATTTTAAGTGTGGTTTTACTTCCACTGTATTTTCTAACTGATTGGTATTTGTATAGATTAAAGTTACTGATTTTAATGTATTTTAGTTCCAATGACTTAGTGAGTTCTTATTTCTATTTTTACTTTTTTTAAGAAACAACTATATCATCTACAGTCTTTATTTCACTTTTTTTTAAAAAAAGATTTTATTTATTTATTCATGAGAGACACAGAGAGAGGGGGAGCAGAGACACAGGCAGAGGGAGAAGTAGGCTCCCTGCAGGGAGCCCGACGTTGGACTCGATCCCAGGTCTCCAGGATCATGCCCTGGGCCGAAGGTGGCGCTAAACCGCTGAGCCACCAGGGCTGCCCTCACTTTTTTTTTTTAACCTAATTTTCTGGCTAGTACTTCTAGAATGTGGTTAAGTAATAATAGTATAGCAACTTTAAAAAAAAAAAAAAAAGAAAAAGAAAAAGAAAAGAAAACCTGTTTTCTTCCTGGCATTAATGGAAATGCTTCTAATATTTCTCACCAATGATCATCTTAATGCTGGTACATGAGTAATATATATTCATATTTTATTATTTTTTGTACTATCATATCTTTCCAAAGCTTTATTGAAATATATTTAATGTACTATAAGTTATAGTTGACCCTGGAACAGCCTGGGTCCACTTACATGCAGATTTTTTGCAGTACTATAAGACTGTAAGTTTCTTTTCTCTTGATTTTTAAGTAATGTTTTCTTTTCTCTAGCTTACTTTATTGTAAGAATATAGTATATAATAGATATACAAAATATGTGTTAATTGACTTTATGTTATTGGTAAGGCTTCTGGTCAATGGTAGGCTATTAATAAAGTTTTGGGGAGTCAAAAGCTCTAACAGACTTTTGACGGTTCAAGGGGTCAGCATCCCTGACCTTCACATTGTTCAAGGTCAACCATACCTATATTTAAAGTATATATGCGTGTAATTGTGGATCTCCCACAATCAGTTTTAGAACGGGACCCAAAAAAGCAAGTATATACCCTTTAGCAGTCACTGACTCCCCACCCCCACTCTCCCTCCAGCCTTAAGCAACCACTAATCTATTCTCTCAATAGATGCCTATCCTGGAATTTTATATAAACGGAATCATACCATATGTGATCCTTTGTGATTGGCTTATTTCATGTAGCATAATGTTTTCAAGGTTTATGTGTCACAGCATCTATTAGTATTTCCTTTTTGTGATTGATTTATATCCCATCATAGGGATATACTACATTTCATTTGTCCATTCATTAGTTAATAGACATATGAGTTTCCACCTTTTGGTTAGTATGATTAATGCTGTTATAAACATTGGTGTACAAGTTTTTGCATGGAGTGTATATGTGGGCATGAAATTGCTAAGTCCTAAGAGCACTTTATGTCTTACCAACTGAAGAACTACCAGACTGCTTTCCAGAATCACTACACCCTTTTACAATCCCACCAACAGAATACGAGAGTTCTGACTTCTTCACATCCTTACCAGAAATTGTTATCTGAACTTTTTTTCTTGTCATCTTAGTAGATACAGTATCTCACTCTGGTTTCAATTTTCATTCCCGATGGCTGATGCTGTTGAGCATCTTTTCAAGTGCTTATTGACCATTTGTATATCATTTGGAGAAAAGCCTATTTAGATGCTTTCTCCATTTTGTAATTGAGAAATTTGTCCTTATTGAGTTGTAAGAGTCCTTTATTCTAGATATAAGTCCATTATCAAGTACATTATTTGCATATGTATTATTATAAGTTACATTTAAAAAACTTTTTTCAGCCATTCTGTGGCTTGAATTTTCACTTTCTTAGTGCTGTGTTTTGAAACACAAAAGTTTTAAATTTGCTGTAGTCCAATTTGTCTATTTTTATTTTGTTACTAAATGCTTTTAGTGTTGTATCTAAGAAATGATCAACAATAAAAAACTCCCAAACAGCCCTGTTTAAAAAACAAAGTTCTCAAATAGACATTTGAGGAAATAGAGAACCCCAGTGTGAGTGCCTGACATTAAGCTTTGGGTTGCCAGTGCATCCATTTCAAAGACAACTATCTCAAACACATTTCCAGGTGTATGACTCAGCTACTAATAAAACAACTAGATAAGAAACCAGGCCACTCCACCCATGAGGTTTCTTTTTTAGAAAGCAGTGGGTAACCTAGATAACTTGCTGCATGATTGACCCCACATTTCCCTTCCCACACCCTCATACCATTTCTTACATTTTCTTATTTTTTATTTTATTTTATTTTATTTTATTTATTTTATTTTATTTTTATTTTATTTTATTACTTTATTTTATTTTACTTTATTTTATTTTTAAGATTTATTTATTCATGAGAGACAGAGAGAGAGGCAGAAACACAGGCAGAGGGAGAAGCAGGTTTCCTGCAGGGAGCCTGATGTGGGACTCAATTCTGCACCCTGGGATCATACCCCAAGCCGAAGGCAGACACTCAACTGCTGAGCCACCCAGGCATCCCTTTATTTTATTTTTAAAAGTTTATTTATTTTAGAGAGAGAGCAGGAGAGAGTGAGTGAAATGAGCAGGAGGGGAAGAGGGAAAAGGAGCAAGAATCTCAAGCAGACTTCCCACTCTGCTCAGAGCCTGACTTGGGGCTTGTTCTTATGACCCTGAGATCATGACCTCAGAGCCAAAACCAAAAGTTGGATGATTAACTGACTGTGCTACCCAGGCACCCCTATTCATGTCTTATATTTTAAATATGCCAATGAAGAGTGAGTGGATCTGCAAAATCCTAAGCACACTTCCTTCAGTCTTCAATAAGAGCAAAGTCCAAGACTATTCTGTCTCTTTTTCTCGGTTTTTCTATCTGTCTCTTTCCATGACCTCATTGTGTAGTCTTGGGTATACCATGTACTCTCCAGGACTTGTGAGTGATCTTCCCCTCCACCCACAAAATTCTCTGATGGTTGTTGTTGAGATGGCTTCTTCCTAAGAACTGCCAGGGCCAGTCCAACTGCAACACTGTGCTGGTCAGGGAGAAGTCTATGGGAGGCCTCACCTCTAGTAGTACAGGCCAAGGTGAGTGCCTGAGGCATGCCTAGCTGAGAGCATTGCTATCAATAGGCTGGGAGCAACCAAAAACAGACCAATAAGCACATAAAAAGATGCTCAATATCATTAGTCATTGGGCAAATGAAAATCAAAACTACAATGAGGTATTATACACCAGTTGGGATGGCTACAATTACAAAAAATAAAAATAAAACCAAAATAGACAATAACAGGCTTTGGTGAAAAAGTGGAAAAAATTGGAGCCTTGTACACTGTTGATGGGAATGTAAGGTGGTGTAACCCACTGTGGTAGACATTTTGGTGATTTCTCAAAAAATTATTCACAAAATTTCCATATGACCCTGCTTATTCTACTTCTAGGTATATACAAAAGAATTGAAAACAAGAACTCCAACAGATATTTGGACACTAGTATTCATAGCAGCACTATTCACAATAGCCAAAAGGTGTAAACAACCCACGTGTCCATCAATATAGATGAATGGATAAATGAAATGTAGTAAATATATCATGGAATTTTACTCAGCCACAAAAAGAAGTGATATTTTTATATATGCTACAACATGAATGAACTTTAAAAACATTATGCTCAGTGAAATAATGCAGACACAGAAGGCCAAATATTATATAGTTCCACTTTTATGAGGTCCCTAGAATAGACAAATTCATAGAAAGAATAGAGAATACTAGGAGCTGAGAATGGGGAATTGTTATTATTTAATGGGTAAAGAGTTTTTGATGATGATAATAAAAAAGTTTCAGTCCAATCTGGATGCCTTTTATTTTCTTGCCTAATTATTCTGGTAAGAACCTCCAGAAATATGTTATAGAAGTGGTAAGAGAGGACATCCTTGTCTTATTCCTAATCTTAGGGGGAAAGTATCCAATCTTTTACTATAAAGTAAGCTGTTAGCTATGGGTCTCTGTTAGATGCTTTTTAAATCAGATGCAGGATGTTCCCTTCTTATTGAGTGTTTTTACCACAAAGTGTTGGATTTTTTTTCAAATGCTCTGCCTGCAGTTCTTAAGATGATTACAAGCTGTTGTTTTTCCTTTCTATCATTCTGTTGGCATGGGTGGATTATATTAATTGCTTTTCAGATATTAAACCAACCTTGCATTGTTGGAGTAAATATTTGGTTAAGGTGTATAATCCTTTTTTACATGTTGCTGGATTCATTTTGTTAGTATTTGCTGAAGATTGGGCCACTGAATTTTTGAAGTTGCATTTTTAGTATCTATGTAGATGATGGATTTCTTCTTTGAGCTCTTAATATGGTGAATTATATTAATTTCTTAACATTCAAACATCCATTTGATAGTGATATATTATCTTAATATTCAGTTGGGGTCTGTGCTAGTATTTTACTTAGTATTTTTGTCTATCAAAATTCATAAGCCAAGTCAGTAATTTTTTGCATTGAATTTTTCAGTATTCTTCACTTTATATTAACTACATTTAGAAATGTGCAACCCTTTGTGTTGTTTATTTTCTTTTTCTTGACTCTAGAGCAGCTTAAGTAGTATTGAAGGTTTTTGTTTCTTAATATGTTTGTGTAGATTCACCTATGAAAGTTGCTTGTGTTGGTCCTTTTGGTGTAGGTATTTGTAGTTGTGGGCAACAGAAGTTTATAGCTAATAACCTAGGTTTTTATGAATATTTCTTTCTCATCAACTAAGCTTAAATATAATACTGTATAATCTGTTTTGCATAACTATAGACCCTTTGCAAATATCTATCATAATTTCTTTGTAATAAAAATTACAAAATACATTTATTTTTATTTAGAGTTGATACTATTTAGGTAGTCACTGCTACAATTTTTGTCTCATTATTTGTTAATAGTGACAGCTGCATGCAGCTTGTTAGTTTCAAGCTGGAGTTTAGCATATATTAGTAATAGAGGCCATATGAAGAACTCCCACGAATCCAGGATATTGCCTTTCTCCAATTCACACACCTCCAACTTAAGCAAAGATTATCTCCACAAGCCATTCAGGAAAAGCCACATGGCTCTGAAAATTACTCAATACTGATGAAGAAGCCCTGTGTTGTTGTTCATGTATAAATTAAATTCTTAAATTGGGCTTCAGATTGAGAACAAAGAATCAAAATTATAATGCCAATGAAATAATTTTAAATGAAGAATAAAGACGTAAATGTTCCTTGCATTTGTAATTTAGAGGAGCAGTTGAGGGGGAGCAAGGTATTACCACCCCTCTTTGGCAAATTGATTCTTTTAAGCTGGTTATGTCTAAGAAATAGCAGATACAGGTGAAGTTCAGAGAACAGAGTGGAAGTTACTTTTGTAAGAGACATTTCATGCATAAGGGAAATCTACATTTGTAAGAGTCTCCCTGACTGTACCAGTGAGAAGAGGATGACAAAATATATATATATATATATATATATATATATATATATATATATATATATATATATATATGGCTTATATAACATTTTTCTGGAGGTTCTAACTAGGATAACTAGGCAATAAAACAAGAAGCATCCAGATTGGAATAAAGCTTTTTCATTATCTCCAACAGTAGAGTCAATAAGCCATGACTTAAATCAACATAACAACCTTACCCTTGTTTCCTCTGCTTTTTCTGGTAATCCCTTATAACTGGCATCTCATCCACTCCCCAACATGCTCTTTATTCTTTGGCTGAAGATGGTATTTAAGGTGATGGCTTTGGCCATTTTGGAGAATTACTCAGTTTTTTGGGGGTCTCGCCCATGTATATACAGAAGGTATACCTATTATTAAACTTTGTTTCTCTTCTATTAATCTCTCTTGTGAATTTAATTATTAGATCAGGCAAAAGAACCCAGAAGGATAGAGGAAGGATTTGTCCTGTTCACAATATTTTGGAAGATCAAAGTGATTTCCTTCCTAAAAACTAATTTAAGACCAATTCCTGGAAGAGCCTGTTCATATTTCTATGAGGTTATAAAATGTTGAGCCTTAAAATTCTGTAATTTTCTAAATATTTTTCTAATAGTTTTGATTCATGCTTAATTTATTTTTTTTAAAAATTATCATTTTATCCAGCATGTAGCCTCAACATTTAGAAGTCAGATTCTCATTAAGGACATACATGGTGATTTACAAAAGCAGCGTCATCAAATGTCTAAGAAAAGTAACCCAGTAACCCAGGCATTCAACAAGACTTCAAAGAATACAAGCGAGTGTTTCTAGAGCAGCCTTGGCTTTCTGGCTTCTGATAAAAGTTTGACAGAAGCACAGAAAGGAAACCAGGATTTCACTCAAAGACTGGGGATAGGAGGCTACTGGGTGGCTCAGTCAGTTAAGCATCTGCCTTCAATTCAGGTCATGACCCCAGAGTCCTGGGATCGAGTCCCACTTCGGGCATCCTGCTGAGGAAGAGTCTGCTTCTCCCTCTGTCTCTGCCTGTCACCCTCCCTGCTTGTGCTTGCTCTCTCTCTGTCTCTCTCTCGCTCTCTGTCAAATAAATAAATAAATAAATAAAATCTTAAAAAAAAAAAAAAAAAAAGACTGGTGATTGGAAAGAAGAAGCCAGAAAATTAAATCAGGCAAGTCCAGAAGAAAATAATTGGATGTAAATATTCTGATCTGGGTGGCACCATGAGATACTGGAGGTGCAGATGTGGTATTTCTTGATAGGTTGAGTCAAATTCTGAATGATTAGGGAAGTGAAATATGTACATAAGAAATCAATGATAAAAAGTTGAAACTTGGTGACTTTTGGTATCTATTCTCCCCCACCATTTTCAGCATTTTCTTTCTTTCTTTCTTTCTTTCTTTCTTTCTTTCTTTCTTTCTTTCTTTCTTTCTTCTTTCCTTTTCTTTTTTCTTTTCTTTTCTTTTCTTTTCATGATTTTTAAAATTTTTATTAGAGCATGAGCAGGGAGTAGGGGCCAAGGGAGATGGAAAAACAGATTCTACACTAAGCAGGAAGCCTGATGGGTTGCAGGGCTCCATCCCAGGACCCTGAGATCATAACATGACCCAAAGGCAGACACTTCACCAGCTGAGCCTCATAGGTGCCCCTTCAGCCTTTTCTTTTACTGAGTTTTCTCAATCATATATCCTAGTGGTTGCCCTTAACACTTTAAAACATTTAGTTGAATTTTATTTCCTTAATTAATGTGACTTCAAATCATTTTCCTAAACAAGACACTTAACATGTGCTTACTTCTCCACTTCCTTGTCACAACTTATCCTCCCCACCCATGCTGTTCACCTCCTGAATCGGTACAGTCTAGATTTTAATTATGTATTATTGTTTCAGTTTTATGATTGAAATGAATTTAAATTGTCTACAACTGTGTCCTTTGTTTCTATAATCCAAAGTTTCCTCCTGGCTTCATTTTTTGTTGTGTTGTAGTATATTCTGAAGTAATTCTTTTAAAATGTTTTCTGGGGTGAGCTATGCTCTGAATTATTGCAATATTAAAAAATTCTTTTTTCTCTCATATTTGAATGATAGCTTTAGCTATGTATTGAGTTGCAAGGTCAAAGCCATTTCTTGTCAGAACTTTTATTCTAATATGGTTTACTAGGTTCTTTTTTAACATTGTGAATTCTGTTTCCAATCTTATTCTCACTTTTTCTGCAGATAATTTTTTCTTTCTTTCTTCCAAGATGCTTTCAGTGCTTTGTCTTTATTCTTGCTGTATTGAGATTTCATTATGTGTATCGCTAGGAGTGAATCTTTTCTATTTATTGAGCTTAGCACTTGATAGATTCATATACTCTAAAGATTGGTATATTTATTTAGGTCAGACATACAGCTTTCTAAATGTTTTTGATGTGTCCTTCACTCCATTTTTTTTGTTTTTACCTGCTGGAGCTACAAATCAAAAGACATTAGCACTTCTGGTTTTATCCTCTTAGTTTAAAATTTGTCTTTTATATTAGCAATTTCTTCGTGTATATTTTCCTATTTCTTGGAGAATTCATCAGATTAATCTTTCCATTTCACAAATTACTTTTTGATTGTAGCTGGATGTGAGGTAGTTGGGTTTTGTTTGTTGTTTTCTTTCACTATTTTTCATTTCCAGAATTTCTAGTTGAGTTTTTCATTCTTGTTATATCATCTCATATTTTTATAATTACATTTATTGTAATAACTTAAATTCCCTCTCCCCTTTACGTTATTAACTGTTCCATCAAGTCTTAGCTCTTCAACTTTTTAAATTAGGTACTAATTTGGGAGTGTTCTTTTTCCTCAAATGTATTTGATAATCATTGGTTGTATATAAATTTTTGCAATTGAGATTCCCTATTGGCTCTGTGTTTGAATGCTATAAATGTTGTCAAGATTTCTTTTAATGTTTTTTAGAGAAAGGGTGAATGTAGTAATGATAGGGTTTACCACTTGTCTCTAGGATATAAATAATGATTTGAATAATGTTGGGGGTGTTTCCAGCCATCTAGAGTACAACACTTTTTTAGCCTAAATTATAATTTCAGTTCCAAATTTCTACTTGTTGCTCTGTAAAAATGGAAGAAAACAGGCTGATTCATTTGGCTGCTCTTACTATGGCACCTCAGTACATCATCCTGATATCCCAAGAGTCACTTTTGCTCACTGTATGTCACCTCTAACTCTACAATGCCCTTGCAGATGCTATTTCCTATTACAGAAGCCTTTTATTACACAGATTTGGGCCTGTGGATTGATTTTCAACCTGACACTAATTACCTCCTGTCATTCCAGAACTGCTCATGGTTTCTGGTTCCAAGAAGACACTTTCTTGTTTTCCAAGAAATAGGGGGTAGTATATGAATGTGTAATTTTACTAGGGTTTAAGGCTGTCAATATTCTTTTCTTTCACATTTGTGTTTGTATATGTATTTGTATTTTTGTATAGTTGTATATAAAGAAAAGTATAAATATTTTTCTCTCTAAGGGTCTAAGACTATAAAGAAAGATGGGCTATATGCCAAAATACATGCATACATAGCCTAAACTAAATCCTAATTTTTATTTCTTTAATTAATTTATCTTTTGATTTTTGTCTAGTTAACACACAATGTTACATTAGCTTTAGGTGTACAGCTCAGTGATTCGACAAATTTATACATTATGCTATGTACATAAGTATAGCTACTATTGTCCCATTACACATTATATCATTGACCATAGTTCTTATGCTATGCCTTTTATTCCCATGACTTATTCACTCCATAATCAGCAGTCTGTGTCTACCTCTCCCCTTCCCCTGTTTTACCTATCCTCCAAGCTTCCTCCCTCTGGCAACCATCAATTTGATCTTTATATTATAGATTGTATTCTGCTTTTTATTTCTTTACTCTTTTTTTTAAATTCCACTTAAGATTGGAATCATATTGCTTTCTCTTTATCAGTCTGATTTATTTCACTTAGCACAATACCTACTAGTTCTATCCATGCTGTCTCAGATGCCAGCTTTTATAGCTGCATAATATTCCTCTGTGTCTGTGTGTGTTTGTGTGTGTATCACATTTTCCTTATCCATTGGTCTATTAATGGATACTTACGTTGCTTCCATATCTGGGCTATTGTAAATGATGCTGCAGTAAACATAGGGGTGCATTTGAATTAGTGTTTTCATTTTCCTTGGGTAAATACCCAGTAGTGGGATTAATGGATCATATGGTAATTCCATTTTTAATTTTTTGAGGAAACTCCATACTTTTTTCCATAGTGATTCACCAATTTATTTTCCTACTAACAGTGTATGAGGGTTCATTTTTCTCCACATCCTTGCTAACACTTGTCATTTCTTATCATTTAGATTTAGCCATTCTAACTGATGTGAGGTGATATCGCATTAGGGCTTTGATTAGCATTTCCCTAATGAGGAGTTGATAATGAGCATCTTTTCATTTGTCTGTTGGCCATCTATATATTTTCTCTGGAAAAACTCTACTCCAGTCGTCTGCCCCTTTCTTATTTGGATTGTTTGGATTTTCGTTTTGTTTTGTTTTGGTTTATATTTTTGGTACTAAGTTAATATGAGTTCTCTGAATATTTTGGATGTTAACCCATTATCAGAAATGCCATTTGCAAATATCTTCTCATACTCCATAGGTTTTCTGTTTTGTTTTATTGATGGTTTTCTTTGTTGTGTAAAAGCTTTTGATTTTGATATGGATAGCCCCAGTAGTTTATTGTTGTTCTTGTTTCCCTTGCCTTAGGATACATATTTAGAGGGCACCTGGGTGCTCAGTGGTTGAGTGTGTGCCTTTGGTTCAGGTTGTGATCCTGGGGTCCTGGGATCGAGTCCCACATCAGGCTCCCCGCTGGGAGCCTGCATCTCCCTCTGCCTATGTCTCTGCCTCTCTCTCTGTGTCTCTCAGGAATAAATAAATAAAATCTTGAAAACCTGAAATTTAAAAAAAGGATACATATTTAGAAAAATGTTGCTATGGTCTATATTAGAGAAATTATTGCCTTTGTTTTCTTCTAGAATTTATATGGTTTCAGATCTCACTTTCAGGTCTTTAATACATTTTGGGTTTATTTTTGTGTATGGTGTTAGAAAATGGCCCAGTTTCATTCTCTTACACCTATTTGTCCAGTTTCCCAACCACCATTTGTTGAAGAGACTGTCTTTACCCCATTGTATATTCCTTTTTAAAAAAATTTTTCCCATTGTATATTCTTGCCTCCTTTGTCAAAGATTAATTAATCATATAATTGTGGGCATATTTCTGAGGTCTCTGATCTGTTCCACTGATCTGTTTATCTATTTTTATGCCAATACTGTACTGTCTTGATGACTACAGCTTTGTCATATAACTTAAAGTCCAGAATTATGATGCCTCCAGGTTTGCTTTTCTTTTTCATGATTGCTTTGGGTATTTGGTGTCTTTTGTGGTTCCATACAAATTTTAGGATTTGTATTCTAGTTCTGTAAAAAATGCTGTTGGTATTTTGATAGGGATTGCATTAAATATATAGTTTACCTTGGGTAATCTAGACATTTTAACAATATTCTTCCAATCCATGAGTATGGAATGTCTTTCATTTGTTTGTGTCATCTTCAGTTTCTTTCATCAGTGCTTTATGGTTTTCAGAGTACAAGCCTTTCACCTGACTAAGTTTATTCTTAGGTCTTTTGTTCTTTTTGTTGCAACTGTAAATGGTGGTGTTTTTTTTTTTTTTAATTTCTCTTTCTGCTATTTCATTACTAGCCTATAGTAACACTACAGATTTTACACTGAGTATTGATTTTGTATCCTGCCACTTTATTAAATTTGCTTATTACTTCTAGTAGTTTTTTGGTATATTGTCATATTGTCTGTGAATAGTAACAGTTTAACTTCTTATTTACCACTATATATGCCCCTTTTTTCTTTTTCTTGTCTAATTGCTGTGGATTGAACATCTGGTATGATGTTGAATAAAAGTGGTGAGAGTGGACATCCTTGTTCCTAACCTTATAAGTAAAGCTCTCAGTTTTTCACCATTGAGGGTGATGTTAATTCTGAGTTTTTCATATAAGGCTTTGTCTTCCCTCTAGCCCCACTTTGTTGAGACTTTTTTTTAAAATCAGGAATGATGTTGAATCTTGTCAAATGCTTTTTCTGTATCTACTTAGATGAACATATGATTTTTTATCCATCATTTGTTGATGTGATATATAACGTTGATTGGTTTGTGAATATTGAACCATCCTTGCATCCCTGGAATAAATCCCATCTGATTGTGGTGAATAATCTTTTCAATGTATTGTTGAATGTGGTTTGCTCATATTTTTTTGAGGACTTTTGCATCTATGTTCACCAGGGATGTTGGCCTTTAGTTTTCTTTTTTTGTGGTATCTTTGGTTTTGGTATCAGGGTAATGCTGGGTTGGTAGAATATATTTGGAAGCTTCCCTTCCTCTGCTATTTTTTTTTTTTTTGGAATAGTTTAAAGATAGTAGGTATTTTCTGTTCTTTAAATGTCCAGTAGAATTCACTTGTGAATCCACCTGGTCCTGGACTTTTAATGCTTTGTAGTTTTTTGATTACCAGTTCATTTTCATTACTTGTAATTGGTCTGTTTAAATTTTCTATTTCTTCCTTGTTTAGGTTTGGAAGATTGTATGTTTCTAAGAACTTGTCCTTTTTTTCTCGAATTGTCTGATTTTTTCACATAAAATTTTTGTAGTATTCCCTTAATCTGTATTTCTTCAGTGTCAGTACTTTTCCTCTCTCATTTCTGATTTTATTTATTTGACTCCTTTCACTCTTTTTCTTGTTGAATGTGACTGGGTTCTCTGTTCTATTCAATTTTGGTTTGTCAATTTTGTTTATCTTTTCAAAGAACTAGCCCTTGGTTTCACTGATTTCTTTATTGCTTTTTTTAGTCTCCATTCCATTTATTTCTCCTCTGACTCTTGTAATTTTTTTCTTTTACCCACTTTGAGTTTTATTTGTTGTTTTTCTAGTTTCTTCAGGTATAGGTTTGGATTGTATATTTGAGCTTTTTCTTATTTCTTGAGGTATGTCTGTATTGCTATATATGTCCCTCTTAAACTACTTTTGCTGTGTCCCAGATATTTTGGGCTTTTGTGTTCTCATTTTTATTTGTCTCATGTATTTTTTTATTTCTTTTTTGATTCCTTCTTTGGCCCAATTATTTGTTTAGTATCATGTTGTCTAGTTTCCATGTGTTTGTGTTTTTTCCAGTTTTTTTCCTTTTGATTTCTAGTTTCATACTATTATGGTAAAAAAAGATGCATAGTATGATTTCAGTCTTCTTAAATTCATTGAAACTTGTTTAATGACCTAATATGTGACCAGTTCTGGAAAATGTTCCATGTGCACCTAAAAAGAATGTGTATTCTGTTGTTTTGGGATGCACTGTCCCATCTGCTACATTGTGTCATTCAAAGATTTTATTTCCTTACTGATTTTTAGTCTGGATGACCTATCTACTAATATAAGTGGAGTATTAAAGTCCCCTATTATTCCATTACCATCAATTTTTCTCTTAATACACATTAATATTTGCTTTATGTATTTAGGTACTCTGGTGTTCAGTGTATAGATATTTATAATTGTGTATCCTCTTGTTGGATTGATCTTTTTATCATTATATAATGCCCTTCCCTGTCTCTTGTTACAATCTTTGTTTTAAAGTCTATTTTGTTTGATAAAAGTATTACTACCTCAGCATTTTTGTTTTTTGCATCCATTTGCATGGTCAGTATTTTTCTATTTCTTCCCTTTTTAAAAAAAATTATTTATTTATTCACAAGAGACACACACAGAGAGAAAGAGGCAGAAACATAGGCAGAAGGAAAAGCGCTTCATGAAGGAAGCCCAATGTGGGACTCGATCCTGGGACCCCAGGATCACGCCCTGAGCCAAAGGCAGACACTCAACCACTGAGGCACCCAGGTGTCCCCATCTCTTCCTCCCTTTCAATCTGTATGCATATTTAGGACTGAGGTACACCTCTTATAGGTAGCATATAGATAGGTCTTGTTTCTTTACCCATTCCACCACCCTGTGCTTTTTGATTGGAGCATTTAGGTCATTTACATTTAAAGTAATTACTATAGTGTGTACTAATTGCCACTTTTAAATTTATTTTCTGGTTTTTTGTTGTCGTTGTTGTTTTTCTCCTTTGTTCTTTTCCTCTCTCTCTCTCTCTTTGTGATTGATGAGTTTCTATAGTGTTATGTCTGGTTTTCTCTTTTGTGTGTGTGTATCTATCATAGGTTTGAGATTTGTGATTATCATGAAGTTCATATAAGACATTCTAAGTAAATAGTCCATATTAATTTGATGGTCATTTAAGTTCAAGTACATTCTTTAAGAAAATAAAACAAGAGCAACAACAACAACAACAAAAAACTTCTTTCTTTTTCCTTTCCCCTTTTTCCCCTTTTACTTCCTTCTCCATGTATTATGTATATGTTGTCATGTTTTGCATCTTTTTATTCATAGTTTTCTTATGTCTAATTATGACTATTTCTTTTCCATTTAAAGAAATCCTATTAACATTTATTGTAAGGTTGGGTTAGGAGTGACAAACTCCTTTATCTTTCATTTGTCTGGGAAACTGTCTCACTCTTAAATCTGAATAACTTTGCCAAGTAGAGTATCCTTGGTTGTAGGCTTTTTCCTTTCAGTACTTTGAATATATCTTGCCTCTCCCTTTTGGCTTGCAAAGTTTCTACTGAAAAATCAGCTGATAGCTTATAGGTTTTCTCTTATAAGTGACTTTTTGTTTCTCTCTTGCTGCCTTTAGAGTCTATCTTTAACTATTGACATTTTAATTATTATGTGCTGTGGTGTATCTCCTTGAGTTTATATAGTTTAGAATTCTCTGTTCTTCTTGGACTTTGAGGTCAATTTGCTTCCTAAGGTTACATAAATTTTTAGTTATTATTTCTTCAAAATAAGTTTTCTATACTTTTCTCTCTCTCCTTTTTCCAGAACTTCTATAATGTGAATGTTTGATCTCTTAATCTATCATCATTTAAAAAATTTATTTTCTCTTTTTGCTGTCCAGCTTTTGCTTTCTATTACCCTGTTTTCCAGATCACTGATGTATGCTTTTGCACCCTCTAATCCACTTTTGATTCCTATTGGTGAGGGGTTTTCTTGTTGTTGATGTTTTATTATTTTAATTTCAGTTATTGTATTTCTAAACTCTGGTTGATTTTTTAATATTTTCTGTCTCTTTATTGAAGGTCTCACTAAGTTTGTTCTTCTTTTCAAACCAGCCCGATGAGTAGCTTTATGATGGTATTTTAAATTCTTTATCAGGCATATTGCTTAATTATGTTTAATTTAGTTCTTTTTCTGTGTTTCTTTCTTGTTCCTTCTTTTGGAGCATATTCATTCATCTCCCCATTTTGCTTGATTTTCTGTTTATTTCTATGGATTAGGCAAAATGGCTACTTCTCCTTAAGTTGAGGGAGCCATCTTCTGTATAGTGTCTCCTACATAGATTATGTGTACCTGGTGATTTATGCTGGCTGACTAGAGCTGTGAATGTATATGCTAGTTACTCTCTCAAACCATGGCTTTTTACAGATAGAAGAAAATAATAATAATAATTATTATTATAATAATTATAATAAAAAATAGAAAATAAAGGAAGAAAGAAAAATAGACCAAAAAGAAAGAGAAAACAAAAACAAAAACAAAAAGAACAGAAATTAAAACAAGATGAGATGAACTAGGGAAATAAGAAAATAACAAAACTTAAAAATTAACTTTAAAAAAAGCCCAAAACAAAGATACCAAAAACTAAAACCCATAAAAAACTTGTGGTTTATTTTCTGTGCCCTGGTATCAAAAAGGCTGTGATAGCTGGACCTGCCAATTATGGCATCCCAACCTTGTTCTTATCTGGACTTTTAAGGTGGAGGGAGAGAGAGCATTCCTACAGCTCCTTGACCCTTTTAAGTTCCAGCTTTTATTGTTGTTGTTCTGTAACCCAGCACAGCCAGAGCTGGTGTGGCCTTGCAGATCCTTGGCTTGGTGAGGTGGCAAGGTCCCTGTGATGACCAGACCTACTCATTGTGGTAACCAGACTTTGCTCCAGTCTAGGCTTTTAAGGTAGGGTGGGAATGTAAACCATTCATTCCCTAGTCTCTGTGACCTAGATATCATTCCTTCATTTCCCCTACCATTTGGCAGAGTTTTAGTATTGTCTTCTTTATATACTAGTTGCTCATTTAGCCATGGGTTTTTTGTTTTTTCTTCTGTGCCCAAGGACAGAGGAATCTGTTTCCAGTCCCTCAGCACTATCACTTCCTACTGCCATTTGCAGCATCAGGAGTAGAGGTGCTCTCTGTTACCATGTCTTCATCTCTCTTGCTGTTCTCTTGCCACTGTGTCTATCTTTGGTTTTTCAGTAGCTTTTTAGTCATCCCTCAGTTCATCTTCAGGAGAAATCATCCTATTAACTGGTATAATTTGATGAATTCTGTGAAGGAGGCAAGTTCAAAGTCTTCCTATGTTGCTATCTTGGACCAGAACTTAATTTTATTTATTTCAATAGATTTAGTTTTTTAGAGTAATTTTAGGCTCATAAAAAATTGGATGGAGAGTAGAGAGAGTTCCCATATATCACCTGCCCCCAGACAGGCACAGCCTTCCCCAAACTGGTACATTTGTTACTCTTGAAGAACCTGCATTGATAAATTATTATCACCCAAAATCTATAGCTTACATTAGGGTCCACTCTTGTACATTCTATAGATTTTTGACAAATGTATAATGATATGTATCCACCATTACAGTATCATACAGAATAGTTTCACTGCCCTAAAAATGTCTGTGCTCTATCTGTTCATTCCTCCCTCCCCCTAACTCCTGACAACCCCTGATTCCTTCACTTTCTTTATAATTTTACTTTTTCCTGAATGTCAAATATTTGGAATCATACAGTATAGAGTCTTTTCAGATTGGGTTTGTTCACATAGTAATAATCCTAAAATTTTTAGCCTTTAAAAATTTCAAGTAATGTACAAAATAAACTTCCTTACTCAAACTGCTCTCCCCCTTTATTTTGCCTTCCACTCTCTCACTAAACCTTAGTATGTTTGTATTCTTGCTGAGACTGAGATCAGGGATGGAGCAAGGATTGGCGATCCAGTGGGAGACAAGACAGACACAAAATTCTCTATTATGCAAGTAAACTGGTTATGCAGCAGTAACAGTCCACCAGAAAATGTCAATGGAATAATAGAGAAATCCTTTATTTGCCATTCAGACTGAATGTCTGTTGAAGTTCCTTGTTGTAACTCAGAGGCCATGATGGCAAAGCAGTTACATGGCTCTTCCTTGTGTCAAAGGGAAAGAAATGTGCAGGGCCTTGCACTGGCAATAACAGGCTCTGGCTCAAAGTGGAATGCATTGCTCCTTCTCACAGCTCATGGCCACTACTCTTGTGACACCCCCCCCCCCCCAAAGACTAACAAAAGTGTCATCCAACTCAGAGTGTAGAACTGGGAACCTTTGTGAACAGCAACAGTGAATAGGTCCATATCTCAAAATTTACATAGGGCATAAAAATAACTGCTAAATCTAGGGTCAGTGTGTATTTTAAAATAAATGATACTATCACTTCCTGGATATTCTGATAGAAACTCTTATCTTCAATTAAGCTTCATTATAAATAATGCAAAATGATATAAGTGTTTTCACATTACCATAGAAGCAGAAAAAAAATTGAAAACCAGTATCATAAAATAATATAATTTTGTAGAATCTCAGAAATGGAAGGAATTATAGCCACTATGAAGTTCAGTCCAGCTTACTTTTAGCTAATGTATACATTTATATATAGGTGCATTTATCTGTGTGTTTATGCATATGAAATTTGATATGCATTTATATGTGCATATATATAATTAGAATTACTTTCCATTGGAATCACGTATATGTATATATATTTGTATTCAATAGATATTAAAATCATGTAAGATATCTTACTGAGTTCTATGGATGGAAATGCTTATTATTTTTTACAGTATCTGCTATTAGAAAAAAACATAATTCTTCGCTTAAGTACAATCTGTTCTTTTATGTCCAATCTGGCCTGTATAACTAGCCACGGTAAAGGGAAAATTTTACTTCATTTCCTCTAGCTAGGTTACCAACTCTTGAGTTGATTCAAATTAGTATCTTAACTAAGTAATTTTTTTCATTCTGTTCTCATTGTCTGCATATCAGTTTCTTTGTACAATGCTTAGAACCTAGATGGGACTGAATAAAGTTTTGAGCTTAAGTATCATAAGTAATACTTTATAATATTGCAATAACATATTAGAGAATTGAACATTAGACTTGAAGATAAAGGTAAAATTTTGGTCAGAATGAAAGCCATAAAGGTAATTCAAATATAATAAGACCTACCATTCTATGTGAGAAAACTAAAACTTTGGGAGATTGTGTGGTTAGTAAGTGTCAAAGGTTATAAAGCCAGGTTGATACAACTACAAAATCTGTATTTTTTTTACTATGCCAGTGTAGCAGAGATAACACTGGGTGGCCATAAATCTCTCTTGAGCACGGGGGAAGACCACATTTCCTAAGCTCTCCTGAAGTGGGGAATATGACTGAGTGTGGCCAGAGGACTGTGGGTGGAATTCCTGCATGCCACTTCTGAGAACTGGCCATAAAAGTCACTTGGGGACCCTCTGACTCTCTCTTCTGTCACAGCAACTTCTGAGCTCATGTGTTCTGGGTGGTCTGGCTGCAGAGTAGCAAAGCTTTCATCAGCCTGGGCTCCTTCATCGCACACCAACACTTATCGGGCATCTAGTGACTACAACAACAAAAATATTGTTGTTGCTACTGAGATCCTGGTTTTATTTTTTAACTGTAAAATAATCTAGTCCATCCTTGACAAAAACATCTAGTTTAACATAGTAGAGTTTGCCCTTAATTCAATTATAATCATATGATTTGGGGACAAAATATCCAAATGGCTGACATGAATGAGAAATCTAGACTGTGGGTTTAAAAAACATTGTAAATACATTAAATACTACTTTATCAAAATATACTCATCCTTTTCAGAAGTCATTTGGGGATTTGGAAGTATTTTTAAAAATATGATAAAGTCAAGTCAATATTTTTATATTTATAAGTATGTAATACTTTATATTCTAGACTTTATTACTTTTTTCAAAGAGTTAAACCACAGAATATTGTAGTCGGATATTTGCTATCTACAAAGTCTATAAGTACTTTCTAATGTACTTTCTATCTATAGAATTTCTGGAGAAACTGGCAAAATTCTTTGACATTTATTTTATCTCCAAGCATTAAATACATTGCTCAAATAGATTGCCAGACCTAATCTGATCCAACATGCTTTGTTTGACCTAGTGATCTTTCCATCTTCTAAAGTTATGTCAATTTTATGACATATCAAGGGAAAGAACTTCAAGACTTTCCTGCTGGGAAACTGACAGTCTTTTTGCATAAAAATACTTCCCTACATAAGAGCTCTTATTTATTTATTATATTAACAGAAAACAGAAGAAAAATTTGCATTTTGAGTGCTATGGAAAAAGATCCCAAAGTCATCAGTTGCTCTGAGCAACATATTGTACATGTTACCACATGACAATTGAGACACACACTCATTTGTTAATCTCTGCAGTGGCAGCTCTTACCATTCTGGATAGAGCAAACCTTATTCCAAGAGGTTCATTTGAAATAGGTTAAGGGGATAGCGTTATTGCGGCACAGATCAGAACCATTTTCTGCTTCATTTAGAATTATGCATGTGAACATGTAGAGCTGCCACTAGTTTGTAAGACGTCTTTGTGCAGATTAGAAAAGGCACTCCTTCTGGGCAGGCAAATTAGGAAGAGGGGCTGCCTGGCAGGGCACTTTGTGTGTTGTGCAAACCCTACAATAGCATGCAGTGGTCCTGTGAACATATTTAAATACGGTCTTGATAACTGACAATGTATGATCTTTACTTACTTAGACTCTTACTAGTGTTAGTCAATTCTAAGAAGGTCGGAATATAATTATAAAAACTAGTTTTCTATTTCCTTTCAAGGGATTCATGGTTGACGCAATGTTGTTCCTTAGGGTCCTATGCATCTCCTTAGAAACTAATTTAGCATGATTTCCTCTTTACTCTGACTACTCAGAAGTTACAAATTAAAATTTTGATCCACTCTGTAGTAGTTAGGACTCTTGGTTGCAAGTGATGGAAACCCAACTCAAACTGACTTGAGGAAAAAGGCAGATGGATTGTCTCAGAGAGGCTTCTTGACTTCAGCACTGTTGGCATTTTGGGCCAGACAATTCTTTGTTTTGGTGGGGTGGGGACTGTCCCGTACATTTTAGGATGTTTAGAAGCATCCTTGGACTCTACTCAGTGGATGACAGTAGCACCACTTCCCCAGTGTGGCAACCAAAAGTGTCTCTAAGCACCGGTGAATATCTTTTAGTGGGAAAAATTGTTTCCAGTGGAAGTCACTGGGTCTGAGAACTAAAAAGGCCAAGTATCAAAATAGCTTCAGACAGCATCCATGAGTATGGATGGATACTCATATCCACACAGGGGGGAACTCATGACAGGCTGACTTTCCACCAGCTCAACAACTGTGAGGGTTGTGGGGTGTGGGAGAAGTACTGCATTCTGCATATCTCCAGTGAAAGTCCCAGGTGGGGGGCCTCACTGTCAGAGGTTACAACCAGAGCCACCCAAGGAGCCGGTGGTAGTCAGCATTACCCAAACTACAAAAGATAAAATGCTTAGTCTAAGAAAAGAGGGGATGTAAAGAAGTTGGACAGGCAAAACCAACAAATGTCTCCTCAGACTGTTCATATTTTTTAAGCAAATATTTATTGAGGATCATTTAGGTTTTGGAAATACAGTAGTGAATAAAACAGACCATAGCTCATGTTAGGCATTTTGCAGATTTTTTTCATCTGACTTTATTTTCTAATGTTCTCATTTATTGTATATTTTTTGCCTTGTGCATATGTCACTAAGCTGCGAAAATTATTCTCTAGAAATAGGAGACATAGAAAAATTACAAATATATGTTGGAGTAAAATAACAGTTTTACAAAATCAAGTTATGGCCATTCCCATTCTGCTCTATGCATTTCAAGATCACCTCAGATTGCTTATTTAAGAATAATCAGTTGTTAAGCTATCTTCTTGTCTTCAAGTGGATAAGACTCGGCTGGTGAGAGAGCTGCTCACACCCTTTCTCACTCCTGTCCTGGTGGCTATAGGCTCATTCCCTAGAAGGTCCACTGAGTTTCCTCTCTCTTGCTCCAACCTCCCTGTCTGAAAAATAGCTGGTAAGGCTGATGTACCAGCAAGTCCTAGTTATGACTGTAAGTGACAACAATATCAAAATATCAGTGACTTAAATGAAATAGAAGTTTCATTCTCTTATACATAAATGTCTAGTTCTAGAGGTCTTACGTATTAGGGGCCCAGTCTTCTTTTAGCTCTTTTGGTCTATTGTATGAATATACAGTAACCCAAATTTTATGATGGTCCAAAATGGCTACTGGAACAACTATTCTTTTCCAGCCAGCAGAAAGGAGAAATAATGAAGAATTATGAAGAAGGAAATCTTCTTTTCCCTTATCGACATTGTCTGAAATTATGTATACCAATTCCAATTACATACTATTGACTTTAAAATCACTCACATGGGACTTCTTAGCTGCAAGGAGCTTGCCTTGCCACTGAAGAAAGTAGAGCTAACATTGGAGAACAGGCAGTAGGCTACCCCACTAGGCTCATTCCCTGGTGCCACCAGGTTTTACATAACTGACCTTGTGTGTCCCAGAGTGCTCAAAGGTCATGGGCAGGGATGATAGGTCAGTTAGGATGCATGCAGGAAAACAGAACCATTCTAACTCTTATGGGAATGAATGGGTTACTATAGGAATTAGGGATTGCAGGAATGTTGGAAGAGCTTCTTAAGTGAAGATCAGGAAGGCTGTAGCCTAAGATTGGAGAAACAGTCACTGAAGATCTCATTTGAAGATACAAATTGGGTAGTTCCCAAAAGTTTCATGGGGAAAATTCTGAAATTCTTAAGAGGCTCTGGAAAAGCTCCCAATAAACATCTCACTCTGTATAGCCGCATGAGCGCCTCCCAAAATCCTGGACAGCATGATGTCATGTCCACCCATGTGACATGCTAAAAATTCCTCAAAGCAGTGACCTCTCCACACTTCCATCTTCCACAGTTACTTGCATTCCTTTCATTAACAAATTCTGACCTAAAACAATATGAGAAGAGAATTCTGGTAAGTATGTCCTTTGGGGATAGAAATGATGCTGAACTGACAATAGACAGCCATACATAAGAGGTCTCAATATTACTTATTGCTGAATTTGCCTCACTAAGGTCTATCGGAATCCTGGCAACAAGCTGGCAATTAAGATTGGTCATATTATGCACCATGAAAAATGTATCATATTGTTACGTCTTTTAAAATCCAACACTCTAGCACTCCTGCCTTCTGTAAGAATGAAAGGTTATGGTATAGTGGGACAATGCTCAGTGACAGACCCCGGTTCTGCTGCTTAAACCATTTGGGATTGCTTATCAGCTCTGAGAATGTGCCACACTCTGTGCTAGTTGGGTGATCTTGAGCAAATTCCTTCATGTCTTAGCATCTCAGTGCAATTTCTTCCATTAAAAATTGGTTAAACAGTTAATTGTACAATAGACGTAAAGATAAAGTAGCATATTAAAAGCACTGAGTCCAGTGCTTAATACACAGTAGAAGCTCATTTCACATCCAAAACTCGTTTTCATTTAAAAGTTCTGCAGAGTGTATTATAATACTCAACCCAATACCAGAGAGGCACATTATTCTGGGCTCACACCAGATTCATTTCTTACACTGAATAATATACTTTGTTTAAGAAATATTATTGTAATATAAAGATTTTAAGTACTAGAACCAATTCTTTCCTGTGAGTCAAAGCTCTTTGGCTCTAGGAAGAAGCTGACGAACCATCTATCAGATATGGGGTGGCAATAATTCTTGTGTTGGTTTGTTGGCAAGAGCGGGTGAGTTAACAAGTCACTCTCAACTCTGAGATCCAAGTAATATACCTTCATAGTGGATCTGTTTCCGTTAAGCCTTATATTTTTCCAAGAACAATTTCAGGCTGCTATTTCCCCTTTTGTTTAAAAAAATTTTTTTTCCAAAGAGGTGGGGAGCAGAAGGGGAGTTGTGCTGGCATAAGTTGCAAATAAGATTTTGAACCTACGGGGTAGGGAAGAATAGTAATAGAATGATTTTTCTTTTGTTGGACATATGTGTTACCCAGAAGTTAAAAACTCACACACCTCCACCTGGGGAATAGAGACCAGAGAAGTGAACCCAGAAGGTGCTTTGGTGAACTGGAAGCTCCCACATGGTCAATAGTGGCAGCCCAGCCAGTACTCAGCTCTAATGGATTGTTGTCATAGTAGAATTGCATACTTAGAGCTTTTGTTGAACCTGAAACAATTTTCTTTTTAAATATTATGTTAGTCAGATCTAGATTATAGGTCACCAGCTTTCAAAATACGATCTTTGACTTAATCCAGCAAATGGAATCCATCTCAAAGTGCTAAAGTTTGTAGGAATGTTCTTTTAAACTATTTCAGTCTAAAAATGTTACTCAAAAAAAAAAAGTTACTCAAATTTTTGCCCAGACATTTAGGAAGATAAATTAGTCTCTGAGATTCTATCAAATATTTTCCTTTTAGGGATTTGCAGAACAAAGTGATTTTCTATATGTAGTCAAATAGCAGAAAGTGTATTGTTGCCAGTGACTATGCCCCACAGTTGGTTAGAGAGTTCTGAGGAGTGAAACAAGAGTGACCCTAGAGTTTTTCCCTGGCACGGCCAGCATGGCTGCCCCAGGTTCCTGTACCCATGGTTCTCCCTGCATGCGCACTGAGAACCTGCTGATTCCACTGCATATTTAGAGGTGTGGCTCCTGCTGCTAAACCTAACAAGCATGGCTCTTTATATTATGGGGTAATGAAAAATGTGTTTGTAATTTAATCATAGTTTATAACTTATTAAATTTAATGTCTCATGCCTCATAAACCTGGTGGTATTCTTTTGTTGGTGGTTGTTGCTGTTGGTCTAAATGCATATTTGCCATGCTGTTTGTGCTGATTTCCCTAGCTAAGATGTTCCATGCACCACCGAACTTTATTGTTTGGCCATATTTGAATTGCAAGGGGGAAGCCTTTCACTAAACCTTATATTTAATCCAAGGGGGTTTGTCTTTGGCCCTAAGTAGATGACCATTCAGAATCCAGAGACCCACAATCTTCATATGTCTGATGAGATCCACTGAATAAAAGTTTTTGCTATGGTCACTTCTGAGACTACTGTTTTGAAATGAAAATCTTGGGATCAGTGACTGAAACACCAGCTGAGATGCTGGTCCACTGTGTTTTAGAATGCACCATTGATACACACAAGCATTCTATAGCTCCAACCATGAGAATACTACTTAGAAATAGGAAATGCACTTAACTCTTGGACATCTATTATTTCTTTCTATGGCTCTAATTGCCAAGGAGACAGATATTTTCTTGATTCTGCCAATTAGGAACTGACTTTATACAACATTAGCTCCCCAAAATTCTTAAAATTGTTACATGAAGGTTAGTTCCAGCAGACTTTGCTTTACACAAAATAATTATTCTCTCAGTGAGAAAATTTATAGTTGATATTTTAAAGAATGCTTTATTTTAATAGCCATCCAAAGAATAGCATAAGAACACTTGGATTAAGAGAAAGTTAAGCCATCTTCTGATAAGTCAAAACTAAATATTTATTATGAGATTTTCTTCTAATTTTAGTTTCTTTATAGGTCATTCTTGGTATATAGTCCAAGTTTTCTTTTGGCTGTTTTCTCAATTAAAAAAATATACTTCCAGGAGTGCTGCAGTGGTGCAGTCAGTTGAGACTCCAACTCTTGGTTTCCATTCAGGTCGTAGGTTCAGGGTTATGGGGTCAAGCCCCATATTGGGGTCCAAGGTCACTGGGAAGTCTGCTTCAGGCTCTCTCTCCCTTTCCCTCTGCCCTACCCTGCTGTGCTCGCTCTTTGAAACTCTTTTAGAAAAAGAAATATACTGAGAAGTACCTGATTGTTTTGGAAAATAAATCTCAGACATTGGTTTGTATTAGGACAATGCTGTGGGAGATATGGGAGGAGGGAAAGATAAGTTCTTGGGGTTCATTTTAATCTTCTCTATTGTGAACAACAGGCAACTGTGGTGGTATTTGGTGTGCATAAGATGTGGCTTCTCTTCCTTCAGTGATCACGCTGAGGCTAGCAAATGACATTCAGATGTTAGCAATTTGGGGTCACATTTGAACTGGTGACTCAGGGGGCAAGTGTTCTATATCCCACCAGTTCTTTTAGTCAGCTTTTGAGTCACATCTTTATTTTCTCAAATAGAGGGAGCTTACCTCATGGGAATCATGTGAAATGCATAAAATGTAGTGCTCCATAAAGCAAATTCTAAATTAGCCATATGGTCAGGTAGTTTTCTGGTTGGTCTAATCATTGTGACAATTACCAATTTTCAGAGACATAAGATAGAGTCAAAATCACAAAAATGAGACTGGATAGAATTCAGTTATTCTTAGACTCCGAGGGGCTCTCAGGATCTTGCAAGACCAAGCTGATAACTATGAATTACCTTGTTGATATGTAAACAGATCAGGCACTAAGAATACCCAGGTGGTGCCCTATAAGATAGTCAGTTTTTACAAAATTTTGGAGTTCACAAGGAGTGAAAAGCCCTAACTAGCAAATAACAACAGCAAACACTAACAGTTATAAACAACCAGAAAATGTCAGGTTGAAGAAATGGGTGTTTGTATCCTACCAGCAAGCTGGCTCCTAGTATATAACAGGTACTGAGTCAGGTGCTCCATCATTTAATCTTTAGGACAACCATCAAAGTGGGCATTATTTTCTATTCCTCGATTGGCAGGCTTTTAAAAAGCTTTTATTTAATTCCAGTTAGTTGACATACTAACATGCTGTGTTACATTAGTTTCAAGTGTACAATATGGTGACTCAACACTTCCATACATCGCCCTGTGTTCATCAGCTATTTCACCCATCCCCCGGGCTCCCTCCTCTTTGGTAACCATCAATTCTCTGTAATTAAGAGTTTGTTTCTTTTTTCTTTTCTTATTTTTCAATAGGGGGTAGAGAGAGAGAGGTACAGGCAGTGACAGAGGGAGAAAGAGAGAGAGAATCCTAAGCAGGATTCTCAGTGCAGAGCCAGATGCAGGGCTCCATCCCACAACTCTGAGAACGTAACTTGAGCCAAAGCCAAGAGTTGGATGTTCAACCAACTGAGCCACGCGGAATCCTCCTCATTCTCCCTCTCTTTTTCTGTTTTTTTTCCCCCATTTTTTTTCTTAAACTCCACATGTGAGTAAATCTATGTGATATTTCTTTCCTAACTTCTTTTGCTTAGCATTATACACTAGCTCCATCTATGTCATTGCAAATGGCAAGATTTCATTCTTTCAAATGGCCAAATAATATTCCACTGTATGTGTGTGTGTGCATGTGTGTGTATACACACACATGCACACACACACATACACACATACCGCATCTTTTTTATCCATTAATCAATTAACAGATACTTGGGCTGCTTCCATAATTTGGCTATTAGAAATAATGCTGCTAAAAACTAATGAGTGTATGTGTCCCTGTGAATAGTGTTTTTTGTATTCTTTGGGTAAATACTCAGTAGTGCACTTGCTGGATCATAAGGTAGTTCTATTTTTACCTTTTTGAGGAACTTCCATACTGTTTTCCACAGTAGCTGCACCAGTTTGCATTCCCATCAACAGTGCACAAGTGTTCTTCTTTCTTCACATCCTCACCAACACCTGTTGTTTCTTCTGTTGTTGATTTTACCCATTCTGACAGGTGTGAGGTAATAGCTCATTGTAGTTTTGATTTGCATTTCCCTGATGGTAAGTGATGTTGAGCATCTTTTCATGTGTCTATTGGCCATCTGTATGCCTTCTTTGGAAAAATGTCTATTCATGTCTTCTGCCCATTTTTTAATTGGATTATTCATTTTTTGGATGTTGAGTTTTATAAGTCCTTTATATATCTTGGTTGGTAACCCCCCATCAAATATGTCATTTGCAAATATCTTCTCCTATTCCACAGGTTGCCTTTTACCTTTGTTGGTTATTTCCTTCACTGTGCAGGAACTTTATTTTGATGAATTCCCAGTAGCTTATTTTTGCTTTTGTTTCCCTTGCCTCAGGAGACCTATCTAGACAAAAGTTATGACCAATGTCAGATAAATTACTGCCTGTGCTCTCTTCTAGGATTTTTATGGTTTCAGGCTTCACATATAGGTCCTTAATCCATCTTGAGTCTGTTTTTGTGTATGCTGTAAGAAAGTGGTCCAGTTTCATTCTTCTACATGTTGCTGTCCAGTTTTCCCAGCACCATTTGTTAGAGACTTTTTCCCATTGGATATTCTTTCCTGCTTTGTCAAAGATTAATTGACTATAGTTGTACATTTATTTATGGGCTTTCTACTCTGTTATATTGATCTATGTGTCTATTTTTGTGCCGGTACTGTACTATTCTGATCACAATAGCTTGGTAATATAACTTGAAGTCCAAAATGATGATACCTCCAGGTTTGCTTTCTTTTTCAAGATTACTAGGGCTATTCTAGGTCTTTTGTAGCTCTATGCAAATTTTAGAATTATTCTAGTTCTGTGAAAAACGGTGTTGGTATTATGATAGGGATTTCATTAAATGTGTAGATTGCTTTGGGTCGTATAGACGTTTTAACAATATTTGTTCTTCCAACTCATGAGCATGAAATGTCTTTCCATTTCTTTTTAATGTCTTGAACTTCTCACATCAGGGTTTTATAGTTTTCACAGTACAAGTCTTTCAACTCTTTGGTTAGATTTATTCCTAGGTACCTTATTATTTTGATGCAATTGTAAATGGGACTGTTTTCTTAATTTTTCTTTCTTCTACTTCATTACTAGTGTATAAAAGTGCAACAGATTTCTGTACATTGATTTTGTATTCTGTGACTTTTATTGAATTCATTTATCAGTTCCACCAGGTTTATGGTGGTATCTTTCCAGTTTTCTTTTTTCTTTTTTAAGATTTTATTTAAACATACACAGAGAGGCAGAGACACAGGCAGAGGGAGAAGCAGGCCCCTCACAAGGAGCCGGATGTGGGACTTGATCCCGGGACTCCAGGATCACGCCCTGGGCCAAAGGCAGACGCTCAACCGCTGAGCCACCCAGGTGTCCCTCCAGTTTTCTATATGTAGTATCATGTCATCTGCAAATAGCGAAAGTTTTACTTTTTCCTTACCGATTTAGAAGCCTTATATATATATTTTTTCATTGATTGCTCTGGCTAGGACAGGACTTCTAATACTATATTGAATAAAAGTGGTGCATGGACATCTCTGTCTTATTCCTGATTATAGAGGAAAAGCTTTCATTTTTTTCCCCAGTAAGGATGATGTTTGCTGTGGATTTTTCATATACAGCCTTTTTTATGTTGAGGTATACTCCCTCCAGACCTATTTTGTTGAGGGTTTTTATCACAAATAGAAGTTGTACATTGTCAAATTTCTGCATCGATTGAAATGACCAGATGGTTCTTATCCTTTCTCTTATTGATGTGATGTATCACACTGATTGATTTGCAAATACTGAACCACCCTTGCCACATAGGAATATATCTCACTTGACTGCAGGGAGTGATTTTTTAAATGTTTTTTAATTGTTGAATTTGGTCTGCTAGTATTTTGTTGAGAATTTTTACATATGTGTTCATCAGGGATATTGGCCTGTAGTCTTTTTTAGTGGGGTCTTTATCTGATTGTGGTATCAGGGTAATGCTGGCTTCATAGAATGAGTTTGGAAATGTTCCTTCTTTTTCTACTTTTTGGAATAGTTTGAGAAGAATAGGTACTAACTCTTCTTTAAATGTTTGGTAGACTTGGCCTGTGAAGCAATCTGATCCTGGACTTTTGTTTGTTGGGAGTTTTTTGATTATTGATTCAATTTCTTTGCTAGTTATCGAGCTATTCAAATTTTGTTTCTTATTCTTTTTAAAGATTTTATTTATTCATGAGAGAGAGAGGCAGAGACAGAGACACACGCAGAGGGAGAAGCAGGCCTCATGCAAGGGAGCCTGATGTGGGACTCAATCCCAGGTCCCCAGGATCACGCCCTGGCCCGAAGGCAGCGCTAAACTGCTGAGCCACCCAGGGATCCCCTGTTCTTGTTTCTGTTTTGGTAGTTTGTATATTTGAGTCCTTTCTCTTTTTTTCCTTGATAAGTATGGCTAGAGGCTTATCAATTTTGTTGATTTTTTTTTGAAAGAACCAGCTCCTTGTTTTGTTGATTTGTTCTAATGTTTTGTTTTGTTTTGTGTTTTTAACTGAAGCCTCCTTTATTCTATATCATCCTATTAAAGTTTCATTATTTTTGCATCAGAACTATAAAATGCTTAAAATGTAGATTACAAAATTTAGAAAAAGGGATCTCAGTACAGAAAATACATTTAATAAATTAAAGTAAAAGCCAAAGACCTGGGGAGATCCAAGAGAGCAAGACAAGCCTTAACCAAAAACGTCTGTAAATACCCAAGAAGCTTTTGAGCCATAGTCTCTTGGCTTCCAGTGGTCATAAGCTCAAAAGCTTTATGGCTTTTGAGCCATAGTCTCTTGGCTTCCAGTGGTCATATTTAATAAGCACATCAGCAAAAAGGCCAGCAGAATGTTTAATGGTTTAAAATATAAGCAAATATAGACTTATTTGTACTGGGCAAAGTACTAATTTCAAAAGATCATTAAAAAAGGAATATTTCAGAAACATTAATAAAAGTGATGGTGACTCAATCCAAATTAATGCAGAAATATTGTTTATAGCATTTTATTAATGGTAGTACCTTAAGTTTGTATAGACAAATTCAAATACTTGAGTAGCTAGTTTCTTAAACTTTATAGAAAACATTCTATAATCTCAATGCTTATATCATCATAAGCATGTTAATAAATATAAACAATTGTTCAAATATTAACTAGGTGCCATTGTCCTAAAGTGAGCCACTTCCAAAAAAATCTAATAATTACAGCTTATCATAGGAACTATATAATGTATTATGGTAAATAGAGCAATTATATATACGAGCCACATGTAAAGCTCAGTAGTCATGAATTTGAGGTGATCATTAGACATCTTTTTCCAAAGCTTCCACAATATGTGCAGCAGGACAATCTTTAGGATCTTCACTAGTGCCTACTGAGAAGAGTTCAGTTAACTTCTGGTATGTTTCACCCAGTTCTTCATTATTAATAGGTAGCCTAGTCCCCAAAGCTGCAAAGTGTGTTTCATGATCAAAGTCAATTTCATTAAAAGTTTTATCTTCATCATCATCATCTGTTCTATTGGTTTTTTTTGTTTTGTTTTGTTTTTTTTAGTTCCTGGTCTAATTTTTATTATTTCCTTTCTTTGCTGGTTTTAGGTTTTGTCTGTTCTTTTCCTAGCTCCTTTAGGGGTGAAGTTAGGTTGTTTGAGATTTTCTTGTTTTTGAGGAAGGCCTGTATTACTATGTACTTCCCTCTTAGAACCACCTTTGCTGTGTACCAGATGCTTTATACCATTGTATTTTCATTTGTTTCCATGCATCTTTATTTCTTCTTTTATTTCCTTGTTGATTCATTTATTGTTTATTAGTATCTTATTTAATCTCCATGTACTTATGGTATTCCAGATTTCTTTTTGTGGTTGACTTGTGGTTTCAGTATTGTGGTCAGAAAATACGTATGGTATGACTTTGATCTTCTTGAATTTATTGAAGCCTGTTTTGTGAGCTAATTTGTCATCTATTTTGGAGAGTATTCTATGTGCAGTCAAATAGAATGTGTATTCTACTGTTTTAGGATGGAATGTTCTGATATATCTGTTAAATCATTCTGGTCCAGTGTGTCATTCAATGCTATTATTTCCTTGTTGATTTCTATTTAGATGATCTGTCCATTGATGTAGGTGGGATGTTAAAGTTCCTTACTGTTATTTCATTATTATTAATTAGATCCATTATGTTTACTATGAAGTATTTATGTATTTAGGTGCTCCTCTATTGAGTGGATTAAATATTTACAATTGTTAGCTCTTCTTGTTAGAGTGTCCCCTTTATTATATAATCTCTTTGTTTGTCTCCTGTTAGTCTTTGTTTTAAAGTCTACTTTTTCCAATATAAGTATTTCTACACTGGGGCCTGATACTTCCAAAAATATTTCCAATATGTGCTATGTGTGCCCTGCTGTTTTGTCCTTACTGCTTTATCCTTCAGGGCAGTTGTCTACAGAAGCTCTCTTTGCTTCTTGTAGGCAGTTTGGTCTCTGGCCTGAATGTGGTACCTTTTAACTGTGTGTGTGCTGTGGTCTGCTTATGAAATGAGAGCTGTTGCCACCACTGCCAGAACTGAGGCCCCGCAAAACTAACTCCTGGTTTGGGAGACTCAGTGTGGGCAGAGGTTTGGGCCAGTCTTCTGCAAGAGGGGGCCCGCTGTGCTGGGATGGAGGCAAGCGTGACTTTGGAAGGGCATTTCCACTGGATCACAGTGAAGCCGGGCTTGGCCTTCTTATAAACAAGTTAGGTAGTGAGTGCTGGCCCTTGGCTGGTTCCTGCAAGTGGCTCTGTGTTTTTGCTGGAGGGGGTGGAGGAGGGAAACAGTGTCAGCCAGTTTGTTCCTGACGGGTCTCTCTGTGAATGCCATCTCTCTGGTACATACTCTTAGATGAGCAAATAACATCCCACTGTGTGTCCCAGGTGTTCTTCAGGTCACTGTTCCTACACTGTGGGTCCTTGGGCTGTTTGCCATGCCTTCTCTTCTAGAGCAGCCCCAATGGCCTCGGGGCTGTCCCCAGTCCAAGCCTGCTGACCTTCAGAAATCCAGGCTTTAAGCCCTTAGCCCCTCTCACTTTCCAAACCAACGGCTATAGGGAACCACCTTTCCCGGGCATTCCCATCTGCTAGTCTGTCTCTTGCTTTTCTCTGGGACCATAGCTCCCCCCTTCACTGCAGTGGCCACGACCTGTTTCTGAAACTGCATCTCTACTTTTAGCTGTGAGGTTTGTTCTGCTAAGTCTTCAGGTTGATTTCTAGGGTATTTAGGATGATTTGGTAGTTACCTAGTTGCACAAGATGAGGTGAGCGAAGGGTCTTCCCACTCCACTGCCATTGTCTAAAGTGGGCATTATTGTAGCCTGACTGGTGAGACTCCAAGATTGGCAGTGTCCCGCACACAGCAGGCCTCTAATGAATAACAACACACATGTGGCAGAGCCAACAGAAAGCGCTTGTTTCCCTCTGAAATTTCCTCCTTCCCTTCTAAGTGGTAAGTCGTGCTTTTTCAGGATACCCACTTCTGCAATAAGAGTTGCAGTTTGGAACTTACTTATGTGTTTTCTCTTTCTTCTTTCCCAACCAATGCATTATGTTCACCTTTACTGGCCCGAGACCTCGCACCTGCCGAGGAAGTTGGAGGAAGAGAGGAAAATAGATTTGTTTCAGATAATGCAAAACAAAAACTACCTAGCTTCGGACATTTCAGATATTACATAGCAAGACAGTAGCTTTGAAACCAGGTTGTTGTAGAGAGAATTTTGTAAGTTCATTTATCTCATCTTTTTTGCAACTCAGTGAAGAAGATGTGTGTTCTCTATCAGGAAAAAAAATCTCTTATTGCTCTTCTACAGAGGAGTGATATAAGGCAGAGAAGGGGGCACTGGGTAAGTTTGTAAAAGAGGAGAAAACAGCCAAATATTTTTTCTAATTTGCTTATGCTCTCCTTTGTCTCTAAGGGACTAGTGTGGTGTTGGATAGCTAGCACGTGAAGGGGAAAGAACTCCTGACATTCTTTCCCCCATGGCACTCTGGAAGGAGAAAGGCCAGGCCAACACAGGAAAGGGCCACCTGGAAAAAGGCAAGAGTAGGCTGGTCAGATGAGCTAGTTGTGACTCAAGGAAGGAGCATCTAGAGGAGAGACGGGGTCACTTAGGACCTGCACCCACGTGAGCTGGTTGGAAGCTGTCTCCGTGAAGAGAGGATGGCCCACAAGTAGAGGGATGGGTAACAAGTTTACCAGAGCTATGAGCACTAGAGGCTGGTGGGGCAGACAGACAGCATTCCACCATCTACCCAATCTCCCACTCAAGGAAAACATCAAGGGGCAGAGGAGGCACTCTGAAAGTTTGAACCTCTTTATCTAACCTAAGGGACTCTGGAAATTCCTAAGTATTAAACTTGAGAGTAGCATTTTTTCTTTCAATCCAACAGATGTGGCCCCAGGAGATATGCCAGTTTTCTTCCAAATTCTTAAAGAGAGAGTCTACATTTTCTCAGCACTTCATATATTAAAGTTTCATGCTATGACACTTGTAAGGCCTCTGAAAAATTGCATTTAAAAAGTAATGCTTTGGGGTACCTGGCTTCAGTCGGTTAAGCCTCCAACTCTTGATTTCGGCTCAGGTCATGATTTCAGGGTTGTGAGATTGAGCCCCATGTTGGGCTCCCCACTTGGCTGAGGGAGCATGCTTCTCTCCTTCATCCTCTGCCCCTGCTCTCTCTCATTCTCCCCCTAATAAATAAATATATATATTTTTAAGGAATGCTCCATATTCTGGTAACTTGCTTTTGTAGGGTCTACAGCCCTTTGGCCATCTCCCTCTTCCCAAGGTGTACTGCCTCACTCTCCATTCCTGGGTATCCTAGGAAACCTTCTCATGTGTGCTCACAAAGAAGTCCCATTGGAAACAGACCCAGTACCATTTCTCTTCTGCACTGTCATCCTTAGGTGTCTGATTCCTGACCCCAGTGGACCACAACAGTCACAGGGTACTTAATAAGCAGAATCTGTGCTAGAAGATATTTTGAGTTAATCAGTCTGGGGTAAGGCCACAGGCATGAATATTTCTTAAGAGCTCCCCAGGCAATTTTTATGGACAGCCCAAATTGACAACCAAAGCTTTAGCGTACTACACAGAAGACTTTGACCCCAGGGAAGCTGTGTGAAGTTGGTTTCCCTCTGCTGACCTACCAGTGTGTCTTTCCTGGCCATTGCTGATTTATTTCGCCAAATACTGCCCCTTGCCTTGGCATGACCTTATCAGTCTGGCCCTTCTGTGTCCCATAGTGGTGCTGCCGATGTGCCAGACATCACCCATCCAGTAGGAGGTTGTGCCAGGATGCAAACTCTTGACACTAACTTTATCACTGATGTTCTCTATGAAAGGAGAAATAAGTACAATTCGAGAGAAAGGAAATCCTAAATCAGATTACATTTTTAGTCAGTACAAAGATAAGAAATTTGCCAAATACAGTGGGAATGAACCACTTAGCTACAGTGATAATTCTCCTATCCTGAATCTGTGTCACAGATACAAGACACAATAGCAGCCAAGGACTCACCTAGGAGAAGACTCTGTCTGCTATCTGGTGGGAGAGCATTGATTCAAAAAGCTTCATGTAATGAGGACTCCTAGATGTGATGCTCTGTGCTAGGAGCTGAAAGTAAAAAAAGACAGAAGCCTCCTGCCTTCAGGAAACTCATCGTTGTTTATTTCCAGTTTTATCAACTTTTAAATTATTTGCTCAACACTGTACAATTGAAATATTTTTATTTGTGTAGGAGCAAATGATAGTACACTGTTTCACTTATTTCCAATTAGATTCAAAATTGTTATCTTTCCAACAAATATTCTTTAAAATAAAGACAAGATGATAAGCTCTGGTGAATTAAAGTGAATAGGGTAAGAAGGAAATGGAAAGAAAATTTCATAAAAATAAATGAGTGCTGCCAGCAAGTAGTATATTACTTGGCCCTATCCTCCTAGGATTGCTGGGAGCTAATTACCTGATTTTAGCTCAGACTTTAAATAACCTCATAAAAAAGACCAATCCACAAACTATTTACACCTTTATTGAAGTAACAAACTTTTTCTTTATATAAAATAGGTAAGGATTTTGAGGGAAAAATATTGAAGTGTACAGCAATTGGGAAAAGACAATACATATAAAGTATTATAATAAATTTTGTTTTCCAATGGAAGGAAGAGTCTGAGATAATTTCAAGAGTTATTCATGAAAATGAGGCATAGAGATCTGTGGCCTATTAAACCCTAGAGATCACTTCTGTGGTATCTTGCTTTATGCCATAACTACTATCTAAATTCAGAATGTGAAAGAGCCTATAAAGGGAACACTAGTCCACCCTAAAGCTGATCTTGCCTCCATAACAATTGCTGAACTGATTTGGAACCAGAAAAAAGCCACGGGTGGGGCGCTGTGATAGGTTTTATAAGATGCCATATATATTGGAAACTTGGTAATAAAAGTATATAAAATTTTAATCTTCAACTTTTCCTTTAAAAAAGGTGACAAAGCAAATAGGGAAGTGATATGAAAATGCATTTTTAACCGTGTAGGAGAGCAATGAATTTAAAGTTCATGTCAGTTCCGTTAAAGATATTTTAAAACTGAAAACCAATAAGAGCTTGATAAAGATTGTTGATTGCCTGTCTGTCCTTTTTAGTACTCAGTCTATTGCTAAGACTGATAATGCATCATGGACAATAAGGAGATCATTTGATGCCCTATTTTGCAACTTCTTATGTTAATAAAGATTTCTCTGATTCCAAATAATTGGGCATCCTTAGTTCTTAGTGTTACATGGCTAAATTTTATTTAACAGTTACATCTGGAGTAGGTCATTGTTCATCAGATGTTGAAAAGATTGACACAGAATTTTAAAGAATGTTCTCTTTAATATTGTTATAGGATGGGTTAATTATCATTAAAATAGTCACTAAAGCACATAATCAGGCTTACGGATGCTTGGTGTATATTCTTTTTTTTTTTAAGATTTTATTTATTTTTTTATTCATGATAGACATAGAGAGGCAGAGACACAGGCAGAGGGAGAAGCAGGCTCCATGCAGGGAGCCCGATGTGGGACTGGATCCCGGGACTCCAGGACTGCGCCCTGGGCCAAAGGGAGGCGCTAAACCGCAGAGCCACGCAGGCATCCCCTTGGTGTATATTCTTGATGAGGAGGCTTGTGGGGAGATTCTCCTTTTAAAGTAGGTGAGTGAGGTATGTCAATGAATGTGTGGTGTTTACAGAAAGAACCAAAGTAGAGTCAAGTTCCTATTATGAGTTACCTGTGAGTAATCATCACAGTTCTTCTCTTGAGAGTAATATAATTCATATTCCTTGTAGGCATCACTTAATGTATAGGTTGAATTGTTTAAAGGGATCTGGATGGAGCATGCCTTTTGGTTCTATTTAATCACAGCAAATTCCATAGTGACACCAAGTAATTTATGGGCATGCTCAATCTGTCTCTGGAAAGCGTGGGCCCCCCAAAGGGCCAGTTTGTGAAGCTTCGGATACCTATACAGTTTGGCAACATGGGGGAACCATAGGTCAAGCTCTGAAGACTACTGAGGAAATAATATTTTTCTGAAGCAGCAAGTGAGGACAGTTATCTCTGCTGCTAGCCTGCCTGCTTTTGTTCTGCAGTCCACAGTAAAAGCTAGGAAAAGCAATGGCAGAAAAAACTCAGTGCCATAACTCTATGAATTATATTTGATATCCCAAAAAGGTGGAGATTGTGTATTTTATCTTGGCTTAACCAACTGTTGTTAGGACACTAAGCAGAAAAATCCAAACACAGGAAAAGTGGTTGGTAATGATCTCAGCTGAAGTGAGGGCCTTCTCTCTTTTTCTGGTTACTAATGTGCATAAAATTGCATGTAGATCATAAAAAATACTATGTATAGTTTCCCTTTTGGAGAAGATCCTTAATTTTAAGCTTCAAAAACAATCTTGATAATCAAAAAGGGAGTCAAAAGTACCATTCCAGCCTTGTTTTCAATGAGAAATATGGGAAAGAGTGAGCAACCATTTCATAACACGTTGGATGCTCTCACTTTTTCTCTCAATCCACAGCATTATTTCTGGAGCCAGGGCAATGAAGGTAGAACTTCTACTGAGAATGGTTTATGTCTAGGGATAATGTGTGTACACATATTATAAAAGTAACCAAAAATAACACTATCTTGAGCGAATGAATAAAAAAACTTTAGGCATTTTGTAGAAGTAGTCTAATTCAGAACCAGAGGAGAGGAGATTAAAAGTGCTCACCACCGGGTTCACAGGAAAGTCAGATGCTCACACTACTAATCACAAATCCATTCTGGTCGGGTCAGAGCTTCCTAGGTGCCAGTGTTTCACTGATTATCTCCCTGGGTTTACTGGGGTGTGTTTCTTTGTTCCTGCATTTGTTTAAGCATATAAGCTTAAGTCACAGCCTGTTGTTGTCAATCATTGTTACAGCTCATGATAGTCACAATGAGAGGTTCGGTTTATGAACCAGAAGACCTTGACCCTAATTAGCAGTCAGGTGAGTGAAGCTACTTTGGAACCTAGAAATGCTGTATATCAATGCATCATCACCCAAATTCTCCTTATTATCTGGGGACTAAGACTAGCGTATGATTGAATATTTTTGCACCTTTTGGCAAAAGCCCTGGGATTTCGGGGTCGATTTGCCAATAGATCTGAATGCTGGAAAGGCATCCCAGTGTCTGAATGGTTTAAGAGCTATGATAAATTTACTTTAATGGGTGCTGCCAAGCACCATTAAATGGAGATGGGGTTTATACAGGTTAGTTAACCCAAACCACAGAGCTTTTTAGAAACAACCAAATAAAAATTATGGCATGTCATAGCTGGGGATAGTAGGGTGTTTATAAGATTGTCAAACAACTTACACTATAGATACATAGCAGGACTTGATTCTTTAGATTAGCAGTCTCTACCCTGGGTTCATAAATTTATGATCAGAGAACATCATGCATTTCTTCAGGTATTCATTCATTTAGCAGCCGCTTTTTGGAAAACCTACGGTGTGTAAGGCATCGTGCGGAGGGTGGAGAATTCAGAGAAAAATGAGGTGACCTCCTCCCATTCAAGGAATTCGGTTTTTCTCATTGATCTATGACTTGAATACTGTTAACCTAACACCACACATTTGAAGTGTGCCTCTTAGATAAGCACTGGGCCAGGGGCTGGGGGCCAGGGGCTGGGGGCCAGCAGTGTCAGACACTGGCCACAGTGGATTAGAAAGATGCCAATGAGCGGGAAAGAGCTTCCTTCAGTAGGCTTCATTCATCTCATTTAAAAGCCACCCTTCATCTAACAGCTGCCCCCCGACCCCACCCCACCAGCACTGCCTTGGCACAGTGTGGGTGAAATACTGTCCTCTCAGATCTGCATTTTGGGTTCCCCTGGCCCCACCTTTTTCTTTTTAAGCACTTTTCAAATTGTTCTCTTTTACTTTGAAAGCAGTGGCACTGGAAGAGTAAGAGAAGCGTCATGAAATTTCAAAAATGTATTGGTGGCAGTGACTCTTCCTTACTTTATCTTGACAAAACAAAGCAAAACAATGCCCCCCCCCCCCAAAAAAAAATCACATCAGCATTCCTTAGAGCAGTGGGCTTTTGACCAAGGACATGGGATTGGTGGAGGCAATACTTTCCCAGCAGAGGAAAGTATTGAGCTTGTCAGGAGGGGGCCTGGACTGGGCAGCCACTGACCAGTGCTTGCTTTGCTCCAGCAACCTCAGCATGACAGGACAGTTGTCCCTGGCCCTTCCAGCTGAGGGGGGCCATCCTAACTGTTCCACTTCACCTTCTGAGTAACAGGGCTGGGTCTGTCTTTTCATTAACTATCTGAATTATTTAGATGGCAGAGGAATTATTCTTCAGAAGTATAAATTAATGTTTTCTGGTTCATGGATAGATCAGAACTCAGAACATCAGCTTTCCGAGGTGGTTATTCCAGTAAAGTTCATGGGCTCTCCAGAATTAAGGCATCAGGGGCAAGCAACTGAAGAAACGAGACTGGGTAGTCTGTGACATTTCATTAGGCAAGTTTTTTTGGATCATTTTTCATTTGTAAGAAACAGACTGTTAAACGTAACATATTTTCTCCACTTCACATATAAGCAGAAGTCAATCATATTGAATTAATAACAGTATTCAGCAAAATATCAGTAGACCTAGGAACAATGGGATTCTGTTGCTTTCTAATGATTCTCATTTGCCAGAGTACAAATAATAAGTCCTTACACCATTTTGGGTGGAAAAGACAATAAAGGAAGATAAATATATTTAGAATTTTTCTTTTGTAATAACTTCCAAAGTATCACTCAGTGCCCACACTGAATGGATGTAATTGTGCTTTCTTTTCAAATACTAGATATTGAATAATATATTCACAATAGAAATAAATATCATTTTCCTATAAAATTAACTCTGATGCCCAAGCTCCTACATAATACAAAATATAATTAATCATCTATATACTGTGAATATGCAATAAAGAAAACAAAGATCTATTTGAAAATAGTGAGGAGATCTTCATGTCTGGATTGTTGAGCCCACCACATTGCTTAAAGAAAAGTGCCAGTTTTCATAAGAGGAAGCTTAAAATCATCAGAATGAAATTAAGTTTGATTCACTTTACTTAGAAAAATCCACATATATGAATATATACATCTGTATCTCCCTAAGATCATTTTTAGGAAGAGTGGGACTCTTGGAGGAAGGACACAGGTTTCTGTGGAATGTCCAGTATATTTCTCATCCTTATGGCAATCCCATGGTAGTAGTTTTATTATCCCTGCTTTAACAGAGGGAGGACTTCAGTGTGAGAGCTGAAGCAACTTTCCCAGCATTTTAAGGTAGGGAGCAAAATCAAGAGTTCCTCTCTAAAGCATCTACCAAAGTTTTCCATCATATCTGCCTCTGAAACTCTGGTAGGTTATCACAACCTGAAAGGATTTTGCTTTTTGTTTCTTTGATGGGAGGATATAAGATCAGAGAGCTGATGATAATAGGGGCTCAATGTCTAGTTTCCCGTCTTAAAAACCTGGCATGTGAGTCCTCAGAGACTGGGGAGTGGGGATTCTCCTTCTTGTCATTCCTAATCTGATTATAGAAATAGCTCCAATCTGTCTCCTTGATTTGATATTAGGAATAATTACATTGTTTCACTTCAGCATAAAGGTTCCGAGTTTCTCCACCTAATGTGCCCTTTAATAATCAGTGTCAGAAAAGCTATATCTTAACTCAAAGGCAGTTTTCCCTTCTCTTAAGATGTGATTTCCACGATGGTTTTTTTTTTGGGCTTAGTGGGAAGACTGCCATCTACTGAATCCACAGTACCTTTTCATGTGCTACCTGAATAATTCTTAAAAACTAGCACTGTTTTGAAGTCAAAGACACATATGTACATATATTCATATGTACAATGTATACGCATATAGAGACCTAGGTACATAGGCATGTTTATATGTACGCCTTATATATACATACAAAATGATAGTCATTTTACTTTCTCTTTGCTCACCTACCTGTGATTTGCTACTAGACCCCAGATTTGTAGAAAATGCATTCCTTGGAAATTCAGAGGTTCAGCTAAAAAATATCTAATCTGTATAGAATGAAATTTGCTCACTACAAAATTGTTCTAAATGTGAACCTGGTTCTCTGTTCCACTGCTTCTTGTCAGGTCTTGCAGTCATGAGGGATCTGATGAATTAAAATGCCTTCTTTGCTCTCTCCCTTACATTTCTGCTCCTACCTCACATTTCTTTCATAAATCCAGACGTGGAAAACAGAATATATGTTAGAGAGACTTTTGTAATTTTTATAATTATTTCACTTTCTTTGTGAACGTAGGCCTTATTGTTTAAAAGGTCTGTGCTGCTAAATCTATAACAATATGAAAGGACCATCATTCGGGACAGCCTTTGTCCTTCAGACACAAGATCTTCCGGTCCAAAGGAAAATGTTTGTTTTTCAGTGTAATTGTAATTAGTAACAAAGTCTCTAATCATGTGGCTTATTTGTTGACTGTGTGCACCCCACTCTTGCCCTGAGCTGCCCGTTTCTCTCCCTCCTGCTCAGTGACCGCCTTGCCCCAAGTCAGCAGGGAAACAGCATGGTCACTCCTTCTACGGAAACTTTTTGTTTATTTGTTTTTGGTTTCTGGAATATGTCACTCTTTGGTAGGGATGAAAGTTTGACCTGGGTTCCCTCATTCAAAGGAGGGCCAAGTTAGAACTTTTTTTTTATTCCTTAGACCAAGGACCTTGATGAGCGGGCAAGTGGGTTTGGTATGAAAAATCTTTCTATTTGACTATATGGGTATTACCTTTCTTCACATTAGTATCACTAGAAAAATGCTATAAAATTAAAAAAACAAAAACAAAAACCTGGGCACCTGAGTGGCTCAGTGGTTGAGCATCTGCCTTTGGCTCAGGTCATGATCCCAGGGTCCTGGGATGGAGTCCCACATTGGGCTCACCACAGGGAGCTTGCTCCTCCCTCTGCCTATGTCTCTGCTTCTCTCTCTGTGTGTCTCATGAATAAATAATAAATAAATTTTAAAAATCTCAAAAAAGACCTACTTGAGAGGCATTAAAATTTGGGGGGTTTTAAAAGTCTTTATTTATTTATTTATTTATTTATTTATTTTTAAAGTCTTTATTTTAATATAGGATTCAAAGTTACCATGATGAGATATAAATGATGAGAAAAAGGTTAGAAAAAACTACACTATTCTTTATTCTAGTTTCAATATATGTTTATAATATATAAATTATACTATACTACATAATAAAAATATGTAACAGCTGATATACAGTATATACAACAAAACTGATTATTTGCTTGGTTTCATTTTCACAAGGCCATAAATGTGGCAAGTAGAAGTCAATATTAAAATAGTTACCTCTGTAAGATTTTTGTGGTTACAAAAGAACTTTAGTAAAATCTCTATTTTTTTTTTGTTAAAATCTCTATTCTTATTGCTTTCATAACAAAAGTTACTTAGAACATAACTTCTTAGAAACTCCTCAATGTCCTCATGTCTCCTTGCAACCCATGTCTCATCAGGGGTTCAAAATGGGAGGGGGAATATTACATTTATACTCACAGACTTGTGGAAAACCAAGATTTAAAAATGGACAAGATGTAAATTATTCCAAAGTCAAGCTCCTTCCTTTGGGAAGTTAGAGACAATTTCCCAGGGAAAAAAAGTCATACAAAATATAAATTTAATACAGTCAACAGAAGCATTTTAAAGTTGTTGAATTTTTAAATGTGATTCTGCCAAACACGAAAATTGCCCCAACTCTTGAAGGACTTAGACGCCCTCATACCTGCGACGTAGTTGGGGGCTCACGTATCTGAAAGGACAACAGAGATTCTAGAATGAAGTGTGTAACCTAAGGCAATGCAGTGAAAATAATCTGATTCCTCGTTGTCATTGTTTTCCTTTCACCTGTGAAATGGAAGGCTCTGAGGATTTAGTTTCTATGGTCGTGTCTAGGTTTCTGATTCTATCCTTTGAAAAAATGCCTTTAAATCATCATCTTCATCCTGCTGCTCTTTTTGGTACATTCACCTACTCTTATACTGGGGCTCCTCTTCCCTCTAGCCTCCTGGTTCACCTGGGTCAGTCCTCTGTTAAATAGAAAGCCCATGAGTGTCGAAGTATATAATTTTGACCTATGAGAAATGCTTAAGATGCCATGAGGAAAAAAAAAAAAAGTTATGAAATTCTTCAAGTTCTAATACAGGATCAGAAAAGAAACTTCTTTCTTTGAAAGAAAGTTCTCTTATTATCCCGAGCTTTCACCTAACACTTGATTATTCTTTAGATTTTCCTCAGGGGTTTTGTTTTCCTTTTTCTTTTCCACATGCCTTTGTTCTCTATTTATTGCCATTTATACCACAAGGGCTGGGCTTGCAGTTATTTTAGCTCCTCCAATATATATTTGACTTTTACCACCAAACTTCTTACCATCTCTGCGTCAGCTTGATCTTCCTGCACCCATGGGCTGATTCTCTCTGTGGGACTTGTGGTACAGGGGTCGTGGGACCCAACATGTGGGAGGCAAGGGGGTGCAACTTTCTTGCGGTTTGAGTGTAACACAAGAGATTAGGAAACTCACATTTTAAAACCCAATTCTGCAAGATAAGTAATTTGTCACATATATTTTAAAGATCAGGCAAGTATTATTTTCCTCTGTTCAGATAGAGGAACTGATAAAACTGCTCTGCTAGTGTCCCTCATAAGGGATACCACCACTTTAATGAATTGACTGGGTTTCTTTAATGCCTGAACCCTACCTAAGGACAAAGGTTACTACAAACAGAGTGGTTGAGAGAAAAAGAAGTGCTGATTAGTTACAGTTAATTTCAATTTTTCTATTTAAAATTATGTAAATGTAACTCTTGGGTATTGCTTTTCCAATAGGATTTGTGCTACAACAATAAGTTATTCAACTTTGATTAAATCTAGTCCTGGTAACCATATTAACTAAGACATATTTAAACAAATTGTTTAAGTCCTAACAAGGTTTCATAATCATGCTCTGCTTCAGATAAAAAGAAAACATACTCCTTTTGTCTCCTTGACCTAGGACTAGGAAAAAAGTATGATGCTTTAGCTTTCTGAACCTAATTCACAGGCAATGGTTGGAGGGGAAATTAAAATGTCCATTGTCTAAGTGGTGAACAAAAATAGGAACTTTTAAATTATGAATTGGGTTAACATCTGTTGGGCAAACTGTTTGCTTAGCCTTATTTTAACATTGCACTTCCCTCCCTACCCTCTGTCTCTCTGGCACATCTGGGAATGTGGTGAGAGCACCACAGAGGCAATTATAAAGCCAGAGTCCAGTTAAGGACCTTGAATTTTCCATTTTTAGCCTCTGCTGCAACGTAAGAAAGTCCCAAGAGTGGCCTGTATAGACTCCACAGGAAGAAAGATCTTGATCTAAAATACAAATAAAACCAAAGTTGTAACAAAACAAAAGAGAGACTTCTGAAAGGCGAATGGACACCAATAAAACTATAACAAATTCATTTAAAATATGCTATTGGAGATGCTAAAATATTTTCTGCTTGGAGTGAAGTAGATCATCTGCTAAAGAGAAATACTTTAGAATGTTTTAACTTTTATTTCTAATGAAAACTGATGCAAACAGGCAGGATATAGAAATGATCAAGGGTATAGGCTTTGGAATAAAACAGCTCTGGGTTCCTATCCTGGCCCTGCCACTTCCTGGTGTTTCCTGGGAGCAAGTCACATAACTTCTTTAGGCTTCCATTTCTCCATGTTCAAAATGGGGATACGATGGTGACGATGATGATGATGATGGCATCTATCTCATTGGGTTGTTGGAGGATTCAATACAGTAATGCATGTACATGCTTACTGCAGTGCGTGGCATGTGATAAATGAGCATTACTAAGAGCCGCTGGTCATAATGAGCTTGCTGAAGAGGGGCCACGATTACTGCCAATCTGTTAACATCAAAGAAAGAGTTAATAAATCCCAAGAGTGAAACTGGCGATGATTTTTATGGTGAAATGGGAAGCCAAGTGACTTGCCAAATAGCATCTGATGGGGCCATTCCCTAAAGAAGAAAACATGATCTGCTTTGCTTTGACTTTCTGGAATAGTCATGTTTCTGGTGCCTTTCCTATAAGCCCATTGGCTGAAGGAGGAAGCATTCCAATAAGGCATGGCAGTGGTCCATACTATGTTTAGGAATTAGACCTGAAGGGAGAAACCACAGCGATATTTCAAAATCAGTTAAAACACCCGTCACTCCTCTCCAGTTAGTCCAAAAATCCTCTACAGGGTGCCAGTAAAAGATTTTTTTAAAAAGTAAAACCGATCACGGCACTCACCTACTTCAAAGTGTCCAAAAGGTCCCCAGGGATGTTAGTGTAAATCCTGAAGCATTCTACAAAGTCATCTGGAATTGCCCTCAATGTTCCAGCCTCGCCTGGGACCACTCCCCGGCCTGCCCAGCCTACTGCACTCTTGGCAAGTTGCCCTGATGTCTCCCTTGTTTCTATTATTTGACTTCTATTTCATTCCCTTCTCTTTGAACGCTCTACTTCCAGCTCTGGGACAGGCTAATTTTCATTAGTCTTTCAAGACTCTGCTCAACCACATTCCTCCTTGAGAAAGAATTTCCTCTCCTTACCCCCATTCCACTACCCAAATGTGCGGTTCCCCTACCCCTGTGGAAGTGTAGTGGAGCTCTTTTTTATATATTTGTATTCCAGTAACCTCTGCCCCCACTAGATTGTATTTGAGGCCAAGAGCATCTTGTTTGGCATTTACAGTATGTATAATCTCAATAAATATCACATGAAACAAACTGTTCCTCTGACACTCTCCTAGACCTGCCTTTTGTATATCAAAGTGAATATTGATGGTTTCTGATTTTTTCATTCCTATGGATTAATACAAACCTGTTCCCCAAAGGTAGGATTCCTTGAGTCTTAAGTCTTAAAAACATAAATTAAGAGCAAGCCTAAGAAAGTTATGGTACCTACAATATACACCATTCCATAAGGAGTGTGGTTTGGCTTATTTAATCATAGATTCAAGGAGAACTATAGACAAGGACCTCATGCATTACATTTAAAGGATAATACCAGCTTAGTTTTTACCCTCAGAATTAGAGGTCTATGGCCCCTTTACATAAAAACATGTAGGATTCTTCAAGACCAGTTGGTGTTTCATTCATGATAAAGTGCATCACTGGCATTTGATAAAAGTTAAATAATAATAACAATGAGGCTAACCAAAGCCTGGTTTTAGATAAGTCTGTGCTAACTGTGGAAATTAACCCCTTGTGTCTACATTAACACTTGTGTGTCCACACTGCTCTTGGTTTGAGATTTACTACATGTGATTAAGGAATAGACCCTTCACAGCGGGATTACATGTTTGCTCACTCCCCTTTCAGATTTCCTCTCAAACATATAAAAAAGTGACAAATTTGGCTGCCATTTTGTTGTGTTATCAAGTTCTTAATTTTTTAATTCGTTTTTAAATTTTTCATTATTTGGTCAACTTTTGGTTGTCACTCACATCTTTAGAACCGGTGTTATAAGTATATAAATTGTCATATTCCTCAAACTCTTTAGTGAAAAATAAGATGCCCTTAAATATGGATATGTGGATATTTAAACTATTGTGGCAAAAGAGGTGATTTTAAGAAAAGATAACCCAAGATAGTCTTTATTCTGTTAAGAGGGCAACTGAATACTTAGCAAGAAGGGTTTATTGCCATTGACCTGATTCTTACATGCCTCTCATTCTGTCTACCTTACAATACCCCTCTTCATATAGTAAGTTCCATGTGCAGAAGAAATGTGCTCAGTTCACAGGCATATAAAACTATATCCAACTGTATTCTGTAATGGGAAAATAGCCATAAATGTGAAGTGAGTCAAGGCATTCAATTATTGCTCCCTTTCCTTTGAAGTAAAATGATATTTTGATTGTCCAGTTGAAAATACAGTAGCTTATCTGTTCAGAATAAATTTGTAACCTATCAGAAAGCCATTCATTGCCTGGGAAATCTCATTTTCCTCCAATTTATGCTACTCAATGTGTTTAATCATTAACTTGAAAAGAAGAAATTCAGTTAAAGAAAAAGGAATCCTAAGTCTTCATTGTTACTGCTAAATTATCTCTCTCGATTAGTGTGATGGTAAGCATTGAATGGCGAAGAAAGCTAAAAATAGTTTTCTTTCTTCCCTAAAAGTAGGAGCTTAAGATCTCTGCAAATTGATATCAAATACCAAATATTATTTAAAATAATAGGAAAGGCTCTTTCCACCACAAATTGCAGATTGAAATTTAGAATAAAAATTTAGCTGATTTCTTACATAATCCTTTGATTTCTTGTTTCTTTCAATGACAGGTAATACAGGTTTGAGAGCCCCCAAACTGTTCTTTTATTGAGTGTCTTGGAATTCAAATATAAAATAATATAGTCACAATATATAGTCCAGATAAATGATCAGACTTATTTTATTGATTTTACCTTTCGACTACACATGCACATGGTTTCAAGCGAGGGTGAAAAGCGTTTGTTTCATTAGTTTCTAAATGCACAAACTCATTACTGGCAAGTGCCATTAGTAGTTAAAACCAAAATCATACTTCAAACCTATCTTGTCTTAAACAGATGATATTCTCAACTGTAAGAAAACAATCATGAATGATATGGTGTATGTGATTATCAGCCTCTTAATTTAGATTCCAAAATATTCATTTAAATTTTTGGTTTCAGTTTTGTACAAGTGATAGATCTGACTGATGAGTGGAATAGCCCTGGCCACAGTGGAGGATTTTAGGATAAATGTCTTTTGTCACTACAGACAAAAGAGGAGGACCGTGCACACACACACTTTATGTACAAAACATTTGGTAAACATTTATTGGGCACCTCTTGTAAGTTCCAGGTCAGTGGTAGACAGTGAAAATATCAAAATGAGTAAGACACACCCTTTCACTTGAGTTCAGCTAGTGGAGGAGACATATCTATGTAGGGCTAGGAGAAGGGCATTGTAAAAAAAAAAAAAACACAATTGAAAATAAAAATTCAAGGCTAACTTCTATGCGCTCTTTTAATTACTTCATTTCCACAAGCTAAACTTCCTTTGGTCTTTCTTGTATAAATAGTGAAACAAATACTAAATTCTGCGTGTCCTTGTAGGCAGCTGGTGAGAGCTCTTTAAGAGGTTATGTATCAGTATCTTTAGGCTTCCTTTTGAAGCCGGGTTTAAAGAAAAAATACAAACCAGAGATAGGACACATGTTTGAGGGTAACTGAATACTTCTTTTCATAATTTTCTCCTTCCCATTGTTCCTGTCTTCTTTTCTTCTGAATGGTTGCTTATTATATATATTTTTATATATCTATATATGGAGAACATAGGCCTGAAAGCATTTTATGAAACATAATTATAAGATACCACAAAAGCCACAAGAGAAAGAGGGCTTGAAAGAACAAAGCTAAAATGAAATCTTCCTATTTCACACGCAGTAATTGGAGTGCGTCGGTGTGATGGAACGGTAAGGAAGAAACAGGTGAAAACGCAGAGGAATTGTGGCTTTCACCATCCAGGGACTTGCTGGGGAGTGGAAGACCTGATTGTGGAGGGATCAGGTTCTTAGGGTAAAAGGGCAAACATGTAGTGATGTTTGAGGTGGGGACAGGGCGATGTAAGTCTCACAAGCAGTTATTTTTAAACATGATTTATGGTGACTGAGAACAACACTTTAAGCATTACTTTTAATAAGCTTTATGTGTGTTCAAAAAGCCTGATTCTGAGACACCATCTCAAGGAGGCAATTGAGTGTGGGTTTCTAAACCCTCCCCTTCCAGAGCTACCCCTTTTGAACTTTATTTGGAGAGGATTGCGAGTGAGTGTATGCGGAAGGGGAGTGGATATAAATATGTTTTTCTAAGCAATTTCCCTTTAATTAAAAATGTGTTTTGGATTTATATTTATTTACACTTGAATTATCAAAATGTTCCTTTGGAAGAATTTTTTCCCTTTGAGGCATCTTAACTCACCCTCCCGGAAGCCACATTTTGCCATAAGTAGAAAAACTCCACACCAAGAAGCTGGAGTTTTGTTCCAGACTCTAACCCTACAATTTTGTGTGGGTTTTAAACTTGGCAAAACACATGATCCCATCCCTAATCACAATCCATAATAGTACAGTGTGTGACAGTGGGGACAGAAGATGGACTCTCCTGAAATACACCAATAAATCCACCCGGGACAGTTTGTGTTTTACTGTTCCCTCTGTCCCTGATGCCCGGGAGAATTTTCCCCCAAGATAGACCTTTCTTTGTTCCCAAGATATTAGATAACCAGAGATCCTGAAGCCTCATACTTCAAAATTACAGGTCTAATTACAGAGATGCTCATCTCACTCACTGCTCAGCATTTGTTTAAATGTGCAGCTCACATGTTCTGCTTTGATACTTGGGATGGGAGTGTGTCCCGAGCATATTGCATCTAGGATATTCCCACACAGCCCTCTGTATGATTTACTGGGTTCTTTATCCAAGAGATAGTTCTGTTGTAAGTTTTCTCTTCTCAAAGGCAGGCATCAAATGGACAAAATGGGATTGACACCTAAACTCACTCCCTTTGAGGAATTTTGGCATCTTATCTCTTTATTGAGAAAATAAAGGTTTTCTCTGGGGTCTTCCCAACTGAGCCAAACCTGATTTTCTCCCCTGAGGGGCTTTGGTGGAGGCCTCGCTAATGCTGACAGTCTCTTAATTTTGCTGGGTTTGCTTCCTGTAAATGTGGCACAGCCGGGCCTCTAGATAACAGTGCACTCCACCCCGGAGGATGGGCCGCGGGCTGAGGTCCTCTGTTTGCTTGTTAACCACAACCTCTAAGCCTCTATGGGTCAAAGCCCCAAGTCTTTCACTGCTTCTAATGGCCTGTGTGGAGAGTGCACAAGCATCAAGACAATGAAAGTAATAAGAGCATCTTTAAAAGGTATTTGTTAGCACTCACCCCATGGACTTCACTATTATTTAAGGGAAACATTATAATTGTGGCAAAATTATAGATTACTGTTTTTCTCAGACTTCCTACAGTTAACCTCTACCCATTATGCTCCTATATTTGGAACAGTCCACTGAGCTACTTGGAGGAAGGCCATTAGCTGAGCTATGCTAGCAACTGGAGTTATAGGAGAAAAAAAAAGAGAAACTTTTATGATAATTCTTATTTCATAAAGTGTCATGTTATTTATAGAAAAATGAGACAGTAAAGTGTGCTTTCTTTCAAATCTGGCCTTTACTGCACCCTACAATTTATGGTAATATAATAAGTGATTTGAAAATAAAGATTTGAGACAACATTTCAGCATTAGTGTTTTTAAGACAAAACAAACATTCAAAATAAAACCTAAACCACCAAAGTGGACTCTATCATTAAATGCCTACTTTTTTGCTAAATTTGTAGTTATGGCAGCTCAAAATCTCAAACTCTTCAATTGTGACCTCTTGCAAAGTAAAAATAATTGTATTATTTTCCGTGGCACAAAGGCATTATGGCCCATTATTTTTTTCCCTCCCCAAAGTCCAAGTGGATTTGCATCAGCTGCTATTAAATGGGATTAATGAACTTGGAGGAATTTAAATAACAGTATGAGATTTCAGAGATGAACAAACTGCCTATAATATTTCAGGCTCCTGATTCTGAATTATTTCAGCTTTATCTCATCAAGGCTCATTGAATCTTATTCCATTGTACATGTATAAATCAGTGTGAACTTTTTAGCTTGCATAAAATAAATTCAAAAATCTCCTTTCCTGCCCACACTATGCAATCGACTACCATACTACTGTGCCAAAAATTAATGTGAGAAATACTGTAAATAATAAATGCCAGACAGTTCAATTGAGATCATTAATGCTGTGAAACCGCTCTCTCACCTTCATTATTTTTTCTGTCATTTAAGAAGAGAACACTGTGTGGCTCAAGGCCCACGGAATGGGGTAACATGATAAGGAGGAGGAATCCCTAGTTAAGGACGTAATAGCAGACTTCCCTTCCCCTCCCACCCCCACATCCCCATTCCCTTGTCTGGGTGGGCTGCTCAAAAATGTTTTTATAACATTCTACGCTCATTTTACCTTTGCACTCTCAAGCTGTTCTTTTCTTACTGGCTTTCCAGATAACTGATCCTATTCCAGAACCTCATTTGGGGGACAGAAGTGACTCTGCTTCTTATCCCATCTTTTGGGTTAATGTTTCCTCTTGCTTGTATGCATTGAAAAGGTGAAAGGATACCTAGTTTATAAATTCACTTAAAATTTTAATTTTTGTATGGCATCTAGAGCAATTCTAGCGGCATCTTGAAGTACAGACTGAGGATAAAAAATTTCTCCAACTGAAATCTCTTCTGGGCCAAAGGTTGTGCAAGAAATATCTTTTGAATTAATTTAATTGGAAGGAACTGGTATAGATTCATGGCTTTCAAATATTGGAAGGGGTTTTGAAAATCCAAACTTCTGGGGTGAACCTATTTGTCAGGCACGTAGCCTAAGAATTTGCATTTCTAACAAAATCCCAAATTTGCTGGTGCTGCTGGTGTGATGACCACACTCCGATAACCCTGGTGTGGATAACTTTTAAGGGCCCTCAGTTTCTTGTTTCCACGTGCTGTAACATGCAAAGTATCTGTGATATATGGTAAAGAGTGTCATTGAATGGTAAAGACATTTAAGATTTTTTGGAGGGAATATCCTTAGGAATCAAGTACGTTTTATTGGTTCATCATTCTCTGAAATTAATAAATTAATATTCTCACTGATGGAGAGGTGGACCTGACTGCTTTATGGATTATTGAAGAGGAAAAAAAAAAACCTTTTAAGTATTCTATCAGCTTACAGAATTTGCCTAATTATGGTACAGAGTTTTCACGCAATTTGTTGCCTTCATTTTTTTTTTTTGACATCTAATGAATCTTTTGTGTGTGTGCCAGTATTTAAAAGCAGGCAGATGTAAGGCGAGGTTAAAGTCTGCAACACTATTAAGGTGGCACACGACTTTGTGATAGATGTCTCTCAAAATAAGCGTGGTCTAACAAATTTTAAGAAAGCTCAATGTGAAAGACTTGGCCTCCATTCTTTCACAGGAGCATAGTGAATACAGATTGTTCCTGGGTGCCTCAGGGAAACATCTCCAGGCCTCGAAGATAGGTAAGCTCTGCATTGTAAACAAGCCCTGTGTTACCTTATTTCACATTTATGCGCTATCCTGTGGACACAGTCTGTCACTAATTCGATCACAAATACTAGAAATAGCTCTGTGAATAGGCACAGACTCTTCTGACAACAGATCGTGATTTAGGCTGTAAAATGGATTCTCCAAAGAAACCCCAGCAGCTAGGTTATCTCTTTCTACATCCCCAGTTTATGAGATTCATAACCTTTCACAACTTACACGGAATACCCCCAGCATTCAGTGTCACTCAGTGGGCTTGCTAGGACAGGAACTCCATGTCCTCAGGTGGTAAGTACGCCTTTGGGTCCAAATGTCTGAAATGTCTAGTGTCTAGTCAAGCTGTTAGATAACCCACAGGTGCTTCTTGGAAACATCTACAAATAGTATCAGCTCAGTTGTTAGACATATCAGAGGGGCCAAACCTTAGCAGAAGCACAGGAAAAGGATGAAGGGGCCACTTTGCACGTGGATTATTTTGAGCTGAAGGCAATCAAACCCTGGGAGCTCAAGAGAAACTCTTGCCCCTCCCTTACCTACACAGAAGAATCTAAAGCGTGTATGTGGGGGGGTCTTTCCCACTTTAGAAAATTGATCGCTTATTAGCAGAGATCAATTTTAAATGAATAACCCATTTAGATGACAAGGCAAACATCTAATTACCAAACATCTGCTCTTCTTATCACCCTGTGAATTACATACCTTTCCTTTAAAGTCCCAGACCCCTCCCTACCCCCTTCTCCTTCAGGATGACATATATACCCCTTTGCCAGTCTATGTGGCTCCCCCTATACATATGGTATTGAATTTTATTTTCTACTGTTAATCTACCTCATGTCAATTTGATTCTTAGCCCAGTTAGAAGGACCCTTGAAGGAGACAGGAATTATTTGCTCCCAAACACTTGTCAAAGTTGAAAAAATACTTTAACTTGCTGGACACCATTTACCCAGGTACTGCTATAGCTAAAAGGTCCTAGGACATCTTACATACTACCGGCAGAAGCAGAGATTTCTCACCATGTCAGCCTCTATCTGCAGAGTCCAACGGATGGAGAATGGTGAGACTCCTCTTCCTCTCTTTCTAAATCTTGACTAGCAGGGGAAAATATTCATGAAACTAGTTCCTTAGGATAAGTCCCTATTTGGTTACTAATCCATTCCTCCCAGAGAGGGTCTTTGTCTTCCTTTGTCTGTGTCTTTTATGTTGTTTGTCATCTATCGCTAAGGGACATTTTGGAAGCCAAAGCCACAAAAGTAGTGGGCATGGGTGGGACACCTAAAAGCTGTTAGAACACTCACCATCTCAGGAAGACTCCTGTGATAGGATTAGCTTGGCATAGAATGGGTTTGATAGACAGTAGGTCACCCTCCAACCTCAAAAAACTTTTGTGCAATGATTTACACTATAAAACAATACATAGTCCCTTACCACCTAAGTACTTAAAACTGTTAGGACATTGAACAAAATGAAAGGAAAAATCTAAAAGCTTTGCTTTGTGATGATTGAGAACATTCTCTTTGGTCTCCATTTACCCAGGTGTACCTTGGTGGCCAGTTGAATAGGCAGAGAACAGCCTCTCTCTATGTCAGCTCTCAGGGGTGTTTGTCATCTCAACTTTCATGGCTTAATTAGTGCTGGAAAGTCCCATTCCAAGAGCACCTACTTGGTGTTACAGCTTAGTTAGGTCTAGGACTAGAGGCATCTCAAATTTTCATGGGAAAATGGAGATTATCCTTACCTCCTTTGCAATGAAGGCCTTTGCTTTCTTAGACTAACTTGGGGAGTAAACTTTTGGATCATGGGGCTGGATCATCCGTGTCCTCTCTGGACAACTCTTGTATCTTTGGTTCTGCCTTTAAAAGGCTATTGGTTTAAATAATCCAGTCAAGAAATGGGCAAAAGACATTTTTCCAAAGAAGAAATAAAAATGGCCAACAGACACATAAAAAGATGCTCGACATCACTCATTATCAGGGAAATACAAATCAAAACCATGGTGAGATACTACCTCACACCTGTCAGAATGGCTAAATTTAACACAGGAAACAAGGGAGAATCCCCTTACACTATTGGTGGGAATGCAAAATGGTACAGCAATTGTAGAAAACAGTACGGAGGTTCCTCAAAAAGTTAAAAATAGAACTACCCTAGGACCCAGCAATTGCACTACTAGGTATATACCCAAAGGACACAAAAAATACTGATTCAAAGGGGGCACATGCACCCTGATGTTTATAACACCATTATAAACAATAGTCAAATTATGGAAAGAACCCAAATGTCCATTGACTGATGAAGATAAAGAAGACGTGTGTGTGTGTGATGAAATATTATTCAGCCATCAAAAAGAATGAAATCTTGACACTTGCAACAACATGGGTGGCACTAGAGTATATTATAATAAGCTAAATAAGTCAACAAATAAAGACAAATACCATGATTTCACTCATATGTGGAGGTTAAGAAACAAAACAGATGAACAAAGGGAAGGAAATCAAAAAAAAGAGAGGCAAACCGTAAGAGACTCTTAACTCTAGAGAACAAACTGAGGGTTGCCGAAGGGGAAGTGGGTGGGGCATGGGTTAAATGGGTGATGGGCATTAAGGAGGGCACTTGTTGGGATGAGTACTGGCTGTTGTATGTAACTGATAAATCATGAAATTCTACTGAAACCAGCATTACATAACTAACTAGAATTTAAATAAAAACCTGAAACAAACAAAAGAGGGTCATTGGTTTGAGTCACTGTGAATAGATCCTACTTATCAATGGCCAGATGATGGATTCTTTATTTTGTTTGGTTTTAGAGATGAATGGATCCTTTAAGTTGCTTATACTTTAAATATATATGTATTATAGAGGCTCTCACTCATCTTATTAGTAAAACAGCTAACCTTAAGACTCCTCTGACAAGGTAAAAGAAGGTAGACTTAAGACAAAACAAAATGTTCTGGACCATCCTAATGTAAATTCCGCATCTGTAAATCTCTCCACATCTGCCTGTTTTAACTCCCCTTTCCCTAGAAGACTGACAGAGATCACTTGGGCCCAATCTCTAGGTTCAGAGTTATGTAAGTGCTGAAAGCCAGAAAATAAATTTAACCAAAGCACCCAAGACTGGCAATAAAGCTTGCTTTGCTCCTACCTTCCAGGGCTCTGGAATCAGGCTCTGCCAAGCCTCAAGTGTTCATATACAGTGTCCTTTGCAGGAGTATCGATGCCCCACAGGAAAGATTTGTGTCTCCTGGATAACAGCAGAGCTTCCAGATATAAAGCCCTTTTACCTCTACTTTCAAAAGATCCTACTGAATTTAGAGAGTCATTTGAGATTTTTATTTTGACTATATTACAACCTTCCTTTCTGAGGAAATAGATGACCAAAATTCCTCCTAGACTTACAAATTTCTCTTCCTCCTCCAAATGATCTGCAAAATGCCAGTATTCTGGGCCTAATAGAAAACAACCTTAAATTGTGTGCCCAGGAAAAAAAAAAAAAAAGGATTTTGTTAAAATACTTTAGGCAGACTTCACAAGGGCATACATTTTTTTGGTTCCCATTCTAGTTAAAAATTCTCCCTGATATAAAGAAGCAAATGTAGTTAAAAAGATATGGGCCAGTCCCTTGATATTCAAGCTGGAATCCGGTTTTTTGTGGAGTTAGGAACAACTGTCTTTATATAAATCTCTACAAACCAGAATTATTAACTCCAGAAACAAGTTAAAGTCCATTTATTTTTACCAATCTCCAAACCTCACCTATTCATTATTCATCTCAAAATGTTTATAGATATGATTTGAAAAATCAAGATATTGGAATAAAATTTTTCTGTACTTAAACTTTTTTTTGTACATTCTTTCCCTTGAAATTATAAATCTTAACATGTCTCTGATATGTAAACAGTGCACACTCTCCTGAGACTGGAAAGAAAAAAAAAAAAAAAGAGGGAACGAGATCTTTTTAAAACACAAACTGCTACAAAGGGGCTTTTATGCCCAGACTTTAGCACCTCTGATAATGGGCAGGTATACTCCAAATAGCCACCTTGGAGAAAACTTAGATTCTCTGTGCCTGTCATAAATTTTCTACCCCTATCTTTTCTAAGGCCTGTGAGCCATTCCTTGACATGCAAATTTCAGGAAAAAGTTTTTCATAAAAATACATACATACCTACACACATAGAGGGGAGTGTTTAAAAATTGGGCCTATCATGTCCTTCCCACAAATATTAGTAGAAAAAAAACTAACATTTTGTTTACATTTTGTCTGTGTGTTTGATGTGTGTGTGTGTCCATGTAGGTTGTAAATGTAAAATGTTTTCTCTATCTCTGATGGCATTGCAAAAATTAATTTGTAAAAGAGCTCTATTTAGTTGGTTTGAAGGCAAGTGCTTATAAGGATTGGGCATTCTAAAACTCAGAAAGACTAACTTAAATGTTTTTCAAGGTCACATGATCTGGAAAATATTTGGTATTAAAGCTAATTTAAGTTTATTGGTTTAATTAAAATATACATGTCCTTAGAGTTATCATCACTAAATATAAACTTATTCTGCTTGTGTTTACTAAAAGTCAAATGAATATATGGTACTTCTGTTGCAAAATTTGCCCCCCAAACCCCCTTAGAGTAATGGTTGGTTTTGTCTAATGCCTCAGGAACTTTTCGTAGGTAGTCTAAGCATAATTGTTAAGCACAAGTAAATAAAATTAAAATATTTATATGTAAACTTTCAAATACCAAAATGTTTGGTGACCTAATATTTTAAAGTCTTTCTAAGCTAAATGATGGGTAAAGTTCATTGATTATCTAGGTCATTTTTAAATCAGATAAAATAATGCAACATTGAGTACTGAGAATGGTTTATCTACTCTTGTTTTGTATATTATAGAGAAACTAAAGATAAATGTGGGTCTGTTGACAAGCATCTTTTATGTACTATTAAAGACTGTAGTATGAGAAAAGTTTCTAAAAATCATGTAATATGGGGCACTTGGGTGGCTGAGTCAGTTGAGCATCCAACTCCTGATTACAGCTCAGGTCATGATTTCAGAGTCTTGAGATGGAGCCTCCTCTGTGGGGTCTCTGCTTCTCTCCCTTTCCCTCTGCCCTTCCTCCCACTCAAACACCCCCCCCTCTCTCCCTCTAAAATAAATAAATCTTAAAAAAAATTAAAAGTAATCTACTCATAAATTTCCCAATCTAAAGAGTTCTGGTGTAACAGTTCATAATTGCTTACTACTTAGTTTTCACTAGAAATTAAGGTTTCTGAGCATTAAGAAGTCTAATAAATGTAATTAATACTACAGGAAATAAGAGAAAAAAACTGTGTGCAAGGTAAGTAAGTTATGTTTTTGGTAAGAAAAAGTATAAGGAATAAAAATGTATATTTGTTGAGCAAAAAGAAAATACTTTTGTCCTAAAATAAGACTGGTTATATAAAGAAGGAAAATGTAGAATGACATCTGAATGTTAAAAAAAAAAAGTTTATGGAGAAAGAATCTTTGGAAAGAAATTTATGTGTGGTCAGTACGGGCTACGATTAGGATACATTTAACACTTGTGCAAAGTTTTTTCTCTTTGTAAAAGTATAGAGTTTTCTTAAACTATTTGTTTTTCCTAAGAAACCATGAAAAAAAGGTTTTATCTTTTAAATTACTTGTCCCCCCCCAAAACAATGATTCTATGTTTGTCAAAATAACTTCCTATGTTTATCAGGTCTTTGATTGCCTAAGAAAATTGAGTCTTAATAGTAAAAGAGCTACATTTTGCTCACAGCTATGTCACTTTATGTATTTGGCTTTTGTTTATTTGTTTTTTAAAGATTTTATTTATTTGAGAGGGAGAGAGAGGGGGAAGGGCAGAGGAAGAAGGAGAAGCAAACTCCCCGCTGAGCAGGGAGCCCAATGTGGGGGCTCCATCCCAGGACCCTGAGATCATGACCTGAGCCACCCAGGCACCCCTCTATATTTGCCTTTGAAATCTTTTATTGTCACTTTGGTTAAGTATATAATTAAATATTATTTTTGTAATAATTTGTGATCCTGTCTAATCAAGTGTTCAAACCTTTTGATATTTTTTGGTATACTTCCCCAAATCAAATTCTAAAATGAAGTCTTCTGACCACAATCTATGTGAAATTTTTCAATGGGTCCCTGTAACATTTCAAGAAAAAAAGGAGTTGTGAGAAATTAAACTAATTAGGCTTATTTGGTATGTTAAATTGTATTGTCAAGCAAAGTGATATTAAACCCTCTTAGATTATATTTATGTAGATATATTATTTAAAATAAGTGATCTAAAAGTATGTGAAACTCCTAGAAATCTGATGTCCTGGTATGTTGCTATCTTGAAGTGTTAGATGTCACAAAAATAATTTCCTTATCAGTTGCATTGTAATTAGCTCTATTTAGATCTTTAACCGTGGTCATTTTTAAGTCTTCTGTCATTTACAGTTACTCTTTGACTCAAATACCACCATGAAAGTTTCCAGCAAATGTGCTTCATCTTCAATAAGAATCATGGGAAAAACTCTTTTGGGTCCAGGTTTCCGATAACTTTAAGATCATTAAACTGAACTAGGTAAAAATGTCCAGAACTAAAAGTTGTATTCAAGCAGACCAAAAATTAATAGCATGGGACTGAATGAATTGCAGAAGATAATTATGACGTTTTGTTTGAAAGAGTGCCCACTTTTAAAAGAATTTGTTTCCAGATTTAAGAAAACCTTTTCTCTTAGGCTAACCAACTTATGGTGATTTGATAAAATATACCTTTGTGAACAAATTGAAACATTTGTCATTCCTCCCTACTGGGACCCTCTAGAATTCAGAAACTCTCGGTGAGCATACTTAGATATCTATGGCAATATATTTATTTGCATAAATTCAATAATACTCTGTTCTCTTTATGACAGGACACAATTAGAAACATCGGTTTTGTTACCAAGGCTTTGACTGAAATGTCATATCTGAGCAAACCTGTGTAGACTCAGATATGACCAGGCAAATTTAAGGATCTAAGGTTGCCCTCCCACGCAAATAAAGAAAGTTACTTTCTGGCAGGTACAGGAACCTTAGGATATTTGGGGGACCTTGAGAAGAGAAACTAATTCAACCAAAACTATAGGTATTACAGGTGAAGTCTGAGGTGAGCATTAGGCCTGACATCTGGCCTGAAGAGGCCATTAAAAGCATTTATATGGTTAGACACTATTCTTCTTCAACTTACATAAAAAGTCAAGTTTTTTGAAACTACACTTATTTTGCAAATAAATTGGCGTTAATGTGGCTATCTTTGGCAAAAATGAGGTTGAGTATAGAGAGAAAATGTTTCAACGACATCTATAATACTATTCACTTTAAAATGGACTAGATCCTGATTTCTTCTAGTGTCCTCCACTTGATTACAGTTCTTCAAACTAACATTTTGATTTTTCCCCTCTCTTTCTGACTTGGAATCATTTGAAAACTAAATTTGCCCTCTTTTGTTCAGTGACCCCAATGTACAGAATTCACCATAACAGCTCATCTTTGTGCCTGTTGCTCTGTGAACTAGGGATCCTCAGAGACATTTGAGCTACAACCTAGGAATATCTGTCAGATTGCCACTACCTGCCCTCACTCTATCTGAAGATGCTAGATGTCTCCTCAAGTAACTATGCTCAGAACTCAGAGACTGCCTTTAACCTTTGATCCAGTTATTGACCATTGTTTTTCTTCTGTTTTCATTGAAATGCTTCTTATTTAATACCTGATTACTTGAATCATAGGTCTTATTTTGAGCATATACCTACATCACTGCCTCCTGAAATGAGTTTGACTAAACCAATCTCAAAGAGACTGGATCAATGAGATGAAACAATCTACCATCTCAACTTTTAACATGTAAAACTCCCAAGGAAGTTTCAGACGGGGAACTGAAGGGGCTCAGGAGAGCCAGATCCCCACTTGCAGCGTGCCACATTGGCATGTGGATTATTTTGAACTAAAGGCGTCAAGACCCTGAGCTAAAGAGAAGCTTTTGCCCCTCCCTTACCTACACAGAAGAATCTAGAGTGGGGGGAGGGGGCTTTCCCAGAAGAAGAGTTATTAGCAAAGATCAATTTTATATGAATAACCCATTTAGATGGCAAGGCAAACATTTAATTACCAAACATCTGCTCTTCTTAACACCCTGTGAATTACATGCCTTTTCTCTGAAGTCCCAGACTCCTCCCTACCCCCTTCTCCTTAGTTCAGGATGACATATATACCTCATTTTGCCTGTCTATGTGACTCCCCCCATACATATGGTATTGAATTTTATTTTCTCCTGTTAATCTATCTCATGTCAATTTGATCCTTAGCCCAGCTAGTAGGACCCTTGAAGGGAACAGAAATGCTTGGTCCCAAACAGGGACTACCAGTGAATTTGGGGTCATAAAAAGGTCTGAAGATTATTTGTGTGAAACTTGTGATGCAAAGAATTAAGGATGTTGTCCAAGACATTATACTCCAAGTCACCCTCTCACTCTTTACCTCACAATTAAATGCATTGTATTCAAAGTGGCCAAAGGCCCTGAGTTGGCCTCCTGAAGTTCTGCTACTCTGAGTGTAGTTGGCTGGTCTGTAGTGCCTGCATCACCTGAAGCCTATCAGAAATGCAGCCGTTAACTCAGAATCTGCATTTTAACAAGATCCCCAGGAATCCATATGCACAGCAAAGTTTGAGAAGCATGTTCTAAAGCATTTGTTCTTAAAATGTGGGCTACAGACCACCTTACTAGCACCACCTGGGTTGCTTCTTAAAAATTCCTGTTTTGCTTACCATCTGGATCCCATTTAGATCTCGTTAATCAGAATTTCAGAGGGTGATGCCTACGAATTTGCATTTTAAACAAGTACTGCAGGTCCTTGATGCTCAGAATGTGGTCCAGAGACCAAAAGGATCAGCATCACCTGGGTGCTTGTTAGAAATTCAGACTCTCAGGCCCTACCTGCAGCCTGCTGAGTTAGTACCTACATTTTAACAAATCCCCAGGTGATTTTCATGCACATTAAACTATACAAATTACTGCTCTAGGTGATTCTTACACATAATAAACTTTAAAAAATAGTGCTTAAAAATACATATAATATTGTAGGTGTTTAAACAACAACAATTCGTGGTGTTTAGCCTCCTATAGCTTTAAATGGCAAACAAGATAACTTGACATCCAGGCCCACTCCTAACAATTTCAAGGCCAGGACAAACAGACATTGGGACACATATATCATGTGTCTAAATATTTAAGAGTTTTCAATCAAGTTTAAACAACTGTAAAATAAAATATTCTCTGTTCTAGTTAGAAAAAAATATCTTTGTATTACCTGGAAGGCCAGGTTTTAGGATCTTTGGATTTCTGTGCTAGAATGTGGTAGAGCAGAGAGAGTCCAGCCTCTGGTTTGCAATCTGTTCCCTTTCTCCTGATCCAGCTCTACCCATACCATGAGGCCTCAAATACACTTCTTTGGAAACCCCAGTTCTACATTGGAACACATGGGCCTAGCTAGACATGCAGACTCTGCAACCATGTCTTTGCTCAGGACAACAGACCTATGAAAGAGGGATGTACATATCCTGGGAGAGGGCATATGCTTTGAGTGGCACCCTTTGCAAAACAAACATTTTACCCTGTGGGGAAGAGTTAGGACAGAGCTTGTTATGGGACCCAGATGAAGGCTCTTCTTCCGTTGGTCTAAGGAAGGACTAAAGGATAAGGTATAAGGATAGGACTACTGGCAATACTAGATGCTGGTGACTTTCTGAACATACCATATCATAAGGCCATGCAGAACCTGGCTGAGAGTATGGAATCTAAAGTCATGCCTATCTAATGGTTTCATATCTTAGCTCCATCACTTATCTTCTGTGTGACATATAGTAAGTTATTTTCCTTAATTTCTGTTGTAAGTGAAAACAATGATAAGAACAGCTCATAGTATATTTGTGAGAAATAAATACAAAGATGCAGTTAAAGCAATTAGCACAATGCCCAAAGCTTAGAGACTCTCAATAAATGCCAGCTGTTATCAAATTTATTTTTTTTTAATTTAATTTAATTTATTTATGATAGGCACACAGTGAGAGAGAGAGAAAGGCAGAGACACAGGCAGAGGGAGAAGCAGGCTCCATGCACTGGGAGCCTGACGTGGGATTCGATCCCGAGTCTCCAGGATCGCGCCCTGGGCCAAAGGCAGGCGCCAAACCGCTGCGCCACCCAGGGATCCCTGTTATCAATATAGATTATTATTTTCCAACATAGTTAGGCAGGACCTAAACACTGACAAAAGCATGTATAAATTATCATTTGTGATAATTCATATTTTAAATAAAGGAGACATGTTTGTTTATAAGTAATGGGGCATCAGGAAACTTAGGTAGAAGAGAAACCTCATTTCCTTTAAAATGACAATAATTTGGGGTGCCTGGGTCACTTGGTGGTTGAGTGTGTGCCTTCAGCTCAAGTCATGATCCTGGGGTCCTTGGATCAGGTTCTGCATCAGGTTCCCACAGGAAGCCTGCTTCTCCCTCTGCTTATGTCTCTGCCTCTCTCTCTGTGTCTATCATGAATAAAGCTCTTTAAAAATAAATAAAAGAATAATTCCAGGAGTTGGTGAAAATGGTCAATTGAGGCAACACTCTTGTGCCAAGAAAAGCAATAGGAGGGGAGAAAAAAACAAACTGAATTCACCAGTGGGACAGAAAAGAGGGGGGACCCCCAATTCTGGAGATGAAGCTGAAAGGGAAGCTAAAAGGAACTGGGAAGAAGCATTGGAAAGAGGGTACCAGGGAATCCAAGGAAGAAGGAAGTGGAGAATTTCAAGAAGGTGTTGGAAAGGCTCACTGTGATGTGGAGAGGTTAAATACAATGAGGAATGGAAAACTCTTCAACTCTGCAGATAGGCAGTAATTGGTCATATTGCCATCAACCACTGCAGTTGAGTTGTGGGCATTGGTTCAGGAGAAAAGAGGAGTTACACAATGTTAATGTCTCTTTCAGGCAGCCTAACTCTAAAAGAAGAGGCGAAGACAAAGAAGTTTGGCATCTTCAGCAGAGAAGAGGGTTAGGAGAAGATAATTGGGTGTGTTTTACTTGTCTTTACATGTTGGAGAATAAAGTCTTATCTTACACATTTATTGAAAGCCCATGACTTACATCAAATTTGACATTAGTAAATACTGGAACAAATTTGAAAGAGGAAAGATTCAGAGGAAAGGGACAAGGAAAAGAAGGTATAAGTGGTACAGCAGTATCCCAGAGAAACGGATTCTGGCCCCTGTATTGGTAAAATTATGGAACTTAAATGGATTGTATTTTCTCTGTAAAGGATAAAGAAGGTCATCTGCTGAGGGTAAGGAGGGTAATAATGGAGCAAGGGACAAGAGATCATCTATAGAATGTAGGTATAAAAAAAAGTGAAATAAACCTAACAGGTAAATAATGCATTTTGGACTTGGTTATCTGGGTACAGTTGGGTAGGCAGGCTTTTTATGGCCTAGATTGTGTAGATAATTGCCTCATATTTCCACTGTCTGGGTAGATACTACTTATGGATTTTAGATGTTTCCCTAGAGCTATGAACTGTCACCATAGTTCATGCCTTACAATAGAAACTAAACAAGGTTTTTTGGAAAGAGAGAAGAAATGTTTTGCATCAAACTTCATGACGTGCTGTGCTGCTAATGTGTTTTGAATTCCACACTCCAAAACATCTGGCAAGGCTCCCATGATTCATACATCCATTGAGAGCTTGGAGCTCCAAATTTAGTTAAATAAATTGTTAAGAATGTGTTTTTATTATATAAACTTGAGCTCCAAATAAGTCCAAATACTCTTGGAAATTTCAAACACGAATCCCATAAATAGTTCTAGAATTTGACTGTAAGGATCTTAAGGGCTGAATAATCATTTAACAATGATTTTAGTACAAATAACATACCATTGAATTGTTGCTTTGCCTTTAACCACTATGTACATTGTTTGCTTACAAGAAATTACAGTGATCGATAATTGATATTTAGCATGGCTATTTCTGCCCTACAAGGAAATATGCTACACTCAAAATATTTTGCTGTGTTTTGAGTAAATTTTAAACCTTGAAACTGTTGGCATCATGCCTAGAGTAATTGTTTCCTAGTGAAACATTTTCCATAACAATAATTAAATTTGAATTTATGAAAGTGTTAAGGACATTTTACATTAAAATGATAATTAACTACAAGGAAGCTAATTTTAAATTTACTCTCGATGCTCTAATTTATACATTATTTTGAATTCATTTCTTCTAGTACCTAAAAGCAGCTCTTAAACTTTAATATGCACAAAAATCCTCTTGAAGCTCCTGATAAAAATGCAGATTTAGTGGGCCTGGGGTGGGACCCAAGACTCTGCATTTCTAACACTTTCCCTGTGATGCTGCTGGTTTGCAGACCACACTTTGAGTAGCAAGGATCTAGTGTCTTTCAGAAGGTGCCAACTAAAATAATAAGGGAAAAGCAATTCAGCAAATTTTGTTGATTTGAATACAACAAATGGCAACTTCAGGTAAGCTTTATCGAGCCTCAAATTCTCATGTTTACTATTATTTCTTGCCCTTGTAGTAATCAGAAAATAATTGAGCTATATGTACTGATAAGAAAACGGCTCCTTCACTAGGGCACTCAGAGTGCAATGAAGCCAACATAATGTCTAAGACAATGAGCATTATGTCTTTCCATCACAGAAGGGGAAAGGCATACTATGAATCACTAGGAGTTTTTCTTAGAACAATTTCTCAGCAACTTATCAAAATGATTTTTTTTTTCAAAATGATATTTTTAGTTCAGCCTTCATACTCTTGCATGATGTGGCCCCTGCCTGACACTTCAACTTCGGCCATTCTTCTTCCCCCAGAGGAGTGACACCAGCCTTCTTTCAGTTTCTACAGGGTGCCTGGAACCTCTGCAGACTTGGTTTCCTTTGTGTTGCATACTTTGGTACTATCTCTTCACCCAAAATCCCACAACCAATTAACTTCTGCTTATACTACTCATGCATATACATACTATACAGACATATGCTTCTTATATATCATATATCATGCATCTCAGTTTGAAAGACTCCTACAACTCAATAATAAAAAAAAAGCAAGCAATCTGATTGAAAAAATAGGCAGAGGGTATGAATAGACACTTTTCCAAAGAAGACATAGATAACCAAATGGCACATGAAAAGATGTTCAATGTCATTAATTTTCAGGAAAATGCAAGTCAAAACCACAAGCAGATAGCACCTCACCTGTTAGAATGGCTGTTGTCAAAAAGACAACAGATAATAAATTCTGGCAAGGATGTGGAGAAAAGGGAACTCTTTGTACTGTTGATCGGAATGTAAAATGGTGTAGCCACTATGGAAAACAGTGTGAACGTTCCTCAAAAAATAAAAATAGAACTACCATATGATCCACCCCAGGTATATAGCCAAAGAAAATTAAAACACTAACTTGAAAAGATATGTTCACTCCCATTTTTCATTGCAGTATTATTTACAATAGCCAAGACATAGAAACAACCAAAGTGTACTGGAGGGGCAGGGGCATCTTTAGGAGACTTCTTTAAGAACAAAAGAGCTGGAAGGCACCATTTCCCTCCTGCACTCCTCATCCTAGATACATGACATCTGTGTAAACCAGCATGAATACTCTCCCCGCCCCCCCCCCGCCCAGTTTGCTAACAGCATGCTCTCCTCACCCCTGCCCTGCCACTTTCCTGCCACTGGCCCCCTCTAACCTACCCTCAGCAGTTCTCTAAAGCTGCTTAGGGCTCCTCCCATAGCAGATCTCAATCCTTGCTAACACTCCATTTCCCCACCCCACTTTCTCCTGCAGACCCATCCCATACAACATGCCCTCAGCAGGAGTCCATCCAAAGTGGTGCTACAAGCCTTGCATTATACAAGTAGCCCCAACAGGGGCCAGCACCACTCCAAGGTGACTCCTGCCCTGGGAAGAAGGGGAGAAGCCACATAAACCAGTTCAACTGCTGCCCCAGCAGCAGGCTGGGAGCAGACTTTGGGTCTGACTTTGGGCTCCATCCACCAACAAAAGCTTCTCAGAATAACACAGGAAGATCAGTGTGTTACTCAGGAACACTGCAGTTCAGTGTTAATGCAGTTCTGGCAAACACCTGGTCTTAACTAACTCAGACCCAAAGTGGCCCCAGATTGGCCCATTAACATAGGGACCAACCCTGCCCACAATAGGCAGAGAGCCATTGTAGATGACTGGATTGAAGGCAAACACAGCTCAGCTACAACAGTAGGGTGCACACACATACACACAGAAATAAGACACACCCTTGAAGTGCCAGGTTCTGGTGAACAGGGGATGCTGCACTGCAGGGCACTATAAGATTTCTTCTTCATGATGCCATTGCTTTTAAGAGCAGGAGACACAGGTGATCTTCCTAACACAGACACATAGAGTTAGACAAAATGAGGAGACAGAGGAATCTGCCCCAAATGAAAGAACAGGACAAAATCACAGTAAAAGACCTAAACAGAGATAAGTAATATGCCTGACAGAGCATCTATTTATTTATTTTATATTTATAAAAGTTTAATACAGCATATAAATATCCAATAATGTGCATTTAAATGTTAATAGGGAAAAAAATGAAGAAAGATCAGGAAAGCTATATACAAGCACACTACATTCCAAAGTCTACAAATGGGCACATGGAACTAAGTCACGTAGGGAAAGCTCTCCAAAGCCTGCTTGGTTTACATGCTATTGCAGAGCATTTAAAGTAATAGTCATAAATACACTCACTGAACATGAGAAAAGAGTGGAGGATCTCAGTGAAACAACCAATAAAGAGATAGAAAACAAACAAACAAAAAAACCAATCAGAGATGAAGAACTCAATAACTAAAGTTAAATGTACACTAGAGGGAATAAACAGTAGATTAAAGGAAGCAGAATAGTGAATCAGTGACCTGGAGGATACAGTAGTGGAAAGCAATCAAGCTGAACAGGAGAAAGAAAAAAGAATAATAAAAAATGAGAATAGATTATGGGAATTGAATAACACCATCAAGTGTAACAACATTCACATTATAGAAATCCCAGAAGAAAAGAGAGAAAAGGAGGCAGATTTATTTGAAGAAATAAAAACTGAAAACTTCCCAAATCTGGGGAAGGAAAGAGAAATCCAGATCCAGAAGGCACAGAAGTCCCCAACAAAATCAATTCATGGTGGTCTACAACAAGACACAGTAATTAAAATGGCAAAGAGTAGTGATAAAGAGAATTTTAAAAGCAGCTGGAGAAAAGAAAACAGTACCATACAAAGGAAACCCCACAAGACTATCAGTTGATTTTTCAGCAGAAACTTTGCAGGCCAGAAGAGAGTGGCATGATATATTCAAAATTCTGAAAGGAAAAAAAATCTACAACCAATAATACTCTATCTAGCAAGGCTATTGGTCAGAATAGAAGGAGAGATAAATAGTTTCCCAGACACCAAAAGTTAAAGGAATTCATCACCACTAAACCAGCCCTACAAGAAATATTAAAGTATACTCTTTGAGTAGAAAGACCAGAAGTACGAGTAAGAAAAGTAGGAAGTGCAAAAGCAGTAAAATTAAGTCTATCCAGTGAAGGGATTCACAAAATAAAGGGATGTAATGTGTGACATCACATTCCTAAAACTGGGTGTGGACAGGAGTAAAGAATGAGTACAACTTAAATGACTCCCAACCTATTATGACTGCTATGTGTATAAGACATCATATATAAACCTACAGAGAAGAACTGCAAAAACAACCACAAGTAACAAAATGACATTGAATAAACACCTATCAATAATTACTTTTTGAAAAAAATATTTTATTTATTTATTCATGAGAGACACAGAGAGAGAGAGGCGAGAGAGAGACAGAGACACAGGCAGAGGGAGGGAAGCAGGCTCCATGCAGGGAACCCGATGTGGGACTCGATTCTGGAACTCTGGGATCACACCCTGAGCCGAAGGCAGACTCTCAACTGCTGAGCCACCCAGGCGCCCCTATCAATAATTACTTTGAATGAAAATGGACTAAATACTCTAATCAAAAGACATGAACTGACAAAATGAATAAAAAAGTAACACCCATCTGCCTGCTGCCTATAGGAGACTCACTTCAGACCTAAAGACACATGCAGATTTAAAGTGAAGAGACAGAAAAATATGTATCATGTAAATGGAAGTGAAAAGAGAACTGGGGTAGCAACACTTATATCAGACAAAATAGACTTTAAAACAAAGATTGTAACAAGAGATGATGAAGGATACTATATAATCATAAGGGGAACAATCCACCAAGAAGATAAAACAACTGCAAATATGTATGAACCTAACATGGAAGCAGCCAAATACATACATAAAGCATCTATTAACAAATACATAAAGCATCTATTTAACAAATGTAAAAATCAATAGTAATACAATACCAATAACAATATAGACAAATATAAAAATCAAGGCAATACAATGCAAATCCATAGTAATACAATAATAGTGGGGGACTTTAATATTCCACTCAGATCAGTGGATAGATATCCAAACAGAAAATCAACAACAACAAAAATGGTGGTTTTGAGTGACACACTGGGCCAGATGGATCTAACAGATATATTCAGAACATTCCATTCTAAAATAGCAGAGTACACATTCTTTTCAGGTGCACATGAAACAGTCTCCAGGATAGATTACATATTATGCCACAAAACAAATTTCAACAAAATTAGAAAAGATTGAAGATCTATCATGCATCTTGACCACTCTTTGAAACTAGAAATCAATCATAAAAAAATCGGGAAAGAAGACAAATATATGAAGGCTAAATAACATGCTACTAAACAATGAGCGGGTCAACCAAGAACTCAGAGGAATTCCAAAAATACATGGAGACAAATGAAATGAAAACACTATGGCCCAAAATCTGGGATGCAAGAAAAGCTGTTCTAAGATGGAAGTTTATAGCAAGCCTACTTCAAGAAGCAAGAAGAATCTAACCTTACACCTAAAGGAGCTAGGAAAAGAACAAACAAAGCCTAAAACCAGTAGAAGGAAGGGAATAATAAAGATTACAGCATAAATAAAAAAAATAGAAACAACAAAAAAAATAAATTAAATTAAATTAACATTTAAAAACCCAGTAGAACAGATCAATATAACCAGGACCTGGTTCTTTGAAAAAAATCAATAAAATTGATAAACCTTTAGTCAGACAAGAGAAAGAGAGAGAGAGAGAGCTCAAGCAAAATAACTCATGAAAGAGGAGATATAACAATGAACATCATAGAAATATGGAGGATTATAAAAGAATATTATGAAAAATTGTATGCCAACAAATTGGGCAACATAAAACAAATGGGTAAATTCCTAGACACATATATTCTCCCAAAACTGAATAAGAAATAGAAAATTTGGGACACCTGGATGGCTCAGCGGTTGGGCATCTGCCTTTGGCTCAGATCATGATCCTGGGGTCGTGGGGTCAAGTCCTACATTGGGCTCCCTGTAGGGCACCTGCTTCTCCCTCTGCCTATGTTTCTACCTCTCTCGCTGTGTGTCTGTCTCTCATGAATAAATAAATAAAATATTTTTTAAAAAAAGAAATAGAAAATTTGAACAGACCAATTCAGTAAAGTAGCAGGATACAAAGTAAACATACAGAAATCTGTTACATTTTTATACATTAATAATGAACTAGTAGAAAGAGAAATTAAGAAAACAATTGCACCAAAAGTAATAAAATACCTAGAAGTAAACTTAACCCTAGGAGGTGAAAACTATAAAACACTGATGAAGACAATTGAAGATCACACAAACAAATAGAAAGATATTCCACACTCATGGGCTGGGAGGACAAATATTGTTAAAATATCCACACTACCTAAAGCAGTCTATACAGAATTAATGCAATCAATCCCTATCAAAATACCAACAGCATTTTTCAGAACTGGGACAAACAATTCTAACATTTGTACAGAACCACAAAAGACTCCAAATAGCCAAAGAAGTCATGAAAAACAAAAGCAAACCTAGAGGCATCACTATCACAGACTTCAAATTCTGTTACAAAACTATACTAATCAAAACAGTATGGTACTAGTACAAAAATAGACCCATAGATCAATGGAACAGAACAGAAAACCCAGAAATAAATCCACAACTATATCATCAATTAATCTTTAATCTTCAACACAGCAGGAAAGAATATCCAATGGGAAAAAGTCTCTTCAACAAACGGTGTTGGGAAAACTGGTCAGCAACTTGGAAAAAAATGAAACTGGGCCATTTTCTTACACTAAACAAAAAACTTAATTCAAAATGGATTAAATACCCAAATGTGAGACCTGAAACCATTGAAATACTATAAGAAAACTCAGTCTGTAATTTCTCTGGTATTGGTCATAGCAACATTTTTCTAGATATTTCTCCTAGGCAAGGGAAACAAAAGCAAAATGAAACTATTGGGACTACATCAGAATAACAAGCTTTTGCACAGAAAAAGAAACAACTAACAAAACGAAAAGACAGTGAGAGATGTTTGCAAATGATATATGTGATAAGTGGTTAGTATCTGAAACATATAAAGAACTTCAACAACTCAACACCAAAATAATCCAATTATCAACTGGGCAGAAGATATGAGAATAGACATTTTTCCAAAGAAGACATACAGATGGCCAAGAAACACATGAAAAGATGCTCAACAGCACCAAGTATCAGGGAAATACAAACAAAAAACACAGTGAGATATCATCTCATACCTGTCAGAATTGCTAAAATGAAAAACAGAAGAACAATAAGACTTGGTGAGAATGTGGAGAAAAAGGAACTTTAATGCATTGTTGGTGGGAATGTACACTTGTGCAGCTACTGTGGAAAACAGTATGGAGTTTCCTCAAAAAGTTAAAACCAGAATTACCACATTATTCAGTAATTGCACTACTGGATATTTATCTAGAGAATACAGAAACACTAATTCAAATGGATACAGGCACCCCTACATTTACTGCAGCAGTATTTACAACAGCCAGGATAGGGAAGAAACCCAGATGACTGCGGATAGATGGATGGATAAAGAAGAAGTTATAATATATATATATATTATATATAATTATATATACATACACACATATATAAAATATATATACATGTATATACACATATGTGTGTGTGTGTGTATATATATATATATATATATATAAATAAATATATGATGGAATATTATGTAGTAACTGGTTCCAGATTGCCTTACAGTCTTGCTTGGCAGGTAGAGATTTATTCCTGATAGTGAACCAGATGCCACACTTGCTCTTCTAAGATGTTTCCTTTTATCTGCAGCCGTTCCTTCTCTCTAGCCTCCTGGTCTTGGGGTCTCTTAGCTCACAATCCAGAGAGAGACTGCCCCAGCCTGGCTCATGTGCCCATCCACTCCAGTCAGTTCAGTCCAGGTGGGAGGCTCTCATGTGAATATCACATGAGAAGGCACATTCAGGCACATTGTCGAGGCACATTCAGAAACTGGGGAGTATGCATCCAATGGAGTGGGTCCTGGGCTGGACCCAATCATATATGTATATAATTGAATATTACTCAGCCACAAAAAAAGAATGAAAAGAATGAAATCTTGCCATTTGTATAACTTGGATGGATCTAGAGGGTATAATGCTAAGTGAAATAAGTCAATCTGAGAACAATAAGTGCCACATGATTTCGCTCATATTTAGAATTTAGGAAACAAGACAAATGAACAAAGGGGAAAAAAAGCCAACAACAACAAAAAAAACAGACTCTTAAATATGCAGAAGAAACTGGTGGTTCCCAGAAGGGAGGTGGGTTGGGGGATGGGTGAAAGAGATAAAGGAGACTAAGAGTACAGTTATGATGAACACTGAGTAATGTATTGCATTGTTGAATCACTATACTGTACACCTGAAACTAATATAACACTGTACATTAATTATACTGGAGTTTAAAAATAGATTACAAAAATACACATAAAAAAGTTATCACAAGAAGAACAATTTTATAACTATGTATGATGGATGTTAACTAGACTCACTGTGGTGATCATTTAACACCATATACAAATACCAAATCATTATGCTATGCACCTGAAAGTAATATAATGTATGTTAATTGTACCTCAAAAATAGATTCTCTCCAAAGGGTTCCCTGAGACCCACCCTCTGGTAAATTCTTTCTGGTACCTTGTACCTTTTTCCAAATCAGTTAACATAATTAGCAATTATATATTTATTTCTTCCCTCGATTATGTAATGTCCCCCATTATACTAAAAGCTCCATACATACAGGAACTGGCTTTTTGTTTCGCTTCTTCCTGGCACATAACTGAGTACTGTCAGAGTAAACAGTTGAGGAAGGAAAGCCTGATTATTTTCTTTTACTGATACTTGCACTTTGCACTTCCATGGAATCTATACACAGGCATGTATAAAGCTCTAAGGGTGGTCAAGGAAAGGATTTAACACAGTTGGTATTCTCACAACTGTAAGATGGTTAATAACATAATAGGATTCTAGATTGAAAGGGCTAAAGGAGATCTGAATTTATAGGAGGAAAATCTGATGAAAAGTGTGGTTGACTTGCTTGCCATGGCTCAGCTAGTTTGTGTCCAAAGGAGACCGGCACTTAGACCCCTTGACCCACAAGCCTGTGATCATTCCCATAGCACGTGCGTATTTATATCACAGAGGAAATGTTTGTACATGTGAGCAGAAAGGACATTTTATCCAGGTTCAGGTCTCACTGAATGTTGAAATATACAACCATGAACTGTACAATCCTACTAATATCATAGTATACGGTGGGTTTAGACTATCAAAATAAGACATCAGCATTGTCCTAAATTTATGTCTTTTTAAAAAATCTTCCCAGATAAATGCCACTTAAAATATATTGAATCCCATCAATCTAGGACAGCTATAAATTTATATGTTTTGTGACCAACTAAAATTAGTTATGAATTTCTTTATATATTTTTCATGCCTGGATTATTTATCCTACCTATGGCTTAAGAGGTCCTTTTAAATTGTTAGTTCCTAAGGGCAAAGGGGATCATATCTACAACTCCTTCTATAACTTCATGCATTATATCAAAATAAATATTCTTCACTGACTTTGGCACCCGCAAAATGAGGATCAAAATGTATAACTTTACCCGAGAGTAAAATTCATTCATTCGTCCCATCTTTTCTTGTCAAAGAGAGCTCTACATTTGAAATTTATATTTCGTACCAATTATTTAATTCATGACTCACTTTAGCATTCTCACAAACTCTATCTCCCCCAATATAAATTAAAATAAGAAATCATGCAGTAAAGCCTATGAGTATCAGTGGTTAATCCTGATAATAAGTATTCGGAAGACTCAGAGATGCTGATAACACACAAGTTTCATGTATGAAAAGCCTTTAAAGAATTTGCCAGCGCTTCGTATGTCACTCCATGACAACCTAATATTAATGAATACATGTCTTGAAGGGGAATTCTGAATTAAGTGATGATTTTTATTAATTTCTCAAACTGCTTTGGCCTAGTGAACCGTGGGCTTTGACTACAGAAGGTAGGGAGCATGGGCTCTGGCCCAAATGCTGTCAAAAGTAAGAAATGGCTCCGACAGACATCAATCTGTTCCTGTTCACAGGGCTGCCTCTTCCCCGCCTTCTCCTTCCAGTTATTAAGCCACAGTGTCAGTCATGGACCCGTTCCTCTTTCTCTTTTTATTAATGATTTAACATGGATATGTCATTACTGCTCTATACATCTTTATGCAGATGGCACGACTGTGCATTTTAATGGCAAATCTGTTTCTCACTTAACTACTGAACTGCAAAAAGACTTTGGCAGACTGGTTCCAGGAAAACAAACTGGTTTTAAAAGCAGCAAAAACTAAAACAATGGTTTTTGGCTCTACTGCTCATCGGAGCTTGAATAGTGATTACTTTAAGAGCCAGAATGATTTGAGAAAATGGCTTATTAGAGGCAATTTTAAAATATTAGGTCGAATTTGAGTATAACATATTGTTTTTTGAAAAGTTAGGGGACTGGACTATGCAAAGAATAGAAAGAATTTCCTTGGCTTTAAGTTAGAGGCTTTTAAAAAATGATATGTGGTATTTCTCATTTATGAATTAATACCAGTGGTAATTTCCTGTTATTCAGTTTTCTAAATACCAATCATTAAAAATTAATTTAGCCTCAAAATATTAGTATTTAATGTATATGCTCAACAAATATAAACTCTGTCTGCTAAAATAATTGCTAAGAATGGAGAGCCCCTGGACCAAATATGAATTGGGGCCAATTTTGGTTACATAAGTCGTAATTCATACCCTAATCTATATAAAATGATTTTTGAATGCTGTGCTTTGGAAAAAAACAAAACCCTGTGTACTTTTTTCTCTGTCTTTCTCCCCTTTCCTCTCTATATATTCTATGTATATTATACATTTCAATAAAAAGTTTAAAAACCATTTTTCTTAACTGTACATTGTATATTGTGTTTTAGTTCTTTTTAAAAAGAGTATTACTTTTTAATAATAATGACAATATATGCTCACTGTAGAAAATACAGGGGAAAAAATTAAAAACCTTGCCTAGTCTCACCACCCAAAGCGCTTTCATTTTTCCTTACTGTTTGTGTAATCAACAGATCAAAAAGCTGCTCTAAAATAATATCATAAAAATAAGCCAATACTGGAAACAGCCTTGATGATCATCTAGCCCAGAGAGTTCCAGATCTCTATTAGTTCTGGGATTCTTTCATTATCTAAAACTTCAATATGCAAAATAAATCAAAGGGTACCTACCCTGTTAAGAATAGGAAACTAGAACCATATCTGCTTATTCTATTCCATTTTCCAGAACTGTAGTGTTCAGTAAGCTTTCTAGCTCAATTCCCACATTTTAATGATAAGAAAAACTATTTCCAGAGTGATTAGTGACTTCTCCAAGGTTACACGGTTAATAAGAGAAAGAAATAATTCTTACAACTGTGTGTGAAGTATTAAAGCATTGGATTAATAAAGGATCCTCACTCTCAAAGCACCCACAGTGGTATGGAGGACGAATCATTGCCAGAGGATAGAACATGGACTATGATTTACAAAGAATTGGGGGGTATTGGGTGCACACTGGATCGGTTGGGAGGGGGCACATATGTTTATACACACACACACACACACACAGACTATAATAAAAATCAAATTACTAGTGTATCCACAGTGCGAGGCCCATATTTTCTGTAAAGTCAAAATACCATCAGCCTGGAAATATGTGACTTTGAATGCTGGAAAATAATGCCGGACAGAAAGCAAAATCTCTGAACAGTTCCCATAGAAGAGTAGTCTCCTAGTATAGTACATATAATGAAAGTATGTTAAGGCTACAGATCTTAAGGCATCTGAATTTTATTCCAGTGGCAGGTCAGCACTAGTATCTCCAAAGATGAAAAAGAAATTGATGCATTCTTAGGAAACAATTGGGAGTGGGTAAGGTATTAAGATGCCTAGTCTAATGGGAAATGTGTTAATCTTTACATGGTGGCTGACCACACTCCTTTTTATATCCAGTACGACAGCCATGTGCATTGTAGCATCTATAATCGTAAATCAGGAAGGACTTGTTTCAAAACAGTGTATATATTTTTAAAAGCATCACTTGAAACATTCTTTCGTGACAAAGTGTAATGTCATTTTTATCATAAATAAAGGGAATGCAGGATAAATTCTTGGCAACCAAGTTACCTGCCAAAAGTAAATGTTTGAATTTATCAGAAGTGATTGATTACCATTATTATGATTCTCTGATACACTGAGTTAGTCACATCTTTTAATAGGCCCCATTGACTCCGTTTCCTTCATTCTCCTCAATTTGTGCCATGGAAGCTCTGTAAATAGCAGGATAAATCTCAAGGAGGGATAGTGTGATGGTTTTGTAAGATGCTTAAGTTTTATTTCCACATATGTGTCATTCCTCTCTGATATAGAAGAAAACAATTGGCAGGATCAGTGTCCTAGATTTAAAAGTTCAGTTTGTTAAAAGTTCAGGAATTCATCAAATGCATTCAAAGCCTATTTATGTAGCACCTACTGTGTGCCAGGTGCTGTGGGCACTGGGGACACAGCACCAAACAAAACAGTTTATTTATTTATTTTTAATTTTTATTTATTTATGATAGTCACACACACACACAGATAGAGGCAGAGACACAGGCAGAGGGAGAAGCAGGCTCCATGCACCGGGAGACCTATGTGGGACTCGATCCCGGGTCTCCAGGATCGCGCCCTGGGCCAAAGGCAGGCGCCAAACAGCTGCGCCACCCAGGGATCCCAAACAAAGCAGTTTAAACCCTTGTCCGCACCAAGATCACCTTTGAGTGGAGGCAGTGACAAGCCAACAAACAAATATTACAGATATATCTGGAAGATGCCAGATGGCGAGTGCTCTTAAAAAAAAAAAAGTGGAAAAGAGCAGAGAGGGTGAGTCATAGTGGGTCAAATATTACTTCATGTAGTGGTCACATGGGCTAGATTTCTGCAATCGATGGAGCCAAGGCTAGTTTAGGGAAAACAAACCACCAATGAAAGAAAAGATACACCGTGTCATTAATGTCTTGAGAAATTCAAATTAAAACAATAAGGGGAACAATGTAATCAGAATGCTTTCTGAAGAAGTTTGCTTCTGTCACAATGGAAATTTTAATGCAAGTTTTAACTGTCCGGGTTCCCATAAAAGATTCAGATTTCAGATTTTTAAAAAATGTGTAAGTAGCTGACATTTTGGAATAAGAAATAACAGATTATTAGAAATGCAGTAAAGGACAGTGCTAATATGTTCCACCCATCTAAAGAGTTTCTTGTTCCACAATTTTAAAAATTATCTCAGGTGGCAATGATATCCTCAGGAACTAAAAGGCTGCTGATGTTTATGGTAGAAAACTGCCATCCTGAAAAGGCCTCTCTGAACATTCAACCTTTTGACTCTTTCCTGTCCACTAAGGAAAGACTATACGTTTATAATCTCTAATGTTAGGCTTGTATGATATTTAACCCTCAGTATCTTAAAGTGAAGATTGTTTTTAAAAATAAGCTGGATGGAAAAAAAAATAAGCTGGATGTGGTGCCTGAGGGGCTCAGTCAGTTAAGCATCTGACTCTTGATTTTGGCTCAGATCATGATCTCAGGGTCCTGGGATTGAGCTCTGCATCAGGCTCTGTGCTCAGCATTGAGTCTGCTTGAGAATCTCACTCTCCCTTTCCCTCTACCCATACACCTCAGCATGCTCTCTCTTTAAAAAAAAAAAAAAAAAAGAGCTAGACAACTCCCTTTGAGGATAATTTCAGAAATATACCCAAGTATATCATTGAACACAATTATTTAATAGTTTCTTCTAGAAGTTTATTACTAATAATAAGCTATTTCATGTTATTCTTATGATGTACATGTATTTAGAAAATATAGTTATTTGTATTATTCTCACTCTACCTGTTTTCTCCTTTGATTGAGAAACTACTATAGATGTTAAATATAGGATTTATCCTAACAGAAAATATAATTAATTTTAATTTGTTAATTTATCACATATACATATTAGCCTAGACTCATATATAGACTAAGTCATATAAATTACATACACATTTGATTTTACTTTTAGAAAAATCATCATGAACTGATACTTTATTTTAGCTGGGGTTTGTTAGCATAGATACCAACAACATCTACTGAAATCATCTTTAAAATATCTGGATTTATGATGTCTGCGGAGTGAGAGTCACACTGGCCAACATCCAATCAAGGCATTAAAATTTAGAAGCGGATCTTCCAAAATGAGAGAATAAAATGATCTTTGTATATAAATTGTTTTATTAATGTGTTGATAGTGTAATATTTCAATTCAGGTAGAAGGCATTTTAATTAATATGTAGGTTAAAATACCTATAAATTTTAATGAAAATAAAATCTACCCCTGAGCTTATGCCTCTTAGCCAGACTACAAATGGAACAGGTCCTTGAAGAAGACCTTGTATCGAGATCCATACTGCTTAACCTGAGACATGCTTCGAGGTAGAGGCTTATGAAATTTTCTGCTTCGGGCCTCTGGTAATCTCAGAAAAGTAAAATAAATTCAATATACACGAAGTTCAGATCCTACCACCACATCTGAAAGAGCAATGTGTTAGAGACATCTAGCCCTAAGAAAGCCTTGATGATCTTGGTACCAGACACCCCTTAGATATCTCATAAACATGTCCTCCACTATTACCCTCGAGATGGTTTTCTCTGAATTCTAACACAAAGCAGTATGAAAGGTACTAAATCTTAGCAATTCTTGACTTAGTAGCACATGTATAAGCTTGCAGAGAACAGAGCAGGTCTTGCATAGGAGCTAATTTACCCAAACTCCTGATAGTGGAAAGAAGAAGCTTTTGCATTGTTAAAAAGTAGCCACTTTTATTGGTTCATTCTGTCACTTCCATTTAACTGGGCCTCTGTTTTCTGACCAAGAGGGCCAGAAAATAAGGGGATTAAATTAATCATTAAAGTTTTTTACAATTCAAAATATTTAAGATTTTATTTTTCTGAGTCCCATCTTACTGCCCATTATCCCTTAAAGAAGAGTTACATTTTAAAACTTATCACCCATTACAATATAAATGAGTTAGTAAGGGACCCAGATGCAGATAATTTTTGATGTTAGGGAGAGGTATGATAGAAGTCAAGGGCATAGAGAAATAATTGCCCTCAAAAATAGCTTCAGTTGAATGAAGATTAATGAAATGCAAAGAAATAAAAATAGATTTCATCTCAAGATAAAGTACTAATTAATTTGTGAAATAAATATACCTAATATTTTAAAGTCAGGATAACCATTTACCTATGAACATATCAGTTATGGAAAATTATATGTTCTTCAGGGCCAGTTGCTTTGTCATTCAAAATATGTCATCTATAATCTTTCCCATTGCTATAAGCCTTCACCTGGGAGTTCCTTCTTATTTCACACCTAATTACTGCTACCCACCTGGTCCCTCTGAGGCCAGAATCCTAACATATTCCTCTACCTACTATTTTCCATAAAATACCACTTTAAGTACATCATATTACCTCCCTCCTTAAATTCTTTTATTGACTAAATTAGACTCAACACAAGTACTTTTTATTCCCTTCATGTGGAACGTTCATCTTATCTGTCTCCTCAAATCCTTGAAGTCCAGGCTATCATGATCATTCATACTTGTCCTATTTTCTCACACTAAGAGCCTCCCTTTCCCCCTTTTGGCTATACCAACTTCTTTTAAATGCACCTTTATGTTCCCACATTAAATCCTTTTATTCATGAAGCAATCTTTGAATACTTGATTCTTCGTTACCCCTCATTCCGTTCTACTCTAATGCTTGAGGCTGCTTTGAGTGTCTAAAACAGAGGTAAAAAAAAAAGTCACATGTGTGTTATGGTCAGGCAGGTTATGCAAATGGGAGAAGTAGGCTAGAATGGAGAAGTAGGGAAAGAAGATCACAGAAAACCTGAGTGTGAGTACTGCACCTAAACTCGACAGCTCCTGCTCGGATCAAACCAACTGCTGCTGTATGCAAATGCCCACTGTTACCTGATTTTCCAAAATGAAGCTGGAAATCCAGATTTTTTTGTGTGTGTGAAACGTCCCTATGCTCAAAACAAAGCATGTCTTCAAGTCTGTAGGCTGAATTTGCCTGCAGGATCACAGCTGGTAGATCTAGACTATTAATATTCTGCATTACATAGTAGACTGTGGACATACATACTCTCTCAATCTCGTACACACACATACACTCATATGTATGATATTGTTTCATGAGAATTAAAGGGGCCTCATTTTCTCTATGATCTCTGTGAATATTTTCTGCATTTTAAAAATGAGTAATTCTACACTAAGTGTGTCGACAAACCACTTAACCATGTAAATGAGCCATCCCATATATTTGAAGATACCACCATTCTCTGTTGACAGATAAGCCTCATTATGAAGTAGTGACCACACTATCCAAAGCAATAGAAATTTATCTCTTTTGAGGGTGGCAAGATCACAGATTTTTATTGATAGGAAAGTCACATTAGACAACATAGTTAAATCCTGCCTCGATTTATTACGATTAATACTTAATTAAGTCAATTTGTACCTGTCAGCAAATGTCAGATCTGTCACACCGAGTAATATGGTTCAGATTATATTATTAGTAGCATGTGCCTTATAAGTAAAGTTTCTAAAAGAATTTTGTTTCCTTGAGCCAGATCTCTTTAGTAAGGTAAAGTGTCAAGCAAACTTGTTAGAATTTGGCCTGTATAAGGTCTTGCAGGTTTCAGCTAATTTAACCAATTAGGTAATTTGTTATATCAAGTAATATAGTAATGTTTACTAATTTTAGTAACCCCGTAATGTGGTAAATCTTTAATATATTCACATTTCTTTCTAATAAGCAGCCCATATATCCATCCCCAGCCCCTTACTTATTGTACAGTTTAATGAATCAGGATCTCATCAAGCAGGTTCATCTAGAGGAAAGATGAGGCTGAGCCACTTTCTGGGGAAGAAGATAACACATGGATTTCCAAAAGGAAAATACAATGGATTCTTTGGAAAAGCTGTCCAGCCATGATACACTGATATATACAGACAGCAGGACAGAACCAGTAGAATCAAGAAGTCACAGGAAGCCTGCTGCTGGGAAGGGAACAGACAGATGGCAGGTGTCAAATGGAGAAATGGAGATTGTGGAGCAGGGAAATGCAAGCTCTACACTGAGGTACCATGTATCCGGACAAAGGTCTGACGGCTTTGTGACCCTGAAAGGGAAGAAGGAACACTGGGGCTGCACAGTATTCTTTTGGGTTGTAGTCTAACCACAGTATTGGGGCGTGCAATGGTGCTTGGCCTTCCATAGCTCCATGGCCACTCTCCATGGCATGGTCCAGGTTTTGTCCCAGGGAGATAAAGGTTCTCTGGGCCTTGAAAAATAGTTGGACCATGTGGGATAACTCAGAGAGGCTACGCTTTAGGACACAGGGGAGTACTAACTGCTGGAGAATAATCTATCAGCATCTGGCAAGCCCTGTTCAAATAGCAACCAGTTTGTTCGCTGAGCTCCCCAATGTAACCCGAGCAGGGGTGTCCCTCCAGGCACCAAATAGCACTGGAGGTGGGTCAGTGCTGCTCCAGCTCCCACGTCACCCTTAGTGTTAATGGATAGTGCTGGTGTGGACACCTTGAGAAATCCCCCTTGCTCACTCGGCTTCTCCCTTCCAGGTCAGCGTGGGTCCTGAAGGCCTTGATGACCTTTGGTCACCCCTTCAAATTCCCCACTCATCCGGGGATAAGGTTGGCTTCTGTATGACCATATGTGAAGATTCTTTATATCTTATTCCTTTACCACTCTGCCTTTTGATTCTCAACATTTTCTGCTCTCAGAAAGCCCACTTCCCACAGACAAAAGCTTTGGGCTTTCTAACACAGACTTAAATAAGCCCATTCTGGAAGCCGAAAGCTGACCACTGACTGTTTCTCTCTGTCACAAAAATCTAAAGCAGCCCAAAGGAATGGATTCTTCCAACTGACCAAGGAGATCATCACCTACTAGAATGTGTGGAAAATCAAAGGACACTAATCAGTAGTTTTCCAGCAGTACTAACGTTCTTATTCACTGTTATGCCTCCCTTTTCAGATGGTAAGGTCCTCGGGATAAGTCATGTCTTATTTCTCTTTAGAGCTTCCACCCTGGTACAGTATCAGACATCTACAGGTGTCCCCCTTTTTTGTGAATTATTAAAATCATAGAAATTATATAGAGAAATAGAAATTATAAAGATGTCTTGATCTGAGCTGGATTTTAAAAATTATTGTATACCTATTTAGAGCAAGCTGTCAAGAGGAAACAGATTTGTCTGTATCCTTCCATCCCATGGTTTTGATTGGCGCACTTACCCTCTTTAATTCTTCTCAAAGGAAGGTCCTATTTGCAAATGAGTATGAGACTGGGACCCTATTGTCCACTCACCAAACTATTTCAGAAAAAGTGAATAATCGCATCCTAGTCACTTCCTGTTATTTCCTGGGAAATGCTTGCTGGGTGAGCTTCTTGAAAGCACAGTGCAAAGCAGCCCCCAACCTGCACACCTCCTCAAACCCTCCGGATCTCTCCCCTGTCCCACTTGCCAGTCACCTCCCCTGATCTGGGTTTGGTTTAATTAGCAAGAGGGAACAGTTCCTTTTGCAATGTAATTTAAGGCTGAGAAAGAGAAAGTCTCTCTTGATATAAGGCACAGGAGATAAGGTAGCATAAGATTAATCACAAAAGATCTGATTTTATTTCATGGATTCTTTCACAGGCTAGACCTCCAAGGCAGTCCCTTCATCCCGCATTTCTCACCTGGAGGACTCACACGAGGCAGAGTGACCACAGGTCTGGCAAAGAGCAGAAGCTAGGGACAGAGGCAGGGCAGTAAAGGGACAGAGGGAATGGGTGTGAATGGGGGTGGGGAGTGCCAGCCTGACCACCCTCTCTCCCTGGATAAGAGCCCTAGCGCCTTTCTGTGTTACCTTTGTTTTCCACCCAGGAAGCAAAGTGAGACGATATTAGATGTATGCATTTCCAATTGTTTCCAATTTAATGAACTTCATTACTGTTTTGGGACTGTATGAATTGTGTACAAATAAGTTCACTTACTTTCCCAGGCTCGTAGGCCTCTCACCGAGAAGAGTTTGAGTCATAGGTGGGGTGGGATCAACGCAAGTCCCCTCAAGAAAGCCAGGCATTCTGAATCCATACCAATTTTGTGTGGCAAAGCTGTAGGCAAGGTGGGACGTACACGTGTTCTAGAGTCCCACAGACACCCACAACTTACTTGTTATGTGATACTGGGCAAAGTTCTGAAGATTCCCCAAGGCTCCATTTGTCCACAAATAATAATGACATCCTTCACAAAGTTGTTAGAAGAACTAATTAATATATACTAAGTGCCCAGTACACAGCAGAATTCTCTCCCTATCAGCAAAGCAATTTGTAGCCGTACAGAAAAGCTCAGCGTTCTTCCAATTCAGAATTCTTGGCTGGGTTTTTCTTTGTCTAGCTTTTATTTTTTTTTCTTTCTCACATAGTTTACTTTTAAGGTAAGGAGAAGTTGACAGCTTTATGAAAAAAAATCTGGGCATGAATTTTAATATTTAATTTACTTCCAAAATCCTTTAAAAAAAAGCCTTCTTTTTGTAGAAAAGTTACATTCAATTGTGGGAATGACTACCAATTCATATAGCAGATAAGTTTGTCTCTGTAGCAGTGGATAGGAATGTAAGTGTATTGAAATATTTGGACATTGTCACTGTGACAAAGAGATCACTTGAAATTCTCTTTATTAATGCGGTGTCAATATTGTGATTTGAGTTTGATGCTCACTATCTGGAAGGGGTGACATCTTTTGAGAAGGAAAAATGAAGGTCTTTTAGAAGAAAAGAAAACTTTTCTCAAGTTTGTTAAAATTGGTTTAATTATCAGTGTCAAGTGCTGATGTGAAAATAAATTTTAGTATCGTAGGTAAGATATGAATGCAACTGAACACGAAATCAGTATAACTCTTTTCTCCTTTTCACTATGTATGCTTTTGAGAATATTCTTCTCACTGAGGAAGTGGTGACTTTTTTAAATATAGCAAAAAAAAAAAAAAAAGAAGAACTGACATTAAGATCATGGTTTGTGAACTACAGAAACTTGCTAAAATGAAAAAACAAAAGCTATAAAAATCCCAACTGGTAAATTATTGGAGATTTCCCCAAAGGTATATCTACAAAGATATATCTATAAATATATTTGTGGTGGCACCATTTAAATTTGAAAGAAAATAGAAACAATCTTAAATTTCCAAATCTGGAAGATTAGTTAAACGGATTATGTTGTATGTCCATATGATAAGACACTATGCTGCAGCCAAAAATCATTTCATAAAATACTTGTAAAGAATGGTAAATATTTACATTAAGTTATAATTCATTCAGCAAAAAGTTTGTATGTGGTACCACAGTATCGACTTTACCAACTGGCACAGCCAGCAAATGGTCAGAGTTGTACAACTTCGGACTCCCCCATGGCAACCCAGTCACTTTCCTTGGTTCCCTCTTGATGTATGATGCAGTCTTGCGAGTTTTCTCATATTTGTCCACGCAGCTCCCTGGCTGCCACCCCTGGACTTCCCTGGAGGTCAGGTCTGAAGTGGTGGGTTCCCAGATGGCAGCTCCTCCCCTCCCAGAGCCGAGGATCCGCAGTTCTTCACGAGCAGGCACTGCCTCCCCTGTGCTGGGACCACTGGCAGTGGGTTGCTGGAGACCAGGCGTGGTTGGTAGTCGTGCCAAGTCTCTGAAGGCCAGTCAGAAATAGCAACTGCCCGAGTCACTTTTCCTAACGACAGAAATTGTGTTATGTTGCTGTCTTGCCAAAGGCCTGGGCAGGCTGCTAACTTTGCTTCTTCCTACACTTGTCTTTGGTGTGGGCTTCTGCCATTTGCCAAATCTGGGTGGATTCTGAAGTACAAAGGAAGGTAGTCCTTGCACGGGTAACGTTCGGTCAGAGGCTCTACAGGGGAGCTGCCCGGGGACCCACGTTTACTAGTTCTGGAATTCCTGTCCTCTATCGTCCAAGTGGGCCTTTTCCCTAGTGGCCCAGAATGACAAAGTCCTTGGCTCTGGTTGGGGGTCTACATCATCAGAGGGCATCCTCCTATTTGCCACAGTCATTATCATTTTCCTTTAAGATGCTCCTGGGACTTCTCTGCCACCGGGCTTCACTCTGGGCCTTTGACATACATCACATCTGTTTAAGTAACCTTGGACCACGGAGTGCAAGGTCTCTGGACTCAGCGCCTCTTCTCTCTCCTAGTCTCTGGAAATGGGCAATCAAGTATCACAGGGGGCTGGACTGCGGTGGTGTCCTGAGGAGTTTATTTTAGTTCATCTTCTCAATTTTATTCTCTGCAGAGAGGTCGCTGTGTGAGTGCGTGCACATCAGTCCCTCAGACAAAGCTTCATCTTGTGTAAAATGCACAAGTCAGATCCACTGCTATCTTACACCCCCTCCCCCGCCGCGCCCTGCTTCCTTATATCCCTCTAGCTATGGAAGGATATAAGGATACAATTTAGCTTATATTCTTTCATCTCTGGGTAGGCTTCATCCTGAACTCACTCATTCTAGTTCGGAAACACCTCACCACATTAGGTAGGGACATACATGGAGATGACTTGTCTCTCATTTGCCCTCTGTATGTCCGAGCCCTACAATGAAAATTTTTCTCTTATCCTGTAAAGAATCAAGTAGCCTATTTTTGTCCCTAGCCTAGATCAACATGTCATGGGCTCTCCTCCATTCAAGGATAGAAAGAAGAACCCAGTACATGCTTAAATCGTCCTGGACTTTTATGGTCCTGGCTCTCTAAAATGTGGAACCAGGACACCAAGGATGCTCATAATTAGGTCCCATGACCCTCGCTGTTATCGAACATCCAGGAAGAAAAATTTCAATCCTGTAGTGGCTTGTGTCTGCTGGAGGTTGAGGCTTACAAAAGACACGTTCTCAATTTCCTCCATCAGAGATCAGCAGAGGTTGAAAAGCTGCGTTAAGGACTCAGGGGGAAAAGAAGAGGAAGAAAGGATCAGAGGAAGGGAGGGGGAGGAAGGAAGGAGAAAGAAGGCAAGGCAAGCCGAGGCGAGGGAGAGGAAAGGAAAATCAAGGAGAAGCCATCCTCCATCCCTGTAAAAAGCTGACATAAGATCAGAAATCTTCCCACAGAGAATCTTCTCCTCAAGATAACAACCAGGTGTTTGATCCTTGAGGGGGCATACCCTACAAATGATATACTTAGAAAATCTACAGGACTGCCCTAGAAGAAGCCTATTTTTATTGAATTTATAACTCCACCAGCTAAACCTTTAATTCTGAATAATTAGGAATAACTTAGAATAACTCTTCAGACTAAGTCTAGATTACAAAAGGACAAAGGCAGAAGAATGGCTTACACTGAACAGAATCCTATTCCAGAAGAAAGCTTGAATATATATATTGAAATTGAAATACTTCTTATGGGAAGCAACTATCTCTGAAAATCGCTTGGAGTGCTGAATTTGATACAAACATACATTTATTGAATTAAAAAGGATATCTTTAGATTTCAGGGTCTCGAGAATGAAACTGTTAAAAAAATACTCAGCTGAAACCATGGACGTCGATTGGTAACATTACGAAATGTAAAGAGCTTGTGTTTGACTATTTTTGCTAGCAAGTATTAATGTGTTTCTAGCCAGGAAAACAGGATGACATTGCAAATATCTGTATAAGGCTAAAAACTACAGACGGTTCCAGACTTACGACGGCTTGACTTACAATTTTTCGACTTTACCATGGTGCGAAAGCAATACGGATTCAGTAGAAACTGTACTTCAAGTTTGGAGTTTTGGTCTTTTTCTGGGCTAGCCATATGTGGTTTACCATGTTGCTGGGATGCTGGGCAGCAGCAGCCACAGCTCCTGTCCCTCAGCAGTTACAAGGGTCAACACCCGATACACTGACAATCATTTTGTTTCTCACTTCCAGGACTGTATTCAACAAATTACACAAAAACATTCAGCACTTTATTATAAAATAGGCTTTGTGTTAGATGATTTTGCTGAACTGCAGGCTAATGTAAGTGTTCTGCGCATGTTGAAAGTAGGATGTTTGGTGGAGTAGCTGTCTAAATGCATCCTTGACATGATATTTTCTACTTATGGGGAATTTATCAGGACAAAACCCCATTGTGAGTTGAGAAAAGTATGTGTATTTAAATTAGTAATTCTTTCCCCTGGCCCTACTAGATTTGAAGTCAAAAAGAGAAATTTCACTTTGGGGTGGAAAAAAAAAAAAAAAAAAACAATCCCTGGGCTAAAGAACATACAAAAGATTGAAGCAGACAGGAAAAAAATGTCAGGTTTACATTTTTCCATTAGCAAAAGCCCTGATTCTAGAAAAGTAAGAGTAGAATCAACTATTCTTCCCTTCTTGTTTGATGAAATTATCTGTGCCTTTTAAATATCCCATGTTGATTAAAATATATTGTACACTAAAACAGCAAAAACTAATGCTTTGTCTTAAATTTAAATGCCATTATTTGGTGTTTTTTTTCTCTGTAGAGTTTAATAGAATTACTACAAAAAGCAGATGTAAGAATGTTAGGCATGATATATTTTGACTCATGAAGAAATTGGATTTCTACCTTAAGTATCTAAAGTTTTCTATTAATGGTTTAAAAATATAGACATAACTGAAATCTATTACAATAAAGTATATTACGAGTAGAAAAAGTGTTTTTTTATGAATTAGCTTTGGCAAAAATCTCTAAGTATATAACCCCTATTAAATTTTACTGATACATCCCCCTAATAGCTAGCTAGCTATCTATATATTTACATTCTACTTCAATAGACTCTAGGTTTTCTTTTTTTAAATTAGATTTTAGAAGTATGAATTATAGTAAGTCTGCTGAAAAACTTGAGTTCTTCAGTAGGGCTATCTTTAATTAAAATAAAGATTCATGTATATACATACATACATATACACAGATATTTATGTATTTTTTATATATTGTAAGTTATAGAAATTAAAATTATATCCTCTCATAATAAGAGTCAAAAGAGGATTTTGGATAAAAACTCAAGAGCCTGTATTTACACTTAGTCTTTGGTAATCCAACTTTGACTATGAAATCATTTGGCTCTTTATTCCACAAACTTCATTATTACAATACATAGCACGAATATTGTGTTGATAAGGAATGTTGCATGGTGTAAAAAAGAAGAGTTTGTCAGTTCGAAAAAGGAGCAAGATAAATTTAAAATCTTTAATATCAGAACCGGATTTAGAAAAGTTGCTATGTATTTGAATATATGAAAATATGATGGTTCTAATATCACTAGAAATTAAATAGTAGGAAGCAGATTTTCTTTTTCTGTGTGCCAGCCAGCACTGAAATATATAAATCTTGCACTTATAAATATACATTATCTCATTGTAGATGAACCAGATGGTGGTGAAATGAAACTCATGTACAAAATTTTGGATACTGAGCTGCTCAAGTTTTCCTATCTTCTCAAGGTAGAATGGGAGTGTGGACCTGACTCTCTTCCCTGAGGTAAGCTCTGCCACCAAGAAAAGAGTAGAGGCTTAACACACTCACCTTCTGAGAACCCTAAACCATCAGCTTTGCAAATGCAAATGTGTTTCAATTGAAAATGAACTGAATTGTTGAAAGAACTATCCAGGAAAGCTCTTTCATGGCAAAAACTGAGTGAGAATTTGTGAATGAGTCAAGAATAGAGAAATAGGACTGTGTGTACCTGGTAGTAGTGAAATATGGGGCTCTGAGGATGGAGATTTTAGAAGTGGGATAACTTGGGTTTGGGCAAGAAGGGTGCTTTGACTGAAAACATTCAGAAACAATAATATGAGCGACTAAAAGTTGGTCTGCTTTTTTTGTTTTTTAAAGATTTTATTTATTTGACAGAGAGAGAGAGAGAGAGCACAAGCAGGGGAGGGGCAGAGAGATAAGGAAGAGCAGGCTCTCTGCTGAGCAGGGAGCCAGATGCTGGGCTCCATCTGGGGCTCGATCCCTGGGATCATGACCTGAGCTGAAAGCAGACGCTTAACCGGCTGAGCCACCCGGGTGCCCCAGTTGGTCTGCTTTTTATTGTAACTGTGTAAGAGCAGTTCTAACCATGTAAACAATAGGATGTTTCTCCCATGGGGCAGATGGCTCTGTCCTCTATTTGGTACACCACTCTCTAGTGGGGTGCATTTTAAGAACAGAGAAGACTACACAGAAAAACTTGAGCTTGATTTGAGTGTTGTTACTGGCATTGTTATTTTGGAAAAAAAAATTAAAGATCATCAGATGACTACTTTTGTTTATTTTCTCACAGAACTAAGATTTTGATATAAAAAGGAATGGAGATATAATTTTAGAATTAAAAAAAGTATAGAAACACTGTTGTTAGAACTAGTAGTAAACATCAATATGCATATGTTTCCTGAGCTTGGCCCAGTGATAAGATCCAGAAGCAATTTCTTTTTAAGATTTTATTTATTTATTCATGAGAGACAGAGAGAGAGAGAGAGGCAGAGACACAGGCAGAGGGAGAAGCAGCCTCCATGCAGGGAGCCCGACGTGGGACTCGATCCCGGGTCTCCGGGATCACGCCCTGGACTGAGGGCAGCACTAAACCGCTGAGCTACCGGGACTTCCCAGAAGCAACTTTTTACCATTATTTATCTTAGTGCCTAGATCATTAGATTATTATCTCTGATGCTTTTCCTTTTCCTACTGAACCCTAGGCTTTTAAATCTGGAGCAGGGTCACTGTGAGCCTAGAACTAGAGCAAGAAAGCAAAACATTTTCAAAGATTCATGGGGCCACATCAAGAGGACACAAGTGCTAACCTCGAGGGCTCCAAGGCCAAAATTGCTACAATGTGAGCATCCAGAATATTTATTATGGTTGCCTGAAAAACACACAATTTATGAAAAGCCACACTCTATAATGTTACACAAAAAGAAAAGTTTATCTGAAATGTTCCAAAGAAAGAGAATAAAACATACTCTTATTAAATCTTGTCACTGGATCATGTTGTTATTTTTAATTCATTTAGTGTATCAATGAATAATATGGAAATTAATGAATGTAAAATCACAAGTCTGTAAGGAGGCATTTCTGACTAAAGGGGACAAGTCATTAGAATGACCCCACAAGTTGTGACAACAAGCAAGGCAAAGCCATTAAATTAAAATTTAATCAAATATCATTTCAAATATCCATATGAGTTATTTTGTCCTAAGAGTATAAAAAATGAGAAAATCCACTAACATCTAAGTTTAAATAATTTAAAAGTTATTTACAGGTAAAAGGAAAATTCATTTGTATGAGTTAGGAATCAAAATGCTATACTGAATCAAAGGATCGTACAGGGCAGGCACTTTAGGGTTCTGTGAGCAAACAGAATGAGGCAATGTGTTTAACCAGAGCCCAGGGAAGTGAGCAAAACTTTCACTTCTTATGTGAGTTATAGAACCACTGATATAACAGAGAGTTCAAGGACACTTATAAGGGTCATGAATAAAGATCTCAATATCTTAGTCCAAACATCAGGTAATTACCTCAGTTACCTGCAAATGGTAAGTCTTTTTCTTTGGGTCAAACAGCTCCCAACAATTGGATGATTTGAATTTAACATAAAAATTTTTTTAAAAACCTCAAAGCTCTAATACATTTTTAATTAAGAAGTAATCTGTGTGTATTTTCTATTTTGTATAATTATAAACTAAAATGAGTTATCATCTTAGGGTAAATCTAATGTGAAATAAGTAGTTGAATAATTGACTTAGACTTATAATTTTAAATTAGAATCCTATTAATTTTATGTTCAGTATTAAAGCTTTTAAAAGAAATTAAGTTCTGCCCTATTTACAAATTTAACTTATTAAAGTTATAATAATTACTTATAAGGAAGTTCTTATGTGAATTACTTAAAAAAATTTAATCGAAGTGCTTAGAAAGGAAATCAGGTTAATAAGTACAACTTTAAATATTCTACTTTATATGATAAATTAAGTTTGTACATGGGACCAACTAACTATTGATTAAAATTTCCTTAAAGGAAATTATTGACATATTAGAACTAGTAGAATTTGTAAGATAAAAGTAAAAAGCATAGGAAAGAACTCTTTTTTTGTTGTTGTTGTTACTTTCCTCTCTGAGTTTTAGTCTAAAGGAAAAAGAACAAAACAAACAAAACTTGGCATCACAGGAGACACAGAGAAGGCCACAGAGAAGCCTAGGAGAACTACATGGAAATGCAGGACCAGTGCCCTGCCCCAAACCCCTCATCATCCACGTCCCCCTCTCTCAGTCCCCTGAGCTTGCTGCCACAATGGACAGAACCTCATGCTGTGAAAAATCCAGTTAGAAAAAATGCTAAAGTCTTAGCAAAAGGAAAGAACCTAATATTTTACTGAATGAACATTGTGCATGCCTTCGTATGTAGGTTATCCCCCTGTTGCCTCCACCAAACTGTCCCTTAAAAGTTCCTTGTTACAGTTTGTTAACTTGAGGCCCCATGATCTCCCGTCTCCAGCTGTCACTTGAATTAGAGGGGTATTAATAAATATAAATGTGTTTAAAAGGAAGCCTGAAAGTTGATGTGTTAAGGAACTGCATTGTGGTCGTCAGACAGCCTTGGAGATAAACCCTCAACTTCCCTTCATATAAAATAATTATTAATAAATTTGTTATTCCAGTTTTACAATAGGAATCTGTGGTGTTTTTCCATAATAATGTCTATGTGAATATATGTATTTTTTATTTATTCATGAAAGACAAAGAGAGAGAGTCAGAAACATAGGCAGAGGGAGAAGCAGACTCCCTGTAGCGAGCCTGATATGGGACTCAATTCCAGGACCCTAGGATCATGACCTGAGCCAAAGGCAGATGCTCAACAGTTGAGCCACCCAGGTGCCCCAAATATATGTATTAATACTCACTTTCCATCTGCAAATTAATTAAGGCCACTATGAGCTCGTGGCATAAACTTTAAGAAAATAATACGAACTGGATATTCAGTCACTGAAAAAATAAGAGTTGACTATATTTCCAAGCATGTGCTTCTTCATCCCTTGTATTTCTCAATCTGTTAGATGAAACCATTATAAAACCCTTAAGATCTATCTTGTTGCACTCAATGATATGGTGTGACCTTGAATAGGTCACCTAATCTCCACAAGCCTCATAAAATTCATCAGTAAAATGGAGTGAATAATTCCTAACTCACAGAGTTGTCATGAAAATGTTAAAATGAGATAACAAACATTAACATCTGTAGCAGGGGAATGTTGGCATGTAGATAGTGCCCAATAAATATTTGTTTTATTGGTAGAAGTTGAATATAGAATCTTAGAAATAACTGAGCATCTATGGTTGAAGCACCAGACCAGGGGGCCAGGAGCTTTACATACAGGCTCTCATTTAGTCATGATAGCAACTGTGGGGAGAGCTATTATTATCCTCCTTTGCAAATGAGAAGTCTGAGGCTCAGGAAAGTATATGAATTTCCAAAGGTCATATAGCTCTTAAATGACAGGGTTAAAACAGGATTCTAGTTCTGTCAACTTTCAGAGATAGCTCTTCCAGGCTCTCTGTCTGGAAACAGAATCAGAGAAAGAAAAAAGAGGTCAAGTGGGGAGTACAACTGCAGGAACAGATTGCAGAGCCATACAGTTTTGTTGGGGGAGCAAGTGGGACTTGGGTAAGATAGTGCTGGGCAGTCCAAGTCACAGGATCAAAGAAGGGGACAAATGTTTTGTCTTATCCTGAGGTTCTTAGCTTGATATGATCATGACTGTGATGGTCAGTAATAAGACTATATTATTATGCTCAGGCCATTTTGAAGATATTCAGACCTTTTCAAGTTCCCATTCTATACCATATCAAACATGTAAAAAATGCTTCTAATTCTATGATAAATAGAACACTTAGCCAACTTTTGAAAGACCTTTTTGTTTGGGGGATTATTTAAGCTCTGAGTCATGTTTAATTTATAGTAGGCTATGATTTCTCTAAAATCATCCTGTATATACTCAGGATTCTTATGACCTGAATCATAAGACATGAGCCTACAAATTTATTCCAAATGTAATAATATTTTAATTAATATTAAATTTAATATTAACAACTTTGGCAGGTTTTGCATTTTGGAGATGTTTAATAAACTTTATTAAATTAAAATGTCCTATTACTTTAATGTTGTGGAACCAATTTTTTTTAAGGTTTTAGAACTTTGAAGAGTACATAGTTCTAGACACATACTTTCCAATATGGTAGCCAGTAGCCCCATATGCTATTGAGCACCTGAAATATGGCTAGTGTGAATTAAGGTAGCTGCAAGTATGCAATATATACTGGATTTCAAAAAATACAAAAAAGATATAAAATTTCTCATTAGTTTTTGTACTTATTACCTAGTGAAATATCTTCAACATATTGTCATAATATATATCATTAAAATTAATTTCATCTTTTTTTTTAACTTTTTAGGTGTGCCTACTAGAAAATTTTATATTCCGTATGTGGCTTGCCTTATATTTCTATAGGATACCACTGTTCTATTCATGGATCTTAATGTCTAATGGTTACAATGGTCCTGACCCAGTACATGAGTGTTTGCTGGTACATCTGACCTCACCTTCACCCTGAGAATTTGCATACATTTTGGCATGTAATAGATTTCTTTCACTACCAATATTAAAAACTCTAAGAAACAGGATAGTCCAAGATTGCAGAGGAGTAGGAGTTCTTAGTTTTGTCTGGTCCCAGGAATTCAGCTAGACAGCCATGAAATCATTCTGAACATCTGAGAACTCAACTGGAGATATAAGAAAAGAATAGCTGCAACTCTACAAATAAAAAAGCGACCACTTTCTGTCAGAATGACAAGATGGAAAAACTCACCTCAGAAAAGAGAACAAGAGGCAGTACTGACCGCCAGGGACCTAACTGGTATGGACATAAGTAAGATGTAAGAACTAGAGTTCAGAGTAATGATTGAAGATACTAGTTGGGCTTGAAAAAAGCATAGAAGACACTACAGAGTCCCTTTCTGGAGAAATAAAAGAACTAAAATGTAGTCCAGTCAAAATAAAAAAAGGCTATTAATGAGATGCAATAAGAAATGGGGGCTCTAGCTGCTAGGATAAATGAGGCAAAAGAGAGAATTAGTGACAGAAGACAAAATGATGGAGAATAAAGAAACTGAGAAAAAGAGAGATAAAACAACTACTGGATCACAAGGGGAGAATTCAATAGATAAGTGGTACCAAAAAGCAAAACAATATTAGAATAATTGGGATCCCAGAAGAGGAAAGAAAGAAAAGGGCAGTAGGAATATTGAAGCAAATTATAGCAGAGAACTTCCCTAATCTGGAGAAGGCAATAGGCATACAAGTCTAGGAGGCACAGAGAACCTCTCTCAACGTCAATAAAAATAGGTCAATATTTTGAAATATAATAGTGAAACTTGAAAATGTCAAAGACAAAGAGAAAACCCTGAAAGCAGCATAAGACAATGTCCATAACCATCAAAGAGTAGAAACATTGGACTCGCAGCAGACCTATCCACAGACACCTGGCAGGCCAGAAAGGACTGGCATGATATATTCAGGGTGCTAAATGAGAAAAATATGCAGCCAAGAATACTTTATCCAGAAAGGATGTCATTCAAAATAGAAAGAGAGATAAAAAGCTTCCAGGACAAATAGAAACTAAAAGAATTTGTGATCACTAAACCAGCCCTGCAAGAAATATTAAAGGAGATCCTTTAAGTGAAGAGAAAGCCCAAAAGGAACATAGACCAGAATGGAACAGAGGCAATATACAGAAACAGTGACTTTACAGGTAATACAATGGCACTAAATTCATATCTTTCAGTAGTTACTCTGAATGTAAATGGGCTAAATGCCCCCATCAAAAGACATAGGGTATCAGACTGGATAAAAAAGCAAGACCCATCAATATGCTATCAGCACAAAACTCATTTTAGACCCCAAGACACCTCCAGATTGAAAGAGAGGGCGTGGAAAATCATTGATCATGCTAGTGGACATCAGAAGAAGGCTGGGATGGCAATCCTATTATCAGACAAATTATATTTTAAACCAAACTGTAATGAAAGATGAGGAAGGGCATTATATCATAATTAAAGGGTCTATCCAACCAGACGACCTAACAATTGTAAATATTTATGGCCCTAACATGGGAGCAGTCAGTTTTACAAGCCAATTAATGACCAAATTAAGAAACACATTGATAATAATACAATAACAGTAGGGAACTTTAACACCCCACTCACTGCAATGGAAACATCATTTAAGCAGAAGATCAGCAAGGAAACAAGGGCTTTGAATGACACACTGGATCAGATGGGCTTCACAGATATATTCAGAGCATTCCATCCTAAAGCAACAAAATACTCATTCTTCTTGAGTGCACATGGAACGTTCTCCAGAATAGATCACATACTGGGTCAAAAATCAAGTATTAAGTGGTACCAAAAGATTGGGATCATTCTCTTCTATATGTTCAGGGGACAATGATTTGAAACTGGAACTCAATCACAAGAGGAAAATTGGAAATAGCATGGAGGCTAATGAGCATCCTGCTAAAGAATGGATGGGTCAACCAGGAAAGGAAATAAAAATTTTAAAAATTCATAGAAACAAATGAAAATGAAAACACAACTGTTCAAAATATTTGGGTTATATAAGGTAGTCTTAAGAGGGAAGTATATAGCAACACAAGTCTTTCTCAAGAAATAAGAAAAATATCAAATATACAACCTAACCTTACACCTAAAGGATCTGGAGAAAGAACAGCAAATAAAGCCTAAACCCAGCTGGAGAAAAGAATTAATAAAGATTAGAGCAGAAATCAATGAAATAGAAACTAAAAGAACAGTAGAACAGATCAATGAAACTAGGAGCTAGTCCTTTGAAAGAATTAATAAGACTGATAAACCCCTGGCCAGACTTATCAAAAAGAGGAGAGAAAGAATCCAAATAAATAAAATCATGAATAAAAGAGGCTAGATCACAACCAACACCAAAGAAATGCAAATAATTATAACAGCATATTAGGAACAACTAAATGCCAACAAGTTAGGCAATCTGGAAGAAATGGATGCATTCTTAGAGAGTATAAATTACCAAAACAGAAACAGGAAGAAATAGAAAACCTGAACAGACCTATAACCAGCAAGGAAATTGAAGCAGTAATCATAAAGCTCCCAACAAACAAGAGTCTAGGGCCAGATGGCTTCCCAGGGAAATTCTACCAAACATTTAAAAAAGAATTAATACCTATTCTACTAAAGCTGTTTCAAAAAAATAGAAATGGAAAGAGAACTTCCAAACTCTTCTTATGAGACCAATATTATCTTGACCCCCAAACCAGACAAAGACCACCCCCAAAAGGGAGAATTATAGACCAATATCCCTGATGGAGCTGGATGCAAAAATCCTCAACAAGACAATAGGATCCAGCAGTACATTAAAGGGATTATTCACCATGGCCAAGTGGGAATTACTCCTAGGCTGCAAGGCTGGTTTAACATCTTCAAATCAATCAATGTGATACACCACATTAATAAAAGAAAAGACAAGAAGCATATGATTCTCTCAATAGATGCAAAAAAAGCATTTGACAAGTACAGCATCCTTTCTTGATTAAAACTATTCACAATTTAGGGACAGAGAGAACATACCTCGGTATCATAAAAGCCACATACAAAAAGCCACAGTGAATATCATTCTCAATGGGGAAGCTTTTCCCCTAAGGTCAGGAACACAGCAGGGATGTCCATTCTCACCACTGCTGTTCAACATAGTACTAGAAGTCCTCGCCTCAGCAATCAGACAACAAAAGAAATAATAGGCATCTGAATCAGCAAAGAAGTCAAACTCTCATTCTGTGCAGATGACATGATAGTCTAAGTGGAGAACCCAAAAGACTCCACCCCAAAATTGCTAGAACTCGTACAGGAATTCAGCAGGATTTAAAATCAATGCATAGAAATCAGTTGCACTTCTATATACTGACAATGAGACAGAAGAAAGAGAAATGAAGGAGTTGATCCCATTTACAATAGTACATAAACCATAAGATACCTAGGAATAAACCTAACCAAAGAGGCAAAGGATCTGTACTCAGAAAACTATATGACACTCATATAAGAAATTGAGGAAGACACAAAGAAATGAGAAAACATTCCATGCTCATGGATTTGAAGAACAAATTTTTTTTTTAAAGATTTTATTTATTCATTCATTCAGAGAGAGAGAGAGAGAGAAAGAGACAAAGAGAGGCAGAGACACAGGCAGAGGGAGAAGCAGGCTCCATGCAGGGAGCCTGACGTGGGACTTGATCCCAAGACTCCAGGGCCATGCCCTGGGCCGAAGGCAGGCACCAAACCGCTGAGGCATCCAGGGATCCCCAAGAACAAATATTATTAAAATGTATCTGCTGCCTAGAGCAATCTATACATTCAATACAATCTCTCAAAATACCATCAGCTTATTTCACAGAGGTGGAACAAATAATCCTAACATTTACGTAGAACTAAAAAAGACCCCAAATAGCCAAAGGAATGTTGAAAAAGAAAATCAAAGCTGGTGGCATCACAATGCCTGACTTCAGGCTGTATTATAAAGTTGTAATCATCAAGACAGTGTGGTACTGGCACAAAAACAGACACATGGATCAATGGAACAGAAGAGAGAACTTAGAAATGGAGCCTCAACTCTATGGTCAACTAATCTTTGACAAGGCAGGAAAGAATATCCAATGGAAAAAAGGCAGTGACTTCAACAAATGGTGTTGGGAAAATAGGCCAACCACGTGCAGAAGAATGAAACTGGACCATTTCCTCACACTATACACAAAAATGGATTCAAAATGGATGACAGGCCTAAATGTGAGATAGGAATCGATCAAAATCCTAGAGGAGAACACAGGTAGCAATCTCTGTGATTTCAGCTGCAATAACTTCTTGCTAGACACATCTCCAAAGGCAAGGGGGAAGAAACAAAAATGAACTATTGGGACTTTATCAAATTCAAAAGCTTTTGCATAGCAAAGGAAATAGTTGACCAAACAAGAGACAACCAACAGAATGGGAGAAGATATTTGTAAAAGTCTTAACAGATAAAGGGCTGAAATTTATAAAGAACTCATCAAAGTCAACACCCAATAACAAAGAATCCAGTCAACAAATGGGCAGAAGGCATGAGCAGACATTTCTCCAAGTAAGACATACAGATGGCCAACAGACATACGGAAAGATGTTCAACATCCCTCGGCATCAGAAAAATACAGATCAAAACCAAAATGAGGTATCACCTCACACCAGTCAGAATGGCTAAAATTAATCACTTAGTAAATGACAGATGTTGGTGAGGGGAACCCTCTTACGCTGTTGGTGGGAACCCAAGCTGGTGTAGCCATTCAGGAAAACAGTATGGAGGTTCCTGAAAAAGTTGAAAATAGAGCTACCCTATGACCCAGTCATTGCACCACTAGGGATTTACCCCAAAGATACATATGTGGTGATCCCCTTCTGATTTTTAATTAGTTTACTTCATTTTCAGCACTTAAGGAGTGTCTGCTGTTTGTTATAAACACTTACTTGCACAAGCATACCTCATTTTATTGCACTTCACTCCATTGTACTTTGCAGATACTGTGTTTTTTTAGAAATGGAAGCTCTGTAGCCACCCTGCATTTAGCAAGTCTATCTGGGCCATTTTCCCAATAGCATTTGCTCACTTTGTGTCTCTGTGTCACATTTCAGGAATTCTCACAATATTTCAAACTTTTTCATTATGATTATATTTATTAATGGTGATATGTGATCTGTACTCTTTGATGTTCCTATTGTAATTATTTAGGGGCACCATGAAGCCGGCTCATGTAAGACACAAACTTAAACAATAAATATGTGGGTTCTGATTGGTCCATTGACCAGCAGGTCTGCCATCTTTCCCTGTCCTCAGGCCTCCCTATTGTCTCTCCCAACAATATTGAAACTAGACCAATGAATAACCCTACAATGGCCTCTAAGTGTTCAAGTGAAAGGAAGAGTCACACATCTCTCACTTTAAATCAAAAGCAGACATAATTAAGCTTAGTGAAGAAGACATATCAAAAGCCAGAAGGTCCAAAAGCCAGGCCTCTTGTGCCAAACAACCAAGTTGTGAATGCAAAGGAAAGTTTCTTGAAGGAAATTAAAAGTGCAACTCCAGTGAACATGTGAATGAGAAGAAAGCGAAACAGCCTTATTGCTGATACGGAGAAAGCTGTAGTTGGTCCGATGGAAGATCAAACCAGTCACAACATTAAACCAAACCCTAATCCAGAGCAAGGCCCGAACTCTCTTCAGTTCTATGAAGGCTGAGAGCAAGGAAGAAGCCGAATAAGAAGTTTGAAGCTAGCAGAGGCTGGTTCATGAGGTTTGAGGAAAGAAGCCATCTCTAGTATGTAAAAGTGCAAGGTGAGCCACAAGTACGATGTAGAAGCTGCAGCAAGTTCTCCAGAAGAGCCAGCAAAGATAATTAATGAGGGTGGCTGCACTAAACAGATTTTCAATGTAGATGAAATAGTCTTCTATTGGGAAAAGGTGCCATCTAGGACTTTCACGTTAGACAGAAGTCAATGCTTGATTTTGAAATTTCAAAGCACAGGCTGACTCTTTTGTTTGGTGCTAATGCCCCTAACTTTAAGTGAATTTTAAGTGGAAGCCAATGTTTCTTGACCATTCTGAGAATCCTAAGGCCCTTAAGAATTTTGTTAAATCTACTCTGCCTCTACTCTATAAATGGAACCCCAAAGCCTAGATGACAGCACATCTTTTTACAATGGTTTTCTGAACATTTTAAGCCCACTGTTGAGACCTACTGCTCAGGAGAAAAGGTTCCTTTCAAAATATCACTGCTCATTGACAATGCACTTGGTGTCCCAAGAGCTCTGATGGAATGAGCCACGAGACAGATGCTATTTTCATGCTGGCTAACACAACGTCCATTCTGCAGCCCATAGATCAAGAAGCCATTTCAATTTATGAGTCTTATTATTTAATAAATATGTTTCAGAAGGCTTTAGTTGCCATAGACAGTGATTCATCTGATGGATCTGGGTAAAGTAAATAGAAAACTTTTTGGAAAGAATTCACCATTCTAGATGCCATGAAGAACATTCATGAGCCATGGGAAGGAGTCAAAATATCAGCATTAACAGGAGTTTGGAGGAAGTTGGTTGCAGCCCTCATGGATGACTCTGAGGGGTTCAAGTCCTTAGAGGAGGAAGTAATTCCCCATGTAGTAGAAATAGCAAAAGAACTAGAATTAGAAGTGGAGCCTGGAGATGTGATTGGATTGCTGCAACCTCATGATGAAGTGTGAACAGATAATGAGTTGCTTCTTATAGATGAGCAAAGAAAGCGGTTTCTTGAGATGGCATTGAGAGAGAATAGGGACAGGACTCAGGGACCCTCCCAAAAACCTAATGTGATGCAACTATACCGTAAAAAGAAAATGCCCTAAAAGAAAATTCAAAAGTCTGTGTCTCTTGAGCAATACACTTTACAGGAATGCAGAAAACACATGTCAGCTTAAAGGAGGGAGTCAGCCGCCCAGAAGAACTAGTGAAATCTGGACCAAACCAGTCTACACCAGGAGATTCCCAATGCTGGTATTAGGATACGTGCTGTGACTAAGGGGAGTACACTGGAGTTACATTTGCCTCATTAAGATGCTAAAAATCACACCCAGCAGTGGAGATTTAACATGCTAATGAGACATGAAACGTATGACAAAGCATGATTCTAAGTATGCAAGCGCCAAAAAGTAGCCCACCTCTACATGCTTCATTGTCATTCTACGCACCCCACCACCACCACCACCACCACCACCACCACTCAAGCCTTTTAAAAACTCACTCTGACCTCTCCAGGGAGTCAGGCTTTGTGCCATCTCCCTTGTGCTCAAGCATAAGCCCTAATAAATCCTGCCTGAAACTCCCCTTTGGCCTCTTGTCAATTTTTATTGATTAGGGGAACCTCCCCCAATGGTCCAGGTTGGTAACATAATCTATTCCTGATGAAGAAGCCATGAAGATTGTTGAAATGACAACACAGAATTTTGAATATTTCATAAACCTAGTTGATAAAGCAGCTGCAGGGTTTGAGAGGATTGACTCCAATTTTTAAAGAAGTTTTACTGGGGGTAAAATGCTATCAAACAGCATCATATCCTACAGTGAAATTGTTCATGAAAGGAAGAATCAATCGACGTGGCAATAACTTTATTGTCCTATTCTAAGAAATTGCCAGAGCCACCCCAGCCTTCAGCAACCACCACCCTGATCAGTCAGCAGGAATCAACACGGGGACAAGATCCACCACCAGCAAAAACATTGTTATTTACTGAAAGCTCAGATGATAGCAATGTTTAGCAACATTTTTAAATTGAAGTATGAACTTTTTTTTAAGATATAATGCTTTAACACACTTAATAGATGACAGTATAGTATAAACATAACTTTCACATGCACTGAAAAGCAAAAAAAAAAAAAAAAAGATCATTTGACTTGCTTTATTGAGATATTTTCTTTACTGTGGTGGTCTGGAGCTGAACCTGACATATCTCCAAGGTATTAAGTCATCAATCCCCCCAACGAAGAGATAAGCACTGTTTCTAGTCTTATTTTATAGAGAGGGAAATGGAGGCAGTAAAAGGTTAAGTAACTTGCCCATGGTTACATGGCTAAGAATTAAATAGACTTGGGATTCAAAACCAGGCAATCTGGCTCTAGTCTCCACTCCTCCCATTTTGCAACTCTCTCTCTTGTTGAGGACAGTTCTTCACTTCTTAAAATGAAAATCAGAGGGATTTAAAATAAGATGTGGTGATTTTTTATGACGTAATGTAGTTTCTGTAATCATCTGAAGAATTTGGATACTGCATCTTTTTCACTACCCTGTAAATAAAAATCTCTCCTTTGGCACTATTCTCTGGATCTGCTTCAGGGTCACCAGGACGAGTAAAGGCGTTCCACTGACATCATAAAATGTAATGGTTTACCAGAATTTGCATGCTACACGCCTTCTAAACAAAGCCAGCTGACACTATTCAGGTCTCTTTTTTAAAACTTAAAAAAAAAAAATTTTTTTTATTTAACAAAACACATCTTGCTGAGAACCTAGATGCCAATTTCATGTGTATTAAAATATCAGAATTCCTTTGAAGGATTATAATGGGAATGCTGGCAGGCCCTTCCCTGCATCAGGTTTGGGTGGGTGGTACTACCGTATATATCTGTTGTCATGGCATATTTGTGCAGTAAAATTAAAATCTTGGTCAGGAATCTGATAGAAGCTTGATATTTTTGATTCACTCTTCTTTGTTATTGCTTATCATCCTAGAAGATATATATTTTTTGGCATCTTGAAAACAAGGAGTCTGGTTCCTATTTCTTTAGGTTATATAAATATACCCTGTTTATAATAAAATGATAGCCAAATATACTTAAAGTTGGAAAACATGACCACAGAAAACATTTTTTCCCTCTCTTTACTAAACACCCTGGTACACTTGTATTATTTCTAAACTTTTGCCCATGGCCAAAAGAACATTTTTCATATTTCAACATACTCAGAGAGACTTCTTTCATGTGGTCTGAATATATTCTATAATAGATATTATTGTAGTTATAAAAAATCAAAGCAAATATTATACAAACATACAATGCTATAATATATGTTGTAGTACTTGTGATCATATAACCATATTTTTCTTTCTTTAAGATTGTAAGTATTTCAATGTTTTACTTTGCAAAACAATGAGCTTTTAAGAAAAGAGAGGAAGATATGGATTTGAGTCTAGGTCTTACCATTTACTAGCTACATAATTTTGAACAAGCTCTTTAACCTCCCTGATTCTCAGATTCCTTACATTTATAGGAGGACAATAATATCTGCTTCCTACGGGGGTTGTGACCTACACAGAATTGAAAAAAGTGAAAAGCCTTACATACTGGACACTCAATAAATAATACTTCCCATGCCTCACCCCTTCTCTCTTTCACCAATTCAGCAAATTCGGTTTAAGACAATTTATATGTGAATGAATAGTTATTTGCAATTTTGAAAACTACATATAATCACACTAAGAAACTTTTATTCTCCTATTTTTAAAAAAACAAACTTGTTTTTTATAGAGATTTAAAATTTTTTCATTTCCTCCCTACGTCTTCTGGCTAGTTTCATATTTTTGGAAGGCATTAGTAGTACCATGGCTTTTAGGTAACAGGTTCCTAGAGGATAGAAAGACTAATTTAAATATTAAATCATAACATTCATGCATCAATTACTATTTTCTTCTACTCTTGGGTTACTTGTGAATGATTCTCTCTTAATTGCTATGATTAGATTATAATTTAGCAAATTATATTTACGATGTAAATTGTAGATAGATCTCTGATTGTACCAGACACTCTTGGTGCCTGGCATCTTATCTCCTGGGCTACTTCTAATTTTAGCCATAATATTAGATTTCTGCACAGTGTCCCACCTAAAACAAGTGCATCATCTCTTCTTTCTCCCTGCTGAGTCAGGAAAGTCATTGGAACCTACTTGACCTGTTCATCTGCTAGATCTAAAGGTCTACAGGAGTTATCAACACCTACCCCCAGACAACTCTCAAGCAGTGGAGAATACATCACCTGGCTTCCATCCTTCCCCATACATTTTGCACTCTTCTCAGTGATACTGATGGAATCAAGCCCTTGTTTCTACAGTGTCATGTACCAGATCTGCTCTTTGACTGATGTTTCCTTCTTCCCTACCTAGCTCTCTCTGCTACCTCACCCCTACTTCCTTGGATCACTTCCCAAATAAACTACTGACACACAAGTCCTTACCTTGGGTTCTACTTTCAAAGGAACCTAGTCTAAGACTCTGACTTTGCAGCTTGCATCTTAAAATTCTTAATGGTTCCTTTCTCCCTCCAGGACAAGCCCAAATACTTTAGCAAAATCATCAAGGAAGATGCTTTAGGATCCAACCTATGCTTAATGTCCCACTGGCTGTCCCACATTCTTCCTAAACTAGCATCATTCAGCAACTTGCCATTCTACACTATTCTGTAGAATGTTTAACATTTAGAATGTTCTCACATGCTGTTGTATCTTTACAGAGATTTCCTGGCTGAGAAAATTCTTTCCTCTCTTATTTGTCCTATAACGTCAGTTCACTAATACCACCCCTACCAACAGACCAATCAAATATTTTTATGCACACATATATTTCCATTACATGTCACCATTCTGTTATACCATAATTGTAGCTTCTGATCTAGGAAATAGCAAAAATTGATGGGCAAGTACCACTCCTCAATTCCTGAGCACTCTCAAGGAGAAAGAAATTTGAGAGGAAACATCATTAGGTGGGACAAACTTGCCATTGGTGAACTGTATTGGAAATGAGAAAGAAGCTGTTGGTTGCCCTGTGGCTCTGGATAGGATAGAATCCTATTGGTGGATTGGTGGAAAATTGGATTGTCATCTGACCAGTTTTTTAAATTAATGAGGAAATCCTGGGAAAAGCAAAGCTGTAATAGAGGGTGAGTTATATAAAAGTTATATCACTGGATATTTTGAAAAAATGGAGGGTACACAGCAGTGGGGTGGGATGGGGTAGGAGATACTAGGTTTTATTCATACACACACACACACACACACACACACATACACACAATCAGCCAGTTTCATACATTGGGAGGGGTTGGTCGGGGTCTTTTATCACAATGATCTATACAGTAGATTGCCAGATTTATCAAATAAAAATGGATTTTGAATTTCAGATAAACATTAATTTTTAAAGTGTAAGTTGCATTACTTACACTAAAAAAAAGTATCCATTCATCCCGAAATGCACAATTAACTGGACATTGTGTATTTTATCTGGGAATCACGGGAATATTCATGTAGGAAAGAGACTCACAGCTCTAAGTCTCTAGTCCCTTATTTGGAACTTTTGAGGTAAAGGGCCTCAGGGAGGTCACAGTTAAAGCAATGTAGCTGGTAACTAGAACAAAGAGCAGCCTCTTCTGGATGTTTTTGTTGTTGTTGTTATTGCTGTTTTAGAGCATATGAAAATATCCAAATGGGCCTGGGAAATAACTCTGTGCTTATCCTCCCTCTTACTAGATTATGAACCCTTAAGAACAGGTACCATTTGGTTTTCATTTCAGATCACCACCATCAATCAGGTAGAGTGTTTGGCATGTAGTAGGTATTATTACATGCATATACAAATAAAGAAGTTGCATATTTAGTATATAATATATATTAATATTTATGTAAATATATTAATATATAATGTGTAATAATTATTATATCAGAGAAGGGAATTTAGAATGTGAAAATGTTGTTTTTTGATAAGTCATCTACTTTATAAGAATTATTTATTAGCACTTAGTGTCAGGATTCAGATTTTTGTAGTTATTAGTCTCTGTTTTATCTCCCAAATCAAAACATTTAAGAATTGAAAGATACCTCTTTTAAAACAAATTCTGTATTTTTCCTTTTTATTCTTCCAATATGATTAGTGTTTTAAAAATATTAATTTGGCTCTGCCTGGATCCTTATTCTGTAATGGGAAAAATCACTTGCATGTCTTACTCTTTTTCTGCCACGTATGCATGCTACTGACTTGGGGGCTCTTCTTTTTTAACATTCCATGTAGTTGTCTTAAAAAAACTCACAAAAGCTATTTTCTAAACAATTAGCCAATATTAGAATAATAAAGTCATAAGTGAGAGACAAAAGACCAGAACAGCCAACAAAATATTGAAAGAGAAGAAGAAACTTGGAGTACTGATACTGACCTCAAGACTTATTATAAAACTATGGGTAATCAAGGCCATGGTGCTGGTGAAAAAAAAAAAAAGACAAATAGACCAATGAAACAGAATGAAGAGCCTAGAAATAAAGGCACATATAGGCAATTGGTTTTTGACAAGAGAGCAAAGGCAAATATAATGGAGCAAAGATACCCTTTTCAACAAATGGCCCTTGAACAACTGGATACCTATGGGTAAAAAAATGAATCTTGACAGAGCCCTTACAGCCTTCACAAAAATTAACTCAGAATAGATCACAGATCAAAGTGTAAAATGCAAAACTATAAAATTCCTAGAATATGATATGAAAAAAACCAAATGCCCTTGGGTATGGTGATCTCTTTTTAGATATGATACCAAAGGCATGATCCATGAAGGAAATAATTGATAAGCTGGACTCATTTAAATTAAAAACTTCTGCTCTGTCATAGACAATGCCAAGAGAATGAGAAGACAAACCACAGACTGGGAGAAAATATTTGCAAAAGGAACATCTGATAAAGGACTCTTATCCAAAATATATGACAAATTCTTAAAATTCAACAATAGGAAAACAACACAATTTTTAAAATCGGCTAAAGACCTTAACAGACACTTCACCAAAGAATATATACAAATGGACAATCAACATATGAAGAAAATGCTCTATGTCAGATGTCATCAGGGAAATGCAATTAAAACAATGGGACACCATCAGACACCATTGGATTGGCCAAAATCTGGAACACTGACAACATCAAATGCTAAGGAGGATGTGGAGCAATGGAAACTCATTCACTACTGGTGGGAATGCAAAATGGTGCAGCCTTGTTAGATTACAGCTTGGCAGCTTCTTACAAATCTAACCAGACTCTTAAGATATGATCCAGCAGTTGGATTCCTTGGTATTTACTCAAAGGAGCTGAAGACTTAGGTCCACATAAAAACATGCACATAGGTATTTATTAGACTTTTATTCATAATCACCCAAACCTGGAAAGAACCAAGATATCTTCAGCAGTTGAATTAATAAAAAATGTTGTACACCTAAAGGAGCTGGAGAAAAAACAGCAAATAGATCCTACACCCAGCAGAAGAAGAGAGTTAATAAAGATTAGAGCAGAACTCAATGAAATAGAGACCAGAAGAACTGTGGAACAGATCAACAACACCAGGACTTGGTTCTTTGAAAGAATTAATAAGATAGATAAACCATTAGCCAGCCTTATTAAAAAGAAGAGAGAAAAGACTCAAATTAATAAAATCATGAATGAGAAAGGAGAGATCACTACCAATACCAGGGAAATACAAACGATTTTAAAAACATATTATGAGCAGCTATACGCCAATAAATTAGGCAATCTAGAAGAAATGGATGCATTTCTGGAAAACCACAAACTACCAAAACTGGAACAGGAAGAAATAGAAAACCTGAACAGGCCAATAACCAGGGAGGAAATTGAAGCAGTCATCAAAAACCTCCCAAGACACAAAAGTCCAGGGCCAGATGGCTTCCCTGGGGAATTCTATCAAACGTTTAAAGAAGAAACCATACCTATTCTACTAAAGCTGTTTGGAAAGATAGAAAGAGATGGAGTACTTCCAAACTCATTCTATGAGGCCAGCATCACCTTAATTCCAAAATCAGACAAAGACCCCACCAAAAAGGAGAATTATAGACCAATATCCCTGATGAACATGGACACAAAAATTCTCAACAAGACACTAGCCAATAGGATACAACAGTACATTAAGAAGATTATTCACCATGACCAAGTAGGATTTATCCCCAGGACGCAAGGCTGGTTCAACACTCGTAAAACAATCAATGTGATTCATCATATCAGCAAGAGAAAAACCAAGAACCTTATGATCCTCTCCATAGATGCAGAGAAAGCATTTGACAAAACACAGCATCCATTCCTGATCAAAACTCTTCAGAGTGTAGGGATAGATGGAACATTCCTCAACATCTTAAAAGCCATCTACGAAAAGCCCACAGCAAATACCATTCTCAATGGGGAAACACTGGGAGCCTTTCCCCTAAGATCAGGAACAAGACAGGGATGTCCACTCTCACCACTACTATTCAACATAGTACTAGAAGTCCTAGCCTCAGCAATCAGACAACAAAAAGAAATAAAAGGCATTCAAATTGGCAAAGAAGAAGTCAAACTCTCCCTCTTCGCTGATGACATGATACTCTACATAGAAAACCCAAAAGACTCCACCCCAAGATTGCTAGAACTCATACAGCAATTTGGCAGCATGGCAGAATACAAAATCAATGCCCAGACGTCAGTGGCATTTCTATACACTAACAATGAGACTGAAGAAAGAGAAATTAAGTAGTCAATCCCATTTACAATTTTACCCAAAAGCATAAGATACTTAGGAATAAACCTTACCAAAGAGGTAAAGGATCTATAGCCTAAAAACTACAGAACACTTCTGAAAGAAATTGAGGAAGACACAAAGAGATGGAAAAATATTCCATGCTCATGGATTGGAAGAATTAATATTGTGAAAATGTCAATGTTACCCAGGGCAATTTACACATTTAATGCAATCCCTATCAAAATACCATGGACTTTCTTCAGAGAGTTAGAACAAATTATTTTAAGATTTGTGTGGAATCAGAAAAGACCCCAAATAGCCAGGGAAATATTAAAAAAGAAAACCATATCTGGGGGCATCACAATGCCAGATTTCAGGTTGTACTACAAAGCTGTGGTCATCAAGACAGTGTGGTACTGGCGCAAAAACAGACACATAGATCAATGGAACAGAAGAGAGAACCCAGAAGTGGACCCTGAAATGTATGGTCATCTAATATTCGATGAAGGAGGAAAGACTATCCATTGGAAGAAAGACAGTCTCTTCAATAAATGGTGCTGAGAAAATTAGACATCCACATGCAGAAGAATGAAACTGGACCACTCTCTTTCACCATACACAAAGATAAACTCAAAATGGATGAAAGATCTAAATGTGAGACAAGATTCCATCAAAATCCTAGAGGAGAACACAGGCAACACCTTTTTTGACCTTGGCCCCAGCAACTTCTTGCAAGATACATCCATGAAGGCAAGGGAAACAAATGCAAAAATGAACTATTGGGACTTCATCAAGATAAGAAGCTTCTGCATAGCAAAAGAAACAGTCAACACAACTAACAGACAACCTACAGAATGGGAGAAGACGCAATGCAAATGACGTATCAGATAAAGGGCTAGTATCGAAGATCTGTAAAGAACTTATTAAACTCAACAGCAAAGAAACAAACAATCCAATCCTGAAATGGGCAAAAGACATGAACAGAAATCTCACAGAGAAAGACCTAGACATGGCCAACAAGCGCATGAGAAAATGCTCCGCATCACTGGCCATCAGGAAAATACAAATCAAAACCACAATGAGATCCCACCTCATACCAGTGAGAATGGGGAACATTAACAAGGCAGGAAACCACAAATGCTGGAGAGGATGTGGAGAAAGGGGAACCCTCTTACACTGTTGGCGGGAATGTGAACTGGTGCAGCCACTCTGGAAAACTGTGTGGAGGTTCCTCAAAGACTTAAAAATAGATCTGCCCTATGACCCAGCAATTGCACTGCTGGGGATTTACCCCAAAGATACAGATGCAGTGAAACGCCGGGACACCTGCACCCCAATGTTTATAGCAGCAATGTCCACAATAGCCAAACTGTGGAAGGAGCCTCGGTGTCCATCAGAAGATGAATAGATAAAGAAGCTGTGGTCTATGTACACAATGGGTTATTACTCAGCCATTAGAAATGACAAATACCCACCATTTGCTTCGACGTGGATGGAACTGGAGGGTATTATGCTGAGTGAAATAAGTCAGTCGGAGAAGGACAAACATCATATGGTCTCATTCATTTGAGTAATATAAAAAAAATAGTGAAAGGGAATAAAGGGAAAAGGAGAGAAAATGAGTGGGAAATATCAGAAAGGGAGACAGAACATGAGTGATTTCTAACTTTGGGAAGCAAACAAGGGGTGGTAGAAGGGGAGGTGGAAGAGGAGGTGGGGGTGACTGGGTGACGGGCACTGAGGGGGGCACTTGATGGGATGAGCACTGGGTGTTATTCTATTTGTTGGCAAATTGAACACCTATAAAAAATAAATTTATAAAAAAATTGTACATCATGCAGTGGACTACTAATCGTCACTAAAAAGAAATGAGTTATAAAGCAATGAAAAGACATGGAGGAACTTTGAATGTGTAGTATTAAGTGAAAGAAGCCAATATGAGAGGCTAAATACTGTATGATTCCAACAATATGACATTCTGGAAAAGGCAAGACTGTGGGGACGGTAAAAAGATCAGGGGTTGGTGGGAGGAGGGATGAATAGATGGAACGTAGGAGACTTTTAGGACATGGTGTCTTCTCTATGGAGAAAATACTCTGTAAGATACCATAATGATTGATTATATATTTATCATTATACATTTGTTGAAACCCATAGACTATACAACAAGAATGAACTCTAAAGTAATCTACAGACTCTGAGTGATAATGATATGTCAATGTGGGTACATCAATTGTAAGAAATGTGCCAATTGGGTGGAGGGTGTTGAAATCTTTGTACTTTCCTCTCAATTTTGCTATGAACCTGAAACTGCCCTATAAAAAAAAATGAAGTCTTAATAAAAAAAAAGTTACAAACACGACACATGGAAATGCATTACAACCAACCTAATGAGTAATTTATATGAGTAGAGATATTATTTTATAACTTTTAGATTATCTTGCATAAAGACATACAAATGCACCAGCCTTTTTAATTGTTTTTTGGGGAACAATATCAGATTTTGCAAGGTTTCCAAGAATCACTATGGTATTTTCAAAACTGGGCTGGGCTTTTGGAGAATAGGCTTTTGTTTTGAGATCACAGATAGCACTTCACCTCTCAGTTCAGTTTTTCTTTGTTCTAGAAATGAGTAAGACATATAATTTAACAAGGCACAATGAACACACAGATGAGTTAAAACTAGACTTCAGGCAAACAAATGGAACTGAAGAAAGATAGGACATTATAATTATTTTTTTTACTTTCTTTATAATTACCACATTCTCATAAAGATAGTTTTTACTTGTTGAAAAGTAAGAATCGTCTCAAATAATGATTTAGTCTTACAATTTTAAAGTTTTATTTAAATGGTCTATCATTAAATATTTGATTGATTGTGATCACATCAGTTGAATAAAATTTAACTCACGAAAGATAAAAAAGAAAATAGCAATCCCTTAGCAATGGGATTGCACCCCTTGTTCCTCAAGAAATTCAACATGTTTGAGGCAGACGTGACTTTTAAAATTTGATTAGAATCTGAAAAAACCTCTCAAAATAATTCCCCCCAATTTGATCTATTTAGGTGTGAGCACGCTCCCTATTAAAATCTGATTTTTCTGTTAACGGAACTTGAGATATTGCATCAGTTAAATCTTAATAGTGAATCCTGAAATCAAAGTTAGAATAATATTTCAAATCCATCATTAGTGCTTCAAATAACAAAAGCTGACATTTTGTGCTCATTTGCAGTCAGCAGGAATTTGGCAGGAAGATATCAAGTAGAGGATTTTAGAAATTCTTCACAGAACTGATGGGATGTCTATATGGTACTCTCTCTGGTAAAGAGCAAACTTTTGTAATCAGTGTGAATAGCAAGATTAAAGCCAATACATACCCCCATCAAACCACTTTTTTTCCACCTAGAGAAATGGCAGTTATCCAGGATCATCTGCTATACAATTAAGTGGGTAAAATACCTGTGGTATCCATGTACACTTTATTACTTTATTTTTTGCACCTGATTTTCTGTGTTGGCTACCTTAGCAAGTGGGCAGATCACTTCTTACTACACAAAACCTCCTTCCTATACTTGATATCCTCTTTATAAAATGGACAGAAGAGACCTAATGAGAGCATGCCATTAAACATCTTTTTCTTGTAATTATCTTTACATGTGAAAACTAGTATAAAATAAAATGCTGTTTTAAACAGTTTGTATTTAAAAATAAAAGAACCTACGACACATATACTCTATTCTAAAAAATAAAAAAGTACCTGCTACAGAGCAAGCCTTTTTCTAGGTCATTGGGATACAGCAGTCAGAGAACAGGGCTTCTGTTCTTACCTAGCTTAGGTGCTACTGGGGAGATATATAATAGAAAAAAAAGCACACAAATAGCAATCTAAGTTGTGATAAGTGCCCTGAAGAAAGATAATACAGAGTACACTGGGGAGGAGACAGTAGAGAATGATGAGATAATAATCACATAGCCTCTTTGACAAAATATCACTCGAGAGAGTGAACCTTGAGGCTCTAGGAATACAGAGTACTTCAGACAGAGAGAATAGCTACCTGCAAAGGTCCTGTGACACATGTGGACCTGGATTGTTTGAAAAATTGCATAGATGGCCAGAGTGGGGCAAGGTGCCAGAGAGAAAGGTAGAAGATTTGGTTGAAGAAGTAATGGTTGAGGATGCTTGGGTGGCTCAGTGGTTGAGTGTCTGCCTTCAGCTCAGTGTGTGATCCTTGGGTCCGGGGTCAAGTCCTGCATCAGGCTCCCTAAGAGGAGCCTGCTTCTCCCTCTGTCTATGTCTCTGCCTCTCTCTGTGTGTCTCTCATGAATAAATAAATAAAATCTTAAAAAAAGAGGTAATGGATGGTCAGATTATAGAAGGATTTGAAGGCCATGATAAAGGATTTAAGATTGTACCAGGGCAGATGGAAACAATTGTAGTATTCAGCAAAAATATACAATGATCTGACTTGTGATTTCAAAAGATTGTTTTGGCTACTGTATGTATTGTATTCTGTACTTAAAGGAGCAGAGACCACAAGGGGACAAGTGTGGAAGCTAGGAGATAAGAATCTAGAGGCATAGGATCGTGGCTTGGACCAAGGTGAGGAATGAGAGAAAAGAGGAGTCAAGAATGACTTGAAGGTTTTTGGCATGAGTAACTGATGGAATACAATTGTGTTACACTGAGATGGGGACTACTGGAGAACTAAATTAGAAAGAGCAATCAAAAGTTGGGTTTCATACATGTTAAATTTGAATTACCTGTCAGACCTTCATGAGATGATGCCAAGCTGAAAGCTGACGTATGAATCTGTTAGTTGGAGGGTGTTAAGCCTGGAAATGCTCATTTGAGAGTCATCAGTCTATGGAGGGTATTTAAAGACATGGCCATGGGTGAGCACACCTAGGGAATGAGTACAGATGGAAAAGAGAAGAGTTCTGAGAATTGAGCCTTCAAGTATCCAGTGTTTAGATAAAAAGAAAATAGTACCAGGGAATAAGAAAGAGTGGTCAGTAAAGTAGCTAGAGGACCGAGGGAGAAAAAAGTCTTGGAATCCAACTCAAGAAATCATTTCAAGAAGAATGAAGTGATGGGCTGTATCAGGTATGACTGAGGTCAAAACAAGTAGTGCCTGTTGGACTTGGCAGCTTTATGATCATTGGTACCAAGGGTGATTTCTTAGGAATGGAAGATGGGCAGTGGTGTAAGTTTTAAAAAACTGACCATCTGAGCAAAAAAAGCTCAGAACTGAAGCATTTTCCAATTTCCATGGTGTAAACACTCCCACCATTGCCAATTTCAAGTTGCCAAGGTGACATTACTGAATATGGAATTGGAAAATGATATGCACAATTGGCTCTTGCAAGCAGAAGACCAGCTTGGCACGCCTCTTTGGGTGTGGATAAAAAAAATTAAAAATAGGATTATATTAAAAATACGCATGCAGGCACCTGGGTGGCTCAGTCAGTTAAGCATCTGCCTTCAGCTCAAGTCCTAGGATCAAGTCCTGCATTGGGCTCCCTTCTCAATGGGGAGTCAGCTTCTCCTTCTGCCCTTCCCCTCATTCCTGCTCTCTCTCTCACTCTATCAAAATAAATAAAATCCTTAAAAAATAAATAAAATCCTTAAAATCCTTATTTCCAAAAGAAATAAAAATATGCAAGCAACAATGTAAAAATAACTAATTAATTTTAAGGCATATGAAAAGGTGTGCAATATCTAGTAATAAAATGTATGTCCCTAGGGCTGGTTACAAGATCTTGCCATTTAGGGATATCATAAATGGGATTAATATTTGGTAGAGCACTTTTTAAAATAGATTACTAAAATGTCTTTACTTAATTGCAAGTTTTCAAAAGAGAAAAAAAGAAATAATCTCTAGATTTAGCCTTAAAAATATATAACTTGATAAATATTCATTTACTGGTATCTGGGCAACACACTCAGATTGTTAGCCCCTTTCCATATCCTGGGTATGTCAGTGCTGATAACTCAACTGTGCAACTAATGTGCTCATATATAAAAATTTCCAACCTGTACCATCTTTGAAACTTTTTTTAAGTTTACACATAGCGCATGTTCTTTATGGAAAAAATCCATAATAAAAATCAGCAAAATAGAATATAATCATGCATTATATTAACACAAAGTGCTGTAATCCACAATATATAAAGAACTTCTAGGAATCAATAAAAGACAAAGAACCAATAAAAAGACTGGAACATTAAGCAGGAATTTCATAGGAAAAGCAGCTCAAGTGCCCTACAAACATATGAAAAGATGCTTAATCTAATAATCAGACAAATGCAAATTAGAATAATCATGTGACAGTTTCACCTTTATCAGATTGTTAATTTTTTTTAAGATTTTATTTATTTATTTATGAGAGACATACAGAGAGAGGCAGAGACATAGGCAGAGGGAGAAGCAGGCTCCCCAAAAGGAGCCCAATGTGGGACTCCATCCCAGATGCTGGGATTATGCCCTGAGCCAAAAGCAGATGCTCAACCGTTGAGCCACCCAGGCATTTCCAGCAAAGTTGTTTTTAATTGGACAATATAATTGTCAAGAATATAGAACAAGAAAAACTTTGATGGGGGTATAAATTGATATACTCAAATTTAAAAGCTGATTGGCATTAATTGCTGAAGTTGAATATGCACAAGTCTCACATCTAGCATTTTCTATTTCCTATCTCACAATCTAGCATTTTCTATTTCCTAAAGAAATGCCGGCACACATACCATTAAACTGTATGGGGATATAAATGTATAATATAATAAAATGAACAAGTAGTTATAATACATATAAAACATAAAAATATAATATACATTATAAAATATAATATATATACACACAATAATGAACAAGTAGTAGAATAGAGATAGAATGATGGAATATTACTAGCAGTGGAGATAAATAAGCTATTACAACACACATGCATCAATTTAAAAATATAGTATTAAGTGAAAGAAATAACTCCTCAATGAATAGATATAGTATGATTCATCCTATAAAAAGTTTTTTAAAATGAACAAACAGGGGCACCCGGGTGGCTCAGCAGTTGAGAGTCAGTCTTTGGCTCAGGTCATGATCCCGGGGTCCTGGGATCAAGTCCCACATTAGGCTCTCCGCAGGGAAACTGCTTCTCCCTCTGCCTATGTCTCTGCCTCTCTTTCTCTCTCTGTATCTCTCATGAATAAATAAAATGTTTAAAGAAAAATAAAGTAAACAATGTGTTGAACATTGATGGTTAAAAATATAAAGAAATGGAAGGGGCTGGTAAATCTAAAATTCAGGATGACGTTTATTTCTGAGTGGTGGAGGGAGGAGATGAGGTCGAAGAGGGGTATACAGAAAGTTTCTAATTTATTAACAATGTTCTAAGTCCTGGTCTTGGTGGTAGAAATATGAATGCCCATTTTATGGTTTCAATACTATAAAATGTTTTGTACACTGTTTTGTGTGCTTGCATTTTTCATGGTACAGTATTCATGTATTTGTCCCCAAAATGAACAACCGAGGAAGAAGAAGAGTCTTGACCAATCATCTAGATAAATGACATAGATCTGGGCTATATTAGTAAGAGTGGGGAATGGAGAGGAAAGAAAAAAATGCAGAAGACAATGGAATATATAGAGTATTCAAACCTGTTGGCTTCAGGTCAGTGCAATGAGAGAAGGGAGGCCTTCCAAGATGTGTCCACACTGTGATGCCCGGTGGCTGCTGGAAGACAGCAGCGTTGGAGAGGAAATGACTTAAAGCACACAGAAGTAGAATGGACCTTAGCAAGAAGTAGGTCAGAGGCAGAAAATAATATTTAATAGTCATCTGGTTATTCTGATCACTGATGACACAGGAGCAGACACATTCTCCCAGGAAAAGAATGTGAAATAACAGCAGAGGCCTTGAGGATTTTCCTTAACAGGGAAGAGGGAGGAAGCTAAATAAAGGAAGTCTTGCCCTCCTCCAATTTATTTGTCGCACTGATGCCAGAATAATATTTCTAAACCACAAATTGATCATGTCACCTCCACTGGCCAAAACTCTTTATAGCTTCAGGATGATTTCCAAAGTCGATAGGCTGCCCTTTTTGTTGTCATCATATATCCAGCCAGTTCCAGCTCCTGTGACTGTCAGCCAGGCAGCCTCTAGGTGAGCCTCACTGAGAGACTTGCTACCTTCTCCCACTGCTGCACAACCTCGTAATTACTTTCTCTACTGCCTGGGTAAAGCCTGACCAGCAGACCCAGATGCAGACCCAGCATCTCCACCTCTTAGAAGCCTTCCCTTACTCTTCTAGGTGGACAGAGATCCCCTCTTTTCATTCTCTTTGCAGGAACCTTTCCATGATTCTATGATGCATTTATCAAACTATTTTATAATTATTTCACTTTTTGTCTCCAACTTACAGACTTGGCTTTCTGTATGTGCATTTCTTAGCTAATTGCACCACATGGGCCTTTAGGAGTGTTTGCTAAATAAATTAATGGATGATCAGAAAGGCGAGTAACAAATAAATTAGTCAAAGGAGTCAGCATTCATCTGGGGAATATAAAAATTAGTGAAAGGGAATAAAGGGAAAAGAGAGAAAATGAGTGAAAATATCAGTGAGGGTGACAAAACATGAGAGACTCCTAACTCTGGGAAATGAACAGGGGGTAGTGGAAGGGGAGGTGGGTGAGGGCTTGGGGTGACTGGGTGATGGACACTGAGGGAGACACTTAGCGGGATGAGCACTGGGTGTTATGCTATATGTTGGCAAATTGAACTCCAATACAAAATTTTAAAAAATAAAAAAAGGGAAGAGTCAGAACAATACATCAGAAGAGACTTTGGAAGAGGAGATAATGGTTAATAACCTCATCTTACGCCTATGCTACAGGCCACAGAGAGAGGGAAAGGAGAAGACACTTGCTCTAAAATAAGGCTGTCAATGGAAAGCTCTCAGAGTTAAGGTGCAACAAGTGATTTGACCAAAAGCCACAAGAAAGCCCAGACAGCATGGTGTGGGCATTGAGGGGTAAGTGAAACATAGAGGTCTTGGATGGGATTAATCTGGACTAAAGATAAACCTCCCGGCCTCTCATTTGCTTCCCTTTCAAGGCATCTAAAGCACCCGGGTAGCTCCTGCGTCTCCCAAACCTGGCTTGTGACAGGCGCCATCACTCACCCTGACACCTGCCTTTGCTTGAATGTTTAGTGTCGTCTTGGTTCCCATCCCTGGCCATAAACAGTGACATGTCTGCCCCCTTCCTGCCAGCACACACCAAACGTGAGACACTACTTACTCTGTTCCTGTAACGTTAATGGCTCCAAATCTGAAATCACAGACATTCATGTGCCTTAGTTTTTGTGTCTGGATGTTAAACCAGGCAAAGGTTGGGCTCGAACTTGTGTTTCTGATGGCAGCCATGAAATATTGTCTATGAATATTTAACAACACTCTGTCCTCAGTTTTCCACCTTGCGCCTTCCCAGTTTTATAACCCCTTCCTGGGATCTCAGTGGCTTCTTCTGTAGCTGGGATGGGTAGTTGTATCTCACACTGTTCAAAACAGACTCTTCTCCCCTGATGTCTACATAATCTGCATTTGGTAGCAGAGTGGTTAATTCCCGACATCAGACTGGCCGTGGTTGAATGTGGATCTATCACTTCACAGTAGTAGGAATTTAAGTGTGCTGCGCTCTCAGCCTCGGTCTCCATATCTGTAAGGTGAGGACTAGAGAGGTGCTAGCTCGTGAAGCTACTGCAAATGGTAAGTGAGCACGGTGCTGGCACGTGAGAGTATGCGTTCCGCACTGATCAGCGGTAGAACAATTATAATGCCATCATGATTTAAAAGTCCAGTGGGCCGTTTGTTTGGCATCACTTTTGTAATGGTTTTAAAATAATAAATAACGTAAGTCCCTCTTCCTCATGGTTTGAAAATAATAAATAATGTAAATCCCTCTTCCTCATCTCTTAATCTGGTGAAATGACTGGTCACGTGGTGTGAGGCCAAGACAATCAATGTCTGGTACGTCAAAAAAAAAAAAATCTGAAAAAAAAAAAGAAAAAAAATCTGGAAAATGATCTGGGATATTTGAGAGTTTCTTTGATAGTGAAAATCATGTGAAGTGTCACACTCAAGGTATTCAGGATTTAGCCCTAGACTTGAGGGTGCAGAGCCTTCTTTTCAACAGTTTGTAGGAACACATTGAAGGTATGAGCTGAATGACCGCCGCCTGGTTTGATGTCATTTTTTTAGTGGTTGCCAAAGAAATGAAAGCTCTGTAATTTCGGGTGAGTGGGCTGGGAAAGAATAAGCAAACTAAAAATTGTTAGTTGATTTCAGGGAATGAAGTTGGCCCCCTGGAACCAGCTCTCTAATATTAAGTGACTCTCAGTTGCTGCTCCAGAAATCGTGACAATGTCTTTGAATTTGGTTTCTGTGAAAAGGCTGGGACTTATTAAACCCACCACAGCCCCAGCTTTCAGGACCATATTAGGCATTCATGAGAGCCTTGCCCCACAGAACGTGATCTAAAGGCTGCCAAAATGAATGGCCAAGCGGCTGCGTCTCAGGATATCATTACTGGATTACTTCTATCTATAGATTATTTTAAAAGGTTATTTAAGCAAACTGTAATTTTAAGCCTATTTATGTGCCTGGCATTGAAAAGCAGCATAAACTTGAGTCACCATCTAACTTTCTAGAGAGAGCACAACATTTACAAAAGTATCAACAGAAAGCAACCATTAATGTACAAACACATACAGAGATTAGAGAGATCCTGAAATTTAGAGAACTGAATATGTATAGGCTTTATAATTAAATCAGTTACAGGTCAGACACGTGAACACGTCATCATATATGAATATTCTCGAAACAACTGGCCAGATGATTTTAAAAAATTAGAAAAGGTCCATTGTTCAGTGTCACGGCTCATGGTTTTCTGACTGAAATTTCATTTACCTACCCATTATTTATTTTTAATTTTTTTATTATTATTTTTTTCCTACCCATTATTTTTAACACTCAGCTCATCATTACAGAAAAATTTAGAGTTCCCAGAGCATTCACCTCTACAAAGAAATGGTGCGATTTTTTTCATGCACTGAACAGGCCTTTGCTTGAGTATTACTACTGCTGCACTCAAAACTAATTTAGCTGCTCTTGACTGTTAGAAGATGCTGAGGCAGATTTTACCAAAGGCACGTGGTAAATATCAACTAGCTGCCTGTTTATCTTGGAAAACTCTCTTTTAGGCCACTGTCGGTGAATCATCAAATATTTATGGACTCCTGCTGTGTCAAGCTCAATGCATGGCTTTGGCAGTTATAGACATAACAAGACAGGCCTGGTTCCTGCTGCCATGGAGTTTATAGTCTCTGGAGGAGGATGTGCAGACTCGAAGGAGAGGTGAGCCGGGAATCAGCACAAGTTGAGCACAGAGCGCTATGGGAGCACGGAAAAGGGAAATGAACCCATTTCCAACAAGTAGATAATACTTTAAATGAGAAGCCCTTTAAAACCCTTTTCATGGGATTAGCAAATAGTTCTGTCATTGCACATAAATATTTCAAAGCTGTAAAATTTTTACACGCCTCCTCCCCAAAATGATTTGAGATAGCTAATATTTCAGTTAGCCAATTAGCCTTACGTATTTATAAAACAAACGCCAACACTTTCTTTTACCAATAAACTTTAAACAAAAGCCACCCCCCCTTGTTACTAAACGTAAAGCTATAGTACTTTCAGCTGAAAAAAAAAAAAAAGGCAGCGAGTCATTCTAGAAGGTGTGGATCACTCTGTTCCCGTGGACTCCCGCTTGATGTCCTGCTGCAGCAATAAATATTTTCCCTTTACCACATGACAAGCATTTAATTGACAATCTGATAAATGCTACCAACAAAAAAGCTATTGGTTCTTCCTTCCAGCGTTCTATCATCAATTATCTTACCATTCAGAATATCCATAAAATATTCAGATCACTGTGCAATAAGAAGCTGTGGATGTGTGCCATTGTGAGGTAGCATATGTTCAGCGGCAAATGCTCAGTGACCTAGGAAGTGAATCTTCCTCTCGTAACACATGCCTTGGACAATCTTAACAGAAGTTCTGAAGTGGCAACCAAAACACACTTCCTTCTCGACAGATGATGCATCCTGTCATTTTTGTGGAAAAGTGATTTAATCATTTCAATGAAATGTTCTTTGAAACAAAATTAAATGTTAGCAGTTTGTGTACTTTCTACCTGTTTCTGTGCTTCTTTCGCTTACCAGTTTCAGCGATGACAGGATACAGGGAAAGTACATCAAGAGCTACACTCTAGTTCTACATGAGAATATTTCAGAAATACATTTCAAAGGCAACTATAAAGTCATTTCTCCTTCCCGACCTTCAGGTTTGTTTATTTTTTATTTATTTATCTATTTTTTAATTTCTCAAATGGTTCAGAAAGGAGTCAGGGACTTGGTGAACTGATCTTCTAGTCTTCTTCAGGACTATTTTTATGTGGAATATAAAAATCTCATGAGTATTTGAGAAAAATTCACTTAATAGTCTTGCAGGAAGAAGATTGGACTTTGTCATATCAGTTTGAAAAGTTAAAACTGAAGGGAACTATAGGAACCATGTGAGTACAAAGGTTGGTGCTCGCAAACCTCTCTCCTATTTGCAAAGAAGATTGGTTGGAATTACCAGGTAATAAGGGTAACTAAAATTTTAAAAGGCAATATGACAAAACTAGAACAAAGACTAGTCTCAAGAGTCTGACACCCTGAATTCAAATCTGACCTTGGCAGCCAACCGTGGGCTAGGTTGGCTCCTGCCCTTTCAACTGCCATGTCAGAGAAATGAGACGTCTCCTAAGGCTTTCTGTAACTATGTGGAAAGTGAAATGAAATTTTTAGACAGAAAAAAGGCAAGTAGGGATGTCTGGGTGGCTCAGCGGTTGAGAGTCAGCCTTTGGCTCAGGGAGTAATCCCAGGGTCCTGGGATCGAGTCCCACATCAGGCTTCCCTCTGCCTGTGTCTCTGCCTCTCTTTGTGTCTCTCATGAATAAATAAATAAAATACTTAAAAAAAAACAAAAAACTCTGGACCTAGAATCTTAGGTGAACTTCCCTGCTTGGTAGTACTCCATGAATATTGTTGAACACCACCATTGCTGGAACAGTAAAAACATCCTAACTCTAGGGGAGAGGGCATTGGAAGCTTTGTGTTTGGAGCTCTTCTAGATGTTGCCTTACATATTCTATTATTGGCTGATTTTGACATTTATCATTTCCCTGTAATAAATAGAAACCGTGGGGCAGCCCGGGTGGCTCAGCGGTTTAATGCCACCTTTTGCCCCAGGTGTGATCCTGGAGACCTGGGATCGAGTCCCACATCGGGCTCCCTGCATGGAGCCTGCTTCTCCCTCTGCCTGTGCCTCTGCCTCTCTCTCTCTTTCTCTCTCTCTCTCTCTCTCTCTCTGTGTCTCTCATGAATAAATAAGTAAAATGATAGATAGATAGATAGATAGATAGATAGATAGATAGATAGATAGATAGATAATTAGATAGAAAGAAAGGAAGAAAGAAACCGTGAGGGACCCCTGGCTACCTTAGTAAGTGGAGTGTGCTACTCTTAATTTCGGGGTTGTGAGTTTGAGCCCCACTTTGGGTGTGGAGATTAATTAAAGATAACTCTTTAAAAATTGTAATAATGAGGGGCACCTGGGTGGCTCAGTGGTTGAGCATCTGCCTTTGGCTCCGGGAGTGATCCCAGGGTCCTGGGATCGAGTCCCACATCGGGCTCCCTGCATGGAGCCTGCTTCTCCCTCTGCCTGTGTCTCTGTCTCTCTCTGTGTCTGTCATGAATAAATAAATAAAATCATAAAAAAAAAATAAAACACCAACCAAGGTTGTGCATATAAAACCATTCTGGTAAAAAGAAAAAAGATTCTGGTGCATCAGAATAACATACCTATCAGCCTATAAAACACACTTCTGGTGATTTCAAAACGTCAATCCCATAAGCTCTTATTCAATACAGTCCTGGGCTTGAGGTGGACGGTGTGTCAGCAGGAACAGGGCACGCTGTGCCTTTACACATTTTGTATCCTATTTCTCCTTCTCCCGCTTTCCCTTCCCAGCACAGGCTCCAGAGCCACTCACTTCCAGAGCACTTCTCTTCCCCGCTCCACGAGGCAGCCAGGCTGCTGCTGCTGGTACCCTAGGCCCTGGAGCCCCCCGGGGTGCCTGAGAGAGGAGGGGGCTGAGAGGGCCCATCACCCGCCTTCTGTGGGGCACTCTGCATCTTGGTCTCTTGAAGGCCCTTTGGCTTTGGCCATTCCTTCCAGAGTCTCACCTTCAGAAATCTCTCAACCAGGAGTAGACACCTCCACTCCTCAGGAAGGATATTGTTAGCCTGTTTCTAGCTTCTATAAACTACATGCTAGACATGTGTCATTCCGGATAACCGGGTAATGGGCCTGAGTCCCCTCGCCTTGGCCCCCTGCCTCCCTCGCTCCCACCCTGCCATCAGCTCCTGTCCTCCCAGAGGCATACTGTTCAAGTCCAAACCCACTGATCCAGAGTCCATATTCCCCAGTTCCCTCCTTTATTGGGCTCCCATCCTCTGGACAACTATACACCTGTCCTCACTACCCCTGAGCCCGCTGCCAATTAGGAACAGCCCCCGCGTACCAGAGCCTGTAGAATTATTCAAAGTGGCCTACGCAGCCCTAACTGCCCCATCTCTCCTGCTCCTTCCTGGGGAAACCGCCACAGGCCCTTTCCCACACTCCTCTCCTCTCCCTTGGCCCCGAGACTGACCCTGGTGCTTCTCCATGTGTCCTTCGAGATGGAGCATGCCCCCCCCACACGCCCCCTGGGAACTGTGAGTGACAAGCTGTCATGTCAAGTCAGTTGTCTCCTGATCTACTGATCTTACTATACTTCAAATTTTCTATCAATGCACTATATTTTAAAACACAGGAAATATGTATCAAACATCCTTTTCCTCTTCTCCATGCCATGGTGCCTAGGCCGACAAGTGTCTCCTACCCTCCGTATGTTTGGCTCTGGAGTGGCCCCAGAGCTCTGACGTTCAGAAAGCATTTCACCAGGGAACGTGGTGCCAGGCTCTCCTTCCTGAAGCCGTCCCCAGTCCTTACCAGTGGCCCCTTTCATTTAGCTCTGGGTGGGAGGAACATGTCCCACTTCTTCCCATGGAAAGGTGATATGAAGAGTACATTCCCCACAAGGTCAACAAATCTTTCAGACTCCACCACACAAGACGGGGGTGGAGATGGTGTTCTCACCAGATGCTTCTTAAAAATTCCTATGAGGCAAGCCCCCTGCTGGAAGCTCCTTACACTTGACCTTATTCATATTTGTCACAAACCTATTAGGTGACAGGCACTCACGTTCCTCGTCATAGGTGATAGAGCAGCGTGGCAGATAGTTGGGGCTGACTACCAAGAAAATATCCCTAGCCTCTGTCCTTTGTATGCTGCCTCTGAGAATGAGAAATTAAAATATTTGCTGCCTCCAGGCTGGCACCTATGGGTGCCTAAGTAGCTTCCTTTTGGCTAAAAAGATGTAAGATTACTTACTGCGTAGAGTTTCATTAGCTTTGCCTTGGTGTATAAATATGTCTCCTTAAAAATGAATGACTTAACACAAAAATAAGCACTTTAGTCATAACTGTGCTGTCTCACCTAGGCTCAGGCGGCGCTGGCTGTGCTCGCTTGTTTGAGGCCAATGAGTGGCTGGCCTAGAGCGGGAGGGTCACAGAGGTCATTCTCACATTGGTCCTCGGCTGGAATGGCCGGGTGGAAGGCACCTGGCTGAGCTTCTCTTTCAGTCCTTGAGTTTGGTCATTCTCCAGGGCTTCCTTCTCCAGGAGGCCTCTCATCCTCACTCGGGTGGGTCTGGGTTTCCTTACCTGGCGTTTCAGCAAAAGTGGCCGCTGCGAGCCTCCTGAGCTCTGGATCCAGAACTGGCACGTCTGCCACATTCTTTGGTCTAAGCAGCCCAGGTGCAATGAGGAGGGCGAAGGGTTACCCATGGATTCAGGGGGGTTGACTCATTTGTGCTCATTTATAAGAACCTACCAAAGTCATCCTGTGGCCTTGGTGATGTGTGTCCTTCCTCTGCAGACATATTCATCCACTCCTCAGACTTCCAATGTCTCATCCAGTCGATGGTCCATAGCTATTCCCAAATTCAGCCAGGCACATGTTAGCAGTTACCACTACTCCGGAAGCAGGGGATGTACCTTAATTAAGTCCCAGGGGCTTTTGGGGTTTGTTTGTTGGTTGGTTTGGTTTGGTTTTCTTACTTAGGAATGAACGGTTCCATAATCCAGTATATCATTTATCTGTTGCTTCATAATAGGCCACCCCAAAACTCATTGCCCTAAGCCAACAATAATTATTTTTTGTAGTTCTGTCCCTTGACAATCTGGGCAGTTCTCCTGGTCTTTCCTGAGCTCACCATGCAGCTGAAGTCATCTGAGACCAAGGCTGGCCTCAAGGCCAGAGGGTCCAAGCTGGCTTCACTCACACATCTGGCAGTTGGCGCTGGCTTTTGGCCGAGGCCCTGAGAGCGCCATGAGGCCACTTATCCTTAAATAGGTTTTACTGGATTTTTTTACAGCATGATTTTCTAAAGGTCTCAAGGATTAGACCAAGAGGCTGAAAGGTCTCTCAAGCCCTATGCCCTAGAACTCATATAATGTTACTTCTTCCACATTCTCTTGGTGAAAGCAAATCACAAGTCCAGCCCAGGCTCAAGGGAGTAGAGACAGAAGAGTGATGTCACCCCCGAGAAGGCATGGGAAAAGCACAGTGTGACTCAGTGAGGGCCATTATTATAACGACTTTAGACATCTTCCCTCTTTTCCTTTCTTCTTCTATGAAGTGCAAACCCAGTACTAGAAGAGAAGAGCCACCTGGCAAACCTGGAGATAAATACCACATACGATGGATGACCTGGGTCCTTCGTGACATTCTGGAGTAGCTTCACCAATCTTGACTTATTACTATTGGCCTTTTTGTCTTATTTAAACATAAGCCCAGGTCTAGTTAAGTCACTATGATGGGGTATTCTTTTTTGCCATGTGCATAGATTCACTTAGGAATGATCTGATAGCAAGAAAAGTCCCTCTCCTCAAGGAATATTCATGGATGTGAATGTATTTAGCCCTATTTGTCCTAAATAACAGTTCTGGTATGAGAGGAAAAGTCTCACTTATGTCTGTCACATATATATACAGCAAGTCTCCTTGTGCCTAGCCCACAATAAATACTGAATAAATTATGGCGGTTGTTATTACATCTTTTACACAGTATTAGTTATACAACTTGAAAATCCATTAATAGTATATAAAATTCAATCCATTGTAAAGCAAACCTCATTTCTCCTGCTGTGTGTCTCTCCTCTACTACCCACAGAGAACATTTCACTTCTGATACTTCTGGTCACCAGATGTGTTGAGGTTTTCACGCACCAAGCAATTCTGGGACACCAGCTGGATGTCCTAGAGCTTGACTCTGACAATGAATATAGCATCAGATCCCACAGATGAAGGGGTCAGTCCTACAGACTGCCCTCAGATGCTGATCACAAGTCCAAGGTTAGTACCTACACTTCTGACCCACCAGTTATAAATCAGAGGTTGCCATAACCTCCTCCTTGGGTTTGATTAACTTGCCAGAGTGTCTCACAGAAGTGAGGAGAAGTTTATCTGCTGTTTATCATTTTATATAAAAGGATATGAGAGGCGTGTCTGGGTGGCTCAGTGGGTTAAACGTTTACCTTCGGCTCAGGTCCTGGGTCCATGTCCCAGGGTCCTGGGATCGAGCCCTGCATAGAGCTCCCTGCTCAGTGGAGAGTCTGTTTTTCCCTCTCCCTTTGCACTCCCCCTGCTTGTGTACTCTCTCTCTCTTTCTCTCTCAAATAAGTAAATTAAATCTTTAAAATATAAAACCTTTTAAAAAAGGATGTGATAAAGGATACAAATGATGCAGAGATGCAAAGGTAAGGTATATACGAAGGGGACTCAAGCTTCCCTATGCTCTCCTAGAACACAACCTCTCTGAGCACCTCCAGGTGTTCACCAACTCAAAACTCCCTGTCGCCATACCTTTAGGATTTCTATGGAGGCCTCATCATGTAGGTATAGTCCATCTTGAATGCCAATTCCAGCCCCTCTTTACTCTCCAGAGAATGGGGGTGTGGCTGAAAAGTCCAATCTTTTAATCATGGTTTATTCTTTCTGGTGACCAGCCCCCCATCCAAGAACCCACCCAGAGTCACCTTGAACAAAGGTGCTCCCATTACTCAAGAAATGCCAAAGGATATAGGAACTCTGTGTCAGGAACCCAGGTCAAAGACCAAATGCTTTAACAAAAGATGCTCCTAGTACTCTTACCACTTAGGACGTTCCAAGGGTTTTAGGAGCTCTGTGCCAGGAACCAGGACAGAGACCAATATATATTTTCTCTATTATCTCACCTCCATCCCTTACCTTATAAAACTTACCTCACAAAAAAGTATCTAGAACATTATTAAGTAAAATAATTCTAAACAATGCTAAAAACACTTTTAATTTTAGGATGCCAGACAAAGGTACTGTGTTGGTATACTGATTTTCTTTCTTACCCCATTTGAGGGTATACTTTCTAGAATAACTTCATCTGAAAACAAAGTATATGTGGTTAAAAGTTCTAACCCCTAAGCTAGCCTGTGAGAGCACCATTAAATGTTTCTGTCTTTTCACATTCATTTTAAAGGGCAAAGAAGCACATATAATTCAAAGTAGTGGACTTTGCCTTACAAAAGTCAAATTGGTATGAAAAAGCCACAGGATGAGTTTCCTATAGGGGTTGACTTGAACTAATACTTCTCAGACTTTCTCTAATTCCTGCTTGTCTTCCCCTACCTCTCTAAAAACACATATTTTTTCCTTGTGCCCAATTTTTTAAGATGATGTCTTTAGGTCTTGAAGATTTTTTTTAACCTCTGGACTGAAAATAACAGAAACCTATTTGACTTTAATTTAAGCAAAATAAGCTGGTCTGGGACACTAGATCCAGGAATTCAATTCCCATTCACTCATTCATTCATTTCCTCTCTTCCTCCCACCCTCCTTCCCTCCCTCTTTCCCTCTCCTTCTCTCTCTCTACCTCTGTCTCCAGGGTTGGCTGTATCCTTTCCTATCACAGAGGGGCTTTCCTTCCTTTCTCTTTCCTGCACCAGAGAAGATGGCCACTTAGAGTACTGGGCTTACATCCTTCCAGATCAATAACCGGAGAGGAAAAAACTTGTTCTTGTTTTTCTTTTTCCCTTCCTGCTCTTTTTCCTCAATCTCAGTTTCAGTTTGGAAGTCTGAGGAGCTGTGTGGCCTAATTCATGTCAGGTGTACCCCCTAGGTAGGATGACCAGGGTAGCCAACTCTCTAGGGTTAGGATACTGTGGTAGATTGTTCACAAGCATGCCTGCCAACTCACTCTTCCATCTCTGCATGCATGGCATTCCCCTCACCTGGAGAGATACGTATTTGCCATCCACTTGAATCTACGCTGACAGTGTGTCTTGCAAAAATGATGCTGTGCCAGCTGCTTGTGTAGGTCTGAAGGGGCTTGGCACTTTCTGCTTTCTCCTTTCTGGAAGCCTATTACCATGTAAAGAAGCTTGGGAGAGTAGCGAATGATGATAAATCTAGTATTTAGAGGAAAACCAAGGCACACTGGCCTCTCCAGCCATCCCAGCTGAGGCACCAGGTATGTGACTAAAGCCATTTTGTGATATTTCATCCTCCCCTAAGCTCCCAGCTCACCATGCTGCTGCATGGGTGACCCAACCAACTCCATCTATACCACTTGTAGCAGAGTCTGGTTGTCCCCAGACCGAACTGCAGAACTGGAAGTTGTGTTTTAAGTCACTAAGTTATAGAGTGGTTTGATATGTAGGTGTAGAGAACAGAAGCAGACAGTGTGGCCCGCCTGAGTCATGTGCCTCAGTCTCCAGGGCCAGGGAGCACTATCTGTTACCAGCAGAAGGGTGAGGGGTGGAAAAGATACAGCCACTCCAAGCACAGTCGGGTTAATTTCTCCCACCACAACCTGAGAGAAGACAAGAATGAATAATGACCTGAGCAGAGAGTAAAGTCTATGTTAGCGGCTGGCATCTGAATGTGGCAGGAGCATTAGAATTGTCTGAATGGGAGATGAAATGGGGTACCTGTTTTTTCTGGGGTTGGCCCTGGATAATGCTGCTACCTTGTTATTCATGTTGCCATAGACACTACTATGTGTCAGAAAATTTCCCTGGAAGGTAAAGACTAGAGAGGAAGAATATGTGACCTTCAAAAAAGTCTTGAAGACACAAATCAGGATTCAAAAAAAAATTATCTTAAAGTCCCTTATTTTTCCTTCACAAGTGTTTTAAACAATTATTAGAGAATTACATTTATTTGTTTGAAAGAGATTAAGATTATTGCCTTCCATGAGTACCTACCTAACTTGGACAATGGAAAACTTAATAATACTATATATCACAGTACTTTGTTTCACTTTTAATTTGCTATCAAAAGTATCAGAGAACTTTAGGCTGGTATTTGCAAATAAGTATTTTAAAAGAGTTATAATTAATCTCACAATATAGCCACATACGTAGTCTGCTAGATTTAAAATCACACCAAAATAAAACAACAAAAACACCTGCTTAGTTTTTGTTAATTTTTTTTTTAGATCTTTTTCCTCCTACTCAAAGCAAGACACTTGAGTTGCCCAAGAAAGAAATAAATATAACTGATATGGACACAGGCACCACCAACAGCAGATAAATTTGGTTCACTATATATAATGGTTCATAATTTTTTTCCATGGTTGGAGAAAATTAGTAGTGTGTGTGTGATGGTTATGGTGCCCACATAAAATAGGTGGTAGAGAGATGTCTATGTACATCACAGAGAATAGAGTCTCCTCTGCTACCACAAGTAGAGCTTGCCTTCAAAAAACCAATTTTGGGATCGCAAACCCTCCAAACTTCTTGAATTGGGTAGTGGAGAAATCAGAAAACTTCATCCCCTGTAATACACTAACCAGCATTCAGATTATTGGTCCAGGGACAGAACAGCTTTAGGTTTATGAGTCTTCTATTTTTAGAAAGGCAGAACAGTATAAAATGACAAAGAAAACATCAAAAAAAAAAAAAAAGGAAATCTAAAAGAAGGGGAAAAAACCTTTTTTTAAAGAAAGTAGGAAAAGGATTTATCATTGAATATATTTATCACACTATCTCAAAGGTGAAAAAGTAACTTAGATTTGGCTCTTTTGATGTCCTCACTTTAATGCATCTGTGTCAAAAAGTTACCTTCATAATGTAAAGTACCATTGTTTAGTATCAATTACTATGAACAGCAAGCATCCCTAGCCTGAGCGCCATGTCCCCATAATTAAAGGGGACATTCTTTTGGGGTTTGTTTTACTTATTCATTTATATCATGTGTAAATACTTAATAAATATGCATCCCTTTTATAATTAGATAAAGCAATAAAGACATTACACCCTTGCCCCACACAATGTGGTAGAACTGAAGTTGCCTTTAAGGGTTAATTTCCTCCCCCACCCCAAAAAAAGGGTTAATTTCCTGCCCACCCCCAAATCATCATGATTAAAAGAGGTTTAGTAATATTTTTGTAATAGAATGTATGTATATTGCTTAGTGCCAATGGAACTCTTCAAAATGCAAGCGAGGCTTTTCTATGGGGTTCAGATTGATGGAAAAGAGATTATATTATTGCTCAATGATCTTTGTCTCTTTCTTAACCTAACACCCCCAACACACAGACACACACACAGAGTAGTATTTACTATATACTCAATTAAATAAGGATAATATATTCAGGAAACCTACAAAATCCTGTAGACTGCGGATCAGTCTCTCGTTCAAGCCCATTACTTGAGAAGGTGTTGGTTGAAATAAAACCAGTATGACCATTATAACTTCAAGAGAAGTGATGTGAGGTGCACACCATTCGATATACAAATACATTCTCAGAGAATTCGTAAACGCTTTCCTTTTGAAGGAAGGGATGCTGGATGGCAGTTTTTGAGTAATTAATAATAATGAACATAAAACTTCAGTCAGACATAATTTCTCTGCAAAAATGTTGCCTAAACCTAAAAGCAAAATGTGTGTGGATGGAGTTAGCTTTAAAAGTAGAAAGAATACATATGTCTTCCCAACATACACACATATACTCCTTTAAGGCATCTCAGGACTGAGTATTCCACTTAGGATAAAGACTAGTTCCTTGTGGTGGGACCACTCCAGCCGCACCTCCCCCTACCTCCCTCCCTCCCCCCCCTCCTCCCTCCCCCCCTTCTGTGGCTGCTCTCCTCACCTGCAGACCCCTTGAGCACAAGCCCCTTCTGCTTTGGCCTAGACCACCCCCCTAGACTCACCACCCCCAGCCTTGCCTTTAAGGCTCTCCTGCCAAGTTTAACCCTGTCATCTCTCCACAGTTCACCCCCTTTCCAGTCACTCCAGTCACTCCACTGTACATTTTCATAGCTTGTTATTGCTGAGCTCACTATTGTCCTTCGAAGCACTTTATCACGGTGGTAATCTTACATTCATTTGTGTGACTGTTGGCTAATCTGCTTCTCCCACAAAACTCTAATTTCCATGAAGGCAGGGACCATGCCTTTTTGCTCATTATTGCATCCCCAGGGCCTAACATAGTGCCTGACACATGGTAGCCATTAAAAACTACATTAACTAAATGAATGAATTAATTTAAATAATAATTGCTGTTATTCTAGATTTTAGGACTCAGCCTACACTAAAATTAATGGTGTATTTGCACATTTCCACCCACCAAAGTTCTGTCTTCCTTCTCTTTTTTTTCCTGACATCTGAGAATGTTTCATGAGATCTGTATACTAGGATTATCTTTCCTTTCCCCATTTATTTTTTTAATGGAGTCACAAAATTTAACCCACTCCACAATTTGGATTGTTAGAGAAAAAGGAGAGTACTTTTAATTCTGTCTAAATTTAATCTAGTTGTCCTCTGCCAAGTACCACCACCCCCATCCCAAACTCCCACACATTGGTTAGCAGGAAAAAAAAAAAACAGTCAAATATGGTTTAAAGTCTGATCATATCCAATTATTTAAATAGTCAATTTAGAAATCAATCTTTCATGTAAACATGTGCAATCTCTCAGGTAGTCTCTGTCTTCTGTTTCCTTCCTAAAGTCTGAGTCTATGTGTAGCTTATATGATTTTATAACAACAGAGATGAAAGCTTCACTCATGATATCCTGCACCTTCACTGGTCAGCAGGGCAATCAATGCCTCTTGTCCACTAGTGTTTGCCTTGCTGGCATTTGGTCCTAAAGTCTGATGTGTGGCATAACTCATTATTTAGCTCATTGGCTGTGGCAGGGCCCAGCAGTATTCCGTGGCTGGTAAACAAAACACCTCCTCCCTTATGTGTATCTAAAGGCTATTTTTCATTGACTACCTGCCAAGACAGTCATCAAATAACTTACTACCTCATTGACTGCCTTGAATCAGATCTAAAAAAAATCATTCTTCTGACAAAGGGTTAATATCCAAAATGTACAAAAACCTCGTACAGCTCAATAGCCAAAGACCCAAACAATCCAATTTAAAAATGAGCAGAGGAACTAAATAGATATTTTTCCAAAGAAGATATACAAATGACCAACAGGTACATGAAAGGCTGATCAACATCACTAATCATCAGGGAAATGGAAATGAAAGCCATGATGAAGTATCACCTCGCACCTGTTAGATGTCTATCATTAAAAAGATGAGATAATAAGCACTGGCAAGGATGTAGAGGAAAAGAAAGGAACCCTTGTGCACTGTTGATGGGAGTGTACATTGGTGCAGTCGCTACGAAAAACAGTATGGAAGTTCTTCAAAAAAATAAAAATAGAACTACCGTACAACCCACCAATCCTACTTCTGGGTATATATCCAAAAGAAATGAAAACAGGATCTCAGGGAGGTATCTGCACCCCCATGTTCACTGTAGCACTATTCACAATAGCCAAGATATGGAAACAACCTAAGTATCCATCAATAGATGAATGCATAAAGAAGATGTACAGAGATACAGAGAGCTAGAAAAGTGGAATATTATTCAGCCATAAGAAAAGAGATCCTTTTATTTGCAACAACATGTATAAACCTTGAGTACATTATGCTGGGTAGAATAAGCCAGGCAGAGAAAAGACAAATAGTGCATGGTATCACATGTGGAATCTAAAAAAGCCATAGCCATAAAAACAAAGTCTGATATGGTGCTTATTGGGTGCTGGGGTTGGGGGGAGGGCAGGCGAGCTGTTGGTCAGAGTACAAACTTTTAATTGTAAGATGAGTAAGTTTGGGGAACTAAGGTACAGCATGGTGACTATAATCAAGAATATTGTATCATATAATTGAAAGTTGCTAAGGGTACGGTAGGTCTTAAATATTCTTACCACAAAAAAAAAAAAAAAAAGACGTGGTAATTAGAAGGCCTGATGCAAGTATCAGCTAGGGTAATACATAACTGTATCAAATCATATTTTGCAATATCTAAGGGTATCAAATAATCCCATGTATCCCTTAAATTTACACAATGTTATATGTCAATTATATCTCAATAAAGGTGGGAAAAAAACCACCTTTACTACCACAATTTTTTATACCACAATTTTTAAACTTAATATTGTGGAGAGGTTGACATCCCTCTATAGATTCTCTAACCTGGTCGACATTCTCAGCAGTTATTTATACAGCCCAAGGGGAAGTTTGCAGCTTGGCGACTTATGCACATATTGATGGATCAGTGGAAAGGCTTTCAATTCTTCCGTGGTTGTGGGACATATATATTGTTAAGTTTAGGATATTATTTGCAGTAAAGCCAAGCCAGGGTTAATATGTGAGAGGCATACTGAATAAAGGCCACCCAATCTGAGAAAAGGTGAGGTCATATAGAGCCTTGAAAATTCACAGGAGGAGATTTAGAAGCCATGCTACTCAAATCTTTAATTTTACAGCTGAGAAAACTAAAGCTCAGGGTGTTTAGGTGATTCATCTGGGCTGACACAGGGTGTAGGTGTCAGAGCCTAGGTACAAACACTAGTCATTCCAATGGCTCCTTTGGCCTTTCCTGTATACTATACTGCCTCTCAGAGAGGGGAAAAAAATGGAAGGAGGGAGGGAGGGAGGAAGGAAAGAAGGGAGGAAGGAAAGAAGGGAGGAAGGAGCAAAGGAAGGAAGGAAGAGGGGGATGGAGGGAGAGAGTGAAGGAAGGAAGAAGAAAAGGAAGAGAAGAGAAGAGAAGAGAAGAGAAGAGAAGAAGAGAAAGAAGAGAAGAGAAGAGAAGAGAAGAGAAGAGAAGAGAAGAGAAGAGAAGAGAAGAGAAGAAGAGAAGAGAAGAGAAGAAGAGAGGATGTGCAGGTGAAGAAGAAAATTCCTGAAACCCACCGTATCTCTGGTCAACCACACATTCAGTGCCAAATGCTTCCCTCTGCCCAAGTCAGGGGAAGAATTAGAAGCTCACAGGACACTGGGCATCTGAAGACCTGTTCTGCCCAGAAGGTTGGAGCTGGAAATAGAGGCAAGAGAGGCAACCCGTGCGCTACTCAAACTGCAGAAGACCTGTAAGTATCCAGAGAGTCGTCAGGAAGCCCGAAGGAACACACATCTGTACATTTAATTTTGTTAATCAGTTTGCATAGCCTTTCAGGATTAATGGATGGATGCAGTTTATAAATGTCAGTTAGAACTATAATGTTTGCCCTGTGCCATAACTTAATTCAATGAAGCTAAAGGCTAGTAAATTTAGAACCAATAAAAGGAAATACTTCCTTCCATTGAACACTTCACCCCTCTGAGACCATTGCCAGGAGGTCATTGACATGGTGCCAGCTTTGAGAAGGAATTTGACAGGCCTCAATTAGATATATATCCAAGCTGCCAAAGGGAAGGTGATTTAAGAGTTACAAAATCCTATGCTTTAGTGTATTATCAAAAGTGTGCAATGGTTGGAGAGGTACTTCACTTTACTCTTTGCTCAGCTTAAGGTGGATTAATCACAAGTGCTTTTCATAGTGAAGAAAAACAGTGCAGTTCAGAGTGGGATCCACAGCGAGGTTCAGGGAGGGATTCATGTGCAGATGCCCCTTTGTACCATGTGGATGCCAGTTTCCCACTGAATCCAGATATGTTGCTTTCAGCCGAGGAGGAAGCCAGGAGACCCCATGGAGGTCTCTTTCTCCAGCCTTCTGAGAAAAATCAGGTTTCCCTGAAGATGAGGAGTGGGGCAACTTTAAGTCAGTTAGCCACTTTCCCTTTAACTTCTGAACGGTGTGCCTTTTCCCATTGGGGAAATCCACCTTGGAAACAATTCCCACTGATTTCCACCTGAACCCTATGTCTGTATCAGTAACTTCCTTGGAAATAAAGGGACAGGGCTGAAAGCCCGAATACTGCCCCTTCCCATTTTAGCTCAGACCAAGATCTAACGAAAGTCTACGCTAATGCGCTTGGATCCATCTAAATTGGAAGAGGTAGGGGGGCTTTCTCATAGGGGCAGTTTGGAAATGCAGGGATTTGTCTTTAGAGTGAGCATCCCTGGATATTTACATATTGAAATAAACTCTTGAATTTTACATTGTTCTTTATTTCTTCTTTTTATTAGAGCTAGAGCATTAAACTGATTTTTTTAAAGTTCTCATATTATCTCTGAATTCCAGTTTTTAGTTGTATGGGGGATTTTACAAAATATTTTTTCTAAAGGGGGAACATTGAAATCAGAGGGTCTGAGAACCCTCATACACAGCATGAGTTTCAATGTTTGCATACGCTCGGGTGTAATTTTCCAACTGAGTATATACTTTGCTGCTTTTCAGTGTTGATTTCTTCAACCTCATTGGTTGCTCACGGACGCTTCTACTTCTGTTGAATAATGACTATACTGTCTTCGGTTACTTACTATTGCTACCTTTATTCAACCAAATTCTGGATTTCCCATTGCTGTGAGGGCCCTCGTCTTTGACTTGAAGCTTAAGGCCCTTCCTTGTCATCACCGGTAAGTCTTTCAATATTTTACAGCAAACTCTTGCTGTATAGGTTTTCTCTGGCAACAGTAAAACTCATTTACGTAGGGGTTAAGAAACCAGAATTAGAGAAATATTTGTTCAGCTCACCAGAAATTACTTTACACCCCTAAAATTTAATTATCTCATCTAGAAAATGCTGATAAGGCTATCAACTTTACTGGGACGTTTTCAGGATTAAAGGAGGTACGACACGTAAAGGATTTAGCACGGTATACACTGCAGACATGTGGAACTCTTTAGTCTCCGCTTTTAAATTACGTATGTGATTCTTTTGAATATCAACTATATATTAAGTTTTTAATGACACCCGTTATTTGCAGGATTTTGTCATTAAGAACTATGAAATTAACCAAGTTCGGATTTGAAATATACCTACCCGTTGTGGAAGATCCACTAGTGCAAGTGTTTATTATTTCAATTTGATCTTAATTAGCAGGGTGAGAGATGCTTTTGATACAGCATGAAAGTGTTTAGTTAATTCTCCTATTCAGTACTCTCAAGGGTGAAAGCTCCTGCTTTAGTGCTTGGTCAAGCCTTAAACTTTATGTGTTTTGGCACCGCTCTGTAGCAGAAGTGTTCATGGCTGAGGTTGCCAAGTGCACAGAGTAAATATAAATTTTTATCAGTACAGTAAGTGTTCATAATCCTGACTGTCAGTGTAAGGCTGTGGTGTGCTTTTATGATTCCAAGTATTAGAAGAGCAGCAAGGCTTAGGACTGGCTGTGGATCCTTCAAATGTAAGCTGCTGCTGCCCACAAATCACTATTGTACATATAACAGCTCCCATGATATTTAGCGTGGAATGAGCAAGGAAACAGGAGGCCAGGGGTCAGGATATAACCCAAGCTTCCTGATGACTCTCTGTGAGCCCTACAAGGTCCTCAGACGTTTCATCTATAAAATGATACTATCAGTGGGAGAGGTCAACCTTGCTACAGGCTTGCTAGGGGAAACAAAAGGAAGTAGCACATGCAAGAATGATAGGGGGGTTCTGACGCAGGACTGTACCACTGGGATGGCCTTCTTCCAAGTCCACTGCATTATTAAAGAGTCCAGAGATTTTTTAAGTTAGCAGCTGCATTAACACAGGCTACGTATGTGAGGATACCGAGTCGACTGTTTTGCCCTCAGAACCATCAACTTCAGAGGGATCTTCAGAAATCCTGTTGCCTACCTCAATCTACCTCCATTGTTAACAAACGAAGATAACAAACAAAAACCCTCCACACGCTTTACTCAGGGCTGATGACCTATTTCTCTCGTCTACCAACTAGCAAATCCTGGTTAAGAAGAGATCTGTGCTGAGCTATATGGACTGTCTTCGAAGAGATGGGGGTGCCACCATGCTTATCATGCCAATGTCATGGGAAGGAACTAAATAAGATATTACAGAGGAGACAAAATGGCCTATGAGGCAATACCTCCTAAAGCAACTGCAATCTATTCCTCCCTTCTTGACCTGTCCTGTTCCAAACTGGGCCTACACTGTCAACATTGGAGCAATCCGTGCCACTCTGGCACTTTTACGTAAATATTAAATCTGGCCCACTGTCCAAAAAAAAAAAAAAAAAATGAATCCTACTCTTTCTCCTTTGAATGTTACTAAATCAAGTCTCAAAATGCCAATATTTTTTGGAGCTCCAAAAGCCAGCTTGCTTAATCTAGGAACATTCTTGGCCAGAGAAAGGATCTGAGGTGAAATCAGAATGATATTTTCTGCCCTGAAAGGCCATTTGAGATGTTATGTCTGGTCTGTGATCCCTGAAGCCCTGAAGCCCATCATCTCCAAGGCTGATGATCTATCCTACCCTTGGATTGCTCTCTAATGGTTTTACGATTCTTCATTTTTATATTCTCAAGGAAAAGGGGGCAAGGACAGCATCTTTTACTTCTTCCGTATCCCCTGTAATACCCAACACAGAGCTTGCATTCAGTGCAATTTTAATACATATTTTGTAAGTTCTCCTAGGTAACATGAATAATTCAGTAACTCTTTTGTTAGAAGGATCCTTTCATTCATTCAATAGCACATGCTGTTTATCCTTTTATTTAGAAACAGAAACCCTCCAAATCTTTAAACTGGGAGAGCCCAGAGGGCATTTTACGTCTGCTTCCTTCTTGTGCTGAGTGGGTACCTCTCCATCTCCTCACTCTTCTCCCCTCACCACATCCTACTGGTCACCCAGCTTTATCAGTTTAAGCCATCAATTCTCTCTCCCATCCCCACCTTCCCCCCTACCCCGAAGTCCACTGCCCTAATTCAGACCCTCCTGTCTTCCACATGGACTGTTTCACCGATCCTCTGGGTTGATTTTGCCATATTTACTTTGTAATTTAATCAACACATAATTCTTGAGTACCCACGATGAACCAGTGCTTCCCAGGCACCGACGATAAGGACCAAATCTCTGGCGTCAGGGGGCTTTCACTCTAATGCTCAGAGATAAGCGGCGACCAAGAAGCCAGACAAGATAATTTCAGATGGTTTGAAGTACTACAAAGGAAATTATTTTATTACTGACTGGAGGGTATTAAGGGAGGATACTTTTTTTAGGAGAGGCATTTTTGAGTTTGTAGCATTTAACTGAGTTTTGAAAGATGAAAAGGAGCCAGCCAGCTGAAACTGGGTAGAGTCTCCCAGAAATAGACAGAGGCACAAAACTGGAATGGAGAGTAAGCCAGAATGAACGGAGAATAGAAAAGGTGAAAGTGTCACAGAAGCTGAGATGGGGAGGTGGGCTGGTAACAGATCATGTGGCTCCATCGGCTATTGGAAGGAGCCTGGATTTCACGCTGGGAGCCTTGAGATGATGGTACTGGAGAGTTTTAAGCAGAGAAGAATCCTATTAATCATAATCTCATTTTTGATTAGTTCACTCTTGCTGGCCTGGGAGATTGGATTGCGTACGAGCAGCGCCTGAATCAGAAAGGCGAATTAGGAGACTATTACAACAATCCAGGTAAGGGAAGATGGTGATGGAAAATGAAGACTTAGGAGGCATTTTGGATATGGGGAGCGAGCCCAAGTGAGCACTAAAGAAGGACACTTAGGATTGGGGTTTGAACATGGGAATGGCCAATTTAACCATTTATTAAGATGGGCAAGAATGGACAAGGAGACTCTCTGCATTCTCCACAAATAGGAAGAGCTGTTTTTTTCTAAAATTTGTGTCTGGTTATGTTTTTGCTCACTTAATATATTTCAGTCATCTCCTTGCCAGGAGAGGATCTAAGCTTCCTACCATATGCATGACAGCGCCTGTTCTCATTCCTCCCATCCAGCCTCCGCTGCCACCGCTTCTCCGCAAGGCACCTGCAGCCACGGCCAGAACGAGCTGCCCACTTCTTCTCTGCACACTGTGCTTGCTCCCTTCTCCACGGCTCAGCACTCACCCTCTCTTCTGCCTAAGATTTCTTTGACCTTCATCCTCTATGTTGCAATGCCCCACTTACCTTTCAAAGACAGCCTGAGCGTTACTTTTTCTCCAAGTTGACGGAGGCTCGCCCCAGCACTCTCATGCTCTCCTGAACAGCCTCAGGGACCTGGCCAATCACATCCCCTTGCCTGGATAGGTTCTGACTTTGAGTTTTGTCATCAGTAGGGAGTCACACTCCACCTTGAATCCCTAGAATCCAGGAAACACATGACCAGTGCTGAATAACCATACCTGAAGGACATAAAAACTGGAGACGCATGCAACACACTACGTTCTAAAATTATCAGTCTGTGCAATTCTTCTGTCTACATGGACAGATGAAGAGCCATACAGGGGGCATTTAGAGCCCAAAGTCTGCAATCCGTCATCCACCCCCTAGTCCCAGGACCTAGGTTGAGGCGAACCTCACTCCAAAGTCACCTTCGGAGAGTTATAAACCCTTTGGCAACTGCTCTGTGGCTGTTCTGGATCTGATTTATTTCCAGCTTATTTTGGTTCCTTAGGGGCAGGGGCACAGAGAGAACTGGAAAGGAAATTCCAATATAGATATGTATCTGGATTTCAGCAGAGTTCGTGTTAGTGTCTCAAACAGCACTAGGAGCCCGCCCATGGTCCTTAGGAGTCCCCGGTGACAACAGCACCTGTTGGTGAGCCACGTGGCTCGGCACACTCTAGGGACCCACAGAGCCCATGCCTCACCCCAGGACTCACAGGGCTTCTCCTCTTTCCCATGGGCAGGGTGGGAGTCTCTGCTAATTGCTCTTCTGGTTTTTACATACACTGCAGACATTCCACGGCCCACCACCCACTACTCTTACTTACACAGTTGTGTTGGTAAAGCTTTTTTTTTGGGGGGGGGGGCTCTAGTTTAGCCATGGACATTTAGAAACATGGAAGATATTTTTGCACCCCCCCGCAAAAAAATAAAAAGATACCATCGGAATAATTACTTTATGGGCCCAAGACCCCAAGACTAGCCACTGCGCTTTGAAGCAAGATGTTTTCTTAACGAGGAAGTCATTTTCAGCACGTTGAAGTCATAAAACTTAACACCGACCCCTCCCTATATTTTATTCTGCGTCTGTGCTGTGCTTGCCTAAATCTGCTGCCAGTAGATTTATATTCTAATAACTTGATTTTTAATTAGTGAGAAACCAAGGCAGTACCAGTTAAATGTCTCACAAAGCATTGCAGATGACTCTAAATGCCTTATGATATAAATACCTTTAGCAAAATGAAAACACAAGTAGCTTTGCATATATTTATATGTTTTGCCCTTTAAGTTTTGAGTTGAAAGGCTGAAAGCAGAGACAGTGGTAAAAGGAAAGCAGCTTCCTCTGAAGATACACGCATTAAATTAGTCTGATTCTAACTCAGTGCGTATTTACCAGGCACTCACTGTGGGCCAGGGCACGTGCAGGGGTTTGCAGACAAAAAGGGCCTGCCACCCAATTGCTCTTCAAAGCAACGTATTTCCCAAGGGAAACCCATTGATTGGTCTCAAAGAACAGGTCAGACTGGGAGCACGTGTCCATTCTGGGGTCTTAAAGGATTTTGTTGGAAACTGGTAAGTCAAACAAGTGGAAGTGATGAGCTCTCTCCATCGTAGTTAGAATTTTTGGAAAGTAAATATTCATTTCCCCTAAGAACTGAAGGTGCTTTTTCAAGTAAAATTTTTAAAGTAAAATAATTTCAACAACTAAAATAGTTTGACAGGTTAAATTGGCTGAATGAATAAAAGAATTTATTCTGTGACATTTTAGCTCCGGACTAGAATAAAATTTCTGGTTCCTTTTAACTCTAGACTAGAATAAAATTCCTATCCAAGCCTAATCACGAGTCTCTCTCTTATTAGGGAAATAGAAACAGGTGGATTCTTTTTACATGGAACCCTGACACAGAATTGGTGTTCAAGGCTGGCAAAGAGCAGAGTCTAGGTGAGCCGTTTGTTCGTTCGTTCGTTCGTTCGTTCGTTCATTCATTCATTCATTCATTCATTCATTCATTCACTCAGCCATCCAGGAAGGGAAGGCGCCAAGCACACGCTTCTCAGGCACCATCTCTGTTTCAGGCTGAGTTTTGTCGTAGTATCTCAAACACAATGCTTCCGTCAGGCAGCATCACTTCGGTGTGTTCTCCCTTCACTTACAGAACAGCATGTTTTGTTTATTTTGTTTGTTTGTTTTACCAGCACTAGCATACCATCTGCATCCTGGGGCACTTCTTCTCTTTCCTTGAAGAAGAACGAGCACCCCCCAGACTGGCCTACTGTCCCCTGCTCCGGCCATGGCCCCGAGCAGCGAGTGGTCAGAGGGCAGCAACCTCGGGGAGGCGGAGGTCCCGAGCTGCCCTGCGGTCAGTGGTCAGCATTTCTAAGAGTCAGTCAGTAGAAGAGAGCCAGATGGCTCCAGGAACACTGAAGAAGACTCCAACCAACACTGTGTAGTTCTCCTTGTCACCTCCCCTCTGCCGTCTGGGCAGATTCTGTCTGTCCTCTAGCCTCTCTTTGGTTTCTATCTCCATTTGCTCGGGTTGTCAAAGTACCACACCCTGGGTGGCTTAAAATAACAGAACCTTATTCTTTTATGGTGCTGGGGTCTAGAAGTAAAAAGGCATGGTGCTGGGAGGGCCACTCTGCGATTCTCGGTAGATTCCTCCCTTGTCTCTTCCAGCTTCTGCTGGCCGCCAGCGCTCCTTGGTTTGTAGCTGCATCCTCCAATCTCTGCCTTTGTCCTCATGTTCCCTTCACAGTGTCTGTGTCTAAATCTCCCTCTTCTTCTGAGGACACCGGTCATCGAAGTAGGGCCCATTGTAATGCAGGAGGGCCTCATCTTAACTGGATTGTATCTGCAAAGACCCTATTTCCAATAACGTCAGGATTTAAAGGGTGTGTCAGGTGGACAATGAATTCTGAGGAAACACTATTTAACCCAATACAGTATCCACGCCCTCTCCTTAACCTTCAAGTACTGGGTCTCATTACTACCAGGAGTACTAATCTAGTCCTTGATCAAGCCTGTGAACTGTTTCATGTAACTTGTTTACATCACATGCACACTGTTCTTGAAGTCTCCTCAGGTTACCCAGTGTGAATGTGTCATTTGTATGCCCCCGGGACCCTGACCGGCACACCTGTCCTCCCGGGGACCTCCTTCATTGCCTCCAGTGTTGCGCTTGCTTCTGCGTATCAATTACTGCAGGAACGTTAAGGACAGAAAATGCTGAGTCAGGAACATTCTGCTTCGGGGCCCCATAGCCTTTGCAGGGAACGAATGTCCTGCTTGAAAGAGCTTCTGCTCTTAATCTGACCTGGGCTGAAAGTTTTTCAGATGTGTGACACTGGTAAAGAGCGAGCCCCAGAATTAAAAAAGCCAAAAGGATGAGAAAGGAGATGGCATCAGAGTACAGTGGGGAAGAGCACAAATGCTCCCGTGGAGCCAAAAGCAAATAGTTTAAAAACCATGGAAAAGCAGGAAAGGGACAGAAATACTAACGGATCCGATATGCCTTTGCTAACCTGGCTACGAAGGTGGGTTTTTTTCCTCCTTGTTATCTGTGATTTATATTAACACATTCTTTAAATCCTAGAACAACTCCTTTTAGAATTCCTATATTGTACCTTAACTTAGGAATTCTACATCTATTATAAATGAAATTGGTTTGTTGTTTTCATTTTTATGATATCATTCTCCGATTTGAGATTAGAAATATGTTAAATTCAAAAAATGACCTGGGAAGCCTTTTATTCTTTATTTGCATTCTGAAACAGCTCAACTAGAACAGGATTTCATTGTTCCGTGAATGTTTCTCTCTTGAAGATTTTTTAAGAATTGCCGATGAGGTCATTTTGGCTTGACAAATATTTTGACAATCATCGACCAATTTAGACATTTCTTCTATAATAACTAATATAGTTAAGTTTTGGCAATTTTGATTTTATTGGACATATCCACTTCACTGAGCAATTTAGAGCTATACATGGCAGGTAGTTATAATATTTGAGTTTTCCTATCTCTGGTTGTATCCTCTTCTATCTTCCCCATAATAATAAACATATTAGCAACTGTCACATTAATAATACCATTTGCCAGGTGCCATCCTAAACACTATGCACCGTACGTTCTCTAATCTATAAGGATAACAGTCCTGGGATGTCGATGCTGTCATTTTCCCATTTTTGGATGAGAAGACTAAGGCATATATTATGATGGCTACATTTTTCTCCTCAGCAGATCCCCTCACATTGAGATAGTTTTGCTCAAAATCAAGTGGAGCATGCAGCATGCAGTTGCATCCTGGTTGTCTAACATCAGAAACCACCCAAAACCCATCTGGTTTGGTGGTTGTTGGGAGAGAGTTGGGAGGGTTATCCCAACTCTCAGACCTATGTGTATCCGTGTTCGTATTTCTTTTCTTCTTTCTTATTGGTCGTGCCAGAGGTCTATTTTATAGACAGAGAATTGATTCTTGGCTTTATTAACAAATTCTCCCTTTTCCTTTTTTTTAAACATTCGCTACTTTTGTTTTTTCTTGTCATACTTAGGCTTATCTTTGCCAACTTTTTAGTTTCCTGAATTTAAGGGTAGGCATTTTCATTCTTCCTTGTTTAATGATAAAAGAATTAAAAACTATGAAATTTTCTCTGATTATAACTAGTAAGAAATCTTAGGTTGAACCATCTGAAACTGACATCAGTAGCTGACAATTTTGATATAACAAAACCATCATTTTTTAATAATAAATTTATTTTTTATTGGTGTACAATTTGCCAACATACAGAATAAAACCCAGTGCTCACCCCATCAAGTGCCCCCCTCAGTGCCCGCCACCCAGTCACCCCCACCCCCCGTCCTCCTCCCCTTCCACCACCCCTAGTTCGTTTCCCAGAGTTAGGAGTCTTTATGTTCTGTCTCCCTTTCTGATATTTCCTACCCATTTCTTCTCCCTTCCCCTCTATTCCCTTTCACTATTATTTATATTCCCCAAATGAATGAGACCATATAATAAAACCATCATTTTATATGGTTTGACCTAATACAATGTTACTGCCATAATTATTGTTTCAATATTCTATGATTGCAATTTACATCCTTTCTTGTTTCAAAGATTATTTTAGATCAAAGATTTAAAATTTGTAATGGCTTGATTTTTTTACTCATTTTTCAAATATAGAAAATTTGAAATTATTTTCTAAAGCAAAACCCCATTGTTCTCTTTATACTCAAATTTTCCCTGGTGTTCCTATGGTGACATTCATTGCCGCCATTTTGCTTCTCAACCTGGTGTGCCACCTGTCTCAGTATGCCCGCACCAGGGGTGCCAGGCTGAACCCCCTTCCTCCACCACCTCTGACTTTCCTCACATTCTTGTTTCCCTGTGAAGCATCCTCTCCCCTCATCTGCACTTGCTGAGAATCCTAATCTTTGAGAAACAAAAGCAAAGTCACTTCCTCCACAGGCTTCCCTCATTCCCAACTTTTCCCATCCAATGATCTTGGTTAAATTATTTAATGCAATCACTGAATTTCAGTTTACTCGTTTGTAGAGTGGAGATGGTAATACTCATTTTATGGGTTGCCATAGGGATTAAGTGATATAAAATGTCTCAATCAGTAGGAGGATTCTTGGCATGTATAAGGTCAATTAATTTTTCCTGTGCTATACTCAGGGACTCCCTCAAACCACTGTCACAATTCCTCTCCTTCTGCCAAACCTCATGTCAAAACTGTCTACACTCGTAGACTTCATTTCCTCCTCTTTTCCTTGTCCTCATCTATTGTAATTGGGCTTCATGACCCTTTGCTCTACAGATGAACTACTTGCTCAAACTTGCTTGTTTTCTCTCCCTTCTCATATGCTTCTGTGATCCACCTCTCTCCTTCCTTCTTGCCTCTGTCTTCCCAACACCAGTTCCTGACTCTTCTCCTGATCATTCCTTCTGTCTTATTCCATCAGGAGCTAAGGCTTTCCCCCACCTGCTGAATACTACTATTCCTCAAGCTTCCGCTCCTAGTTCTTTCCCTCTTCTTACCACAAACTTTTGAGTCATTTTACACATTTAGCCAGGCACTGATATTACTAGCTCCAACTTTTTTCTTGAACTTCAGACTTATTTTTCTAACTGCCTCAAGTTTATCACCAAATGGTTAAGGCCACAGCTTAGAGTCATAGACACCTTGGATCTTATGATCTGAAAATGCGAGACGTAGGGGATTATTGAGGGGTTAAGCGAGATAGTTCATGTAAAGAATTATCATCTAATTCTTTGGGTCTGGCTTTTTCTCCCTCATGCCTGTCTTCTGTCTCTTTCACAGACATTGAACATCTACCCCTAAGTACAAACTGAAATTCATATTTTGTCCTAATATCTGTGCTGCTTCTATTTCAGTAAAGAGTGATATTATATAACCAAAAAATCTAAGAATTGTCTCTAAATTACTCCTCAGACTCCCTGGTTCACTTCCCTTCTGTCCTATCTTTTAATGTCTTCCATGTATACTGGATCCTCACTCTCTCTCAGATTGTTCTAATATGTTTCTATCGTACAACTAGACTCTTCTTTCTTTCCCATTGAGTACATTTTCTACACAGCCACTTGAATTATAATTCTAAAACATAAATGAAGTATGCTTTAAAGCCTTTTATTGCAGGTACCTGGGTGGCTCAGTGGTTGAGCGTCTGCCTTTGGCTCAGGTCATGATCCTAGGGGCCTGGGATCAAGTCCTGCATCAGGCTCCCTGCAGGGAGCCTGTTTCTCCCTCTGCCTATGTCTCTGCCTCTCTCTCTGTGTCTCTCATGAATAAATAAATAAAATCCTTAAATAAAAACAATTTTTTAAAAGCCTTTTACCACTCACCTTTGCTTAGAGTTTGTCATGCACACAGGTCCTCAAAACATACCTTCCTATGTACTCTCTAGTTTTTCATTCTTTAGAAACTGTTTTGTCAGTTGGTCTATAATTGCAACAGAACTTACATGTTTGAAATTAAAGGCTCTAACTTTTCCTTATAGCTTCCAATGAACCTGTTGCAATGCCCTGCAGATGATCACCTCATCAACATTGTTGTCAACTTGAATCCTGATGATAAATGTACTGAGTATTTACTCTGTGTCTTTACTGTGTTATGTACTTTGCATATATTATCTCATTTAATTTCCATGGAATAAATACTTTTCCTATTAAAATGAAGCATAAAGAGGTTAAATAAATTGTCAAGGACCCTCAGCTGGTAAGCAAAAGAGCTAGGATTTGAACCCAGGCCACTACAGAACCTGCCTTTTTAAATACCAGTATTCACACAGTTTCTATCAATACACATTTGCTGAGTAAATGCTTAAAGGCACAAAATGAAAGTAATTGTATTTCTTAAAAAATATATAAAACAAAGTGATGGGGATGAAAATGCTATTATTTAGGAATATATTAAATAAGAATTGATTACATACTTATCATGTGCAAAACAATGATGAAAGAGGAAATGACAATGAATTCCCAGAGCTCTTCTTCATGAAATAAACTTACTTTCAAGGTTTCTCATTCTAAAACACATGGAAAATTGAACCATCAGATAAATTGCTTCTGTGGTAATTTCTCAAAGTAAATAAGCCAACTAATTACATATTTTCTGATTACTTGTCTGTTTTAATGCTGGCGGCCTAAAAAGGAGAAGTTTTTGAGGTGAACAGTTCCCCAAACCCCTTTAATATGTTCATGTTTTCTACCCCGTATTTTAACACGAGTGTGTTCTGTTCTTTCTCAAGGAAAAAAAGCCAGTAAAGAAGATACCAGGGTAAAATTCATAGAGATGTCTTGCAAATAAAAAGAGATCTAATTCATTTCCATATGACGTCTGAAAAACTTGTAGGAAGAATAATTAGAGATATTGAATTCAATGGCAAGAATCTCTGGATGTCGGCTCAAATTCGCTCGCTCTGCCTGAATTGGCTAAGTTTAGGCATGCAGTTGTCAGCAAGTCCTTCCTGCCTTTCCTTCTACTGTGACCCAGATCTTCTTCTTGGTCACACACATGCCTTAATATTCTCAATATTGAAACCTGTGGAATGAACATCTTACTCTTCTATTTCTAAAATAATCTACTGTCACATATATTGTCACTGGACTTTTATTGGTGGCAGTATTAGAGGACAAAAAGTAACTTTAATAGCCTGCATAATTTATAGTATTGCATACTCAAAGATAAAGGGAACTGGTATAAAATAAGAACTTTATCAAGTAGGACTTGTTTTATGGAAAGCACTGTACCTTGAGAAGAGTACAAAGATCAGCCACGATGCGTGACTGACTTGCACTGTAAAATTGTTGCTTCAATTGTCATTGACCAATTACTGTTTTATTATATTTTCTTTTTATTTTTTATGGTAGAGAATGCAATTTTCCCACAATCAGTCCTTCAGCACAAATACAATAACAATTTGGAGAAAGAGAGAGGAAAAAAGGAATCTTAGTTTTATCTGCACAAAGGGACCAATTGGCGTTCAGTTGTGCATACAGTTGTATTTCAATAGAGTATTCTAAAGATATCTTCCTATTGTAAATAGTTCTTATAAAAAAAACAACCAAGAGAAAACTTGTTTTGACTGTATGGTTTGGAAATATTACAGTTCCTAGAGATTTTTATTTTTTTATGCGGAATAGATTTGCAGAGATGTAAGTGTGATAAAGTAGCACATGACACTGCTTATATTCCAGATAACTGTCATTATTGTGGTCATTGGGAACACAGCCAGGGTTCTTGTTTAAAAGAAAAAAAAAAAAGCTTATTTCCATTAAAAAAAACTTCCCTTAAAAAGTTAATAGAGTGGGAAAAATTAGAGAGGGAGACAAACCATGAGAGACTCCTAACTCTGGGAAACAAACAAAGGGTTGCAGAAAGGGAGGTGGGTGGGGGGATGGGGTAACTGGGTGACAGGCAATGAGGAGGGCACTTGATGGGATGAGTATTGGGTGTATAAGTTGGCAAATTGAATTTAAATAAAAAAAAATTTTAGGGATGCCTGGGTGGTTCAGTGGTTGAGTGGCTGCCTTTGGCTCGAGGTGTGATCCCAGAATCCCGGGATTGAGTCCCACATCGGGCTCCCTGCATGGAGCCTGCTTCTCCTTCTGCCTGTGTCTCTCGTGAATAAATAAATAAATAAATCTTAAAAAAAAATAAATGCAAAAACAAGTTAATAGAGGTTTAATTTTAAAATCTAAGGGCTTACTCATTCACCATTTGAATAAAGAAACACATCTATTTTAATGAGAGATGCACAAGTTCTTTGATTTTTAATATAACACATTTATTTTTTTCCCATGTCTTATTTTAACTCCATAGGGGGAAGAGATGCCCTTCTCATCTTCATTACTCACCCTACTTTGCAAGGAAAATGTGGCAAAGAGCCCAACAATGGTTTTATGTTCGCTTTACTGGTCCCTACAGCACGGGGGTGATACACAGGTGGGAATATGGGTCATAGTATAGCAGAGTTACATTTTAGCTCCATTAAGAAGCTAAATAAAGAAATAAATGCCAAATTAGATGCTATCTCCTTCCCATCCCTTTTCCTGGTACTTATTTAGGGGTATTAACAGCAGCCACAAGAAAAGTGGAAGGTTGTGATGTAATGGCTTAATAATGCCTCTGATTAAAAAGAAAGAAGAAAGAAAGAGAGAGAAGGAAGGAAGGAGGAAACAGGAGGGAGAAATAGAATATTTATCTCCTCCTGATAAATATTGATATGTCTAAACAAGTCTACTTTATTATTTAGAGAATCTAATTTTATTTGCAAATGTGTTTCCTTACACCAATGCTCACACTTAGGTATGAAAACAATGAGCCCACATAATGCTTTTCTATGTATTTCAGAGGACATTCAAATGTGGTATGCTGTGCACTCCCCCACAAAAATTGTCCTCACATCACTACTTTGTGGAAATGTGATTTTATCCTGATAGAAAATTACTCCGTAAATATGATATGTGGGTAGACTGAAGCATGCCATATTATTATTTTTTAATAATAACTATGGAATGATTTAGGCTACAAGTCGAGGCTAAAAATAGTGAGGGTAGGTAATGGAGCTTTTACTATTTTTAAAGAAACACTCTAAATATAATACTGAGCATCAAAATTTCAACTTGTTAGATTGCCATCTGTTAAAAGATACTGTCATTTTCTTTCCTTCTCTCTTTTTTAAATATGTAAGATTTTATGTGGTATTGTCTATGAAGCCTGAAGCAGACTTTGAAAGGTTACATATGTATTGTAGAACGTTCCCATTTTTTCTAAGATAGAGCCCAAATGAGATAATAGGATTTGGCTTTTATAGCATAATGATAGAAAAGCAATACTCACATGCTAAAAAATCCAAAGGACTTAAAACATGTTTTCATATGGTATATTTATTTTCTTCCTATATTTGCCTACATGTTTGTTAACTGATAAACTCTAATGATTTAAAATACGGTTGTATTTACATCTATATCCGCCTCCTTTCTTAAGCATTTGAGATAATTATTAAAGAAATGCCACAAACTTCTCTTTGGCATCAGAAAATAACTTAGGATATTTTCAACCGAATGAAATACACAATATGAAGTTATTATTTCTTCCACCTCGATAAATGACAAATGGAATTTTAAGGACTTCTGCGTAGTGAATTGAACCAAGTTGTGAAAGTGAACATAAAACAAAACAAAACAAAACAAAAACAGGCCCGGAAGAAGCTCCATCCTTTTGAATTTTGTTTCTTCTAGAGAGGCGCATAAAAGGCCCAAGTTTCAGAAAGGCTGTGTTTATGTATGTATACACTGGTGTTTCTTCCATCGAGAATTGATGTGATGCTGGGGAGCCTGGGTGCTCAGTAGTAGGTCAAGCGTTGGCCTTCCACCCATCCGGGATAAAGATGATGATTGAATAATTTTTATTAAGATTATGGATCGAATCATTCCCACCACACAGCAAGGTGGGAGGTTGTTGGTTCATGTGTTTGTCACCGATGGGGCTACATTTCTCATGGCTCGTGGAGACCGCGGACAAGAACACTGCTTCCATGGACAATGGACATGGACACTTGGATTTCCATGGCACAGAAAAGACCCACTGCGGCTCCAGAAGGAATCACTCCTGGCCCTCTGTCCTGGCTGAGATCTCCAAGATGTTAAAGGTTGCGGGGAGGTCTACTCCGAGTTCTGTTTCATTTCATAAGCTTTGGGCTCTGACTTTAATTTTCTTCAGCTTGCCTTTGAGAGGCTGGAAACCATAAGATCCCGTTCACAGGCGTGTTCCGAAACTCTTTTAAACCCGCCCCAGCTTTATTTTCTTAAGTGACTTAATCAAAGGTAATTCGAGTTCACATTTTTCTATCAATGGTTGTATTTAAAGAGGTCTTATCTGATTTCCATCACCAATTACAGGCTTGCATTTCTTGTTTATATCCATCTCGAAGCTGACAAGGGCCCGGTTTGGTTTTGATAGGAAGTCAAGCCTTCATCTCATGTCAAAAGTCCCTAAAGCACATTTGTTCTGGTAAAATTATATCTCGGCAATGATGGGTTCTAATATGAAATGAGGATGTGGTGGCATGGGGTGGTCCCTGCCACTTTGTTTGAAAAATAAATTGTGAAACCTCAGTAGTAAATATTTGCCTGAGAGAACACAGTGGGAGGGAAATTACAGTGCTGGCGAATATTGCCATTAAGAGGACTGGAGTCAGAGGTTAACGTAACAGGAGTTGGTCTAGTCAGAAAGGTCAAAGCCGGTTGGCCCACTCACCAGAGAGCTCCTAGATGACTTTTAACTATTTTTGGCAAGATAAACATCGCATGTCGCCGCCTTTGGGAGCAAAGAACAAAGGTCAAAGACCCAGGGGGATTAACTTCTTAAAAAGAGATACAATATTTAACTTGGCTGCCCTCAGATGCCTTGGGTTTTCTGGCCAGCTTTCCTCAGTAGTGGAATTCCAGGTTTTGTTGAGGACAAGTCGAGTGGCTTTTAGAAGTCAAGGTCCTAAGGCTGCAAACCTAATACCACAAGAAACCGGATGCAGATTCTAAGTTAAATTTTAGACTCTTGGTTACTTAAGAGAGGTAGCCCTGCCCCAGCACCCCTGTAGGCCATGTGCACCTTCCTGTGGTGCCAGGACCCTGGGCGCCCCCCACCCCCCACCCCAACACCTGCTCTGTCAACTGCATGTGCGTCCCTTCCAGCAGACTCGGAGTTTCTTGAGCTTCTCCTGGTCTCTCTCTCTCTCTCTCTCTCTCTCTCTCTCTCTCTCTTTTTAATTTAATTTAATTTAATTTAATTTTATTTTTTCTCCTGGTCTCTCTTATTCGCCGCTGAAATCATTTGGTTCACAGGGTGATTCTGGAGCCATATGACCTTGGTCTGTCTCATTCCAGCTGGGTGAGACTGGATATGTTATTTCACCTCATCACACCTCAGTTTCCTTGAACCACAAGTGGCAATAAGCAATAATAGTACCAACTTCATAGGCTAAAGTGGGATGCAATCCCCGATTCACAAATATGAAATTCAAAAGAAACCCATTGGGTGGCCTGAGCCAATGTGGCCTGAGCTGACGTGAAAGTATTTATAGACTCGATCTCATTTAGTGTACCTGTGCACACATTGCAGTACAGAAAAGTTAATGTGCTGGATTAGGGATGGTGCCCGGACCCTCTGGGGATGTTAGGTACTCTATAGGCATTACATTGCTGTTTTCATATCTCAAGCATTTTGAACTCTGAGCCATATCTGCCTCTAGAAGTTTCAGATTAGGAATTTCGCTTACTGGCAAAATTGAGAGCAAACAAACAAAATCTGTCAGCTATAGTCATTGTTATTTGTGTCCTCACACCTGGAGCAGTATCTGATACGTAGAAGGTACTCAATAAATCCTAGTGCTGTGCATTTTAGAAACTAATGCTTACTGGTCACTTACAGAGCACACTAGGCTCCTGACACCGCAGCTTGATGAGGTCCTGGTACTTGTCCAAGGTCACACACTTAGGAGGTGTCAGAGTTAGAATTCCAAAATGGGCCAGTGAATTCCAAGGTATAACGCACCGCACTAGTTCACACGCTGCTAGCACTGAGACCCTGACCACCCACCTCTCCTAGAACAAAGTTTTGGTTCTGCTGTGAATGGAATCCTACTGCGCTGTGTCCCATGGCAATTTTTAGTTTTGTGCTTTCCCATTGAGCTCTTTGCTAACACTAATAAAAACAGGGAAAGAACAATTAAATAGTGAGTACCCAAGAGAAAGATCAAGGACATATTGTGTGTATATGTGTGTCTGGATACTGAGCAACTGCTCAGTTAAGATGCACTGGAATAAATAAAAGCACGTACTGCGCACGGCTCTCTGTTGTTTCACTTTCTGTAAATCACTTCTCCAACCCAGGTCAGCAAATGTATGAATATTAAAGTTATTTAGTCTTTATCATTTATCTCATTATTAAGTCTTGAATATGTATAACACAAAAATAACCTCAGCATTATATCAGATTTGAGCCTTCATGGAAAAGACAGACTTCTTCATTGATCAGTAGTGTTTACATTTCTTCTAAAAGCATCATACCAATTCCTGTTTTTGTTTTAGATTTTATTTATTTGAGAGAGAGAGAGAGAGAGAGAGAGAGCCTCTTACTCTCAGAGCATGAGCAGGGGGGAGGGTCAGTGGGAGAAGCATGCCCCCACCCCAGGCAGGGAGCCCGACACGGGGATCTATCACAGGACCCCAAGATCACATGACCTGAGTGGAAGGCAGACGCTTAACCTACTAAGCACCAGGCCCTCCAGCATCATACCAATTCTTTATGGAAAAAAACACCAGTGTATACATACACAAACAACTATTTTCTCTTTTCAGTGCCAATTAAAACACCTTATTCAAAGCTTAAAAGAATGAGTTCACTTTTAAAATATGTTACATTTTGATATTTTTTGAACTAGTACAGTGATGGTAAGGGGGAGGTAGGGAGAGACTTGAAGGAAAAAACAGGTCCGCCCTGAGCTGACCACTGCCATACTCATGCTCTTGTCTACCACATTATTTTTTTTTCTACCACATTATCTTATGTATCTGTTGGAAGCATCGTGTGTGTGATTATGATCACCAAACTTAAACTCTGTTTACTATTCTTTATCTAAAACAGATTGTTTTCACTCAACTTATATAATAGAGAACATTAGTAATAATTATTTGGTGGGACTGAAAGAGCTTAGGAGAGGGAGGCCAGCTGCTAAAATACTCTGGTGTAGTAAAAGTCATCAGTGTAACTGATCGCATGAAGACCCCACTTTTTCATAATTCCCAGTATCCACACTCCTTCTGTTCCTCCACACAGACTCTGGCCTCGGGCACAGGGCTTACTCTGATCAGTGAACGCTAGCACATAAAAACAAAGGCTTGCGAAAGAACATTTCCAATGCATCTCACAAACCATCTGAGCTCCCACCACCGAGGAAGTAGGCCCAGGCCACGCTGCTATAGGAATAGGAGGGGCATTTAGAAGAGAGCTAAGTCACTGAACTAAGCCATCCCAGACCAGCCAGCTGCTAGCCAAGTCACCAGCTCCTTGTAAATGCTTGAGCAACGCTAGCTGATGTCACCAGAGCCCAGCCAGAAAGCAGATCTGCTAAGTCAACCCATAGACTCAAGAAATCATAAGCAGTTGCTGTTTTAAGCCACTATGTTTTGGAGTGGTTTGTGTTACAGTAATAACTATCAGAATTTGCTCTGCTGTGTCTCATTTCCTCTGTCCATTGGAACAGATGAGACAGCATTTCAGACCAGTTTTGAAATTCTATACTAATTCTTCATATTAATTTTACATGTCCAAAGAATTATAGAGTTTACATTTCAATATTATTATCATCAGTAGCAGTATATCGTCATGACCCACAAACATTTATTGAACATACACATGCTTGGCTTCAAATGGGACTAAGTAAGATTCATCAAAGTAAAGAAACTCCCCACCATCTAGAGCAGAAGTTGGCAAACTTTTCCTGTAAAAGGCCACATAGCAAATAATTTAGGTTTCATGGGCCACAGCGTCTCAGTCACACCTATGCAGCTTTGTCACCATAGCACAAAAGTGACAGAGACCATGTGTAGAGAATTGGGCGTGGCTCTGTTCCAACAAAAAATTATCAATTAAAATAGATGGGAGGCTGAATTTGGCCCATGGCAGTAGTTTGCAATCACTTATCAAAAAACCACTGAAACCAGACAACTCTACTATTGTTATATATACGGAACAGCAAATCAACATGAGCATTTAATTTTTTTTTTTTTTTACTGTGGTAAAAAACACACAACATGAAATATACCCTCTTACTCAATGTTTAAGTATATAGTATAGTATTATTAACTATATGCACATTTTTCTACAGCAGATTTCTAGAACATTTTTATCTTGCATGACTGAAACTCTATACTTACTGGACAGTAACTCCTCATTTGTCTCTTCCCCAGCCCCTGGAAACCACCATTCGACTTTTTTGCTTCTATGAGTTTCTCTACTTTAGTCACCTCTCCTCAGTGGCATCATACAGTATTCGTTCTATGATTAATTTATTTCTCTTAGCATAATGTCCTTAAATTCCATCCATGCGGTAGCATGTGACAGAATTTTCTTCTTTTTAAAAGTTGATTATATTATATTGTACATATACACAATGTTTTCTTTATCCATTCATCTGTCAGTGGACATTTATGTTGCTTTTACCTCTTAGATGTTGCAAGTGAGCCTGTAATGAACATAGGATCTCAAGTACTTCTTCAAGAATCTGTTTTTAATTCTTTTGGATACTCAGAAGTATGATTGCGACATCATAAGGAAGTTCTATTTGGTTTTTTGTTTGTTTGCTTTATTTTTATTTATTTATTTATTTATTTTTAGGGAATCTCCATACTGCTTTCCACAGTGGCTATACCATGTTATCGTCTCAAATTTTTGGTTTTTGTTTTTGATTTATAATGGCCATCCTAACAAGATGATATACCTTTGTGGTTTTGATTTTTATTTTTCTGACAATTAGTGATGTTGTCCATCTTCTCATACATCTGTTGACCATTTGTATATCCTTTTTTTTTTTTTTTTAAGTAGGTTCTACGCTGGGTGGGGAGCCCAGTGAGAGGCTTGAACTCATGACTGTGAGATCAAGACCTGAGCGGGGAGCGAGAGTCAGACACTTAACCCACTGAGCCACCCAGGCATCCTGGTCGTTTGTATGTCTTTCTTGCAAAAAAATGTCTAAGTCCTTTGTCCATTTTTTAAATGGAGTTGTGTTTTTGCTATGAGTCATCTGAGTTCTTTATGTATTTTAGATAGGAATTCCTTATCAGATGTATGGTTTATAAATATTTTCTGATTCACAGGTTGTATTTTTATTTTGTTGATTGTTTACTGTACACAAGACTTTTAGTATGACGTAATCTTACCTGTTTACTGTACTTTTGTTGCCTGAGCTTTTGGTATCATATCCAAAAAAATCAATGCTAAGGTAGGCCAATGTCGAGATTTTTCTTATAAGAGTTTTATATTTTCAGGCCTATGTTTAAATCATTAATTCATTTTTGATTAATTTTTGTGTATGGTATATGGGTCCAATTTCATTCTTTTGCATGTGGATATCCAGTTTTTCTATTTCTTCTTTCTTCCTTCTTTCTTTCTTTCTTTCTTTCTTTCTTTCTTTCTCTCTCTCTCTCTCTCTCTCTCTCTCTCTTTCTTGATTTTATTTAATTATTCATGAGAGAGGGAGAGGCAGAGACATAAGCAGAAAGAGAAGCAAATTCCCTGTAGGAGTCCAATGCGGGACTCTATCCCCAGACCAGGATCAGCAGATGCTCAACCACTGAGCCACCCAGGCATCCCCCCAACATCATTTATTGAAGAGACTATTCTTTCCCCATTGTATATTCTTGGCTTATATCTAGGCTTTCTATTCTGTTCTCTTGGTTTATGTGTATATTTTATACCAGTACCATACTGTTTTGATTACTATGGTTTTGTAATATAATTGAAATCAGGAAATGTGATTCCTCCATCTCTTTTCTTCTTTCTTAAGATTACTTTGGCTATTCAGGATCTTTTGTGGTTCCATATGAATTTCAGGATTGTTTTGCTTCTATTTCTGTGAAAAATGTCATTGGAGTTCTGACACAGATTGCATTTAAAGTACATATCCCTGGGAACTCAACACCCAAAAACAAAAAAATCCAATCAAGAAATGGACAGGAGACATGAACAGACATTTCTCTAAAGAAGACATACAAATGGCCAACAAACATATGAAAACATGTTCAACATCACTATCAGGAAAATACAATTCAAAACCACATGAGATACTAACTCACACTGATCAAAATGGCTAAAATTAACAACTAAGGAAATAACAGATGTTGGTGAGGATGCAGAGAACAGGAACCCTCTTGCACTGTTAGTGGGAACACAGACTGATGCAGTAACTCTGGAAAACAGTACGGAGATTCCTCAAAAAGTTAAGTATAGAACTACCTTAACGACCTAGCAACTGCACTACTATGTATTTATCCAAAGGATACAAAAGGGGCACCTGCACCCCAATATTTATAGCAGCAATATCCACAATAGCCAAAGTATGGAAAGAGCCCAGCTGGCCAACAACAGATGAATGGATAAAGAAGATGTGATATTGAAAATAATAAAATCTTACCATTTTCAACCATGTAGATAGAACTAGAGGGTATTATGGTAAGCAAAATGAGTCAGAGTAGACAAATACCATATGATTTCACTCATATGTGGAATTTAAGAAACAAATCACATGAACATAGGGGGAAAGGAAGGAAAATAAAATAAGATAAAAATAGAGAGGAAGGCAAGCCACAAGAGTCTCTTAACTATAGGGAACAAACTAAGGGCTGCTGGAGGGGAGGTAAAAGGAGGAATGGGATAATTGGGTGATGGGCATTATGGAGAACACTTGATGTAAGGAGCACTGGGTGTTGTATGCAACTGATGAATCACTAAATTCTATCTCTGAAACTAATAATACACTATATTTTAACTATATTGAATTTAATTTAAAAAAAAAAACTAAAAAGAAAAGAAAAAAGAAAAAAACCCCACATATATCCCTGGGGTGCCTGGGTGGTTCAATTGGTAAGATCTGATTCTTGATTTCAGCTCAGGTCATGATCTCAGGGTCCTGAGACTGAGCCCCATGTCAGGCTCCATGCTGGGTGTGGAACCTACTTAAGATTCTCTCTCTCCCTTGCATTGCCCTTCCTCTTCCCTTTCTCTCTAAAAAATAATTATTATTATCTTTTTTAAAATAAAGTGTATGTCCCTTTGGGAAATATGGACATTTTAACAATTTTTCCAATCCATGAATTCAAAATATATTTCCATTTATTTGCACTTTCTCAATTTATTTCATCAATGTTTTATAGTGTTTAGTGTACAGTTCTGTTAATGGGATTGATGTTCTTACGTTGAACTATCTTTGCCTCCAAGTGATAAATCCCACTGATGATGATTTATTATCCTTTTAATGTGCTATTGGATTCTGTTGCTGGTATTTTCTTAAAGACTTTTGCTTCTGTGTTTATCAGGGAAATGACCCGTAGTTTCTCTTTTCTTACGGTGTCTTTGTCTGGCCTCGGTATGAGATTATTGATTGCCTCATAAAATGAGTTTGCAAGTATTATCTCTTCTTCAATCTTTTGGAAGAGTTTTGGTAATGTTTGGGAGAATTCTCCAGTGAAGCCATCTGGCTTTGGGATTTTTGTTGTTGTTGTTGTTGTTAGGAGACTTTTGCTTACTGATCGAATCTCCGTACTAGTTATAGTTCTATTCAGATCTTCTATCTCATAATTCAGTCTTGGTGGGTTGAATGTTTCTAGGACTTTATTCATTTCTTCTAGATTATCCAAATTATTGGCATGTAACTACTCATAGTAGTTTCTTATAATCTTTTTATTTTCTGTGGCATCAGTTGTATTTTTTCCTCTTTCATTTCTAATTTTGAGCCTTTTTTCTTAGCCTTGTTAAATGTTTGTCAATTTTGTTGATATTTTTTAAAAACTGATTCTTACTTTTCTTGATTTTTTCATTGCTATTCTATTCTCTATGTTATTTCTTCATTATTCTTCCTTATTTTCCTTCCTCTACTAACTTTGAGATAATTTGTTCTTATTTTTCTAATTCTTTACATAAAACAGCCTATAGTTCTAAAAATCTATTTTGAGTTGATAACAACTTAACATAAATCACATATAAAAACTCTATTCTTTCGCTTTTCCCTCACGCTTTCGTAAAATACATTTTTATATTGTGTATCCTCTAACACAATTTTATATTTATAGTTTTTAAAATACTTTTGTCTTTTAACTTCCATACCAGAACTAAAAGTGATTTCTACACTATCATCACAGTATTGTGTGTCCATCTGCATATTAACCCTTACCAGCAAGCTTTACACACTTTCATGTGCTTTGGGTTGCTGTCTGATGTTGTTTCATTTCAACTTGGAGGGCTCTCTTGTGAATTTCTTTTAAGCTAGGTCTAGTGAAAATGAATCCCCCCAGCTTTTGTTTATCTGGTAAAATCTTTATTTCTGCTTCATTTTTGAAGATGGTTTTGCCAGATATAATTTTTAGATGGTATTTTTTAGTTTGTTTATTTCAGTTAGTTTGAATATATAATTCTATTCCCTTCTGGCCTATAAGACTTCTGCTGAGAAACCTTATAATCTTATGGGTACCCCCTCTGTGTCCTTTTTTCTCCCTGAATTCAAAATTCCTCATTGCCTTTAGGTTTTGACAATTTGATTATAACGTGTCCTCAGTGCTGATTTCTTTGGATTTATTCTGATTTTAATCTTTTGGGCTTCTTGAATCTAGATGTCTATTTCCTTTTCTAGGCTGGCAAATCTGAGGGCATAATTTCTTCAAAAAGCTTCCTGTGCTCTTTCTCTCCCCCCCTTCCAGGATTCCCATGTTGTATATATTATTTCATTTGATGACGCTGTCCTGTGAATCTTAGGATTTTTTTACTCCTTTTCTTTATTACTTTTTGCTCCTTCAATTTGATAATTTCAAATGAACTGTTCCCAAATTCATTATTCTGCTAGTGAATGTTTTCATTCAATTTCAATTCAATTTGAATATTCTTCAGCTTGAAATTTTTGTTTGGTTCTTTTTTATATTTCCTTTCTCTTTGTAAATATTCTCATTTTGTTGATGCATCATTCTACTGAGCTGGTTGAGCATCTTTATAATGATTAATTTGAATTCTTTGTCAGGTAATTCATATACCTCTATGTCCTTAGAGCCTACTTCTGGTTATTTATTTTGCTCTGTTTATTGGACCATGTTTCTCTATTTTTAAAATTTGCTTTGTAACTTTGTATTGTGATCACACATTTGGGGAAAACAGCCGTCTCTCCAAGTCTATGCTGACTGGTTTTATGTAAGCAAAGACCTTCACCAGTCAGTCCAGCTAGAGATTCTTGGAGTCTCTCAAACCTTTTTTGTGGATATATCCTCCCTGGCTAGTATATTTAAATTCCTAACTAGAGGGTTTTTCCAGTTTCTCTTTTCAAGAGCGTGTAGTCTTGTGCTTCCCCTGGATGTCTGTACTACTACAGGTTCTCTGGAGCTGCCAAGAGTTCTTCTGTCACCCCGGGGCACCTAGAGTATTCCAGGTCCCCTCAGTGCTCTGAAACAGGTAAAATAGAAACCAGTCTCTCAGGCAGCCCCCCAGAAATCTGGAATGTTGGATTTATGCTCCAATTCTAACTCTCCTTAGGGGAAGTGGGAAGTTGGGGTTTTTTCCGATTTGTCCCATGATGAGCCAGGAGGAACTATGGTGAGTAGTGCATACCAGCACATATCTTTGCCTGTAGTCTCAGCAGACTCCAGCTTGGTGCCCTTTCCTGTCAGTGCTTAGATTTAGGCAAGACAGAAATTGGTTCCTTGGGAAGTCCCCAGAAATGGCTGCACATTACACTTAGGTTTTAGTCTTCTTCTTCCCTACCTATGGAGAAGCCAGGAGCTGGGAGTTTTGTCGCAATTGTGCCACATTGAGCTAAGGGAGGAGGGACTGTGGTGAGGGAGTGCTGCAAATTGTCCCGCTGGCTTCAAGGTACCTGGATGCATGCTCATCTGGGGTATAGGAACCTCTTGTTTCCTGGATTTCTCAGGAAGGGAATTGATCCATGTATTGTTCAATGGATATTTTCATGTGAGGATGAAGGGTCTAAGGCTTCCTGTTTTACCATCTCAATGACATCACCCCTCTTTTTTTGTTTGTTTTTAATGGAAGTCACAGTGCTTGCTTGAGGTTTGCACTGGGCAGAAAAGTATTCTAAGTAAAATGAAAATTTAGGAACAGGGACAGGCATAGGGATAAGACAAATAGAATAATAGATACAGATAGGACAGTAAAAATCGTGGATGATCCTTTCCCCACTTGATGTCATGCAGTTGCAAACCACCTGATTTTATTCATAATAACGTTTTAAAAAGCTTTAATTTAAATACAGGATCAACAAATATTCATGTAAATAGCATAATGATTTTCAATACTGACTTTTAAAAAACCCTCATTAGTGACAAACTATCAATTTGCAATCATATTTCACATTCATCTTGTCCATATGCTACAATGAGCATAGCTTCCATTTGTGTTCAATAAAGGTTTGATAAATGAGAGAAGAATTCCATTATTTTTTGGAAGACACAATAAGAAAAAAGACTCTATTCATTCTCATTTTTTTGATGAACTCGAAAAGAGACCAGTGACCAGGTATAACATGGTCATTTCACCGGCAAGTTGGAAGTAAAATGAAATATCCACTGATTGAGACTTTGTTTAATTTTGGACATAAAGCCTCACCATATTTGATATATAAAACTGCCTCTGATAGATATGTTTATAACCCAAGACCTCGCCAAAAAAATAGCTTTTCTATATATGTTATCAATAAGCAATTAGAAATTCTAAGAGGAAAAGAAAGATTAGAGTCTCAGTTGCAACACAAAATATCATGAGATATAATCAAGAGATATAATCATAAAATACCTAAATAATCCTTAAAGACAAAGATGCTAGGGCCAGCCTGCCTGCGTGTGAATCCTGTCTCCACTGTTTACTAGCTGTGTGACCCTCGGCAACTTTTCAAATGCCCCTCCCTTTCCTCATGCGTTAGAAGTACAGACAATAATACTAACTACTGCAGAGTCGTTGAATGGATTAAATGAGTGAATACGTGTACTGCTGGTAGAAAAGTGGCTGGCAAAAAGTAAGTGCTATCTTTGGGTTAATTTATAATTTATTATTGCTATTATTTTATAAAGAAAATTATAAAACAGTAATGAGAGACATACTATACAATAGACGGAAATAAAAATAAATACCATGTTTGGTGATAGATAAAGTCAAATTCAAATTAGCTAAAATAATAAGTCAGAAATAGAATACAGTGCCTGGGTGGTTCAGTCAGTTGAACCTCTGATTCTTGATTTAAGCTCAGGTCATAATCTCACTGTTGTGAGATACGATGAAGAGCCATATGAAGAGATGCATAGGGCAAGGTCTGGGAGGGTCCCCAATACAGGAGCTTCTGTCCCTATGGAGTTAAGGTACATCTTCCTTCCAGTGTGGATTTACCAATCTAGAAAATCTCTCAACCTCATCTTATTGGGATTTTATGGAGACTTCCTCACTACATGATCAATTATTAACTCAATTTTGAGCCCCTCCCCCTTTCTGGAGGATGGGAAAGTGACGCTGAAAATCTCTAGTTTCTAATCATGACTTGGTCTTTCTGGTGAACAGCCCCCATCCAGGAACCCACTCCTAGAGTCACATCATTAGAACAAAAGATGCCCCTAGAATTCTTATCGCTTAGGAATTCACAGGGTTTTAGGAGACTTGTGTTAGGGATGGGGTCAAAGTAAATATTAGAACAATAGATGCTCCTAGCTCTCTTATCACTTAGGAATTTACAAGGGTTTTAAGAGCTCTATGCCAGGAACCAGGGGCAGAGGCCAATATATATATTTTCTGTTATCTCAAGCGGAAAACACAATATGCAGAAGCCATTAAAAATAATATTGTCTTGTTAAAAACATTAAATGTAAAGCTTTCATAATAAAAAACACATTAAATTAAAAAGTGGGTAAAAGAATATGATATATTATCTCAATTATTCAAATGATTAATATCTACAATGTTAGATCATACAAATCAGTTTAAAAAAATGACCGTGAATAGAAGCCCAACCTCACCATTAATCAGAGACATGCAAAGCTGAAAAAAATTTGCTATTTCTTTTGCCTATTAGATTATATGAAATTCAAAAGTTGTAATATTCTCTTTAGCTGGTAATGCCCAATTGTGCTCCTGAGAGAAATGCAATTTTAAAGAAAATGATAACTTTTGAGAAGTTGTAAGAAATGGTTTGGTTACAGTGCAGGATGTAGGGGAGGTTGTGAAGACACTTGTATTCTTTGTTGGTGCAAATGCAAATTTCTAAAGCATTTTGGAGAGCAATTTGGAAGTTTCTAAAAAAAATAATATTGATACCATTTGATCTAGCGATTCCATTTCTAAAAATCTATGCTATAGGCAGACACGTAAATGCAGACAGATAGACACATAGATGTTACATTATGCTAATTGAAAAAAAAAAAAAAAGGAAAAGAGCTAAAAGTCTCTCCAAGGGAGAATAGTCAAATAAATTACTTCTGGAGTCTAGAATACTATGCAGCATTTGAAATGAATATGATAGATCCTTATGGAGTGATCTGGAAAGATATAAGATATATGATTATGTGAAAAGATGACATTGGAGTAAAAAAATAGTAACACTAATGCAATGTTTATTATATGCTAGGAATAATGCAAAGCATTTCATATACAATGAGAAACAGAACCATGGAACACACACACATTTCTCACAAAAATTCTTTGAGGTAAGTGCTGTTATTATTCATATTTGAAATGTGAGGAAGGTGAGGCACAGCAGAGTCTAGTGACTCACGGAAGGTTCAAGATTTTGAATATAGGCTGTCTCACTCCAGAGTCTTAGGTATATATGAGATGATGCCTCCCTGAAAACAAAATAAAGGAAATAAAACTGTCCAATATCTAAAACTCCACAGGGTTAGCTGGGTAGGTAGGCAGAGAGAGAACACTATGCACTATGGGCACAGGATAGAAGACCTTAAAGGACCAGATTAAATTATTAATCATATTTGGTTTTTGAGTAAACGTGGAGAGGGAGAAAAGATCTTTTTACTGAATGTATTTCTGTATTGTTTGAAGTTTTACAACAATCACACATTCATTTAATACTTGTGCAATTTAAAATATTATTTAATTAAAAATAATCATCTAACCATTATACACACCCACACCCATGTATTCAGTTTAGTCTCTATAAGATGTTAGTGGTTATTTGTAAAAAAATTATATACTGATTATGACTGCTCTGATATCCGTATTATTAAATAGTCCCTCTTCCTTTCTACCATTTGTGGTTTCCTTTTTTGTATATCGTGACTTTTTTTTTCTGTAAATGGGCTATGTTTAAATGGGTTACTAGCTCCTGTGACACAAAAGCAGTTTATAATAGTGACAAATCTTGGCAGGCCAAGTTCCCTGGTGTTTAAATAATTCTTTTATTCAAATGGACTTCTAATCCCAGCTTCCAAGAGCAATCCCAGGAGTCGTGAGGCCTGGGACCTGGAGCAGACCTGCTTCTAACTAGAGTGCCACCTTATTATGCCCATAGCAATTCAGAAAAGCAACCTGAGAAAACAGTTGTTTACCAAGCACATGTTTGCTGTTTTCGGAGACCCTTTGAAAAAGCATCTCATGGTGAAGGGGGCCCCTGCTGGAATAGGAGGGGATGTTCTGATCTGAGTTTTCCTGGATAATTGCAATGGTCTGATTTAATGTAGGCAAGATTTTCCATACAAACATTAGGCAACAACCAAGATTCTTTATGATACAATGTGATATGAAATGATTTTATGCAGACAAAAATTTAAGGCTAGCAAAATTCTAAAGCTTGATTGCTCATGGGATAATATTTCAAGCCTCCAATCATTCCATTTTAAAATACCTCAAGTTTACAATGATGAATCTAAAAAGCACTAACAAACCCTACTCATTCAACTCTAGTTCTTGAAATGGCATCTGCCTTTGAGCTATAAAAATAACAGATGATTTTTTGATAGCTTATCAGTTAACAGACTGCTTAGTTAGGGTAGCACATTTTTATGCTAATGTCAGCAGAGAGGGAGAGGGAAAGAGGAAAGTAAAAACACAGAGCACTCTGGTGGGGTAGAGAGAGATTTAAGGACACATTTTGATTAAAAAATTAGAGATTTTCTTTTCCAGGATTCTTCCTCCATAAGGTAAGGCAAGAACATTGACTTAGAATTGTTCAAACCTAAAATAGATCTGAGGGCTAGGGGAGGGAAGTAATAAAATGTGATTTAATGTTTAAATGCTATAAAATATGCCTTATACTGGGCACAAAATAAATGAAGAACCTTCATGGATAAAGAATTCCATTGAAGTGCCAGTGAGCTAAAAGATGTATTTTTTGAAATGTCAATATGACATTACAGTCTTAGAGTTAGGATTGCGATATTAATTCCAGGAATTCAAGCCTAGTCAATTGAGAAATATTGTTGAGGTCTTAATGTGTTTTTGTCATATTAACAGAAAGAAAATAGAAATGGGATTAATATTAGATTTTTCTAAACAGTTTAAAATAAACCACAGAACCATGGAATCTTAGAAGAAACCTAGAATTATGTTGCTACAACCTGATATCCAGAGCCTGCATCCCATCTCCAATAGCATAATCATAAGATAACATGTATTATTAATAAAATATTTAACAAGACTTACGGTGGTGATCATTTCACAATACAGATGACCTTTGAACAACATGGATTTGAACTGGGCATGTTCACTTAAACAAAGTTTTTTTTTTTTTTTTTTTGATAAATACATTGCTGTCAATGTATTTTCCTTATTTTTTTTTTAATTTCAAGGCAATTCTTACTTTATTGTAAGAATACAGTATAAAATACATATAACATACAAAATATATGCTAATCGACTGTTTGTTACTGGTAAGGCTTCTGATTAATAGTAGGCTAATAGTAGTTAAGTTTATGGGGAGTCAAAAGTTATACCCAGATTTTGTCAGTGCCCCGAACTCCTGAATTGTTTGAGTCAAGTGTGTATTTGTTGTACACTTGAAACTAATATGTTATATTTCCAATTATACCCCAGTTTAAAAAATAATAGGCTTCAAATTTAATACTTATTAAGTATTTTTTATGTTCCAGGCACTCTACTCAATACTAGTCAATTGGGGGATCAAAATATTTTAATGAGAAATTTAAATTAAATATTGAAGGAAGAGTAAAGTTCACCAGATAGATAAAGAGGTGAATGGCATTTAGGAAAGGGTAATAGCAAACATAAAAGCTAAGGGGAAAAAATGTTGTGCATTCAAAGACCTTCAAGTCGTCCAACAGGAGGAGAAGACAGACTGTACTGGTGGTTGGAAAAGTTAACCTGGGCTGGCTGATAAAAAACTTTGTGTGCCATGCCAGTGGATGAGCCAATACTGAAACAAATGAACATAGATTTTATTTATGTTCAGAAGAGATCATTTTGACAGTTTTGAAGTATAAAAATGATGGTCATGGTTAGGTGATACGTCATGCAGGTATAGGGCTACCTCCCTCTGATAATAATCCAAATAAAATGTAATACAGAGCTATCAAAGCCAGTGGGAAAGAACAGAAGGCAACTGATCTGAGATATATATTTAGTGCCTAATCTTTTCAAGTTTCAGGGAGAAAAGAGCCCAGGATTCCTCACGTACTTCTGGAGCAAGTGATTGGACAATTGTATATCCTTCTGCATGAGGATGAAGACAAAGCTTTCAGGAGAAAGAGCCAGGTTTGAAGGGCTCTGGTTTGTCCAGGTAATGGCTAGTAAGATGCTGGGAATGTGTCTTCAGTGGTCTGGGCCAGAGATATTTTGGAGTTACCCTTCTCAATCTGAATTCCATGGAGGAATTAAATCGTAAAAGAAAATTATATGTGTGACCACTTTCTAAATTCTCCCAAGGATGGTACATAGCTAGCACTACTGCAAATACATAGGAGAAAAGTTAAGCATTACATAGAATGGACAATTAGGGCATTAAAGTTTCATTCTCTCTATGCACCCTTGCTGAGATGGGCTTACCCAGGGAAAAGAGAAAAGAGTCAAGAGCTGTGCCCTCCTATATTTTAGGGTCAAGGAAAGAAAATCATCCTCCCAAAAGAACCCAAGAACAGCCCTAAAATGATTGAATATTTGAAATGTAGAGTTCACAAATGAATTTGTAGAAACCAGATAAAGTTTTGAGAAAAATCAAGGTCAATGATGCCAGAATCTCAGGCTTACAGAATAAGATAAGGTTATGACAATAATAGTTATTAAGCAATCACTGAAAACCAGATGTAACATATTTAAGAATTGAAAGTTTGCTTATTAGATTCAGGAACTAGAAAGTCATTAACAGCATCGCAAAGAACAATCAATAGAATGGCTGATTTAAAACAAATGTGAAATGTTTAAAGCAGAAAGGAAAATATAGATAGATTTTGGTTCAAATATAGGAAAAAATTTTCTTCAATAGCAAATTTTTTTTTGGTAAGGCTTATGTCTGAAATCTCTCACCACTGAGTGATTTGATGTTTTCATTTTGGGGTGAGCTCTGACATTAAAAGTGATGGTACTTACAGAGAGACAAATCCCACCCTCATGTAACATCTGCTCACCTCTAAGCATCACGAGACTATGTGCTGAGACTTCCATGTAGCCTTCTTATAAGTATTCTGTGACTACCTCGTGTTTGTTTTGAGCCACTGTCTGTTCTAGTTGAACATCCCCAGACCCATCAACCAGTCATTTGGCCTATAACATGGTCTCCCTCACTCAGTGTTCTCCTTACACATCCATGCCCAAGCTCCATCATTACTTAGCAAGTGTCCTTTGGGGGTTTGCACATAACAGAAGCAAAATCAAGGTGTAGAAGAAAAGGGCATAATATCACTTACTAAAAGTGAGCGATATTCTTTACTTCGTTACCTTTTTTGAGCTTATGAGAAAAAGAAAATGATGGGATAACTATAAGTCAGGAAAACAAAACTTTAATTCTTAAGAAGTATCACTAAATCAGCATTTATGGATAACAACTGCAATGCTTATCATGTGTCAGGTCTTCTGCTAGCCCCTTATCTGTATTACCTCATTTAACTATTAAAATAATTCCATGACGTACATATTTTCCAAGAAATGGGGACAATGAGGCAGCAAGAAAATAAGTACCTTGCCCCAGGTTACACAATAGTAAATGACAGGCCTGGAATTTGAATCCAGGTCCATTGACTCACTCCAATGTTTTCTGTGTAATACATCTTAGGAAAATGAGGTCCTGAAGGTGACTTATTCTGGCTGGCATCCAGGCTCTCTGATTCATGGTCCAGTACTCTGTTATACCTACTGAGAGCGATTCTCATGAGGACACAAGGCAACCAGGAAATAAGAGATGATGGTTCTTTGAGTTTGCTCAACTCTTTTTTAGGAGTGGATAGGTTTAACAGTATCTTTGAGAACAAGAAAATACTAAAATACACGTGAATATCTGATGGAGTATTTGCAGATCTCTGAGGCAGACACACCTCTGAACAAAAGGCTGTGGTGAGGACCAGAAGTCCTACCTCATTGCTGGGCTCATCTTCCCTGTAACAAAACTGTCCGCACATATAAAGCTGAATGAAAATGAAAGCCATGGGTCCCTGGGTGGCTCAGTGGTTGAGAGTCTGCCTTTGGCTCGGGTCATGATCCCGGGATCCTGGGACTGAGTCCTGCATTAAGCTCCCCAGGGGGAGCCTGCTTCTCCCTCTGCCTATGTCTCTGCCTCTCTTTGTTGGTCTCATGTATATACATGAAAACGGAAGCCATGTCCCCATCCTCTCATAATCTATTGGTTTTCATTCCTCTGAATACTTCCTACCATGGTCTGAATTATGCAAGTGTATGGATTTGTACAGTAGATTGTTACAGATTCCTGTATAAATGGATGGAAGTTATGGTCTCTCTCCCCAAAAGCACATGTGGAACCCACCTCAAAGAAGGCCCCTGTACCCCAGGCAGGGCACAACAGGCAGAGAAAATGGGGAAGGAGCTGAATCTAAGCTAAAAGTGGAAAAAGATAAGGATCCTAAAAATTGACCAACTGTTTCAAATTGGACAGGACTACTAATCTATTTTAATGTAGATTTTTAAATGGATATTAAAAGTATTAATGTCAAGGACATTTACTGCAGCTACCTCATTGGTAAAATAAAGGTATGTTTTTACCTTAATATTTTGCTTTTCATTAAATGTGTGATAAATAACCAATGAGATGACAATAGAAATATAACTTTGCTTCATGTTTTGGACTAAATCAAACCTACTCCATGAAATTATAAAATTTAAATTTTACCTAACTGCTGGGGTTAATCAGAAACTCCTCTAATGCATTAGATTTTAAAGATGGGCCATATGGACTTATGAATCAAATTTTCAAAACTTTATAACAAGATTTATTTGTGGATCTGTTGTAAATGATTGAGGAATTCAAGTAGACCGAGCCTTGTGCATTTTCTAGTCAGAACACATCACACACAATCACATACATTCAACATGTTCCAGAACAAGTCTAAATGTGCTTGCTTCCTCTGAAAACGTGTATATTTTAAATGCATTATTTTACTGACACAGGAGGAATAACCTAGTCATCATGCCTAGAATTATGTCCAGCCGGGTTTCTGAATTTCATTTTGAAATAGGTCTGTGCATTGGAGGTAAACATATATAAAGAAAATAATTCAGCATGAAAAGGTAGACGAATATTATGCCTACATACCTAAGGCCTTTGAAAACAATCATGGCATTTACATATTAATAATTGCATGATAGTACCTTTTTACTTTGAATGGATGTATAGTTTAAGCTTTGTATTTACAAATCAGGGGACAAAAGGGGGATTTTGACATAATATTATCTACCATAATAAATCTGTTTAACTCCCTTAGTTTGAAAAGGTCATCAAGCATACATAAATTTTTGGACGTGTGGTAAACAAATATTTCATGCATAGCTGATATGTACCTTTAAATATTGGGGGCTTTCTTCCATGATCTTATCAGTAGCAGCCACTGTATGAAAAAAAGTAACCAGATATACAGTGAAGTGAATGTGGTTCTTAAGTGGAGTGTGTTACTCCTTCCCACTCTACTGAATGAACTGTTAAAAGACCAAGAAGGCTGTCATAGAGATATCACAGGAAATAAAGAACTCCAAGCCAAGGGTGTGTCCAATGGGGTTGGCATGGAATGACAGACCGCCCTCCCCACATGGAAAATCTCGTCACCCATCTGAGATATCACATAACGGTGGCAGCGCTCCAGAGACAGAATGAGCTCCACCTGTTTGCAATGTGTTTAGCTATTAATATTTATGTAGTAATTCAAGGGAGTAAAAAATGACAAAATGAACCAAGTTGTATCACTGTTGGTGCTTTCAACCAAGATTGCTTAAAAAAAAAAAAAAAAGTAACAGCATGAATCTGTCCTTCGCTGTGGGAAGAAATTGTGTGACATCCTCAGGATGCCAAGGATTGTTGAAGAGAAGGCAGTAGCCATGTCCTTGGCATGTCCAGAACATTTACTCTACCATTGACTTAATAAGAAAATTTTACTATTTGTAGTTGTGCTTCTGACTCATGTAAAAGCCATGTAAATCAGAAAAAGATGTTTTCAGAGCTCTGCTAATATTAGTGAGCCATATCATTAAACTTAGAAAAGGAAAGAATGGCACACATCTCTCATGTCTCATCTGAAACAAAAGAAATCAGAAAGATGGTTGTCCATGTGCATGTCCTTAAGGATATTCACGTAAGGCTGTGGCCATTCTCCACAATGGCAGCCTCAAAAGGTGTGCAATATTCCATGAAGATATTTTCTTGATGTTTATGGCCCTGTGATCTACTGGTTTAGCTAAACTTATTTGGCATTTTGGACTCTACTGCATCTTAAGGAAATGAACTTCTTAAATATAGTGGTAAAGTGATGCATTCTCCTATTTATCCTGAAATGGCCTCTTTTGGGAATTGATATTGTGGTGCATGGCAGAGTGGCAAACCCGAAATTGGATCTAAGGACATCTAACCTCCAATTCTGTTTCTGAGCAATAAGGTTGTTATGATGAAATAATCATGAGCATTGGGATCAGATTAATTTGAGTTCTAATCACAGATCCACTCTAAATTAACTATAGGATTTTACACTTGCTTTGAACTTTTGAACCATGATTTATTATTTAAGTGGTGATGATAATATTATCTCACAGAATTGTGAGAATTAAGTATCACAGCACATGTAAAGCATCCAAAACATTTCTGAGTTTCTCTGCCACCATGTTCTGGGCTAGGACTGGTGTGTTGCAGGACCAGAGAACACCTAAAACTTAGCTATTAATATTTATGTAGTAATTCAAGGGAGTAAAAAATGACAAAATTTATTGATTCCCAGGGAGAACTTCCTCCATGAGATCCAGTAATGGTGAGCTGGAACCTAGGACAGAGTCTGACACAGAAGGTATTTATCTTGGTTGGCTTTTGTTTGTTGTTTTTAGTCAAAGAACCATTCCCAGCATTGAGTGTAGGGTTGTAGGGTTCAAACAAAGACCCTACTTTGGAATTTTTAACCCATCCTAGTAAAACTGTGAAAGGAGATGCTTTAAGATAGGGCCCTCCAGAGACCACAAAGAAAATTACTTTGGATCGAATCCCTTTGGGAGGCAAAGAATGGCATTAGCTTTGCTCTTGCATTTCTTACAGCTCACTTTGCTACAGATGAGCCCTAAATTACTCAGAGCATTTATCATTGATTATCTCATCAAATGATTATGTATCACAATTACTTTGTGGTACATAATCCCAAGGACCCTTCTGATACCTATACGATGTGTTACAGCACAGAACTGCCAGGGCTCAAGAGTCATATTTACAGTAAGGATGAATGGTTACTTTCAGAGTGGAGTGTAACACTTAAATCTTAGAATGGTTACATGTAAGGCTATTTTACCCTTTCCTTCAACACTGAAGATGTTAAGGACTGGGAGTAAATACTGTAGTAGGCTGAAAACTGGCTCTCCAAGGATGTCAGATCCTAGCCCCTGGAACGTTTAAACGTTACCTTACATGTCAAAGTTTTTGTTGTTATGATTAAATTAAGATACTTGAGATGGGAAGGTTATCCTGGATAATGAGGGTGGGCCCTAAAGGCTCTTACAAGTGTCCTTATAAGAGAAAGATGGACACACAGGGGAGATGGCAAAGTGAAGACAGATGGAGAGTAGAGTGATGCAACTGCAAACCAAGAAATGCCAGCAGACCTCAAAAGCTCAAAGAAGCAAGGAGCAAATTCTCCATAAGGGCTTCCAGAGGGAGGCCAATCCTGCCAATACCTGCATTTCGGGCTTATCTTGGAGGTCTGGCCTCCAGAACTGTAACAGGATAAATTTCTGTTGTTTGAAGCCACCAACAAATTTCTGTTGTTGGAAGCTGTGGTAATTTGGTACAGCAGTCACAAGTACTAGTATATCCTCTGGATTCTGCTCCATAACATTTTATTGAGCAGCTACTATCTGCCAGTCTCTGTGCTGGAACAGAGAAAGGGTTTAAGGTGACTATGGCTTTAACCAGTGCTGCAGGAATGTGTGAGGCTCATGAACACTCTTTAGCTACCAAAAGCAAAGATTTACCATCTAAGCGTCTTCTGTCAACATGCCAAGCATTACATGGTCTTTCCTGATCCTTTCAGCCAATCCTGGTGCTCAGTTCTCCATCGCTTCTGCTCTGTCATGTTGTAAAACCCTTCAGTGGCCTTTCTTCTCAAGACCCACTACTGCTTGGACCCTACTTGTCTCTCCATTCACTGCTTATCATTTTATCCGTTCCATTATACCCATTTGAGCCTTCCAGAATTTTCATTTCCTCCAATCTATCTCGTTACTGAGCCTGCACAATTACCAGTCCTTCTTCTAGGAACGATCTTTTCTTTTCTTTCATTCCTGACTTCTAAGCTAGATTACATCTCCATACTCTGTGCTCCCATAAACACCCTGTGTATCCTCTATGATTATCTTTATTATTATAACTGCTGATCTAGTACATTCTCCCCAGTGGACTATGGACTCTGTGAAGACAAAGTGTGTGCCCATCTTGTGACTGCACACACTGTTATTATGTGTGTCTGGCTTTGCACAACAAGTGCAATAAATTTTTGTTGGTGAATGGGTGATTGAATGAGTGACTAGATGAGCAACCTGCCTCAGAGGCTGAAGCCCCAGCCCACATGTTTATTTTCTTTTTAAAATATGATTCAATTATTTCAAGTCGATATGGTTTTATCTTCACCTTGGGCACATAGGTCTGAGCCTAAAAAATATTTAATTGCTGCAATAAAGGCCCTGTTACCCATATTTAAATTCCATCAGCTCTATTTATTAAACTGGGTGTGAGATCTACAGCAAGTATACAGATAACCTTTGCTGACATGGCCCCGCCTACCAGTGAAGGGAGTCACTTGTGATTCTACATGAAATAAGATCTATGAAAAACACCTAAGATATATTTCCACTTGTTTCAGAGAACATTCCTGAGGTGGTGCTGTCCTTGTTCTACCTCCACTGGCTCTTTGGGGAGCTACACAGAGCTGCTGAGGTTACTTACATGACACTCCTGTGCCCTGCGTCTCAAAAGCTGGCTCATTATAGGAGTGGATGCCAAGTCTGATAGCGATCAAAATTTGCTCTCATCAAATGCCAACTCTTTGGACCTTCTGGAATTAGTTAGTGACCATAGCTCATTTCTAGTGGAAAAGGCTGTATGCAACAGCCAGCTGTCTTATCAGGAAGGAAAATGATTTGTTTTTTCAAATTGGCTTTAAAAAGTGTATATGCTGCCAGACGGCCTCTGGGCATGTGTATGAAACATCGAAAGCAGACACAATACACACGAAAAAGAAATGAATTCCCAGAGCAGGCTCCCCAAGAAGTAGCCAAGTAGGCTCTACTGATGGAACGAAATGAGCCTTAGAAACATCACTCTTTTCTTCTATAAATGACTTTTCTCTGTGAAAGTGGAAATATATGGGGGTGGGTGGGTACACACTGGAATCATTCTATGAATTAAGTTAAAAAAAAATCAGTGCCACACCTAAACTGCTTTACTATCACTATCTAGACTGCTGTACTATTTTTAAGTCTGTTTGCTGTTTTCTGTTTCAGAAAAATATTATATCTCGGAAGCGCTATCATTTATGTTGAAAGATCCACAAAGATCCTGCAAGCGATCTTAAAATTTAGAGATGCTTATTAGCTTAACATTTAATTGTGGTAACTCTTTTTAAAAAGTCTTTAACTTGCTGGTTTCTTTATACAAATAAGTTCTTATTTACCTTCTTCCTCATGGGGGAATCTAGAATTCATTTAATGTTCTGATTAATGATCACAAACAATGCTTTTAAGATTTTTTTTTTTAACCTGTGTATAATCAAGCCATCTAGTTACCAGTAACTGCAAATGTCACAGATTTCAATGGTCTCTTTGGGACTTTTAGTCTGTTTGCTTTTATAAAGAAGGTGATTTTATTTTTACATTAAGGAAGCATTAACATCATTAAATGGGCTCCCACTTTATGATAACTGCAAATGTCACATTGATCCAGAAAGATAAGAAAATGTGCTCATCTTTGGAACAAATATCCAAGGCAGGAGCATGCAACCCACACTATTTGCATTAAAAAACAAATTGTATAAATGCAGAAGATTGATGTACCATCTGTTCATGTCCTTCACTTTTCTGGCTCTTCTGTGTTGAGATATTTTTATGGAATAGTTACGTTTATTATTTTGAAAATGAGCCACAGGTTAAAGAAGTTTACGATGGGTAATATAACTCAAAGCTACTGGTTTACTGTATTCTAGGTATTAAAGCCTGCATTATGTGACATTTTATGCTATTAAAGGCGTCCCTCTACCACTTATGTAGTCTGATGTTCAGACCAAGATAAAATAAATGTATACAAAACTATAAAGGATATTTAGGACCAAATCTAAAATATCTCACTGAAATGCCTCTTGGCAAGGAGAAGAAAAAAATCCTTTAAAAATTAATGACTTCTAAACCCACTGGCAATAGGCATCAACTTGCTCTGTCACTCCTAAGGAAAACAAATGAGTAAAACAGAGTAAATAAATATCTCTTTGGGGGAAGTATTTGGGGGTTCCAATCTTCCAAGGCACTATTTTTTTCTTTCAATTTGTCATCTAAAAATCTCCTAGCAAATCTACCAAGAAATTTCATTTCCCTTTGCCCTTCCTTCCTAACACCAATAATATTTACTTCTTTTTGAAGTTGAAAATGAATTTTCAGTCGAATTTATCCTGTATAAAGTTTAATGTTCCACTGTGAGATTGTTACACTTTCTGTTAACTGGACAACCAGGAACAAAAAAAAAAAAAAAAAAAAAAAAAAAGCAATTGTGTACAATGAAATTTGCTATAGTAATCGCCCTCTGGTGGCAACTGCCTTAGACACCAGAGGCCACATTTTTTTTCTACAGTAGCTTTCCAAATCACACAAGCCTCCTTTTTTGCTGTGAAAATTCTACATTGTGTGATGTACATGGTTCGATACCATTTTATGCACAAAAATGATATTTATGCACATGAATATGAATGATTCACTAAGGTCGATGCCCCCTCAGAATCTACCTTTATGTTTTTGTCGTCCTTGGTTTCTGATTAGAAAAGGAATGACAAAAAATAAAAATAAAAAAAAAATAAAAAAAGAGATTTCTCGATTTCTGAACAGTTTTGAAGCAATAAAATAAAAAATCTCAAAGAATTTCGCAACGTGTACTCTCCTCATGTATTCCAAAGGATGCTATCTGATTTCCTATACCCCCAACCAAAAGATTGCTGGAGTTGAAAAAAGATATGCTAACAATTATACAGATTCCTAGTTTATTCTTGTCCAATGAACCTTTGAAAGATCCAAATTGCAGTAACTTAACTGCACCATCAACAACAAACCTTCCTTAAGAAATTTAATTCTTAGCATGTGTAATTTTATTACGCTTTTCAAAAAAAATCACTATTTTGATTTTTTTTTCTGTTTGCAAGCAAAACAATGGAATATGGGAAAAAATAGAATATTATCTGCTGAGAAACTCAGTCATATCACTTAGCATGTCTGGGCTTGGGAGGACCAGGTATCCATGGAGGTCCTCTTTGATTCATCCAGAGTCTGAAGAATCAAAGAAAGCTCCTAAGTGAGGGAAGAGGATCGGATCAAAGGCAGCAACTATAGAGTCAAGAAAATTCACAGAATGGAAGAAGAGAAAAGAACGTGAATACAGAAAAAGGCACAGCAGAAGACTTTAAAATATATAACAGCAAAAGCATAAACTTTCTTGCTAATTACCTTGGAAAACAATTATGAGAGGTTCACAGAATCAAATATACATTAAAGGGAGAGAAAGGAAATCAAACACCTGATTTCTTTCAATGTTAAAATTAAATCATTCTCTTAATTTTCATTTTTCTCAACTGCAGTTTTTTCTTAGAATTGTTCTCATTTCCCCCTAGACAATAATTTGGTCACCCAATGACTTCCAGACTACATGGATAAGGCTGGAGATCAGGTTGGAAATATGATACGGAAAACATTAGTAAAATAGAGTTTTCGCTTATTACAGAACATAAGTGACCTTCGTATTGTATACAGAAGAATAAAATGCTGTAATATAATCAGCCATAGCATTTTATAAACATCTGAGAAAATTCCTATAAGTCCATATTTATTCATGAAAAAAAGAAGAAGCCATTCTTAGAAGAAGCAATGTTTAAAACAATTTTGTAATTGCTAATATTGGAAACATGCAGAAAATATATAGACTCATATATACATATTTTTCCCATTTTGAAAATCTGAAAGAATATTTTTATTTGAAACCACAAACTGATCAATGAAAAAGGCTGGAAATGCCTATTTTGACTCTTTTTTTCTTTTCTATTTGCAAAATTCCAAAATCAAAATTCACATTCCTTTTTCTGACTTAAATTTTGTTTATAAAATAATTCTAAATGCATTCTATCTGGATGCATCCACAGTGTCTAGTTCAGAATTCTTCATGCTCACATGAGAAGACACACAGGACTTCGGGGATCCATAACATAAAACGGATCTGGACACAGTTTTCTGAATATACAGGAGCACATAATAATCTTTTGCCTAACCATTCTCCAAATCACAGTTGTGCATTTTTATTTTATGTCAAACACAGTAAAATCTCAGCTTATTGAACTTGCATTCTGTTCTTCTTTTTCTTTCAGAAAGTAGTATTTGGCTCTTTTCTCTCATGTTTTATTTAAAAATAATAGTATACAGCTGCAAAATATAGCTAGTATCCAGTATACAATTGAATATTATATCTTCTTAGTTCACTCTTCTCTTAAATCATGTACATCTCTTTAAAAGCAAGATCACAGATCTACCTATATGTGTTAAAAGACATAAGAGAGGATTCCTTTGGTTACTGCAATTTCCTAATAGTACATTTGACTGTATATTATTCTTCTCCACACTATTTTCAAAGAGTGGTTTACTGGGGATTTTTATGAACTATGATTTTCCTTGATTGGATGGAACTAATCAGAGTATAATGAGTTTGCATTGTGAGTCCTAACGTTACTTTGATCCACGTGACTATTGAAAGTTAAAATAAAATGCAATTAAACTCTGGTAAAACTGTTGCCTTGAGTCCCTTCTCAAAGCAAGGGAGAATGCCCTTGAATCCACTAGAAAACTCTTCCATTAAAACAGTGTCATACGTCTTTTGTTTCAGACAACTGTCCAGTTAAGTAGCTGGAGTTTATCAGCATAAAGTTCCAAAGAGGATGCTATACTGTGCCTTCAAAACAAACAAACAAACAAAAAGCTATCAACTCTTCCTGTTTTCTGTATTATTTCCTCAATGTTAGCTTCAGCTTTGTTGAGATAATGCCAGGATCTGGCCTTCGTTCGTTCCTCTTTCCTTCCTTCCTTTTTTTTTTTTTTTTAAAGGAAACTATTTTCATCAAGACACAGATCATGATAACTACTTTAAATACTAAAATCCGAAAAATTTAAGTTTTTTTCTGAGTGTAAATCTTACATATTGAAAGTATTTTTAAGCTTTTCCCTTGTTACTTAAGCCATGGAGAACGTTCACATATTTGATTTTTCAGAACAAGGAGGTGTGGGGAAGAAAATGAATGAATTGATATAATTGTAAGAATGCACTAAACATAAATAATAATAAGATGGGCAAATATTTTATAATATATGTACCAGATTGTGGTAAGTTTGGCATTTTTCTTACCAGGAAGTTTTAATACATGTAGCTACGGGCAGTACGGTAAGTGAAAAATAAATAGCAAGCTATGTCTTTCCACACTCCATCTTGGGTTTACTCACCATCTAAGACAGGGTATTCTGATGTGAAGTGCCTTAAAAAAAAAAAAAAAAAAAAAAAAAAAAAAGGATAGCTGTGCATTCTCTCCAGACAGAACACAGCACTGGGGCTTACCTAAACCTAAAGCACTTGGTTTCTCAGTAATAGGGTAAAATCCTTCTGCAGGAAGGGACTGTGGTGTATCAGGTCCTCTTTGGACTGGTCAAATTATTTTCTCCAACGACTAAGTGAAATGATTCGTTTTAATTGGCAACAAAAAACAGAGACTTGAGAAAGAAATTCACACACTGGCTACAAAATCATGTGTGTGTAGAAATGGTAGGGCACAAGTCAGCCAACTGCCTGTTCAGTTACGGGGCCATAAGTAACACCTTTGGATAAGAATTTTTTAGCTGAACTGACTGATTAGTTTAGCATGATGTACAATAGAAGAAGTATCAATAGGGCTAAAGCATATATTTTCCTTTTCCTAGGGCAATAAGCTATGATGCAAACATATTTTAAAGTATTGTTTCCCTTTTTGTCTTTCCACGTTTTTAGCTAAAAACAAATTTACACAAAATTAAGCAAAATTAAGCCTTAAGACATGTGTGTTTTTCCGTACAGTGTGGTAGAGGAGAGAAAACAGATAGGTGGAGAAAAAAGCATGGATAGTAAAATAGGAAATTTTCAAGTACACATGCATATCACATTTATATAAATAAAGAGGCATAACTTTTCTTTGGCATGGGTATGATAAACGAGGCCATATTATTGTAAATACTAGCGATATAAAAGCTAATACTTTACAATATCTACGGTTAATTGTATTTACTGCATTCATGAAGTAAAATAAATTCTTCGAAGGAACAAGATGAATTCTTTGGGGGGAAATAATGCTCAAGCTGGCATGAAATTGTTTCCTAAATGCTTTCCAATGAGATCTAGTTAAAATTTGTTTTCAATTTCTTACTGAACTTTTGTACTATTAGAGTAAAACCTTGCAATAACTTTCCTTGAGTTTGAGAAAAAAATAGAATTGTTGACTTTTAATGATCAAAAGAACTTTCAGAATGCAATCTTCTCATGTTGCTTGTAAGACATAGTTTGCTAAATTTGTATGTGGCTTTGCTCTCCTTGCACTGTTCCTCCACGTTGCTATTGCATACAAAGCCCTGGGCTCTGCTCCTTTTCATGCATTTCTCCTTTTGTAAGCACAGGGGGTACCTCCTCCTCCTAGTGATTAAGCACCAAAGTTATGCTCAGAATTATATAGAATATAAAATTAGATATTGTCCCTTCCCAGTGGGCTCACAGTATCTCCAAATTTGCTGTAAAATATGTCTACATATTGTATAACAGATGCACTTCAAGTGCTAAATGTCTGGAGATAAATCTATTATTGACTTCATCCTCTCAACCTTTCCAATTTCCTTTATCATTTGTCAGCTCTCTTTATGTACATGCCCAGGCAGATTGGTAATTGCAGAGCATGTCCTTTATTTTGTAAGGAGTGCCACAGTTCAACTGAACCATGACAGATTTTGGTCCTCTGCACTGGGACACTAATAATATTCTTGACCCTAATCCATGGGTGTGTGTCTCCCTACCCTTACAGCAACAGCAAATACTCAAGCATATCCTAAAAACCCTTTACATAGTATCAGCATTTGTTCTATCTTGCTGAAAACTCAGGATTCTGTCCATTTTTAAATATTTTATAACTTGTCTTGTGAAATATTCCCTTTTCTTCTGGGCTGGAGAGACAGCTATTGAATTGACAGTGAAGATTCTGGAAAAGGCATGGGTGACTTTTTAGCTATGAGTTTTAGCATGCACCTGTGGTGGTCGACACGTGTGTGTGTGTGTGTGTGTGTGTGTGTGTGTGTGTGTATCTTTACACTGGCCAGTTTCTATTCTGTATTCTAATGCAGATGCCTAGCTGATGCATACAACTTATACATCTAAACACACAAAAGCATTGCTTTCTTGATACTTCTGTGCTATCATACTTTATTTGCATACTTTAATTACAGAACTACTGCTTTTGCAGACATCTAGGTGGACATCTTAATCTGTTGGAAAGCAGTTTTCTAATACTATAAATGTTAACATCCTATCACTCATTCTCCTGCTGACTTAAAATCTGTGGATCAATAGTGTCAGCTAAGGATTCCTTCAGACTTTGGAGTTGAAATGTGAGTTTTCAGCCTACCTCAATACAACTTTTACCATTTTTTAATAAAAGAACGCCTTTACTTTTCATCTTAAAAATAAAGCAAGAAAAAAATATGAAATTAAAATATCCTCTTTCCCCCTCCCCTTTTTGTTTATTTCTGAGTCTTTTCTTCATTTCAAATGAGTTTTTAAACACATTTGGCAGTCAGTACCCCTAATCATTCAAAGAGTTGTGTGACAAGGGGGAGCTGGCCAGATACCATCAGTTCTTTTAAAATGTATTAGTCTTCAACCACCTGTCTTCTCCCTTAAAATTTAAATGGAAAAAAAGTATATATTTTGATGGGGGAAATCAGCTTAATGATTCTATAATGGCGCTTTGGGATACATACTTTAGCATATCTCATGACTTAAGACTTGTCAACATGATGGAAATGAGCTCATTTGTTCAAAGTTTGTCTTTTGGTAAAAATCATCCCTTTTACCACAATAGGCCTACATGGGGCAAATGAAATTGATCATCAAGAATGAATGCTTTCTTATTGCTGGCTTTGTCTTTTATGGCCCAATGTAAAGCCCTATTCTGGTTTCCATGTTAGCAGTCTGCCTCGGTCCCCAGCCAGGGTAAGGAGAGCAGAATCTCACCGTTGTCACACTGCTGCCAGTAATCTCTTCCGTGCTCATTGACTTTCCACCTCATAAAATACAGTTTGACCATGAAGACACCAGTACCTGGTGATCTATTTTATATATCCTCAGCCTGGCTACATTCTATCATGTAAATACATACTGCATCCATTGACCTAAGCATTTCAACTAAAAGGAGGTCAGTTGAATTCTGAGACCAGTTCTTTAAAATCCAGAGACGATCATATTCTGAAAGTCATGTGTAGCTTGCGTGGACATAGTAAATCTTGCCCAGGGTGATCAGAAGCAATTTCATTTTCAGAGTACCGAGTTTCTCAAGAAACAAAAACATTTTTATATCCTGCTTTCCCAGCATTTCGCTAGGATTCCAAAATCTCAAAATTATTCTGGGGAAGAAAAACCGTTTCCTCCCCCAGAGATTTTGATACTTTCACTAGAGGTAGGAGAAAGGGTTCAGATAATAGAGTCAGGGTAGAAATAGCACTGTGCGATGTGACAGGGATGGAAGAGCCCATATGCTGGGCCGGTCCTTTCCCAGGCTAGCATTCCAGGGAGGAGCAAGAGGATGGAAATCAGAGAAGGGAGAAACACCACCACCAGCCTGAGACACAAGGTGCAATCTCTGGTTTGAGACATTTAGAGTGGATCAAAGTTGGAAAATACAGAAAAGAAAACCTAATATTGATAGTCCTTAGTAAATTAATGGCTATATTTTGAAAAATCATGGCAATAACCCTGCAGCAGTCAGATTTCATTCACTTAATTAAAGTTTAAGCATCAACAAGGTACTGGGTATTAGTGGGGAACTGGGTATTACAACCCAGGGATGAAATGGCGAATAAAAGCTGCACGTGATCTCTTACACAGCTTACAGACTTGTGAATAAGACAGGTATTAATCAGATACAGCTAGAACTGCAGGTTAAAATTCAAATACCATGCAGCAGAGGTATATGGTGCTGTGAGAGCAGATCATAAGCACCTGGCCTTGAATTGAGACTTGATATATAGGTAGAAGTTACATTATTATTCCATCAACATTAAAAGGGTCAAAATAAAATAATAAAGTGGACACAATAATAGCAAAGCTAGCTTTAGGTTTTGCATTGCTGAGATAATTGTTAATTCATAACCTCATATGCTATTTAGATCTTACAATGTAAGGCTCGCAGGCAGTAGTTTTACTATATATCTATAAACTTCAGTTTTCAGTTGAAAATCTCAGATGTTTCCATTTGCATTTAGCTAAAAATTGGCAAGAAGATTATCATCTCTGATCCAATTTTTTTAATGGAAAACTAATTTTGATTTATGGAGTGGCAAAAATATAAACATTTTAGATAAATCTTTTGCCAATTTCTAGATAAAAAATGGTTTTAACTGTTAACTTTGGCCTTTTGAAGGATTATTTTTAACTGAACATGTCAATGTTTTTACCCTATAATGTTTTTCTATATAAAAATCACACAGTATTACCTTGTTCTGTTTCACAGTACGTAACCCTTTTATGAGACATTGGCACTTGTCTCCTCCTTAGTAATAGTCACTGTCTAATGAAGCCAGAGTCTCCATATCATTACCATCTTTTCAGGCAAATGTGTGATAGTTATTAGCACATTATGTTAAATATGGAAGCTCTTTTAAAATAAATTTAATATCTTCTGTGATTGCTTTTATAAAAAGAGAAACACTAGTGAAAACCACTCATGATGATCAGTATTAGCCTTAGTGATCCATTTGTTGTTGGTCTGGAGATAACACAGTTAAAGAGATGAAATAAAAAGGAAGCTGATCAAGAAAAAAAAATTCCGAGCAGTGTATTTATGGGAATATAATTATAAGCAAGTTAAGAACATCCTAGCCTTCTGAAGTTTCTGCAGGAGAACTAATTTGATTATTTCTAAATTGTTGCTTTTTAACTTTGGGATTATTTTTCCTTTTCAGAAGTTATTTTTACTAAGTAAATAGACATTAACACTGAAAATATTTCTCATTTTTTAAAAAATAAATTATCAGATACCTTTGCCTGACTCTTTCATAGCACTCTGGCCTTTCCCTTTCAAAGCATTTATCACAATTTATAATTATGGCCTTATTTATCTATGTGTTTTTTTTCTTAACTATGGAGAAATATTTTATAAGTGATATTCTATGACAGCTGACCCTTGTCATTTTTAGAATCAATCTGGTAAGCCTGTTTTAAATGACATTAGTACTCTGCAGAAAATGTTAGTAACTTTTGATTATTCTCAAGAATAATCCATTTCAGGTTTATTGCTCACATTAAATATGAGTGAGGATTTTTTTAAGACCTCTGAAATTCTAGTTTTATATTTCACTTTTTCAAAATGTGATATACATATGTACACATACATACATATGTATGTACATATATACATACAATTATATATAATTTAAGAAATTAGAAATGTCTTAAAATATGTACATGCATTATATGTACATACACATATTTTCATCTGTTATATATAGTTGTTTAAGATTATATATATGTATGTCTGTATGTATATATAGCCATACAGTATATATAAATTTTAACAAATTAAAAATCTTAAATATTTTTTGATTTAAATAGTCTTAAAATCACAAAGTTTGTCACAACTTTTTACAGCTTCATTACAATATAATTTATGTACAATAAAATTCAACAATTTTAATTGTATTTATTTCATTTTTTTATTCAAGAAATTTTTTACTATTGAAGTATGGTTGCCATACAATGTGATATTAGTTTCGGATATACAACATAGTGATTTGACAAATTAAGTGTACCTTTTTACACCTTGGACAAATAATGTGTTTGGTTTCTCATTACCACCACCACAATCAGGATATAGAACATTTCCATCACCCTCGGTTTTTGTTTTTTGGGGTTTTTTTGCGCCCGTTTGCCATCAACCCTCTCCTGCTTTCTATGACTGTAGTTTTAGCTTATATCTAGGATTTTGATTTTGTTGTCTTTTTTTCTAGCCATCTATCTCCCCCCAAAGGCTGTAAACTCTCTGAGATAGAGGACTAGGTTAGTTCCACAAAAGACTGGATTTGAGAATTGAGAAGAATGCAGGCTGAGTCTTGTAGATTTCATGTAGATTACACTTTACTGCAGCGAGCTTACAAGGAACAAGGACAGGAGAGAACATCAAGTTGGAGGCTGTGATCCTCAGCAATCTCTTGCTCCATCATGAGACACATCCTAGTGCTTGTGATAACTAAGCTAAATGAGATGAAGGTGCTGCCCCATTGTACAAAGATCCTCATTAGCAGTTCTGTATTCCCTGCCACATCACCCTGAAATCACCCCCATATGTTTGCATCTAGCTTTCATATTTCGTGTATAACTTCATTCTGTGTTACATTATTCACAAGTCCACTAGCATCCACTAGCCTTCATGCGTGCAGAGATGCACTGCAAATGGCCCAAGACTGACTGGCTGCCCGTGCACTGATTATCTGTATCATGACTTGGCCCAGGAGGGACTGAGCAGTGCAGATCTATGATCTATCTCAGCCTGTTTGATTCATTGCCATGACTTCAGTGCCCAGCAGATCCTATAACAGAATAGTTATTCAGTAGAGATCTGTTGAATGAGTAAATGTGAAGCTTCTGTTCGCTCAGCTATAATATAGATTTAAACACAATGTCCACCTCTTAGGTAAAAATATATGTAGAACACTTACCCTGGTGCCTGGCCCATATTTGATAAACACAGATAAAGTGTTTATTGCTAATATTACAAGACTAGTTCTACAAATTACAAGTCTAGATTAATTATCCAGAGAATCCGAGAAGGATTTCTGTAACATGTGTTGTTCTAAATCTTTCTTACACTCAGAGAACTCCGCTAATTGGCGGCAAGCATAACACCCCTCAAGCCTCAAGTCAGGTACTGTGTCATGAAAGCCAAAGAGCCCCTAGATAATTCTCTTATGGACTTGACAATTAGAAAGAACATTAAGATTATCTAGTCCAAACCCTTAGTCACTCAGAGGAGAAATTAGTAGATTGCCCCAGGGAAGTTAATGGTAAGGTTGGATCCTTCCATTTCCAACCTCACTCTATGTTTCACTTTCTCCTATCAACTGAGGAGGCATAAAAGCCCCCTAAAATTGCAATATGATTTGTCATCTATTTTTTAATTAGGGGATTTATTTTAATTAGGTCCATTAAAACAAGTCAATGCAGAGTACATAACATATAACTTCTGCAATGTATCAGCAGGCTCCCATTAGTTGGATCTACACTATTATCAAGTGTTAAGGTCATCTGCTTCAAGAGAAAGAAAGGAGGAACTAAATTTTTATGCACAATTTCCTCACAAACTCAGATACAAATGAAACAAAAAGAGAAAGGTGAAGGAGAAAGGAGATCCGGTATGAAATATTGAACTATTTTCCGGTTTCTTTCAGATAATTTTTATATGTGATGGTTTCAAATATTAAGAACAACTAGAATAAAATCACCAAACTTGCTATATAAATCAGTTGGAGTTCAGACTCCTATTTCATCTTCAACATATGTCTATTGTAGTTTATTTTGGTGACTTTATTACTTTATTTTAGTGACATGGTTGCAATGGATAATGCTGATTCATAGCCAACTGAAGCAACCCTCTGTCCAGTAAGATCTATAAAGCATTCGGTTGAGAGGGCCTCCTGGAACATGATCCTGGTCAATTCAGTTAACCCAAAATTGCATTAATAATATACAGATAGCAAACTTTGACATATCAAAAAGAAACAGTCCAGTAGTTGAAGGAGGTCCTGGGCATGGAAGATGGAAATTAAAAACATAATGTCCCTGTGAAAACAGCAACAAGGTTTAGAAATGAAATTGGCAAGTAAAAGCTCAGAAAGAGACAAATGTGAACACTGGAAGTCATATTTCTAGAACTGAACAGTGCTACTATGAACATGTGAGTGACAGACAGAAGGTAATTTTAACAATGACAATAGCATTGGAAATATTACTTTCTGTTAAACTTTTTCATTGTAAAAATGAGACACGTGCCAGGTTAAAAAAAATGTAAATAGATGAACTGTATATTGAAGAGTGTTTATCCACCACAATTCCTAATTCTACTTCCCAGAAACAGCCACTGGTGTTCTCTCAATCCTCTTTTATCTGCCTTCTGAATGTTCTCCAATGCCCACTGAGGGCACGTCACAGATGCTTGAGAAAATATTATAGTTTCAAAATGATGCCTGGGGAAGCAGACTGATTCCTGCAAGCCCTTTAAGGAAACCTATACATTTTTCACATTTCTAGGGCATCATTTCATAAACCTACACTAAAAATCATCCAAAATTGAACATATTGGAGGCAATCAGCCAAAAATCAAGACTACACCATGTTAAGCATTAAGAGCCAAGAAGAGTGACTGGATGTCATGTGCAGAGCTGTGAAAACCCAGCCCATCTTGACAAAAAATAGATTTACTGTATACCGTGTACTGTAAATGGCAGCATGCGGAGCGAGCAATCACATAAGCTAAAAGAAACTCTGTGACAAGCCACATTGCAAGCTCTGCAGGGCTGAGATGCAGATGAACTTTCTGGTTACTTCATCTCACAAACAGTCTTTTGGGTCTACTCTGCTGGAGCAACTAATTAAGGTGTACAGTTTTCAACTCCTGTCAGGTATTCTCAGAGCAAACGGGTCTGGACTAAGTGAAGTTGTTTAGCTAATTCATTTCAGGTGCTCTCTGAGCAGGTGGTGTGGCATATCCTGGTATGGGTCAGACACAAACGTACTTCACAATCCCAAGAAATAGCAGCATCAAAATAGAAGAAAAACGTTTTAGCATTCGATGGTGGAGACCTAGAACACCAGTACTGTTGGCACTTCCCTCTTGCATTTCCGAACGTGAAGAGAATTATTAACAGAAAGAAAACCTGGCTTTAGATCTCATACATTCTAATCCATAGCAAAAGGTAGTTGAGAAGTGATCCTGGGAGGTTTAGTGATTTTAGGCCATTTGTTCTTTGCATAAAACACCAAAAAGTTACCATCATTTAGTTATTTGCCTTTTGGCCATCATAGATGTTTAGCACAAAGCCAAGAGCTCCTGACACTCCAGGATGTTAAGGACTCCTGAAATCAGTTGATGTACATTCCTTTTTCCCATAACAAAAGATGCTTTTTAAATGGTATTTTCCACTTGAGAATTAACACACGATAACTTTACATGTAATTACTACTATGGTGTGCTGTTGTCATGGGCTAGTGTCATCAATACACTTTGTAAATATTCCAAGTGTAATGTATTATATAATATTATTTAGATAGCAATTTATAAGTAATCATATGAGCTATCAAATATTTTCAGTTACATTGTTATATATTTTATTCTATATTCTATATCATGCCATATGCATTAAACATGTTTTATGTTATGCCATGTATACATTTCATAATGTCGTTATAACAGTTGGTAATGTATCTATATAATTATAAGACAAAAACACTACATCTACTGCTTAAACCAATTGAATTCATGTTCACAGATTCTTCCTTAAAATTAAAGGCACTTAAGCAGTGTCAGAAAACTTGATAAGTTAATAACAATGACTTTCCAATTTAAATATTTAACTTGAAAGCTTCAAAATGTATGCGTCTATATGCAGGGGGCTGTTTTCACCAGCAGTTATGGAATATCCTGTGCAGAATTATACTTTGTATTTTAGTATGAACCAAGGCAATATTTTCAAGAAAGTATAAGATTTTTTTCCAGTATATTTGTGTAATGACAAATAGAACGTCTTCAGGCACTGTTATAACTTTATTGGATGGCAGCCTTCAAGAGAAACAGTATTTATTGTGGAAGATGATTGCAGTTTCAATATCTGTTTTGTCTATTATTTAAAAAAAAAACATATATTTAGCCGGGTACCATATACACTAACTTTAGTTCACTTGGAAATGCTCTTTTTTCCTTATGATCTTTGTATTTAAAATAAATCCCAAACAAACTCTAATTCACTGGACATGCTGAGAATAATTATATATCTTCCTTTAACAATTAGGGAAAGTATACAATTACAAAGGTATGATCAATTATTTTTAAAAATATATAATGTACTGAAATTGTATAGGAAAAAAACCACATTGGTCTTCATTTTATCTGTGAACCAAAATTGTTGGGATCCAGGGGTAGAGAAGAAACCTAACAAGAATTGGTTGCTGGGGAAAAATAGGTGTCCTAGTAGCTATATTGTAATAAAACGTGAAGAAACTAATACAGCATTTCTTAGTAACAAGGCAATGACACGGGAGATCATTCCATATTTAAAACCACAATGTAGAGTGGACGGACTTTATTTCATCAAGAGATTAAAATTTGGAGGATATGCCATCCAGCATGGTGACTATTGTTAATAAGACTGTATTGCATGTTTGAAAGTTGCTAAGAGAACAGATCTTAAAAGTCATCATTACAATAAAAGGAAATTTTTTAAACTATGTAAGGTGATAAATGATGACACTTATGTGGTGATCATTTCATAATATATTCAAATAGCAAATTATGTTGTACACCTGAAACTAATAGAGTGTTATATGTTAACTATACCTCACTTTTTGAAAAAAGGTTAAAATTTAAACCTTTCTTTCTTAGCTCTGCCAACAGAAGCACTTAGAGGTAAGAAGCAAAGGGCTTCTCCACCTCCTACTACACAAGAGTATTTTCAAAGTTCATCAGAACTGTATCTTGAAGAACCACGGACATGGCATGTGCTTTGCAGAACACAGACGAACTATCACCATCGCTTTCCTATTTTAATCTATTTGGATGGGAACAAGAAATCTTTCTGTCCCACTGCCTCAAATGCCTTCAAAACAATTTGTGGTTTTTTTTTATGCTACCACTTTCTTTATAATTATGCTATGTAATGCGTATTGGACCAAATTAGCTATTTAGAGTTCAAATCTGTTACTATGCTAACACATTCTTTCATCCATTTCTTTCTTTCTTGAGTCAGGCCTCAGAGCAGTTTCTTTGGGGCAAAAGAATGCATCCTTCTATTTTTGTTTTTGTTTATAAAGACAGCCCTCTTTGTAAGAACTGCATCTGTCTCCCAAACTGTCATTCAGAAAACAAAGAAGCAAGAGTCTAAGCTGAATCCAATGCAGTTTGCAGTTTTAACACCTTCTTGGAAGAAGTCGAATAGTAGATAAGCTACCATTTCGTGGTTGTTCATGGTATGGACAGGAGACAGGGGGCAGCTTTGAGAGGTCAAATCTTTCTAGTTTCCTCCGGCAAGAGAAACTCCAGATCACGCAGAGGGCCTTTACCTGCCCACCGTTTTTTTTCCTCTCCTCAGAGTTTCTAGCATCCACGCTAACAAGTATTTCCTATCGCTAGTTTGGGCTTGCTCCGTCCACATTCCATCATTTTTTTTTTTTGCTTTGAATATGCCACCTAAGCACAACAAAATTGCAAAATTGTTTGCTTGAAAACCAGCAAATGATACAAGGGCATGAGTTTTAATAGGCCCATGAACCCTCTGTGGTTCTTGAAAGCTTGGGACTATTACAATTCTCTTTGAAGTTTCTTATTATAAATCATCTCGTTTCTTTATAAATGCAGTTCAGCAATTCATATGTGGGTCCCTTCTAGTCCATGTTGTTTTCTGTACATCGTTCTCCAAATGTGACTCTTGAGTTAGCCTGATGCGGTAAATCTAAACCTACCCTTCCCAAGGAAGAGGCGAGTACAAACTGTGGTCGTATTCTCACTCTGTGCTATACACCGAGGTGGTAACTAACAGATCTTGATCTTGAATCCTTTAATAGTCTCCACACCATAAGACATACAGACACCATCATCTCCATGACACATGTGTGGAGGCTGAGGTGCAGAGGTTGAATAATTTGTCCAAGGCCAGAGCTGTATGTGAAATCAAATTTATCCTCTACCATGTTAGCTTCTGGTTTTTAATAAACAGATCAAAGTGTTCTTTTGGTTCCGCCATCTTGGTGAGAAAACTATATTGTTCACTGAAAGAAAAACAGTTGGTATTTATTTTGTATCACAGTGATATTGTGATTTGCAAGAAGAAATATATATTTGGTCTTTGTCCCCATTTCCAGAGTAGAGTTCCCAAGACCTTTGGATTTCCTCAGTCAAGTGAGCAATAAAGGAATAAAGGCGCCTTTTATTATGTTAATGAGGTGACTTTTGCACTGACCCTAAGGATGGAGGCAGGCATGAGATTAGATGATAGGCATTTTCAATCTCACATCCCTGAAGAGACAAGGAATGGAGGATGAATCAGTCATCAATGACCAATTTAATCAATCAGGCCTGTGTAATGATGTCTCCATAAAAACCCAAAGGGACAAGGTTGGGAGAGTTGCCAAGTTGGTGACCATGTGGAGATGGGGGAGAGTGGCCCACTCAGAACATGGAAGCTCCTCACCCTTTCACCATACCTTGCCCTATAAATCTCTTCCATCTGGCTGCTCTGAGATATCTTTTTATAATAAGTAAGAATCTAGTAAGTAAAATGTTTCTCTGAGTTCTGTGAGCTGCTTTAGCAAATTAATTGAAATCTGGGAGGGACTGTTAAAACCTCCAAACCTCCAATCTATGCCTGGTCGGTCTGAAGCACAGGTGACAGCCTAGGCTTGAGATCGGCACCTGAAGTAGAGAGAAGTCTTGTGGGATTGAGCCCTTGACCTCTGGAATCTGAGGCTCTCTCCAGGTAGAGAATATCAGAATTGAGTGGACTGCAGGACACCCAGTTGATGTCAGACAACTGATGGCATGGGGAAAAACCCGCATGTTGGAAAGGGGTTCAGGGGCATAGTCGCTTTCCACCAAAGACTTTCAACTTATTTAGTTTCTTTTTTTCTTTTTTTTCTTTTTTTTAAGATTTATATATTTATTCAAGAAACAGATAGAAAGGCAGAGGGAAAGGCAGAGGGAAAGGCAGAGAGAGAGAAGCAGGCTCCATGCAAGAAGCTTGACCTGGGACTCGATCCTGGGTTTCCAGGATCATGCTCTGGGCTGAAGGCGGCGCTAAACCACTGAGCCACCCGGGCTGCCCTGTTTAGTTTCTTAAATTTTGTTAAATAGCAGCTATGCTCAAGTTTTTAACCATCATTCAATGGTAAATCATAGACGAGGCTACAAAGGAGCGTAACGGGAAGGAACTAATCTTGGCAGTCAAGATGACGTACACATTGCGAGGAAGTCGCATTTCTATTCCTTCCCCAGCCATCTCTAATGAGGGAGATTTTAAACTTACTCCCTACTCATTGCTGTGTTTCGAACCTCTCTTGTAGCCATTATTCCCTAGAGTTGAACCTCAGTCCTTTAAAAAGCATCCTGGCTAGTGTGGGCTAATTAAATGTGTGAAAAGTTCTTTACTCTGTTCTCAGGAGGATAATTTGCCCCTTAAAATAATTTTTGAGCGTGTGCCTTAGGATCTAAGTTTTCTAAGATACAGACAACTATGGGGTAATCTTAAACATAGTGTTTTATTATTTTAGTACAATTTAAAAAGTATGTTAATATAATTTGCTCTCATGAATTGTAATGAGAGCACTTCATTAGGTTTTAGATTTTTGTGTGTGTGTGTGTGGGGGTGGTGGCTATGAGAATATAGAACAGACACTTCCCAAGGTTAAGTAAAAGGAATGAGGCACACATAATAGAAAATGGGTATCCTAGTGCCTGGCATACCACAGATGTGGATAATATGTAATAAATGGTTTTTAGAAAATGCTTTCAGAAAAATTTTAACACAATTTTCTGACGTGACTGTGTGACTGCATAGGATCTAGCATGGTTCTTGGTCCATAATAGACACTTCAGTAAGTGTTTATTGAATCAAAACAGGAAGGAAGGAAAGGAAGGAAGGAATTTAACATTAAAAACTCAATGATTGCTGGGGTGGGGGATGGGGTAACTGTGAGAGGACATTAAGGAGGGCATGTGATGTGATGAGCATTGGGTACTATACAAGACTGATGAATCACTGAACTCTATCTGTGAAACCAATAATACATTATATGTTAATTAACTGAATTTAAATAAAGTTAAAAAAAACCTCAATGGCATTGATTACTACACATTTTTAAATTAATAATCAACGTTAAAAACACAATTCCAGATAAGAGTTTTTGTTTCCACTGAGAGAGCTGCAGAAGAGTAATGCCGAAAATTTTTTTTGACATTCAAAATCATCCCTCCGCTTTTTACTAAGGAGTTAAAGACCAGAGTTAAAGGAGAAAAGCAGTGAATCATTTCAATAAAATCCACAAATGTGTATTGAATGTCTAAAACTGGTGCTCTGAAAGAGGCACAGATAAGTGGTACATAGTAGCTACCCACAAGGAGGTTGAAACTTGGAAGCTGAATTTAGTCAGTGACATGAAGAACAACCACAAAAAAGATGCATACAACTTTCCCAAAGAGAAGTGTAAATGTAATGTGTAGGCTGATCTAGACATAGAGTTCTGAGTGCGGGGCAGGAGAAACCCAGACTACAGGAAATGCACCGAGTGACCTCGACCTGCTGCTTTTCAGTCTCCGACTCTAGCACTGGAATATTAATATGTGCCATACGCTAATTTTCATGGACACATAAAGATGAATAAATGTGCATCAAAGCAGTCCGATCTCTTAAAACGTAAGCCATTACTCATCTCGAATATTAGCATAAATATGCAGCTCTTTTAAAGACGTTCCAGGCATTCGGTGAGTTTAAGTTCGCGTTGGAAAAGCTGTAGGTGTTTGTCAACAAATAACTGGAGGCAACGTATAAAAGAAATCAGACTCTTTCAAAATGTATTCCAAATGGTCCAAGTGATGTTTCTGATTATAAAATGACTTTTCTGCTGATAGACATTTCCTACTGTGTTTGTCAAATGGTAGGTTCATGGCTTAGTCAGGGACAAAGTTATTAAGGACATAAAACGCCATCTGGATGGAGCTAATAAACATAAAACATAACCTTCAGATACACTGCTGCAGTGGCCAGACTGTGCCAGGCCACATTACCCTTTGTTTGTGTTTAAATCTGAGCCACGTTCTAAGCCTTCGACTGTGGTATCTTGAGGTGTTTCCCCTTGACTCCAGTGCGAAGGCTGCACGCGGCCAGCAGACTCCCTTCGTGCACCACAGCACGTGGGGACGCAGCGCCTCTCTGACTGAGGGGTCACCACGACTCTTCCCTATTTTCTTCAGAAATTTCCTAAGGCAGTAATTTTACTGACGTAGAAAGTTCGAACTCTAAAATTAGAGAGCAAAATAGGTCTCACACTATACCAACTTCTTTTTAGTGGAGCCCAAGGAAGGAAAACATTACAAAAAGGAAAATCTGACCATGAATGAGTAAGTCCCTTGAAAAACGTCATCTCCAATCCAAAACACCACACGAACAGTCACCTTCAGGGCCTAAGTTTGGTTGAAATAGAAAAATCAATACATTTCTATACACACTTGCAGTGATAGAATCATCTGATCTCTCTGGAGGATAAGTCAAATGACTAAAATTTCCAAAGGCCTCTTTAAGTTATATAAACAGTTATTTGCAACTACATATGTGGTTTATTTCAGTGATTCGTGATCTACCGAGTTATTAGGCAACGGGGAACAGATTCTTGAATAATATTCCACAGAAAAATTTGCTCATAAAAGTCAGCAGGAGATACCCTGGTGCTCAGGTGGGGCACAACTGAGCCTCTGTCATTGGGATAAAGATGGTGATTATGGCCAACCCTGTGACATGAGGGAGTTTGGCCAACCCTGTGACATGCCGCCTGAGGCAGTTTCCCTTCAGGAAGGAAGGACTCGTTTCCCCAGCTGTTGGGAGTGTCCTCAGTAGACAGTCCTCGGCTGTCTGCATGCCCGCTCCTTGCTGGCGCTTCCACACTCAGTAACTGGTCAGTTTGGAGGTAGAAAAGCCCAGCCCTCGTGCCACTACTTGGGTCAACTCTGAGCCACCATGACATCTTCAGAATGCCCCCTGAGAGTGGGTCTAGGTTTCCACAAAAGCCACACAGTCGTCCAACCCTCCACCTCCTCTCCCAGAGGTGTCAATCTCATGAGCGCTCCCCAGGAAGGCTCCCAAGCACTCGCCCCTACCCCGGGGCCCTCTTCCTAGGCAGACCTACCAACAACAACCATCCTCCCAGAGGATGGAAGGCCTGAACTGCGCCAGCTGGGACGCCCTTCCCCAACTCCCTTGGCGCTCACCAAGTGAGAGATCTGTTGTCTCACCCTGCAGATGTGCCCCAGACGCTAGGCAGCACCGAAAGAGTTAAACAGATTTAGTGACTAACAAGTAGGATTATTTTTAAAAGAAAAATCATAAAACACTATGAGCCATGCTATGCAAATTACCCTGAAAGCACTGGCAGTAAAGGCTGACTACTCAGCAGCAGCACTCCATACCCACAGGCCTCTGCAATTAGTCTAGCGTGGGGAAATTGCGGTGATAGACACATGTTTCATTCTTCATTTCTGTGGAGCCTCAACGTTTGAAAATCTCCTCTCTTCCTAAGTAAGAGGCATTTCATTAGATCACAATGACAGCTATATAGGAAGAGTTTTAAAGCAAAAATGCAGATTACAAGTGGGAATGCTATGCAAAATGGTGATTAAATTAATTATGAGGTCTTTTTAAAATTTTCAAAGCCACATTATGTTAATATTCCCCAATAGATTAGGAATCTGAATGTTTTTCTTTCAAACACTAACAGCATTAGGTAGGATTATGGTGGCATCTAATGCTATTTGGTTATTAATATTTTCCCTACACTCATTTATTCTAGTAATCCCGTCTTTTGTTGATTGACTGAAGTTGATTTACTCATGAAGACGTGCGTTTATGCTAATGAAAAACAAAGCTCTCTGGAAACGTATTTGCCAGCCTACTGGGACCCCACCCTCTTCTGAAAGCCGTTTACCTTTTGACACCAGTCACGTGGGACTAGATACCAGGGCTGAGACTCTTGTCCTCTGTTGCGGATGTTGGTTCTTCTACTTGATTCCGCTTTGACTATCAGGACTCTGTCTTGAAAGACAGTTCTGAGCTAGAAGGTTCTTAAAGCTCTTTGGTGGGCCTTTAAAGCACTTACCCAAATCGCTCTAACATGGGCAATACTGGACACTATACAATTCCTTTCTTTCCTATTTTGACGAGAGGATTTTATGTGTGGCTCAGAAACGAAGTAGTTGACTGCAAAATTTAATAACAGCATCTTTGTCTTCCTTTGACAATGAACAGCTCTCCTATTCCTGCTGAACCTTTCCCTCAGGATTTGGAAATGCTAGGCCGGCCCATCTCATGTTCTGCCAACTACCTCACATTTCCAGCTTCCCTTCCAGCCCTCCTCTTCCCTCCGTTCCCTCCCTCCACATGCCAGGCATTCTGTGGGAGGCCGGGGATGCAAAGATTAATAGCCTTTAATCTCTATCCTCAACATGAGGAGGGTCTTATCCTACAAGAACTACTCTTGCGTTTCCAACCTCTTCCGTTTACATCGTAGTCCTCTAACAAAATGATTTATTCAGCATCTACAAGGTGCCACACTTTATTCCAAGGGCAAGGGTAAAATGGGGATAATGCTAGTATTTCCTTCTTAGTGTTATTCAATGATTAGATGAGTCAATATTTTAAAAGCCTCTATAACAGTGACTGGCACGATGTAGTATTAAAAAAATAGTGATAAGCGCTATGAAGACAAATAAAGCCAGGGTAGGACACAGAGAGGGTGAGTGGGGAGCTGCAACATCACACACGGTCACCAGGGAAGACCCTGAAAGAACAGGGGACAAGGCTTGCAGACACCTTTAGGAGGAGTGTTCCAGAATGAACAAGCAGGTGGTGCCAAGGCTTATCAAACAAGCATGCTCGGTATAGTCAGCAGCAAGCAAGAGCCCAGTGTGGTTTGCAAAAGCGAGAGAAGCACAGGGCCGTAGGAGGGGGCTGACCCCCTGGTGCCTCTGTTGCTACCTGACTTAAATTCCAAAACACATTTGAGTCATAATTATTTAATTTTTTAGGGATTGCTATCAGGCACATAGCCTACATTTTCTAAAGATTTCCCACAGTTCTTCCTTTGAACACAGCAATATTACTGTCTTTGGATCCATCTCATTCCTGTTACTCAAGGGTTATCAGCAGTGATTCTGTGATGAACATTTCTAAGAGTCTGGGGATATGATTTGTCTTGACGTCACGGCTTGAACTTGTTCAAAGTGAAGCTTAAGTGGGGAAGCATTCCCCCTCACCAGATGTACATCTCTCTTGGGTCCTGTCTTTCTATCTTATCTGTGGTGCTCTTTCCAGAGATTTCTCTCAGCACGAACAACTCCCTTGGGCAGTTAAGATACCCTTTCTGTCTTCCTCTTGTTCTGAAAAAAAAAATCTCAGTTTAGGAGGGCTGAGGATCCTGCATGGCATTATTAGAACAGTTGCACGTAACTCTTCCATGTTTCTTTCTGATTTTATGCTTTTCCTTTTATCCTCATAAGAATTATATAGATTTTGAGGTTAGTAGAAAACTTCCTGGGTAGCCTTTTTCCTTTTTTTTGTTTTCTTCTTTTCTTTACACTCAGATACCTTCTACTTTGCTCTCAAAGATCACAAGACATTATATTGTCACAATATGCTTATTTAGGTTCTTCCAAACGTCCTGGCCCATTTGCCTTTGATAGGATATCAGGCATCAAGCTGGCGACTTAAATTATTAAAATGGACACACAGGGGCTTTGGTGAACTGCAGATCTTCTCATGGAAAGGGTACAGCTGCTACTCTGTTCCAGCTGATCAGCTGACTGTTGTCACACATGGCTATTTTTCAGAGATGCTGAAAACCCAGAGTTTTTACGTGCAAGTTGTGTGAGTTTCCCAGTGCTGCATGGCTAAGTGACTTAAACCAGAACTATTTACCATATCACAGTTCTAGATGCTGCAAGTTTGAGATCAAGGTGTCAATAGTAATGGTTCCTTCTTAGGACCACGAGAAAGAATCTGGACGATGCCTCTCTCCTAGCTTCTAGCACTTTCCTGGCAAATGTGGCATCTCGTGACTTGTAGAAAGTATTGACCCAATCTCTGCCTTCATCTTCACGTGGTATTCTCCATGTCTGCAGGCCTGTGCCCAAATTTCTCTGTTTTAATGACCCCAGTCCTACTGGATTAGGTGTCTACTCTATTCCAGGATGATCTCAACTTAACCACTTACGTTTGCAACAACATCTGCACTTATTTCCATAATAACATCACATTCTTAGGTACGAGGATCAGGACCTCAACCTCTGCATTTTGGGAAGACACAATTCAACTTCTTTTTTTAAAAGATTTATTTATTCATGAGAGACACAGGCAGAGGGAGAAGCAGGCTCCATGCAGGTAGCCCAATGTGGGACTCCATCCTGGGACTCTGGGACCACAGCCTGAGCCGAAGGCAGCAGCTCAACCACCGAACCACCCAGGCAACCCCGCAATTCAACTTCTAATGCCAAGTAACTGATTTTAAGATGTTAGCAATAATTTCATATTTTTTGCAATTTTCGAAGATATTGGGGGTTTTTTTAGAGCTGTTTAGGTTCGCAGAAACATTAAGAGGAAAGTACAGAGATTTTCCATATACCTCTTGCCCTCATAGGTGCACAACCTCTCCTATTATGTACATCTCCGACCAGAGGTGATACCGTCACAAGTGCTGAACCTACATTAATACACCATAACCACCCAAGCCCACACTTTATGTTAGGGTTCACTCTTATTGTTGTACATTCTGAGTTTGGACAAATGTATAATGACATGTATCCATCCTTATGGTATCATACATATGAAACAGAGTCGTTTCACCATCTAACTTATTTTTAATCCTGAGGCAGTCCATGTAAAACATACCTACAAGCCAAACCCAGTCTGTGGGTCACAGGTTTATAACCCTGCTTCAGTTCCTACCTCTGAGATCTCAGCTACGTCTGCCTTTGGTGGTGCGCAGTGCATTTCTGAAGCATAAGTTACTATTTTGACCAGATCTTGGGTTATTCACTTTTACAAATGATTGATAACATGGTTACCTGCCACCAAGTTTCTATAGCACCCACTTCCCTAACTAGGCATGCCCTGATACTTAATATGTATTAATATTATGTATGGAGAAGCCCTCAAGGTTATTCATCACAGTGCAGGCTTTGGTGAGAGCCTTTCAGTACTGCGATCATTTAATTGTAATGGACAGTTTTTTTTGTGCTTACATTTTTTGAAAAGCGCTAGCAAATGAACCCAGATATTCCCAAATGATGAATATTTAGTCAAACTTCATTCATATACATCTTATTCTGCATATTGCATTATAAATAATTAAGATGAAGATAAAACTATAAAATATTCAGGATGACTTTTGTTTACAAAATATCAATTTTTTTTAACTTCCCTGAATACAAAAATATGACTAGATGGTGTGTGTTTGTAAAGAGAGGAACCAGATAAAATTTCACTAGAAATTAGGGAAAATGTTGAACCAAACACTCTAGGACAAGAGATTAAAAAAATACTTAGATGTTGTTTTGAAAATCTGTCCTTTTAATGATTTGGGAAATGAAAGAAAGTTTTCAAAGTGGCTAATTATGTCTATTAAAAATGCATGAGGAGCTTTCTGTATTGCCTATAAAAATTCAGCTTGTAGATTTTCCCCAATTTTTATCTCTAGAGCAAATAAAACTATGAATAGGAAATTTACCTCACTCTCCGTTTCTTTTGGAAGTTTGTTCCATAGTTCTACAACAGAGTATGCTTTGCTTTTGATGAAAATTCAGATTATCTAAAATAAAACACTACATTCCTGCATTGTTTCAGGTCTTATATTTATGGAGGATGAATTGCTTGGTTGTATAGTATTTTTTTTTTTTACCAGTTTTTGCTTTTACAGAACCAATAAATCAAGCCCACTCTTTGTGAGGGTCACGATTATAACCAGCTCATAAATTCTTTTTATCAAAGTGGGTCTTCTCACACAGTTCAAGTTTATATATACAGCTTCCTCACAAAGGTAAAACTAGTGTTAATTTTCACAAAGAGTTGAGGGAAGGGAAGTCTTTGGGAAAAAATCATGAGGAGAGAACTTTTTCTTTCTTTTTTTGTTTAATTTATTTATTCATGAGAGACACACAGAGAGAGGCAGAGACACAGGCAGAGGAAGAAGTAGGCCCACAGGGAGCCCGATGAGGGACTTAATCCCAGGACCCCCGGATCATGACCTGAGCCAAAGGTAGATGCCCAACCACTGAGGCACCCAGGCATCCTGAGACACTTTTTCAATAATCTAAATGGATGGATAGGTCCTGAGGTAGCACACCTTCTTGTCAGGTATTCTGGCTATGAACACAGAGCTGATGTCCATAGTTTTTTCAGCTGGCCTGCTGGAACCTGAGCCCTTTCTGTTCCTCTCTAAGCTCTGTGCTTTGTATTTGTACCGATCTGGAGGCTTATCTGCAAAGAGGAGACATTAACTCTGGCTTACTCATGAAGAAGAAAAAAGTTCACTAGCAGGATGTCAGGGAGCTTTCTGAATGAATAAGAGAGTTGGAGAACTGGGCTCAGGAAACTGGAGAGCCAAGGGAGACTGTGCAGTGAGAATCCACACCTGTGAGAGATCATTCACAATGTATACCACAGGAGCTAACAGGTTCAGATGACACAGTAGAAGTGCAGCCACAGAATGACTCACTAGTCAAGGGCCCTAGAAGTAGACCTCTCTGTCACACTACAGGTCCCTTAATCTCCCTGCCACACAGCAGCTAGTGGATTAGACAAGTTTAGGTCAAATTCATGCCCTTGCTTACAAAAAGCAAGAAAAACAATTGCTTTACTTTGGTTTCCAAAATGGAATGTGGAGCTCTTCCTCCTACTGATTCTGGGAATTTTCTCAAAAAGGAAATGTATTTAATTCCTGGGTTGCCAAATTTGTTTAAATTCTACTAAGCTCCACCCCTTTGGCTCTCCAATATTCACATACATTCTCCTTAAAATCCTCCTTAAAAACATCATGCAACTTACCCCTTCTTACAATTGAAAAACATACTACCTCCTCTTCGAGGGAAGACAAATCAAAATTCCATCAGATGGTGCCTAAAGCTCAAACACAAGACTTTGGACAATGTCCATTTTTTCCCTAGTTTGGCCACAATTCTGAATGGATGTTCTGGTACCTGTGGGGTAAATTGTAGAGTTATCTATCGGTAACACTCTTGAAACTCAATAGTGAGAGATAGGAAGAGTAATGAGAAGAGAAAATAGTTAAAACATACATACAACAGAGCAAGGATGCTCAGGCAGGTGAAAGCTATAGTAGTTATTTCAATAGCTTCTCAAAGCAATAGCTGTAGTATTTATGACTTTCCTCCTCTATTAGCCATCCCATATTCCTCATACTTCAGCCAGTTAGTATTCTTGATGATTTTATTCAGGTTATCAAATACATCTATTGCCTTCCAGTGTTCTAAGGAGATTGACTGTTTTAACATTGCAGAGAAAAAAAAATAGTCTTTTAAAGAGTTTACTGTCTGGAAGCCACCAACTTCAAAATTAAATAATTAAGAAGGGAATGAAAAAAAGGAATTCCTTTAGTACCAAAATCAAGATTGGTAGGCAACTGAGTGCCAGAATCAGTCACAGATTTCAACTAAATATGACATTAAAGCAGCTGGATTAAGGAGGGGAAAGGATCCATATTTTGTTTTATAACATACTCAGCTTTGCTTCATCAACAGTTTACCTGGAAAAAGGTCAAGGAACCTCCTATTCCCAATGAATACCATCACCAGCATACTTTGGCTCTTATTCAGAGAGCTATGCTCTTACTAATTTTTTAATTCCACAGATGTTTTGCTCTCAAACATGTGAAAATTGGGCTATTAGTCCAAGATATCATTCTCATAGCTTTTCACTATTTTTTCCTATATTCTTTAAGAGACCAGAACTTCTGGTGTGATGGGAAGTCAGAGTGGGGACAGCATAGAGGCAGGCCATCTGATGAGAGTTGTAGCCACAGGACATTTCTTTATATCAGGGGGAGGAATCTTGGAGATCACACACTTTTAGAATTGTGATTTTTTTTTATGTACTCTCCTGGTTCAAGGACTCAGGAGAACCAGACTGGGAGAGTAGGAGAGAATCTCACCTCAATTATTCAGAATCACTAAAGAAATCCCTACAGAAACCCCAAAGATACACTAGGGTCATGTACAGCAGCCTTATCCCTAGATACAGAGCTGGTCATCTAAGTGGACAGCGAGAAGGGCAAGGGACAGCTATGTGTTATACATTAAGGCACATCTGGCAGGGACACACCCTATTTGTAGATTCACAAAGAGAAAACAATGTGTTGTACAAAGAAGTATTGAGAATAGAACAAAGAACACATCATTCTAAAAACTCAGAGGATGAGTAGATGTTTGGAAAATAGGAAAATAGTTCATAGTGAGGCTCATTGATTCAACAAATATTTACTATGTGCCTAGTATATCCAGGCATTGGTGGTCTCTGGGAGATTCAATAAAAAATAAAAAGATACACATAATACCTGCATCCATAAAGGTTCAGTTTAGGGGGAGATAAGGCCCAATAAACAGGCATTTATAATATCATATAGTAAACTTTATGAAGGTGGAATTATAGGCTGCCTCAGAAACCCAGAGAACCGGAAATCCAAAAGGGGGAGATCTGATGACTTGGTCAGGGATGAGGTCCTAGGTAACATGACCTGTAAACTGAAACCTAATGTGTTAGCAGGGGGTGATTTGGTAAATACAAAAGACTATAGATATCCCAGAGGATAATGACTGGATGGAGGAGAGCAAGGAACCCCAGTAGTTCAGTCTGGCTGTACCACAGGCTACGTGGAGTGTGAGTAGACAGGGACAGAAGCTGGTCAAAGTGACCAGGCATGGCAACGGGCGGCATGGTAGAGGGAAATAGGGACCAGAACACAAGGAGACTCATGAGGCACATTAAGGAGGGAAGACTTTATCTTGAGGTCAATATAAAACCATTAATACTTGTTTAGGAGAGTAGCATGACATTTCATGGCTTTGAAATCATTTGCTATACAGTGTGAAGAACTATTTAGAAGCAGATAAGATGGAAACAAAGAGACCAAAGAAGAGGAAATTGTCATAATTAAAAAAAATAATGGCCTGAAAGGATGCTTAAAGAAAACACTAAAATAGAAGTGGATGGAATTTACTGACAATTAGGAGGTGCAAGCAAGAATATTTGGGGATTATATAACAAACATGATGAGGAAGATGGATGAGTCATGGACAACCTGGGTTTTCCTGGCTTGGGTAACTTGACAGTGATGATGCGTCTACTCTGAGAGGAAACATACATAGATCTGATGAGTGGGGAGAGATGCTGAGTTGAATTTGTGATGTGCTGAATTTGAATTTTCTGTGAAATATTTGAGTGAAAATGTCCAACAGGTAGCTGGAGATATGACGCCGAAGCTCTAAAAAGATACCTGGGCAGAAGCCAGGTATCTTTGATTGCCATGATTGCCAACACACGGACAGTAAGTGAAGGCACTGTGCTGACAGGAGGCAGAAAGTGTGTAGAGCAAGAAGGGATGAAAGGAAGATGGAGATCTCCTCGGTTGCAAACATGGGAAGAAGCAAAGATGGGAGCAGATGTAAGTCAAGTTGCCCTTTGTAAGTTAGAAATTTGATTGGCTGGTATTGTCTGTGGGTATTGGGAGGCCAGGTCATCAATGGGAATGCACATCAAGGGGAATGCAGGAGAGAAATGAGCAGGGAACTGCGAGGCAGTTGTGTTTGGAGCCCCAGGAATTTATAACCATTCCGGATGACAGAGCAAAGGAAGTCTTCCTTTTCTCTCCCAGCCAGAATTCTCAGCAGCCCTGGTGTAGACTCCAGGGAATATAAAGGCAAGGACTGAGTGATGAAATGGGATGACAGAAATGATAATTGGTACAAGCCAATTTACAGAGGAAAGAATAAATGGAAGCAAGAATATATGTTTTAATAAATAAAAGGTATCCAGTCCTCTCCATTCTCCTTGGAAGACTTCCTCACAAGACAGACCACTTACTTAGATGGCAAGATAGATCATGACGATGTTGCATTTTGTTATTGTTATTGTTTTAAACACCTGAATTTAAAAAGATACAAGCATCCAGGAAGAAAACAAAAGCAAAGCAAAGCAAAACAAACAAAAAAAATGTTTATCTACAACATAAATAAAGTAAGGTTAGTTTCAGAGTCCTCTGTAACACTAAATGGAAGAAAACAGAATTTTGAGGGGGGAAAAGTGACCAAGGGAATTATATTAAACATGTGTATTTATTTATTTAAAAAACACAAACACTTAATTGCTCACAATATCCAACTGAGTATATAAAAACCTTGAACAAACCATCCCCAAATAGAGCAGCTTCCTGTACTCTCTCCATCTTGCAATTTGACAAGAATCATTCTACTTGTCTGTTCTTCTGCCCATGAATCTGGAGAGGTGACGAGATTTGCCAGGTTGCTTTTTTGGGGACACAGTCTTTTCTTTATAAACATCTTTTATGTTCTGTAGGTTGGCAAAGGTCAGGATGACTTGTTCTGATGGAATAATTTTCTAAATTGAACTGCTCTTTAGCTTCCTCCAAACTACCAAGTACCTTCCCCCAGCTATCGGCCATGCTGGGGAGGATCCCTTAATTCTCCTACTTTAATACACTACCAGCAGTTCTTATGCAGAAGCATCTCAATTCATTTCTTAGTAGATACAAAATATTTGTGTCTGTAGTCTTCAGGAGAAGCCATTGGGAACAACATCCTCTGAATTCTTATGTGTTCATAACTCTGAATTTTATTGAAGGTGATTTGGGATATTACAGCTTTGGTTTGCCTTTTTTTTTTTTTTTTTTTTTTAGCATAGAATGTTTTGTCACAAAATCTGAGGTCAATCTTTCTTCCCCTTATATTTTTTTCTTTCCCTTGTCTTATTATCCAGATATCCACAGCCACCACACTCCTTTGTTATTAAGATACAATAGTTATATTGGAATATTCCTTCTTGTTGATGATATTGGGTCAATTTTTTTTCAGGTTGTCCTTTTAATAAGTAGGTTTGTTTTACCTCAGGAAATTTTCTTCATTGATAGTTTTTAGTATTTGTTCTATGCCATGGCTTTGCTTTTCTTCTTTGTGGATTATTTTCACAGTTGTGTTGGATTGCCCTTAGTTAGCTTGTCTCATTTTCTCCCTCAAATACTTGTCTCTACTTCTATTGGCTTTTTGTTTTTCTCCTTTTCAATCTCAATTTCCCTTGTACTTTATATATTGTTTATTTGTTCTCAATAGTTAAGTATTTTTGAAATGTTTACTTTAAAAAAATCCTCTCCAATACTTTCTAAAGGCAAATATTAAAAAATACATTCATAAAGAATACTATGTAGTATTTTTGAATAAAGTAGCACAAATATAAATTGTACACCTAATACATTCACTAATCTGAGCACAAAGATATAAAATATTGGTATATCTAATCATTAAAAAATTAGAGAAGGCACAATTACATAAAATTTGTCATAAGAGAGTTTACCATTGATATATATATTTGGAAATTCAGTATAAATGTGTATCTATAAAACTTAAAAATTTTTAGTAATAGAAATTTTCAAAACTGAATTAAAGAAAGCAGACATCTAAATAATAATTATAGAAATTTACCATTATCAAAAATTACTATTAAATACAATGTAACAATTCTAGGGATTTTTGTAGGGAAATTATTTAAATTTTTTATACAAAGGATAATTTCTGCACTGTTTAAAAATTGCAAGAAGTTGCAAGTGTCTCAATTGACAAAGCCAGTATGATCCTGATTCTGAAACCAGACAAGGAAAGCACACATGCAAAAAATACAGATCAATTTTATTTGTAACTAAAGAAACAAATTATTCTATATATACTATACTACAATATATAATATACATTAGAACATAATACTGGTATATTCTATACTAATTATCCTATACTAGCAAACCTTTTAAACATTTTGTCTTAATGTTTTTTTTCCAAATCCAAAAGTAATACAGAAGAACTAAAATAATTTAAAAAATGAATTTCTAGGCACTAGTATCCTAAAGCTTGTTAAGAGAATAATATACCAAGAGCAAGTAAGATTCATTCCAGTAAGTACAGGTGTTTCAATACTAGAAAATTAATTAGTTTCCAGGAGTTCTTCATTATCCCAGGATAATAGACACTGATCTTTAGAAGTCAATTCAGTTAAAACAGAAACCATACTTTCATAGTAAGTAGTTTTTAAAAATCAAAAGCTTATCAGGAATTTATCTAAAAACAAAAATAAATTTGTGAAATGTCTTTGCTTGTATCTAACAAAATATAGCTAATTGAAACTATGAGCTAATTTCTACAATAAAATAAAAATGATTCAAAAAGTAAGATTTTTTTTTAGTATTTCTCCAATAAAATTATATGGTCACATTTTCATAATTATTATAATAGATCCTCCGGCAAAAAAAAAAAATTTAGAGGGCTCCATACATTTTCCAAGGGTCTTTTCATCCACTGAGAGTCAAAGCATTCTCTCTCAAATGCACTTAATGTCATCAACCTTTTTGATGTTTCCTTCTTCACACACTGTACTGGTTTAAATCTCTGAGATTTAATGGATTGTATAATTGTATCAAAGCATTTGTGTATGATTCTAGCAATTGTTCAACATTTTTTCTTAATTTTATGAAATCATATATATGTTACAACATTTGCTATTTCACTGTACAATTGATTTGCATTGTCTGATGCTTACTGTCTAAAATCATTATAATAGATATTATAATGAGAGATGTTCATGAGAAAGGGACTAGATTTAAAAGTGTTCAGGTTGTTAGTGACTATTTTTAGATTCTGATGACATTTACATCCTTATGTAATCATATGAGCTCTGGGGCTTAAGTAATAAGTAGTATATCAATGAGACTACATATTTCCTCTCCCCTCCTCCCTCACACACATCATAAATCTTTATTTCACTGTGTGAAAGGGGGTAAATGGGAACAAGTATTTCTAAAGATACAGAAATATGTATTCAGAAAACTAGCCAAACCTCATTAGAAAAAAAAATCATGCAAACTAAAAACTGATAGATAATTCTTTAACAAGAGTTTTTAAGACCTCCTACTAACACTTAACTGGTTAATGGGCAAGTACTAGAGGCATTATAATTTTAAAAAATCAATGTAAGACAAAGTTGAGTTTTGGCACCACTTTATTTAACCTAGTTTTAGAATTTCTGATTAAATAAAAAAGTAGAAAAGAGAGTGAGGAAAATTCCTTGAAAATAGATGAAATCATTGGTATTGAAAAATGATATAACTGTACAATTAGAACAGCTAAAAGAATAAACTAAAATGTTATTGAGAAAATAAAGGAAATTTCTCTCCTGTATAGCAGCAAAACTCAGGTCCAAAAATACTGAGGAGTTACTCTATCTGGACTAGCAGGAAAATATAAAGTATTAGAGTATTTAGCTGAATAACCAACAGAGTTTATGTGAAGATAACTACATCTTTTATTGAAAGAAATAGACTTAAATAAGAAATAAAAAGTTACTGGAGAGGAAAAAATGAGATATTGTGAAGATGTTACTTTCCCTCAAATTAATTTATATAAGTAACGCAATCAATCATAATCCCTTTATGGGAAACCTCACAAAATAATTCTGATTTTCACCTGGAAAAATACACAGACAAAATTAACCAAGAAGAAGAAATGAAAAAGGCAAGTAATGAGGAGAACTTGAGTGATCAGAAATAAAAAATATAACATCACCATAGTAAGAAACGTGGAGGTATTTATTTAAATCCTCAGGAAATGATGAGTCATGGGAATAGAATGGAAATTCTAGAAACAAGATGTTTACACACACTCATAGTATGAGATACCATGTAAATGAAAAACGTAACAGAAAAAAATCACTGAGGAAGTACTGAGTTAACAATAAATAACTCTGGGATGTTTGGGGTGGGCAAACTATTATTTTTAGAATCAGAGCTACCCAACGAGTAAATAAATTTGAATTCAATTCTGCTCTTTGGAGACTGAGATACCTAGAAGGACAATTTTGGAAGTCATTTATGGTTGAAGTTGTAGGAAAGCAGGTGTGAAAGGAAACAAAAGATAAGGAAATGGACTGGATGCACAACTTTGAGGGATTAAGATATTTATGGGCAGAAAAGGAAAAAAGAGTCTGTTGAAGACACTGTATCCTCAAAGTCTACAAAGCAAAAGGTATGGAGAAAGAGGCACCATAAAAACAATTTCAAAAATACTGAAGAGATGGAAGAAAACACTGGATTTGAGAATAGATAGGTCATCAGTGTTTTACAAAAGAGCAAACATCAGTTGACAGGAAGTAAAGGAGGAAATAAAGAATTGCATTCAGAGTTAGACTCTGTAAAATATCTGGCTGTGAAACAAAGAGGAGTGACAAAAATATGCTTATAGGCATCTCCAATGTTTTAACCTTCATTTTGTTTTTAACCTTTCTATGCATTATTTTCAGGGGGCGGTTAAGTTTATTGATATTTAATTTACCTAGTAAAATTCACCAATTTTAGTTATACTGTTCTGAATAGGCAAATGTATACAGCCATGTGACCACCACCACAATTAAGATTACAGGACATTTTCATCATTCCAAAAAGCTTTCTCTTTTCTTTTTACAGGAAGTCTCCATCCCTACCCTGAAACTTTGGATCCACTGATCTGTTTTCTGTCCCAACAGCTTTGCTTTTTCCAGAGTATAATATAAATGAAAGCATATAATATACAGGCTTTTGAATCTGGCTTCTTTTATTTGTGATAACACTTTTGAGATTCATCCATGTTTTACATGTACCTTTCTTATTGCTGAGTAGTATTCCAAGTATGATACAATTTCATTGCCATCAAGGCAATCCTCACAACTATTGAGGCAGATGTCAATATCTCCATTTCAGTGAAGAACAGAGGATCTAAGGGGTTAATTAGCTTCCTGAAATCTAGGTCTCAAGGGAGCTGGATCTGGGATCCACACCCTGGCTAATCTACCTCCAAAGCACAAGGATACCCTATACCTTAGATACCGAAAAAGAAAAAAATGAGGAGGAGCAATGATTGCAGGTCTAGGAGATGGAGTCAATAATTGTTACATTTCTATTAGCAATGTGTCTCATTGAAAATGAAGATAAAATGTTTTTGATAAAACAAACTTGTTCTTTTTAAAGTTTCACATATCCCCCACCCCACCTTTCATATATTTCAATGTTTTAAAAGATAATACAGGAATTTGGGGAACTCAGTCCACTTTGCACCCCTGGAACATTTTAAAGAGCTTGAAGCAAATTGAACTTCTGATTTGGATCTGTTCCTGGGGGACATTTGCCACAGCCACATGCTTCCATCAAATGTACAGTACATGATCAGAAGGATTCATACTATAGATAGAAAAAGGACAAACTGCATTTGAATCTGTTCATTTCTAAATTTAACGGTTCATTTTTGTGTTTATGTAGAGCAGCATCAAAGCTCTGCTTTGCCAATACTGTATTTTATTTAATTCTTAGATTTATACTAATTCATCCATTGCCTGACTTTCGAATATTTCATCTCCTCGCAGGAATGATTGTGTGTGTATTTAGAAAACAAGTTGATCAGAATTCCTGCTGCCTTTGATCCCACAGCAAGTTCCCCTCCTTTTTTTGAAGATAATAAAGACACCCTGCGAGGGCCACGGCTAGGGAATGTGTTTCACATCACAACACAGATGGCTTGTTTACACCATTTCCCCTTCTTGTAGAAATTTTTAGGGATGAATTCAAATTTTACTTCTCATTGCATTATGTGTCTTATAACTCCATTCTAGTCAAAACCTGGTATTGCCCTTGAAGTACAGTAAGAAACCATTCTGCTTTTGCTCCTTTTCACATATGAAGATGCACAGGAATTGGAGCAGTTCCCCACCCCCAGCGCTTTGCCAGCTGTTAAATGATTCTTCAAATAATAATCCTTAAACTTCATGTTCACCTGGATGCTAATGAAGTGACAGCTAGAACATCTCTCTTGCATTTGGAGAATGTAACTCATTAATTGGTAAAGATTCAGGGTCACCCTTTTCTCTCTTTGCAAGCCAAACGTTACTGATCAAGGCTAGAACAATGGTTCTCAGCCTTCATTCTAACTTAGGGTTAGCTGGAGAGCTTTTAAAAAAAAACAGTCACTCCTGGGTTCCAGCATCACAATTTCTCACTTAGTTGTTTGGCAGTGGGAGGGCTTGAGCATCAGAATTTATGTTTCCTCAGGAAATCTTAATAGCCTGGATTGAAAAACACTGGTCTAGAATTTTTAATCAAACATTCAATAGTATGCCAATAGAAGACTTTATCTGCTTCTTTTCCTCACCATCCTTATAAAATACGTACTTGCCATTTAAGGTTAGAGGAGTGCACGGATGTGGGGAGGTTTCCATAGTGATGAATATTTATGGAGAGAGTGGCAGCTCTCCTATCGCGCATCCAACAGGTTGGTGAGAGTGTTTCATAACCTTCTGTAGGAATACAATATATATCTAGCTCCTGGAGCAATTTTTATCCTGGTGTCTTATCCTGAAGGACATTCAGTAAGCTTTGTTCCCAAAAGTAATAAGAGACCCATTCTCTGATGCCAAAGGACCCACCAAGAAAATTACACATCCATTAGACACTCAAAGCCAGAGTATCTCAGTGTCAGCGTTACACACACCTGGGCTAGATGATTCCTTGTTGCGGAGGTCACTGTATGCATGTAGAATTTTTACAGCATCCCTAGCCCCTACCCACTAGATACCAGTAGTACTCTCCAGTTGTGAAAACAAAAATGTCTCCAGACATTGCTAAATACCCATGGAGGGTCAAAACTGCCCCAACTTGTAAAACACTGCCTTAAGCATATAAATGCAACTTTACATCAAAATGGAAATATTTTATCAGGTTTATTATCACTAGAGCATTGCTGTGTGCCCACATTGTTGTTCTCATTTTTCTACTAGAAATGTGTTCCTAAAACTGTCCAAAATTGAGGAGCCTAGGTGGCTCAGTTGGTTGAGTGTCAGACTTTTGATTTTGGCTCAGGTCATGATCTTAGAGTCAAGAGATTGAGCCCCAGGTTGGGCTCTGTGCTCAATGGGGAGTCAACTTGAGATTCCCTCCCTCTGCCTCTTCCCCTGTCGCTCACCTTCCCACATGTTGTCTCTAATCAATCAATCTATCAATCTTTAAAAAAAAAAAAAAACTGGCAAAATGTTCTTGTCAAATTGGGCCATATAGTTTTATATCAATATTATTATCAACTTTTAAACATCTAACATGAAGGAGTCTCTGCTCTTATCATTGTAATACATAATGTAGTATCAGAGACAGGAAATGTAAGAAAAGTGTTAGGGACCTCCTTTTCAAAAGCTTTGGCCCTTGGTATCCTGGAGTTATCTACACACAAAGACTAAACTTGGCAGATTCACAGGAGATTCAATTGTTTCTATTCTCTTTCCTCTCTTTCATGTCACTTCAGTCTTTTATGATCGTGTCCTGTCATGAGGGTACAAATAACATTATAAAAAAGGTTCAAGAAATTAGTCCATTGCTATAATTTTATCTTTAACTTAGAGATCATCTATCTTGTGAACTCTTGATATTTTGCATTAGTCTACCAAAAAGTAGTTATAAACAATGGCTTAGCTGGAAAATTGGGCCATCGTGCGTGGCATTAGTTGGGTCTTCACATCTTTTTGGCAGCACAAGTCAATCAATATGACAATTGTTGACATTTTATTAATCTTGTATCAACTAGGAAAATAGTAAGTCAAAATAATCTATAGAGCAAATGGATTTAATAAAGAAAGAAGTATTTCAAAAATTTTAAGGACAATAGAAAACATATATGCCTTTCCAGTTTCTATCTGGACTCCTAGAGTTAAGTAAGGAGTCCCAAATATTTCCCAATTCTAAATGAAGATCTTATTAACAAGTAAGTCTGATTGCCAAGTGAATGGTATATTCAGTAGTTTATACTAGCATTTAGTGAAGGAGACTATCACCAAGGAGCTGGGTAACTTCATAGAAGATATGGGAATTCATTCTGGTTTTTGCAGAAAATTAAATCTGATACAAGTATAGTGAGATGAAGAGGACATGCAAATGGCACCTGCAGGGTGGATAATGTTAAAGAGAAGAGACGGGTGTAGGGAGGGAGGGACAGAACTTGGGCAAATCAATGTTTTAGAGTAATCTCTGAAAAGACTAAACATATATAGATCCTATTAAAATGGGAAGGGAACAGTTACATTAAACAAAGTTTTAAATGCAGACTAGAGACAAATACAAAATAATAGAAGAGTGATACTGAAAGCATTATAGGTACATAGGTCCAAAACAGCAACCAGTGTTCACGCATCATGGAATGAGACTAGGATTTGTGTGTGTGTGTGTGGTCACATAAGATACTGTTTTTATCTGAATGAGATAATTTCAGGATATGTTGTTATTCTCTTTCGCATAGTTAGCAGGAACACTGCTTGGGTTTCAGAATCCTACCAAAAATTCAACAGTGAGAAGCAATTTACACACACACACACACACACACACACACACACACACACACCTGAACTGGTCTCATTTTTCAATCTAAATTATAAGACATCTTTAATTGCCTAGTAGCATGCTGAATTCTCTTCAAATCCTGGAACAAAACAAGACAATGCAAAAAAATTGCACATACAAATTACATATACCACTCATTCCCAAATATACATGAAAATAAATTACACATACACATATATATTCTGGTTTAATATACATACACTAAATATATTACTAGAAGGAAATGAAGCATTGTTATTTCAGAATATATGAATTATGAATGATGGGCATATGGTTTTCATTCTTTGTATATATCTGCATTTTTCAGCAACATTTATTAATCAGAAAGCATATACCAAAAAAAAAATAAGAAAACATATAACAGTATTAATTGACATTTATTAAACACATTGTATGAGCCAGGCACTATGCTAAGTACTTTACACAGCTTATCTCTTTAAATTCTCAAAACATCCCTGTGTGGTAAATCTTACATTATCCTCATAGTGCAGACGAGAAAAACGGAATAAGAAAGGTAAAAATCACCCAGGTCCTGCTGTTTTTAACTGGAAAAGCTGAAGCTGAATCTCCACCATTGTAACTCAAGAGCCTGCACTTTCAACCACAGAATGCATTGATTTCCTTAATAAAAATAAAAGAATGGAAATTTGAGAATATACAAAACCTCACAAGAATTTATAAATTCCTCTAAAAATTCTAATGTTCTCCCCATTTCTCTGTATTTATGCTTAATTTTATTTTCATTAAATCCAATGGGGATTTCATCTAGGGGTATATGGTTTCATCATTTCTGTAAGTGGCTCTCCCCCCATTCTTGAGACAGCTAACCCCTAGGCAGAGTTTACAAAATGCTGTCCCTCTCTAACAGTCAAACCAATATGTGTTTTTAAAGAGTCTGTGTTTCTTTGATTCAAAGACAAGGTTGAGAAAGACTCTTCTATGTAGTGACTACATGCTCCTGAAGATATCAGTTATATATTAGTCTAAAACTCACTTTTATGAATTTCAGGAACAGAATTTAGCATGTAACTAACTCAAAACTAATAATAAAGCTAAAGCTATATATTTACTTGCAGACATCATATTTTAAGCAAAAGTACACTATTTTTTATTTTATAAAAATAACCTGAATGTTTTCTATTTCACTTCCAGTGTTTTCCCAAAGTGAAATCTGACTCATATTTTACATGTAGTAAGATTTCTGTGCAGTCTTTATTTAAACAATTAAAACACTATGGTGCAAGAAAGACTGTGTTCAGTGTAGTAGATACAGAAGCAACACATGTTCTAATTCCTATTTGATTTATTTATTACCAATCACAAGGGTATTACAAAAATTTTGAGGATCACGTGCCATCCACTAGACCATTTAATCAACCTCACTGAGGTTAAAATTAAATGTAATTTAAGATTATAGGACAGACTCTATATCTATAATCCTTAACCACAAAGAATAATTTTTGAATTTCTGTACATATGATACTGACTGCAAGATATAGTTTGACATCAAGCAGATCTAAAATCAATATATACATATGCACATACACATATGTATGTAAATTTTCAGAAATAAAGAAACTAAAAACTAAAATTGTTTACAATTTTGACATTTGTATCTACTTTGAAACAAAACATCTGATAGATACTTTTTCTTATTCCTTTTTCTGACATGATAGGCCTCTTGATAGATTTCACAAAAACAAATAGAATTCAGAACATGCGGGAAGTGAAAGGTTATGTAGGTTTTTAATATTCTCAGTATGATGAAAAGGTTAGCTCTGTTAATTTTCAAGTGCAGAATATATTATCTACTCTGGCTTGTTTGATTTTAGCTGACAAATAGAAAACAGATTCAACTCTTGGCTTAGAGTAGATTATATTAATGGACAAGAACGTCTGTTGTCATTTTCCATATTTAGATAAATTACATTCATTGTACCATTATGACTGAAGCATATTCTTCTTGATTGCTGTTAGCTTCTCATAAAACTACTTGAAGCAGTTTTGTCACTCAGTGAAAGTTTTTAACCCACAATCGCTGGCTAAAGTCCCTTTCAACACTTCTATAGCTTTTAGTTTTGAGGGACAAAGGCAAGGTTCATTAACTGTTTCAGTCAGTGGCATTTAGACATGTTCACTATGGCTCACAATAAGATGTTATTTCACTTTGTGACTCAACATAAACATATATTTGTGTGTACGTGAGGAAAACATATCTTGAAACAATTTTTGTAAAAACACCAATTACCCATACAGACTGCAACTCTATTTCATCTCCACATTGTTCTGTGTTGTTGTGTTATGTTTCATTAAAAATAAAAAAGTTGGTTATGACCAATTTAATTGATTTTAAGGCCCATAATGGGTTGCCTCCATAATTTTAAAAATAACAAACGTATTTCTTTAAAATAACCAGTTTTACAATCATCAGAGATAAGTTTTGTTAGCTATAAAACTTCTTGGAACATTTGAATCCGTATTGATCAAACACGCTTTCATGATTGACTCAAACTTTACTTTTCATCTTTGTCTTGCTACCACTGATTGAGAAAGCCACTGCGTATTTTTTTTTGCTACCTGATAAAAAAAATATATAATATTATCAATGAAAATTTATAGATATATTAATTAGTATGTTGATGTATTTTACACATTCATTCAGACAAAAAGGAAAAAATGGACTTTGAAAATTTAACATCATTATCTTCATTGTGAGTGACAAAGTATCCATATTTTAAATTTTTTACATACATTAAAAAGTTGTTCTAGATATCAGATCCTGAGTTGGAGATCTGTTCCTCAAGATGACTCAGTTTCCCTATTCTCTTATCCCTGTATCTTTATTGAGACCTCCTCTGATTTAAAACAAACATCTATCCATCAAGATGCTTTCATTGGAGATTTGTTTCTGTTGATGAAATACACTTAATTCTCTCAGTTGGAAATTACTCATTCCTTACTTAGGACTACAATGCTACTATCAATTGTAATGGCATACTAGACATTAACAGCAACATACCCCTAGGTAAGTTGCCATCTAGTAATCCCTAAACCCAAATTTAAAAAATGCATATCAAGGAGAATAATCTTATTCAGTGGAAATGAGAAGGTAGGACAAGGAGGAGGCATGAGGAAGAAAAGAGAGTAAGAGGAGAACATTGCCAGTACCTTGGATTTAATTTAAAATTGTACAGAATGGCTAGAGAACTGGTTAAAGGAATTAATTGCCAACTATTGATCATCAAGGTCCAGCTTATACCGAGGAAAGGAGAGAGCTTTTGTTAAATAAGTGTAAGCCTCTCAAAATGAAATGTGTTCAAAGGTAGTTGTGCACTGATAACGCAAAGTCTAATAGATGGGTAGCTGAGAACAGCACTTGTGGCTATAGATAACCCGGTTTTAACCAGTAAGCTTAAGGTAAAAATGGAATCAAACAGTCTCCCACCTGCCTCTGTGCTAATGTTTGCACTATGTCAAGAGTTTTAATATGTATGTAAGAACTCCAAAAAAAAAAAAAAGATAAAATATAAATCATGTCCTTAGACACTACCCCTACCTAGCATATACAGTCTATTTAGACCTTATTTATAGTTATTTTTTTTTTAATTTATTTATGATAGTCACAGAGAGAGAGAGAGGCAGAGACACAGGCGGAGGGAGAAGCAGGCTCCATGCACCGGGAGCCCGATGTGGGATTCGATCCCAGGTCTCCAGGATCGCGCCCTGGGCCAAAGGCAGGCGCCAAACCGCTGCGCCACCCAGGGATCCCTTATAGTTATTTTAATAAAATATATTACTAATCCACTTTAAATCCTCTCAATGATAAAATTTCAAATGATCCCTAACTTGTTATGAATATCAAGAACAAAGTATCAATTTAACTTTATGCTTCTAGTTACCATAACCCACGTTCCCCACATTAATTGTTAATTTTGTGTGGATCTAATTTCTTTAAAGAGACAACAAGTCTTAAAATCAGAGATAAAATCTATTTCATTGATAGAATTTTGAAGTGAAACACATTCCCAAAGCCAAATATCTTATGTTCTAATTGTAAAATCAAAACCAAATGAACTGAACTTTACTCTCAGAACACATTCTTGGAGAACATCAGTTAGTATTTGCTTTTATGCAGTCAAACCTTAGCTCTTTGTCATGTGGCCATGAAGATCTCACAACCATAAATCAAGAAATCCTTACGGCACAGGAACAAAGGCAGTCCCAAAAGCACCATGAATATTATCAGCAAGGAGTTTGGGAGGAAAACAAAGCCAGATCCAAAGCTACTGGTTTTCATTTAGAAGACAAGGCTATTCCATTGAACGTCATCTTTCCAGTAAAATCCCAGCAGGATACATCCATTTGTAACTGTGACAATTAACAGTTTCTATTTCCCACTTGAAAATTGTGAGGAAAGGTTTATGATTAGGATGATTATTTATTCAGGTTATTTCTGCCACGAGACTGCGCTTAGGTCTCTACATGGTCTCTACTGTATGCTGTGTTCCTTGCTAAGAGAAAACCAAAATTACTTTATTAAGTGACCCTTGAAAATTTCCCCCAAATCCCCATTTGGTTTGGATTTCCCCTAATCTATTCTAGTATGATAATATAGCAGAAGAAAGCATATGGTCCTAATAGATATTCAGACCAGATGTTAGTTGTCTAATACATATCCTATTCCTGAATGGCTGAGCAGAGGAGTCTACAAGAGAAGATGGAGAAGTCGTTAAGTAGAGACTCTGTGCATTCCACTATTCTCACCAGTTTACAAAAGTTAAGAGTTCCAGATTGCAGTACCTCCGGTTCTGTCATTTTGAATTTCTGGTCAATGTTAACAGCATTAAACTTGTTGCATATACATATTGGGGGTGAGGAGGAGGAGACACACCTGAGATCAGATCCCAGGCACACATTGAAAGCAGGAGGCTGAGGACTGGGCTTACTGTTTATCCACGCCCCTGTTGTCTGCAGCAAGAAACAAAAAAAAACCTCCTGAATGAGTTAAGTCTTTTCCCCATTCTGTACCCTAAATTAGGGCATATCCCAGAGACTATTGGTCTTAACCACTGTCTCAGGAATAAAGAGCTTGGTACACATAAGAAGAACAATGTATATTAACAGAATAAATTAATAGACATAAATTCATGTTGGCATTTTTGGAGACCAGGGCTCTGAGTGGAATTGGACAGCTTAAGTTTGAGCAACGTAATTATAATTAAAGTGTCTTCGTATTGGCATTCCTCTGAATAAGTAAAATCAGCCATAGACTGTTATTAAAGTGATTGTATCTTCTTTGTTTTTTTCAAGTGGTAATGCAGACTCTTACTAGAGAGAATAGAATTTGATTTAAAACATAAGATAACATTACAAGAGAAATATTTTTTCAAAGCCCATGCTAAGGCGCCTTTTAAAAACCAAGTCCCAGGAAGGTGATGTCTATATTGGTACCTATCATAGGAATGAGATAGCAAGACTTGATAACCAAGTATTAGATCTGTAGATTAGGAGTGTAAATGATCTTTTCAGTTGTTGAGTACTACAAAAAAGCATGAGCATGAAATGAAACATTTTACACATGGGTAATTATGAAGAGAGACACAAATATGGTGCAAAATTGAAAGCCTTCTCTTTCCACATAGAGAAAAGACAACATTGCCCTTTATAGGCCAATTGGAAAGACTTTTTAATGAGAAGTATGGTTTGGAGGATAAATACTGTATGTTATTGTTTTAATCCTTAAAATCTGTTTTCACTAATTGATAATCGCTGGCAAGTAAGGGCTGTTAGTGATAAATATAGTTAACGATGCTTCCGTCTTCATTTGCAATGAAAATCTGCTTTAAAAAAACAATTTTTAATCAACATGAGCTAGAGAGAGAGAATCGAGGTCATGCACTGCCTACAAATTGTGTACACAATTCTAAACCTGAAAACACTGGCATTTTCACGAGGGCTTACATGAGCCTTTCCTAAATGATGGCCTTTCCTCTAATCACAAAAAGGATCTGGGGCCTCATGTTTAACGCCAATGTAAAAAAAAAAAAAAAAAAAAGAACAAATCAAAGAAAAGTAGAACATACCAGTCCTCTGGGGTGTAATCAGCAGAAACTGACTGTGGTTTTATTGGAAGACTCTCTAGGGAGTCATAGCACTGATGGAAATAGGAGGGCCCCGTTGAAAAAGTCAGCAAGCAAGGGGATTCTGCACATCCAGAAAGGGAAACACCACTGTTCAGGAGCTGGAAGTAGCCAATCAGGACTTGGCTGCTGGAATAAATGACCAAGGGCTCCCAGTACTTGCATCTCTCCCATAAAAGTCCCCACAGAGAACTCAGAGCACCTGAGTTTAGGTTATCCTCTGGTTCTGATCTTGTCAGAGGGTGGGAAGACAAAGGATCTGGCTCCCTTGGTAGGATGCCAGAATCTAGAATTCCTCTCTCACCAAAACTACACGGCGACAGAGAACTTTCTGAGCAGCTACAATGCCAGGAGGAAAGGCAATGGATGCCATTAAGGAAATACTAAACACAGTCAAAACCAAATAAAGTATTTATAATCCAACATGATGTGCCCTACATATGAAAGAAATGGATGTCCCTGGTAGCGCTTACACAGCCTCTACAGACCAAGAGAACCTAGAATGATAAAGATGGGAGAGAAAAGAAAGGTCATGCACTGATTGCTTGCTCTAGAGAACACATTATGGTAGATGCAGTATACGCATTTACCCACTTGATGTTCATGGTTACCCAATTCCATGGGTTCCATGAACTTGCTCACTTTAGATACAAGGAAGTGGAAACATGGATAAATTAAATGATTTACCCAAGGGCCACAGAGATATTGAAAGGAAAAAGTGAGGCTGAATTCAGATATCTCAGATAACTCAGATAATTCAGTGCTTAACTCAACAGCCCACACTCCATACTAATATACCAAGCCTGTATGGCAGTCATGGCTCCGCCCTGTAGGAATTGCTACTTTATGCCAAGGCTGGGAGACATCAACTTTCTAAGGAGGGAAGTCTGGAGAGAAGAGTGAACAGCCGAGAGGGAACTTGTCAGGAATGGAGGGAGGGGTCAATTTTATCCTCCAGCTAGTCACGAAGGACTGCTCACTTTATGCTGAGGAGTCTGGGCTCTGTCCAATATTGGACAGGAGAGCAGGCAAGAATTTTTTACAAAGGAAATAAATGGTAAGGCTAAAAAAAAAATCTCCTTGAGTCATGTCATTGTAAAGGAGGAGTTAGAGGATATTGGAAAGGTATCGCAACAATCTGAGCATTTAGGGCAACAGTGAACATGGATATGGAAAGTAGATAAAATGAGAAATTTAAATTGGTTTGTGGAGACTTGGTGACCAATTAATTTGGCTATATATGGGCAAGAAAGGGATGATTTTCCAGATTTCTGGTTTAGGTGCCTGATAAATGGTATAATCATTCCCTTGGACCAATAGTTTTCATCCTCTAGCATGCATTAGGATCATCTGGATGCCTGTCAAAACAGATTGTGAGACCCTACCCCAGGGTTTGTGGTACAGTAGGTCTATAATATGACCCTGCTGCATTTACAGCATGTTCCTTGAAACTGCTGATATATCATTAAAAAACCTTTGAAGTAGGATCTACCTTTAACTTCCATATTATGGAAGAGAAAATAAGCACCTAAGAGATATTAAGTAATTTGCCAGACATCAAGTAAGTTTCAATCCAATGCCCGTGACATATAAATCCTATAGATACTGTCTCCCAATGTAAGAGAGATAAGAGATGTAAGAAAAATCAAATGGATTTTGGGTGAGAGGGAGAGGGAATAGATTAATGTGATAGGGAGATTGGAAAAATAATGAATTTAATTTTCATTCTGTTTAATTTAAAATACTATATGAAATCTGCAGGTGTTTGGAAATATGGGCATACAGGAGGGGCAAGCTCAAAGGGAGAGACTTAAAGTTATTTCCGCATAAATAGGAAATGGGAATCTTTCATGTTCTGTCTCCCTTTCTGATATTTCCCACTCATTTTTTCTCCTTTCCCCTTTATTCCCGACTTGAGAGTAGTAAAGAAAATCACCTTGCAGGGACATTGTAAGAAACTGGAGTGGAAGCAAGGAAGATCTTATTTTTGAAGGGACAGTCAGAGAAGTTCATGAAAGACACAGAAACAGATGTGAAGCCTGGGAAGTAGGATGTTCAGAAACCAGAGGGTCTGAAGACTGAAAGAGTTTCAAGATGACATGGTTAAGTCAACAGTGTCATATACAGTGCTGAGGATTTATGCATAACTGGACAGCCCCGCTCCTACCTGTCCCTCCTCCGTGGGCAAGGATTGCAGCCATACCTGAATACATCAGAGAGTTTCTCTCCTCTTTACTCTCTGAACCAATCATTGTTAAGACCTCTGACACTCTCCATCTCATGATCTAAGGAGAAATACTCATGAAAGCATCTTTGGTATGAAAGATAATTAGAATTACTTACAGGATTAGAAAAATGCATAGGGTTTTTTTTTAAACCTTTCAGACTGTTATGAAAAGTTTATCTAAACACTAGATTATCTACAACAATGGATCTCAAGGAATGGTTCTAGGACCGGCAGTATCAGCATCACCCAGAAATTTGCTAGAAAGGCAAATTTCTCAATTTTCAATCTGACTGAATGGTGAACTCTGAGGGTGGGCCCAGCGGTGTGTGTTTTAACAAATGCTCCAGATGATTCTGATGCTTCATAACACTTGACAACACTAATTTAGAACATTTGGAGTATTAGTTGGCAGTAAGTCAGATTGAGATGCTAAAGGCAGATCCTGAAGAGACTTCTCAAATGAATCCTTGAGAAGAAAAGTCAAAATCCCATCCCCATTCCTCTCCGACTCGGTATGAAATATGACTTGTTATAGTGAATAGAACTGAGAATGAATTCAAGAATATACTGTATGAAAAAGACGAGCTTATTAATTTAGCACATTTTCATTGAAAACCTACTAACTGTCAAACACTAAGGAAACAGCTAAACAAGTAAGTCACTGTAATTACTCAAAGACCTCATGATTGAGATAACACATCATCTTCCCCAAGAACATCAGTGAGCATCACACAATCATTCTACAGGAGAGAAAGGTCTAACTCTTTGCCATATGTCCTCTCTGGAAACCCAAGTCACGGTGTTTAGTAACTGAAAAGCGTTCTATTAAATTCAAAATTCTTCCATTTATTTACCCTCTAGATGTTACCGACTTCTTCCAAATTAACATTTTAGTTTCTCTTTTCGTACACACACAGTTGCCTAAATGCATTTGCAAATGATGGTCTTTTATATCGTAATCTTGCCCATATCTATCTACTAGCTGTCCAGCCTTAAATAAAACAGTATTGTTACAAGCCAATTCCATCTCAAAGCTCAACTCTTCACACATTGTTGTTTATTAGTCCATGCTTATATATACATTTCTGTGTATCCTTAAGCAATATACACTTTTGTTTTGTATGTTTTTTGACCTGAATAGTTGACATCATGATGTACTCTATAGCTTGCTTTTTCTTCCTCTTTGATATTATTTGCTGAGATTGAAGGTCATGATTCCTGAAATGCATTCATTTCTACCATCCATATTGGTAGAAATAGAGTTAGCTCCTTCATTTTTTACTGCTCTATAAGCTTTTGTATGATATTATCAATTCACTTACCTATTCTTTTGTTAACTGACATTTATTTCCACGATCTGCTATTAAAAACACTGCTTTGTACATGACCGTGCATTTCTTCTTTTGCATGGGGAGAGTTTCTCCAGGGTATACGCTAAGAGTGGAGTTGCTTGGTTTAGGGTGTTTGCATCTTTACAAGCTACTGCCCAATTTCTCTTCAAAGTGAATTTTTCAATTCCCACAAGCAGAATATAAGATTCTGTTGCTCCTCATCTTTATCCATATCTCGTATTGTCATGCATTTTAATATGGATGAATTTGATAAATGGGGAAGAGTTTCTTACTGTGCAATTAATTATATTTCTTTGATTCTAATGAAAGCAAGAATATTTTCATATTTTCTTTGGTTATTGTTTCCTCTTGTGCAAGTTTATATCTTGTGATAATTTTTTGTTGGCTTTATTTTCTTTCCTTCTTTCCTATTATTTCTAGGAGACTTCTATCTGTGATATGTCAAGTATCATCCTTCAGTTTGTGGTTCATTTTTTCATTTTTTAATGTAATTTTTAAGTGCACAAAAGTGTTTATTAATGGATTCAAATTGATTAATCTGCTAATTTATGGTTTGGGTTTTTTGAGTTTAAGAAATTGTACCCTGTGGATACAAATATATATATTTTTCATAATTTGGTGTTTCCTTTTCACATTTTAGGTCTTTAGTGCAGCTGGAATTTATATTTGCATATGGTGTGACAGAGAGGTAATTTTATTTTTTTGCATATATAACTAATTGTTCCAGAACCTTAGCAAATAGTTCACTTTTTCTCACTGACCTGCAACGCCATCTTTGCCTTACAGTGAGTTTCCAGGTATGTATGTACTTCTGGTTTCTCTATTTGTCAATCCTTGTGCAAATATCTTACTGTCTGAATTACTATAGCTTTATAATAAATATTGCTATCGAATAAGTTATTTCCTTCCTCTTTTTTCTAGTAATATTTTTTATATTTCTTGCTTGCTCTTCCATATACAGTTTATTTTATTATTTTTAAAAGATTTTATTTATTTATTCATGAGAGGCACAGAGAGAGAGAGGGAGGGGGCGGGGCAGAGACACAGGCAGAAGGAGAAACAGGCTCCATGCAGGGAGCCCAACTTGGGACTCGATCCCCAGTCTCCAGGATCACACCCCAGGCTGAAGGCAGCGCTAAACCACTGAGCCACTGGGACTGTCCCCATATACAGTTTAGAATTACAACTTAAAACTGCATTGAATTTACAGATTAATTTGAGAAAGAATTAAATTTCTGCTTATGGTATAACTAAATTTTTTGCTTACTAAATTTAGTCTTTTCATTAAATTTTATATTTTTTCCTGAAAAAACTTCAGATTTCTAGGATCCTACAGTTTAAAAAATTACATATATACACACACAGAGAAGTTTCAGATTTTTATTTAAATTCTAGTTGACATACAGTGTAATATTAGCTTCAGGAGTAGAATTTAGTGATTCATCACTTACATATAACACTCAGTGCTCATCAAAAGTGCCCTCCTTAATACTCATCACCCATTTAGCCCATCCCTTGTCCACCTCCCCTCCATCAACCCTCAGCTTATTCTCTATAGCTAAGAGTCTCTCTAATGGTTTGCCTCCCTCTCTTTTTTTTCTCCCTCTCTCCTATGTTCATCTGTTTTGTTTCTTAAATTCCATATATGAGTGAAATCATATGGTATTTGCTAGAACTGATGTACAAATTCAGTAGAGTCACAGTATACAAAATCAGCGTACAGAAATCTGTTGCATTTCTATATACCAATGATGAAGCAGCAGAAAGAGAAATTGAGGAATCGTTCCCATTTATAATTGCACCAAAAGTCATAAGATATGTAAGAATAAAAAATTACATATTATATTAATATATAACAAAACATATACATTAAATGTTATATATTTAAATTACATTAACTTTAGCTTCTGGTGTAGAAGAATGCAATTAACTTTATACATTAAAAGCATTTGTGATAGTATTACTGAACTCTCTTGTTAATTCTAGCAATTTGTCAATAGAGCCTATTGGATTTTATCTAGCAACTTTAATTTCCAAAATCGATGCAAAACAAAATAGAACTTAAATGCCAAGCCCAGTGGAATTTTGCAAATTTCTTCTTCATCTGCCACTGTCATGTTTTTATTATTACTATTATTTTTAGAAAAGATGAGGCTTAAAATATCTAAAGTTGGCTGATCAACCAAAAATTTATCTTAATTCATTCCAGTTTTGATAAATGTTGTGTCAAATGCTTTAGTGGAATTGTAATATATATCATGTCTCTCTTCCTTTTTCGTCTGCATCATATCAAGAACAATTCTCAGACTTTAGTGACACAATTGTCTCTGTGGAACTTTCTACTATTCTTTATTTTACAGATTATTTAAGAATGTAATTTTTTTTCCATTTATTATTGCGAGTGAGGCAGTGTAGTCACAATGAGGGAGGAGAGTATAGTATAAGAGGAATGAAGAGTATGTTTGGAGGTTTTTCAAATACTGTTGTGAGGTGGGAAAACAGCTGGAGAAAACATTTCAATACTGAAGTCTCTAAAAGTAGACTTAGTGGTACTTCCTTCTGCTTTTGGTGTGTCCAGAGCAAAATTTCCACACCTCTACTACTGTATTCACCCACTACATTACAGTTAGCTGTATGTATTCATTGCTACCTATAGATTGGAAGCTCTTCAACATCAAAACCATGGTTTTTAAAGCTTTGATTCCAAAATCTAATAAAACATCTCACACATATCCTGGGATCAATAAATTTTTAATGGCCACATCTGAAACCATAAAAATCCTAGAAGAGAGCACAGGCAGTAATCTCTCCAACATCAGCAGTTACAATAGTTTTCTAGATATGTCTCCTGAGGCAAGGGAAAAAAAAGGAAAAATAAACAACTGGGACTGTATCGAAATAAAAAGATTCTGCATAGCAAAGGAACTGACCAACAAAACTAAAGGATAACTACTGAATGGGAGAAGAGACTTGCAAATGATATATGTGATAAGGGATTAGTATCCACAATATATGAAGAACTTCTACAACTCAACACCAAAAAGCCCACAAATAATCCAATTAAAAATGGGGAGAACACACGAACAGACATTTTTCCAAAGAAGACATGCAGATGGCCAACAGACACATGAAAAGGATACTTTATATCATCATCATCAGGAAAATGCAAATCAAAACCACAGTAAGATAACACCTCACATCTGTCAAAAAGGCTAAAATCAAAAACACAAGAAACAAGTCTTGGCAAGGATGAGGAGAAAAAGGAACCCTCGTGCCCTGTTGGTGGGAATGCAAGTTGGTGCAGCCACTATGGAAAATGGGATAAAGATTCCTCAAAACATTAAAAATAGAGAGATCCTTGAGTGTCTCAGTTGACTGTTTGACCCTTGGTTTCAGCTTGGGTCATGATTTCAGGATGGTGAGATCGAGCCCCATGTTGGGCTCCACACTCAATGGGGAGTCTGCTTGAGATTCTCTCCCCTTCCCTCTGCTCCTCTCCCCACTCATGTGCCCATGCTAAGAATAAATAAATCTTATTAACAAAGTGAAAAATAGAACTACTATATGATCTACTAATTGCACTACTGGGTATTTACCAAAGAATACCAAAACACTAACTCAAAAGGATATATGCACCCCTATGTTTATTGCAGCATCATTTACAACAACCATATTGTGGAAAGAGCTCAAGGATCCATTGATAGATGAATGGATAAAAAAGTGACACGTATATATGCATAAAATTGAATTATAATCATAATGTAATATATAAAAGTATATTTGTATATGTATATATACATATATAATAAATGGTGGGGGGCATCTGGTGGCTCAGTTGGTTAAGTGTCTGCTTTTGGCTCAAGTCATGATCTCAGGGTCCTGGGATCCCCACATCACTGGGCTCCCTGCTCAGTAAGGAATATGCCTCTCCTTCTCTCTGCCCCTTTCCCCACTCATGCTCTTGCTTTCTTGCTTATTCATTCACTCTCCCCCTCTCTCAAATAAATAAAGTCTTTTTTAAAAATGGTGTGTATGTGTGTGTCTTCCATTTTTTCCTGGAAATGAGCATACTTTTCTCCCTGGGCTTTAGTATGTATGTTTCTTACTGACCTATCTTCTCCTGCTTTACTCTTTCCTTCAGCTTATCTGATCTATTATTAAGAACATCTGTGGGACTTCTACTTTTAGTTACTTAATGATTTGGTCCTAGAATATCTGTTTCCTTTCTTATGGTAAAAGTTATTGGGTAAATTTCTTATCTTGATATTAGCTTTTAATATTTTAATTATTATTTTAATATTTATATTTAGTAACTCCAATCCAAATAGATTTCTAGTAATTGTTTTTTTTTTTTTTAATCTATTCTTTCTCTTAGTCCCTGGTCATTAAATCTGGTCTTTTGGTATGCTTTAATTTCTTTTTTTTTGGATTACAGGATATTTTTTATCAAAAACTATAGAGATTACTTAGGTGTCTAGAGATGTGATTTCCAACCTTTGCTTCTAACAGGAAGATCACTTTAAATCCAACTGGAGTTGAGCTTGGTTTTGAATTCATTTCAAAGTGAGGACTTGTCTATTTCAGGTTTTTTTTCTCACACCTCATGTATGGCCCTTTAGGGGTCTTAACTAAAAGCCTTGGTGGGTTTTCAACTTCAGGGATTCTTTTCTCCCCCCACCACACTGAAAATGGTCAAAGTTCAGTTCAGCTTTTCAGCCTATTTGTTTTCTAATAAGCAAATGCCTCAAAACTAAAAGCCAAGTTAAATGTGAATATCACCTCTCTGTCCTTTTCTTTTCCCTACCACCATCTTATCCCCTTTCAAGTTCTTAGTGGCTCATAATTTCTGCTTCAAAGAAATTTTTTCCAGTAGTCTCCACTGGGAGAGTTGTTCTGATACAATTGAGTGACTCATATCTGTCAACAAAAAACTAGGTTTTATTTTACATTCATTTTTCTGGAAAGAATAAATATTATATAATGCTATACTCAAATACATTAGAGAAATCTCAAATGTTACAATATAGGAATAATATCTTCATGTATTATAATATTATCTGTTGAAAATGCACCGTATTTTCCAGCCAAGAGTTTTATTTTATCAGGTTTAATAAATAGGAAATTAGTTAAAAGATGATAGCAATATTTTTCTCAATAATTAGGATCAATTTTATGCTGACAAATCCGATGATAGTACTAACCTATTACTATTACTTAAAATAAAATACTTAATATTTCCTGAGGTCTTGCTCCATATTAGGAACTATGGAAGCTGCATGATCAATACTTAACTTAGTAAAAGCAACTATAAAATAAAGAGGTTTCTACTGAAATCATATCAGTGGTCAGTTAACCAGAACGAATTTCTCAGATCAATATGTTTCACACTCTTCAACTATTTTAGGAGTCAAATGGGTGAGAAAAGATACAACATTCCTTCCTGATTAGTACTTCCAGTCCTTTTCCCCAGTTATTCACTCTGCACATTGTTAACATTCAGTAGCCTAACTCAGCCACTTTACATGTGGTGAAGAAGAATTGACCCTGCCTTATACATTCACTGCCTTACATGTCCTGAAACCTCAGAGTTAGAATTCCAGAGAGCATTTGTGTTTGGTGCAGCCATGTACAACCTGGCATAGTTCCCAGGGATCCTGGGCAAAAGTTCCAAGCTGAGCTAGAACAGCTTGAAATGAACTCACTCACAGCTCATAAAGTGAATGGCTGGCTAGTCTACTTTGCCTGGGGGTCTGCTTTGTTGACAATGCAAGAGAAGGAAGATGTACAAGTGTTACGCAGATTCTGATTCAGAGACCAAGGCCTCCTGGACATTCATCCACCGGGAAGAGCATCAATTATCTCAATATCTTGACATCTCTTGGGTGAAGGTGGGAGTGGAGTGGGAATGCTTATCACTATCGCTTTTGCACCATTCTTTCCTTCTGCTTAGTCTTTTTTCTCCAAACATGTAAACACACCCACACATGCACACACATGGAAACTGGTGTCAGCTTTTGAAGCTATGATAAAATAAAGAAAACTGGCAATTAGACATTTTTCATATTCACTGGTTTATCTACCCTTCTTTAAGACAGGAAGTTATAAACTAAACCCTTGCCCACTTTCTGGATCTTAAACAAATACAACAAAAATAAAATTATCTTCAACTCAAATCATCTCTTTCACTTGTTTCAGATAAGGTCAAGGTATTTATGGCCATCACTCCAAAAGGAGCTCCCTTGACTTCTGGAAACCCAGCCCATTTTTCCTTTGAAAATGTTTGAGCATTAAAAAGCAAGTCTAGGAAGCCTCTAACTCACCAATCTAATTTCTTTGGGAGTTTCCCTAAACTCTTTGGGATATTTTTGTGAATTATGTAATGTAATTAAAGTTTACGGGATTTCAGTAATCATTAGAACTACTTCAAATATTTCCCAATATTTTATAGAGAAACTTCTAAAAGTTCTTTTGAATGGTGAATAAAACATTCTGGATGGCAGCAAGACTAAATTACTCTGGGCAAGAACTATTAGTATATTAAAAATAAGCATTAGAGTTTGGGGAGGAAAATGCATAGGGTGTAACATTTTTCATGTGGCTACAATGAAGTAAGGGATTTGAAGGCAAAAACAAATCTGGCAAATTATAAGTTAGGGTAGTAATTCAAGGAAGTCATAAAAGAGAAGACTTTTATTGCACCATGGAGACAGTTTGGTGCTATTAGTGGATTAAAAAGCATGTGGGACTGTGAGACTGGAAAAGATGGAAGCTTGAAAGAGTTGGTGGGTTAAATATTAACAAAGAAAAGATGTTTACTGACAGATTCTGCAAACATACTCTAATAAATAAGATATTCCAAGCACTCAAAAATAGAACTGTGCAAAGCCACAAAAATCCTTGCTGTTGATCTTCCCACCAAACTTGGTCCCCTTCAGCAATGCATGGCTTCACTGCCACCAGAATTTTGTTTAAGTGTATGTCCTTTTGGAGAACATTGCCAGAATAGTCAAAAGCTAGTAAAAATAGTTAAAAAAAAAAAAAAGTAGACAACGATTTTGCACTTGTCTTTAAAAACTGGCTACAGTGCACTAAAAGCAGGGAAGTGTGGTGGAAATGTGTGAATGTGAGCTTCAAACAGACCTGAGCTTAAGTTCTCAAGTTGTACAATTTCGCCTCTCCGAGCCTCAGATTCCTGAGCTGTAGAATCAAGACCATCACACACACTTCACAGGGCTGCTTCTTGGGGCTTCTTAAAGTTTAATGTGCTTATCAGTCACCTTAGGAATCTGACTAAATGCAGATTTCATTCCAGAAGTCCGGGGTAGGACCCTAGTTCTGAGTTTTTAGCCAGCTCCTGGGTGATGTTCCTGTGGCTGGTCCCAGGAGCACACTTTGAGTGTGAGGCTTTCAAAATCTCAAAGCAATTAGTGTACATTGAACTAAACTGTCACTTTATTAAAGTAACAACGCTTTATTCCCCCCCCCCCCCCACATTACTTTTTTTCCAGAATATTTCACATCACTCTATTTGAGCCTACAAGAGCCCAGGAAAAACAAAAGAGACTATTTCCAATCCTGGTGGAAGCCCTGACACATGATAAGGAGGTATATCCATGGTCTTAAGCAAGGGAGAGCCCATCACTGGGCCTTCAATACACCTGACTAGCACTTCTTGATTTCTTCAACTTCCCAGCTGATTATGTAGGCTTCAATTTAATGAAGGAAAAGGAACCAAAAGCCTTGACCATCAATGAATTCCAAAAAAAAACTGAAGCCTGCTTAAAATATATGAAAGGCCTTATTTTAGAAGAACCACATTTCTAGACATCAGAAAAAGCTAGGAAAAAGAATTTCAAGTCCTGCCCACCATATATAAAGAAACTGTTTAGAAGAACCCATTCAAGAAGAAAGGTAAAGTTAATAAACTTATGTGATGTTGAGGTTAGCAAGAAAAATCATTTGGAATCATCTTTTAAGAAAAGATAAGCTGCCCTAATAATGAGTGATCACTTTGCAGAGGTATAGTGAGACTTCAATGGTTATAGCTCCTACTGTAAGGATTTTATCGGAAAAAAGACTATCAGGTATTGCTTTTATAGCCGTGGTCTAGCATCTTTTCATGAATTCTTTTTATCTTATTAGTTTCATTAACACATTTTAGTTCTAAGATTAAACAGATGCTGCATCAAGTATCCTTTGTACTTTGTTTCATTTTATCTTTTTAAATTATTTTATTTTTAAATTTTTAAAAGATTCTACTTATTAATTTGAGTGAGAGAGCACATGGCATAGGGGAGGAGCAGAGGGAGAGGGAGAAGCAGACTCCCCACTGAACAGGGAGTCCTACGGGGCTTGATTCCAGGACCCTGGGACCAAGACCTGAACCAAAGGCAGATGCTTACTCGACTGCCTGGCGCCACTCATTTTATCTTTTTTAGTGTACAGGTTTATAACTAGATAAGTACAATAAAAAGAAATATTTGAAAATTAATTCTATTTGAATTTCGTATGGTTATTCAAATAAAATATGCTAATGGATATATTTGGTTTTCTCTGAGATGAAAATGAAATTATCAAGTATCCAGTGGTTTTCTGTAAAAGAATGAAGAGCTAAATATCCAGAACTCAGAGGTGGATGGAAAGAAGTATATGCTGGCAGAGATTGTGCTGATCCCCTAAAACCAGAAGCACTGCAATTTTTTTTTTGCGAAAATCAAACAAGATATAAACCCCAAAAGATTTTCTTTCATTGTAAGATTAAAAATAATAGCTTTCTTTCCATCAAAAATTATAATCATTCTTCTAGAGGAAAACTGTGCCTTTGAAAACATCACTTAAAAAAATTAAGATTCATACCCTCTATTTCGTATTTCTTCTCAAAAGGTTGGTGAGGCAAGGGAAGATAGCAAACTATTTCTAGACACCGTCATCCTAACCATACCTGGGAAGAAAACAATGCTATAACTATAGTCATAGTATTTTGGTAAACCTGAAGAATCTGTAGGTCACATGGGCAGAAATAAGCTACCATCTGCTTCTACCAGCAGGTGGATGAGAAAACATACAGTCTTTTTCACTAATTACCTACAACAGCATCTAACTCCAAATATTTTGCATGTAGAGATTTCCGTTCTATGTTTATAAATACACATATATGACAAAGAAACACTTATTTTAAAGATCTTAATATCTTGTTTGTTAAGCAATTAGTATTTAGGAGAGGGGCTATGTTGACAGCTCTGCAAACAGAAGTTTCTGATTCATCTGCTAAAAAGGTACTCACATACCTTGGCAGGCTTCCTCACTCTGCTTTGTTTAATGGTTTACCCATATTCACATAGAGCCACCTTGTTTTTCCCAAACCACCCTGGATATCCATCCCAATAATTAATCTGCTGAACATCAGAATTGAGAATATAATCTGTTCATCCCTCGAATCTTGGGAAATGTCAATGCAAAGCCATAAATTTTATTTTTCTCCTGGAGGCACCTGTGCTATTGAATCACATCAACAAATAATTATAAATAGGGCAAAAAATTCAATTGTTACGGTTTCCAGGAAAATAAAGATTCTCCAACATTATCCATGCAGTTGCTTCCATATTTCTTTAGCATAACCATGCCTTACTTTAAGCAATGCTATGTAACAGCAAATTCTACTAAAATCTTACTACTCTTCTTCCCGGGAAGAACTGGATTACATTTTACAGACTCCCTTGCAGTTAGACATGGCCACATGACTGAATTCCAACTAATAGAATATGAGCAGACATTACATTCGCTTTCAGGCCTCACCCACTAGAAACCTCCATGCATGCTCTTCCATGCTTTGCTCCTTTCCTGGCTGACCAGGATCATGGTAATCATGGTGGCTGTGAACATATATAGGCATGGAAAAAGCCAATCACTTGGCTGCTTAAAATACCAGACTTTTTACCCACTCAGAATTGAATGTTACTGAGAAATAAAATTCTACTCTTTCAGGGATATTATCCATTTGGGGACCTGATTGTCATAGCAGTTGGTGTTTTCCTATAAAATTCAGATAGAATTCCTGAAAATCGACCCATTGTATTTCTGACTAGTGTAATGCTAACAATTAAACCAAGATACTGTCCGTTCTCTTTTCAACATGTCACAAATCTCTATGGGATTTTCCAATAAGTTCATATTAATGATTTGTATCCATTCATTCCTTGACAAAAGAATATTATTGACACTACGAAATGGAATTTCTAGAGATGAGTTTACTGAAATGGAAGAAAAAGGAAGAAAGTGATATTTAGGTTGCAAAAATAGGGGAAACAGATTTAGCAGGTAAAAATAGAGGATTCCCAGTTAAATTTGAATTTCAGATAAATGAGGAAAAAATTTTTAATTAAGTATGTCCCACTTTACCACTTATAGCATTTTGGACAATTTATACTAAAAAAAAGTAGTCACGGTTTATCTAAAATTCAAATTTAACTGGGTGTTCTATATTTTACCTGGCAACTCTAATCAGGATGGATATAGTCAAAGCATAAATTATTGTCCTGAAAAATCAGGTTGAATTTGAAGGCACTAGAAAGGAATAAGGAGAAAGAAATTTTTAAAATAAACTTAAATGGTATGGAGGACAGAAGTAAAGCTGTCAATAAATAGATAATAGAACAGTGAGAAGAAAACAATAATCAAAAGGGAGAAAATTTTGAATAAGTGATCATGGAAATATCACATAAAACCTAAAAGAGAGACTTCAGAAGACAAGGATCACAGATTAGTAAAGACATATTGTAACAAAATTGAAGATCAAAGAGAAAGGTATTCTAAGAGTTAAGACCTAATTTCAAGATTAAATTCTAAAAGAAATTCTAAAAGGTCCTACAATGGGGAAAAAAAAAAGAAGAAGAAGGATATCATACAAAAATGCAAATGAATCAGACTTCCAAGACAATTAGACAAGACAGTTCAGCATAAGTCTTACGACTGATACAAAGCCATAGGATTCATCAGCAGAAAGACACCACCAGTTAGCGTGCCAGGCAGTCAGTTATTAGCAAGATATATCCTTCATGACAAACATTTAGTAGAGTTTTACAAAATATCCTATTAATCTCCCTAAATGCTCAGAGTTTAGATGCAAAAGCTTTGCTTAAATCCCAGTATATTAAATGTATTACATGCCTCTAAACCAGTATTTCCTGCACACAGTTATACAGAATGCTGGTGTTCCACAGGCACTGGATAGGCTTGTTAAAGGGAAAAAAATTGAGAAATGACACATCTTCCTGGAGATTAACATTGTGTGTTGTATTTAAAGACCAAAAAGCCTAAAAAGAAATTTAACTTTGTTTAAATTAGCATTTCTTATTGAACACATGTGACCACAAAATTCACTTTTATCTGCCCCCCCCCACCCCGCAAATACCAAGTAGCATCTTTAAGGATCCCAATGATTCGGGGAGCCCAGTTTAAGAAAGTAATTGTTCTCATACAATTTTTTTTTTTTATCCCAAGTGTTTCACTTACTGAAGGGAGTATATCACGTTTGTCAGCTATGACATTTAACCAAATAAAGAAAGAAAGGGAAAGTACCACCTCTCTTCACATTGTCCATTTGTAAGCATTTCTCCTATTTTCTAGTCACTGGCTCTGCTTTTGCAGAAACAGCCACAAGGAAGAAAAGAAAAAAACAAAAAAAACAAAAACAAAAACCCACAGTGAAGCAACTAAAAGTTGGTGCTGAAATTTATGCCCACCCGTTCTTAACTGCAGAAGTATTAAAATTACTATGGTACACATGGGGACACATAGGCCCAGGATTTACTATCGCTGCAATCACCCCGGAGTCGCTGAGTACATTGCAAACACAACACCATAAAGGCGACTGCAATATGGGGACAGTGTGCCGGGAGACCGTTTCAGTAAATAAAGACTCCGTGGACTTTATGGCTTTGGGTAATACTTGTCACTTAATACAGTTTATAAAGATTTGCTTATTAAATTTTGTAGGGCAAAATAACACATCTCCCCTGCTCTGGCAGTGATGGTGACATAGGTTTCAAAGAGCCGCAGCTGCAGGCTTGCTGCCCCTCCCTCCCCAACCTGATTACAATACGTGTTGTTCCGAAATTTTCAATTCAGCTATAAACAATCTACTTTATCAACAACATGCTTTTGCACTTTTTGAAATGGTGCTCTGAGGCAGATAAATGAAAATAAGTATGGCAGCGTGCCAATAAAAATTCTGCAAACCGTGTCTTCTGTAGAGTACAGACGAAGGCGCACATTTTATTTATTTATTTACTGTTGATGCTAAATCCATTTCTATCCTTACAATAGCTGCTTTATTTTGTTGGCTGTTTGTTCTAATCTCAGCTGACACTTTTGGATAGTAATGGCTTACACACTTTTAATTACAGCTTAAATCAAGAGTAAAAGAAGAGTGTTTTTGCTGTTGTTGTTTTGGGGGCTGCTGCTTTTTTTTTTTTTTTTTTTTTTGGTAAATCTGGCATTTTTTTTTTTTCAATCGCTATATATGTCCATAGGGTAAACGCAGGGTGGATTCTGAAGTTGATGACATATTAAAAGTGCTACTTATTGCCCCAGACTCCAGCCCGTTTGAATGGACAGGGCCCCAGACTCTAAACTGACATCTCTAATCTGTAAGACATTTGGATGTAAAGATAATTATTCATACATATAAATAGCTATATACATTCCTTTTCTCATTTAACTTGGGTAGTTCTTTCAATAGTTTGCTTCGTAAGCTTTCCTCATGATTTTAGGATTCCTCCCAAACTTTGCTTTAAAAAGATCTGCTAAATGGAATAATAATGAAAAATACAAGGCATTATCTATGTTGTGAAAGAAAAGAGACTGTGAAATTGAATTTCTCAGCTTCATATTGGTTTGGATTATGAGAACTTCAAATTCCTGTTTAATTCTCTGTAAGTAAATTTTAAGTTTACGCACACTAATTAAAGATTTGCTATTTGCTATCAGTTTGGAAATACCCATTTACAAAGTACATTTGAACACCATGGGTTTTCAATTCTAAAAGGAAGCCCTTGGGGATCCCTTCTTAGTAATTAATAATTTTATTGAGTTTGGGGTCAAATAAAATATGTCCACAATCGGAGTCCTCCACAAACCTAACAAAATTTTATTCATTATTTTCAATTATAATTCATTTGACTTGTTTAATAAGCTAAGAAGAAAAATTGAAATTGAGACAGGTCATAAAGGTTTAACATTAAAAAATACATTTTCAATGGGCTGAATATACATGCTTGCAAACAATAACAAATAAATAGCAGCGAATTCTGTTTTATCTGTGTTTGTCATGTATTACCTGCAATATGATGAATGTTCATCCCCCCAAAATTTATATGTTTAGCAATCTCAAATTTACTGGTCATTTATTTTTTGTTACAAATCCATCTTCAAAAATATTTATTTTGTGGCACAGCTAAATTTATTTGAAATAAAATATTGTGAAAAGCAGGCCTTTAACTTATATTCCCTGACCCTCTCTCAACAAGAAATAAATATTCTTCTCACCATGGGGAATTTCTGGGAGTTAAAATATTCTCCAGTATTGATTTAATGTCTGTGATAGTTTCACATTGTCTCTTTTGATATTTATTTTAAATTACAAGTTTAGAAATTATTATAAATTAAAGTATATAGATCCAGGGAATTATGTATTAATAAAGTTGATATATCAGCACGTTTTACATTAGGACTCACAAATTAGGAAATAGAATCATAAAATACTCCTATGTGGAAAAGCGAATACCAGTGATGAATAATTCTAAGCAGCATATTCACGACATTTCAAAAATAAAGTAAATTTGGACACATTGCTGTGACATCTACACTCCCATCATACTTGGCTTCCAAATCAAAATTGGATTAGAGCCATTCCTCTTTGTACTTGAATACAAAGAGCAAATAAGAGAATTCTGGGAAAGTGCAAACAGAGAGCTGAATTTCTCAACCACACTGGAAGTAGAATTAAGGTTCATTTCCACCCACATACAAACACAACAAAAGGATTGTTATCTAAGGGAAATATAATTTTTTTATGGGTAACAAATGACAAAGTTATCTTTGGGCTGTTCCTCAGCCTCTCCTCATTACCTCTCACTCATTAAATTCATCTCATCCCCTGTCCTCACTACCTCATACCCACCTCTAAGGCATTCACCCAGAACTTTTGCATTTGGTTTGTGATTTTCCCTCCTTCCTGTCTTCTGCAACCACCATAGCTGATGATGTAATATACACCAGCCCAGGCAAAGGGTTCTGTAGGTTTTTTAGGATGTAGATGATAGGAATGGGCAGATAGAATGAGAATGTAAGATTGGCCACAACCCTCGGTGTGCCCAAATCTAACTATGTAGCACTTCCCACCATTTCCTGAAAGCGCTCTGTTTCGTGATCCTATCTTTTTGCACACATACTTCACTCTGGCAATCTTGAATGACCCTCCCCTAGACTCAGCTTGAGTAAAACTGTTGCTTATTCAAGGCCCATGGGCCTGTTGCCTTCTCAGTAAAACCCTTCCATCTCCAGGAGGCAGAACAACTGCAGACCACACTGTTCTCTGATTATCTGTCTACACAGATAATTCCTCGGTCAGCTTCGAATACTTTGAGGACAGGAACCATACTTTATTTGTCTTCCAGTGGCACGGTTTATTGAATGTTGTTGAATGAGTAAAAGAACAAAAAGTGAGGATTCAGTTATAATTTGGCAACGATCCACTGAGCACACACACAAGACATTGTGCTGGGTCTGCGGGAGACACAAGTTAAACAAGACGTGGAATTACTCTTCTAGAGGTTCACAGGAAGGAGCTCCCTTCTGGAACACAGAGGCAGGACAGATTGTGACAAATTCTGGGACAAGTACCTAGACCCACTGTGTTTTATGTGCAGAATAATGCAAATGATTTCCTAATAGGCACTGAGAATACTACAAGCTACTTCATCATCATCACTGCGCCTTTACTGAGAACTTACACTGTGCTAAATACATTAGAATAACTTCTTTTAATCATCAGAAAAATGGTTTGAGGCAGGAAATATTACCCCAATTTTATAGATGAGGAATCTAGAATTTATAGGAGTTAAACTGCTTGCCTACCCACTGACAATTACATACTCAAGATTTGAACACAGACTGTGAATCCCACACGCTAATTTTTCTTTTTTTTTTTTTAAGTTTTTTTATTTATTTATGATAGTCAGAGAGAGAGAGAGAGAGAGGCAGAGACATAGGCAGAGGGAGAAGCAGGCTCCATGCACCGGGAGCCCGACGTGGGACTTGATCCCGGGTCTCCAGGATCATGCCCTGGGCCAAAGGCAGGCGCCAAACCGCTGCGCCACCCAGGGATCCCGCTCCTAATTTTTCTGAGGTCAAAGCACTTCATACAAAATACACTTTGCCTTAAATATGCTTTGTGATGTACTTCTTAGCAGGAAACCTTTTGGCACAATTTTCAGCTGAATAACATTTAATCCCTAAGACTGACAACTCTGGGCAGAACAGGTTAATTGACAAATTCAATATGGCGACACCTCAACAGAAATGTTCATAGAACAAATGCATCCCCTCTTCTAGGGTTTGGCCACACTCTGTTTAAATAACTTAACCATGTGAACATCTAGTGTGTTTATTTAATCTCTCAGCATTTTAGCATCAGATTCTAAAATAAGGAATTATCAGTTCCTACTTCTTCAATTTTATGCTTTTCAACACTGAGAAATTAATGTGATACCCTGAAAAACGTATCCTACAAATACTCAAATGTGGCTGCTTTGCTAGAAGGAGCAGCAGTGCTACTACTGTCACACACGTGCATATTTTTAAAAACTTTTAGAAAGGGGATGCCTGGGTGGCTCAGCAGTTGAGTGCCTGCCTCTGGCTCAGGGCATGACCCCGGGGTCCTGGGATCAAGTTCAGCATCGGGTTCCCCCAACAGAGCCTGCTTCTCCCTCTGCCTGTGTCTCTGCCTCTCTTTGTGTCTCTCATGAATAAATAAATAAAATCTTTAAAAAAAAAATCTGGGAAAGCTAACACACAATTGCTTTTAAAGACAGGCACCTTTTGAGAAAGAAAACACGGCCATGTACCATTTAAGAGGGAAGTGGGTTTCCTACGTTATATGTACGTGACAAGTATCACGCGAAGGACAAAAGACATAGGTGAGCCAAACTCTTAAGTTGAAGGGTGCATACAACTGATGGGTGGCCTAGTGGAAAAGAGAGAAAGTTCACACAGGTGCAATGTGACTTTGGTAGCATTGCGGAGGTCAGAGACGTTGAAGGAACCCTTCTGAGGAAGGACTAGCTCTGGGGCAAGAGTCACCTAGGGACACTCTGATCAACCCCTTGCCATGGGTTTGTTCTACATTGGTGTTTAAGCCCCTTCCCTCTTGCTGTGCATTCTGCGAGGCACCATCACTCTTCTAGACACAGGAAGCCTATTCTAGGAGGAAGGGCAGAGAAAGCCTGCACTTCGCAGCTTATAAATGAGCTTGCCGCCGAGCAGCTCTTTCATGCAAATGACACAGCGAGCAAGGCCCAGGAAGGCTGAGCTGGCGGAGCCTGGGAGGCCCTGTCTCGGCCCGCACGTGGCACGCCCTTGGGCACTAATCGGGCTTAAGCATTCATACCGAGGGGCTGCAAACCCCTGGGCAGAGAGTGCCGGATACACACTCGATATGGAAAATGTATGAGGAGAAAAAGATTAACTGACAAAAAGTTAATTAAAACTGCTCTGATTATGAGGTAGAATTTAACAATTACTTTAAAAAATGCGGCGTGACACAGTGCAGCGCTGCAGCTGAATTAATCATGAATGAGGAGAGCGATGTTTAATTTTTGTGTTCATGAGGAAAACACTCAACAGATTTGACAATTAGAGCAGGGTAACAGCATTGCATGGCACAATGCGAGGCGGGTTTTCCCACTGGTTTTTTGGGAGGGAGCTAAGCAGATGTGCTCAAATATTTACAAATGCACAATATTCGCATGCTCTTCAGCTGCCCGCCCTGCTGATTTCGCAAGACTTCGCCTTCAATCTGGAGGCTTCTGTGGGAGCCCCGTGTGCTGCTTCTCCCAACTCAAGGAGCTGCTCAGCCAAGGTCCCTGCTGCCTCCAATCCTCGCACTCCTTCAAGGAGCAAAGAGGCTATCGGGTGACACAAGGGACCGGGCTCTTTCAAATACTCAGCTCCTAGGATTCAGTTCGCCCCACAAAGTGGAGGACACATAGGCAGTCATCATGGGCCAGGCAGGGGCTGTGTTGAAATCACCCCCAACCACCCGGTCCTTTAGCCTCCTTCTCTCAGGGAGCATTTCCACAACCCCAAACCACCTCTTTTATGGGAACATCACACCTCTTGCTGGGAGGTGACCTTCAAGGACTACGAAACACCTGCCAACAGGGGCCTCTGTGAATGCTTTGCTTCCTGAATTCCAGCCTTGTAGGCCTGGATATTTATGAACAAAAAGTCTCTCAGTTACTAGTATTATGATTATTCCTAGCATGGCCTTTTTGTCTTTTTGCAATTGCACTGAGAGATAATTGACATGCCATACAATTCACTCATTTAAAGTGAATAATTCAAGAGTTCTTAGCATATCTCCAGCATTGTGCAACCATCATCCCAATCAACTTTAGAACATTTTTTATAAACTTCCCCCCCAAAACCCATACCTATCCTTTAGCCATCATCATCAATTCTCCTACCTCCTTCTCCCCCACCCCCTCCCAGGCCTGAGACATTCACTCATCTACATTCAGCATCTGTAGATTCACCTATTCTAGATATTTCACATAAATGGAATCATATAATATGTGGTCTTTTCTGTCCAGCCTCTTAGTATTATGTTATCAAGTTTCATCTGCTACCTTAGTCCATTTGGGCTGCTAAAAGAAATATAGACCGGGTAGCTTATACACTACAGAAATTTATTTCCCACAGTTCTGGAAACTAGAAGTCTGAGACTAGGGTACCAGCATGGCGGGGCAAGGGCCCTCTTCCAGGGTACCAACTTCTCTTTGTATTCTCACAGGACGGAAGGGGCTACGGAGCTCTGTGGGATCTCTTTTATAGAGCACTCTTTCCATTCATGAAGGCTCTACCGTCATGATTTGATCAGTTCACCAAAGCTGATTAAGACCCATCACCACCATTAAGACCATCACCTTTGGGGTTAGGATTTCCACACGGGAATTTGGGGGAGATCCAAACATTCATTTAGATTATAGCATCCATGTTATAGCATGGATCAGTACTTCATTCATTTTTATGGCAGAAAAATACTCCATTAAATGGGTATAATGCATTTTTATCCATTCATTCGTAATGGACATTGGGTTGTTTCCACCTTTTGACCATCATGAATAATGTTCCTATAAACATTCCGGCACAAGTTTTCGTTCGGAGGTATGTTTTCATTTCACTTGGGTATATACCCAGGAATAGAACTGCTAATTCAAATGGTAATTCTTTGTAGCTTTGGAGGAATTACCAGATCATTTGCCACAGTAGCTCTACCGCTTTCCTCTCCTACCAGCTGTGTATAAGGGGGTCTATTTCTCCACATCCTAACACTTGCTATTATATCTTTTTTATTAAAGCCATCCTTAAAGATATGAAGTGCCATCTCACTGTGTCTTCAATTTACATTTTCCCGATGACTAATGATTTTGAGCAGCTTTTCTCCGCTTTCTGGACATTTTTGTGTATCTTCTCTGTAGAAATGTCCACTCAGATGCCGTTCTAATTTTGCCATTCTTATTTGTAATTTGCTACATGCTTTTTCGTTATTGACTTGTAAGAGTTCTTTAGATATTCTAGCTACAAGTTCTTCATCAGATATATGACATACAAATATTTTCTCCCTTTCTTTTGGTTGTCTTTTTATTTCCTTGATTGTGTCCTTCAAAGCACAAAAGTTTTAATTTTGATGAAGCCCAATTTATCAATTTTTAAGTGGATTGCCTGTGCTTTTGATGTTATAGCTGAGAAACCATTGTTAAACTCAAGGTCACAAAGATTTACTCCTATGTTTTCTTTTTTTTTTTTTTTTTAAGATTTATTTTTATTTATGATAGTCACAGAGAGAGAGAGGCAGAGACACAGGCAGAGGGAGAAGCAGGCTCCATGCACCGGGAGCCCGACGTGGGACTTGATCCCGGGTCGCCAGGATCACACCCCGGGCCAAAGGCAGGCGCCAAACCGCTGCGCCACCCAGGGATCCCTACTCCTGTTTTCTTCTAAGAGTTTTATGGTTTTAGTGCTTACAGCCATTTCTTTGACCATTTTTGCGTTACTTTTTATATGTAGTGTGAAGTGGGGGATTCAACTTCATTCTTTTGTATGTGCCTCTCCAGTTGTCCCAGCAACATTTGTTGAAAGAGCATGGACGGTTAAAGAATTACAACTTCCTTAATTCTCATGCCTCCTCTAAATCAGGTCTTCATCACTTCATATCTGCCTTTTTGGGCTGGGGCAAGAATGACTCTCAGTGGTGTCCCAGTCATCAGTATGTGCCTATCCCTTTTTAACCTGCTTATCTCTGCCACATTCCACCAACCACATTCTTCCCACATGCCCTGTATCTCTCCAAAGCTTTGGAGTCACAGAACTGACCGTATTTTGAGCTGTCCCATTTATTAATTACATCAACTAGGGAAAGTTATTCTACTTTTCTAATTTTCATTTCTTTAACTGTTAAGGTAGTGATATTGAAGTGAAAACTATTCCAGATTCCCTCAAATTTCTTTCATGGATATCTGTCCTCCTCACTCCTTTGTCTTCTGCTTGAAAAAGCTTGCAACTAAAACTCTCCTTAGAAGACTTCCCTTGAGCCATGGGAACCATTCTGCCTGCCTAGTCAGAGAGCTGGAAATACCTAGGAGTCTACATCACCCCTAGACGAAAGGCAACCCCTACATTAAGTGTAGGAAAGCCTTTGCCTTGAAGGGGACGACCCCCAAGGTGTAATTTGCCTTCTAAAATGATCCTGAAGAATTGGGTTTGAGCTGGAACTTCACCTGAAGTTGCACCCAGCTTGGCTTTTCCCTTCCCTTGTCCTGCTTCCCACACTCTATTGGTGGCTTCTCATTAAGTAAACAGTCCCTTAATGAAATGCTTGAACACAAACCCTCACCTCAAGGTCTTCTCTGGGGAACCTGGAAGAAGCCAGATACATACTGCTTGGATAGATACAACTACTGCTTGGATAAATGAGATTTTGTATTCCACATGCAAAAGAATAAAGCCAGGGCCCCATCTTACATTATACACAAAAATTAACTGAAAATAGATTAAAGACTTGTTAAAGTGAAAAATATTAAACTCTTAGAAGGAAATATGGCCCTATCACATATGATAATATATAGATAATAGGAGGCTCTCAATGAATATCACTTATTGTTATGGTTGTCGTTATATTTTAAAATTTCTAAGGTTGGCTAGCAGACACATGAAGCTAATCTATGAGTATTTTGTATTTAATTTAAAAAAAATTGTATTGCTTCATTGTGTATTTCCCTGTTTTACAAGGCTTTTTGTGAAGACTTTGAGACTGAAGTTTCATTCTGCTTCCATATTGTGCAATATTCTAAGATGAATCTAATTCGAGATGGTGTTTTGATCACCTACTAAATAAATATGACCTGATGCTGATCCATTCATATACATTATGGCCTTATAATAAAATATATCTCAGAGGAGGATGATCTATAATCTCTCTGAATAAATGTATCTTCTCTTAGTTCAGACCAAGTGTCCCCATGGCCTGAAAGGAATATTTTCATTGAAGGGAATACATTTGGCATTTAATTGGGGTTGTTTTATTTTCAATAAAGGAACAAAAAGATGTAATCCCATTAATTATCTTTAGGAAAACACAATTATTTGTGCATCATCAACAGCCTACGGGCTTCTCAGAATCAAAGATGAGTCTATTTCCTTGTTCAAAATCCCTTTCATAAATTCTACATAGATTATTTTTCTTTGTTTTGCATTCACTATAATGAGATTAGACTCTGAGAGTTTCTGCTCATCTTCTTTTAACAAACAAATGTTGCAGAAGGGGAGGTGGATGGGGGCTGGGGTAGCTTGGTGAGGGCACTGAAGAGGGCACTTGATGGGATGAGCACTGAGTGTTATACTCTATGTTGGCAAATTGAATTTAAATTAGAAAAACTATTTCCAGCCTTACTGGGGTATAGTTGAAAAATAGAAATTGTATATATTTAGGGTGTGCAACATGATTTAATGTAAGTATGTGCTGCAGAGTGATTGCCACGATCATCATTAATTAACACAGCCATCATCTCACAGTTATTATTTGTGTGTATGTGGTGAGAACACTTAAAACCTACTCTGCAAATTTCAAGTATACAGTTCAAGTAATAACTACAGTAAACATGCTGGACATTAAATCCCCAGAACTTATTCATTTATACCTGAAAGTTTGTACTCCTTAAGACTTCCTGTAAATCTTTTTAAAAACAAGTATTTTTGCAAAAGAATCTATGTACTTTCATACTGTGCTATGGCAAAATATGTGTAGAAAAGGTATTTGTGTTACACTGGAAATGTTTCATTAATAACTAGTTATACTGTATGCACAGATTAGTGTTTAATAAAGATGTGCACAGGACTTATTTTGACATATCAGAAAGAATGTGCAACTGTCTAATGACATGAATATTTCAGAGTTTCATGTACCGTATCATTTGATCATAGTTGTCTTTCAAGATATTTATTATTTATGCCATTTTACAGCTAAAAAGTTTAAGGCTCGGATACTTAAGTGACTGCTATGTTGGAGATGAACAACCCACCAAATAGTTGGGCCCCACAATCCAAAGTGTGTTGTTTTTGCTAAAAATTTAAAAAATGGCTTCCCAGCTAAAGACTACATTTCTCAAGTTCCTATGCTTTCAGGTACGGATGTGAGACTAGGTCCTGCCAACAGACTGAGTAAAAGTGACAAGCGTCAGTTCCAGGCCAGGATTTTGAAGAAGTGGGTCTGCATTCTCCATTCTCTCTCTCTCCCTATCTAGCATGGGAAAGTAGAGGACTCTACTATCCCTGCAGGAAGGAAAACCAGCCACCAAGTAGGACCATCCATACTGAGTCAACTTCAGAATTCACACACATAATCATTAGATCAACCTGCTGTGGTTCTCAAACATCGCTGCATATACAGGCACCAGGAGTATGTTAGAAATGCAGATTGTGATTCCAACTCAGAGAGGACAGTTCCATAGGTCACTTTGAATCGGTGCTCTAAGCGCTTCCATAACAGCATCATGTCACAGCAATGTGTCTGAGGTGGACATGGCTCCTCTCGATGCCTTCCACACCCCACTCCCAGTAGACTGGAGGAATGGCTTGCCACGCTTCAGATCAAAGTCACACACAGAGTAAGTTTTCAATATTTTAAAGGCTTTTTTTCCTTTATGAATATACTCATTTATTATTTATCATATGATAAACAGAAACTGGGAGGCAAAAATATCCCCCAGGATTCACTCTTCAGGCTCCCACAGATTCAGACACCAAAAAGGGAACTTCTTATGCCTTTGATTTGGGTCATATGCCTAGGTGACTGTGGATTGCATTCTGAGGAGGAGAGGTAATTAAAGTGGAAATCTAGATACCTCTCAAAGGGAACATGGTCACTACCACTACCATTCTTTACTAGGAAACCAAAACATCCCAGAAATCCATTTTGCTTCCCAATTATCATAAGTGGAATATAAGGAAAGGGGATTCATTTATTAGGGTTTAAATAAGCTTACATTGTCATTAAAAGAATAGTCCAAACATTGAAACACATTTAACATTATGATGAAATTAATATCTAATAATCTGTATTCATTATAGCAGGCTCAAAGAAACACCGAGAATACTGATGTGATTCTGATTAGAACTTCAAAGAGATATCCAGAGTTGGGAAGTGAGCGGTTGGTGAAGCCAGAGATGTAGAGCACTGATAAAATGTTGCACAGGAATCCCAAAGTTTCAATGACTTAAAGGGAAAATCTTCAAATTGCCTCTTTCTCTGCCTAAGAACACCTAGAAATCTGGAGGAATATGCCAAGTATGTTGGTCATCATTAGTAGAGCCAGATGGATTTGTCTGTGGCACTGATTGGGAAAGAAGTTCAACTTCAGGCTGTTGTCTCGATGTCCCATCAGTGGAACTCACGCCACATGTCCTCTGACACTCTGTCACCATTTCAGCACAGGGGATGCATCCTATGTTTCTTCCAAACTGCACGCACTTCCACTTTAATACTTGGGAAACTTTATTGAGAGTACGATGCTCTTCATTTACTGCATGACTACATCTATTATTTTTTATTTTATATTTTCAATTCTTAAACTCTAAATCTAGCTACATTCAAATGAATTGTTCCTCTTTTCCCAAGCATGTTCATTCTATGTTAGACATAAGATTTTTTTAAAGATTTATTTATTTATTCATGAGAGACAGAGAGAGAGAAAAAGAGAGAGAGGCAGAGACACAGGCAGAGGGAGAAGCAGGCTCCATGCAGAGAGCCCTATGTGAGACTCGGTCCCAGATCCCGGGATCACGACGTGGACCAAAGGCAGGCGCCCAACCGCTGAGCCACCCAGGCGTCCCTAGACATAAGATTAAGTAACACATCATCACCATCAACATGCTTAAACCTGCTCTTGTCACTATTTCCTGGGATTTAATTTTGATTGTTCCAAAGCACTATGAATGCACGTGCAGATATGTGCACTTGGACTATGCTGTGTCAGGGCACGGTGTGTGTGTGCATGTGACTGCATGTGTGTTTGTGTACATGTATATGTGTGTTCTTAAGAAACTAAAGAAAATCACATATAGCAGATAAGGGTGTAAAATCAAAGATGTCAAGACAAATATTTTAATATTGGATGCTAAATTTATGCAAAAACAATAAAGGTCCATTGCTTTCATAGGTAGAAGTTATTTCTTTAAAAGTAGTTTAAAGTAATTTTTGGTTTTAAGTTGATCATAAATTAACAAAGAGATTACATTAGTGATATTTTTTTACCTTTATGATTGTAGTAAATATTCTCTTGCATGAAAAGTTATGTCTTAAAGTTGATTGGTAGAGCCAGAGAATACATCTCTTTCCTTAGTCAGCATTTGCAGATCTTGCCCTGTTTTCATGGTCATTATCATTGCAATGAGTGTTATGTTGCAGCAAAAGACGGAAATGTTCTAAAAAACTTAGCTAGCTGTTCTCACATTTGATTTATTCTTTTTTTGTTATGATATTTAAGTTTTATAAATGCAACAGGTTGTTTTAGTAGTGTTGGGTAACAAATTTCTTGAAGATTTCCAGAAAACAAAAGTTCTATCAAAATGAGAAAAAACAACTAAGCAAAACTCCAAAACACTTTTCTTCAAGCACTAACATGAGCTGGCTTAGCAGTGTCTACAAAGTGCCAAACCAACCTGGTAGAAAGAAGAAAAAAAAAATCATTAACTTGTCTGGTTGCTTTGGCTACATATTGCTAGTTTCAGTTTTTCACTGAAATGTTTTGGCATTAGGGTGAAAAATATATAATGTAGATTGAAGAGCTTAAGAGCTTGCTTTTATTCAGTTACATGGATTTTCGTAATATAATTTGAAGAATTAGATTTTTCAAAAATTTTGGTTAAAGACTACCTTAGTGGAAGAAAAGAATGGCATTTTCCTTTTAAATCAGCTATCTCCCTGACATATTGAGACATCATCTTTCTCTTGAAAACATGCTTAATAGTAAGATTTTGTCCTTTTTCTTAAACATATGTTCTCTTTTCTAAATGAAATGTCTTGAGGACATCAAAAGAAAAGAGGAAATAGCTCAAAATTTGAATAATTATTGAGGAAAATAACTCCCAAAAAACTAATAGGCCTTTTTTAAGTTGACTTTGGGATCCTGAAAGGACCAATGGAAAAGAAGATTTGAGTTACATCAGGCATTGTGCCATGATTTTGCCATTTTACTAAATATGTAATAGCATTTTAAGATGAAAAAAAAAGTTTATGATAATTCATTTCAAATAAAGAAAATGGTCCATCTAAAAATATTGGAATCAGAAATTAAAATATTAGCTGTGATATTTTACAAATGCACATTTGTGAAGTATCACTCAAATTAGCACGCAATTATTATGTTACTTGTCATTAGGGTGCCGTATAGAAGTCCGTATTGGTGGCTTCAACTAAGTAGGTGGTAATTTTTTTTTATATTTGGTAAAAATCATTTTGAAAAGACAATGAAATGTGGCTATTATTTTTGCTTTATGTGATAGGACAAATACATGATTACTTGTTTTTCCTTAATATGCACTAACCATTAATAATGAAATAATATCTATTCAAAAATTACAATTCAATCTTCCTTTTTGAATCCATCTTGAATGCTTCCAAAGATTCATGAATCAAGCAACATAATGTGATTATTTGCCATTTAGAATTTTAGTTCAACCCCTGGACAGATCATTTTCAATTCACCATCTTTTGTTTGTGTTGCAACATTCTGCATCTCTTGACACTTCTGCAGAATACCTGTTATAATGTTTGTCTCTTCACCTCTTTCATACCCTAGTGTTCACACCTCGAGGAATTATCATGTTACAAGTAAACAAATATGTTCTATCTACCAGTTTGCAAAAGTGGGCAAAACAAGTTTTTTTTACCACTACTCAACATACACTGTAAATACATCTCATGCATGCTTATTAAGTTTTAATTGAAACATTAAATCTGAGGCTAAATTACTATTGAATGGTATGGCCTCTGTTAATCCTTTCATATTTTGTTTGCCAAGCAAATCAACAATTGCTTTTTGTATATGAGAGGCATTAAAGGCTCAAAAATAAGTGACCTAGAGATCTTACCTGCCCAGAAAAAAAAAAAAAAAGTGGAAAGCAAACTGTTTTTCATCTGATTTTAAGAAGAATAGATACAAGATAATAAAAATATGTTTTCCCAAAGAGATGCCATCTTTGGAAGTGTGATATGTTTTTTGGGGGGGGGAAAGCTGAGAAATCTGCCCTGTAATCAGATTCCAGGTGTGGCAAAACCAGATGTGATTCTCTGCCTTTGTTAGTTTAGTATCTGATTCTGGTGAACTGATGAGATGCTCAGCTCACCAAGGCTGCCCATTGCTCACCTCCGTAACTTCCACTTTAGTTTCTGAAGTCTATGCTTCCAGGAAACACTAAATGATTCACAGGAACCTGATTCAGGCAGTGATGACGATCAGATCAACTACCTGCAAAAATCTGTTTGGTGAAATAGAGCAATGAGATAAGCTGGAATATATTTACCAGGCTAAAAAAGAAATACAACTCTAAAAATATGCTCCCAGGTTTATTTAGAGAGAATATTTATTTCCATAGAGCCATAATCATGAGGTGTTGTGGTATCTGCAGCAAGCAACTTAATGTTATATTTCAACTTCTCAAGGTAGTGAGGAGGCAGTAAATTGTGTGGCTGGAAAACGTTACCATATAATGTCAGGGAATGTCATGAATTACACCCCTGCCTCCTGAGTTGGTTAACTTTCTTAATCATTATGTTAATCAAAGAAAAAGTACAAAAGTACAAAAGTACATGTGGATACCTTTTTTTAAAAAAACTAATGAACTAATGAATGAGTCATATGGCATATATTATGCTAGGTTGTAATTTACCATATGTAAGATACAAAATTTGTATATAATAGGCTAGGCCTGCTAGATATAAATATATGTGTATATAAGAAAATACTTAAGAATAGTGTTAATTTTACAGAGGTACTGCTCATGAACATTGCAACAGATTAAAATCTCCATTTGAGGGTGTGTCTTTTCCTAAAACTAAATGGAGTTTTATCGGGGTTAAGTTTTTAAGTTACCTTAATCTTTCTCTCAGGGATAGGAAACCTTCAAAAAATTTTTTTCAATTTTCAAGTGATGACATTGTTCTTCTTTCTGATGCTAGTATGTTTATATCCTTAGAAATTCATGGAAAATTGTGAGTGTGCACCTGTTAAAGATTTTGGTAGGATTTGAAATGTGTTACGAGTATTCAGCAGATTGGATGTGGTGTAAAAATGTTGTGTTGGTGGTCTTATTAATCGCCACCTGTTTTCCTCAATAGCAGATTTAGAAGGACTTCAGTTTCTACTCAAGGACTGTTTTCTTAGAATACCTGGTAAGAAGATGTTGATGGGAAGGTACTAGTCAGTTAACATCTTATGTCTGTCAGCTAAAGAAAGAATCTAGAGAAAAGAGGGTTTCCTTGTCAGCCAGTGTCCTGCCAACTTAAAATTATAATCCTCATCCCTGCCCCCCAAAATAACCTGAAGAATAAATAGCTTCCCATAGGTGGTTACAAGTCCTTGAAAAAAAAATTTCATATTATTGAAAAATTATCATTAATTGATAATGTTATTTTAAACATGCTAATCATTCACTAGATCCTGTGGGAACAAATTTCCCATGAACACTAGCAATGAGCAGCACACAGGCTACCCACCATGGAAAATACCAATTCCCTTTAAACTCCCAGCACCCTTGCTACCACTAAAGCCACAGTAGGCTCCCAGCCAATTAAAACATGCTTCCAGTATGTGGTGAAGCATGACCAGACCCTCCCAACCACCACAGAAGGGTCCGCAAAACTGAGGGAGGTAGGAGGAAAGATAATTACCATCAATATGCTTCCCACATGGGAAAGTGTTAAACTTATCATTCCTCTCAGTGGTATGTTTGATGTAATACGTTCATTTTAGTACTTATTCTTATGTCTCAGGATGTTGTCTAGGAAAAGGTGTCTAGACAGAATGGAAAAGAGCCTTTTCAGTACACCTTGTAATGGTTGTAAAATGAGCAACAGAATCATAGATCTGGCCATTCTATGGTAGAAACTTCTAGAAGGATTTTTTTTCTGTAGTAGGGTATTTTGAACTTTTCTGAAATAGTTCTCGATACAGGGAACATTCCCTGTGAAATCTGAGTCTCCCAAATCTTTTGGCAAATCCATCCTGGTTGTGCAAGACATTCTGAGAACTATACTGAAAAACAAAAACAATAACAACAAAACTGGCCCCGATTTTAAAGAAATTACAGGACTATTAGCTCTCCAAGACATAAGATTATGACCACTGGGTATGGTGAGGGTTGATTCAAATTATGACTACACTGACCGGAGCTACAATATTGTGCTTAGTATGTAACTATTCACTGAAACTTCTGGGTAGCAGGGCATGGTTGTTAAAATAGTAAGAATGATAACTAACATTGATCGAAGACTTAACAGGCATTGTATTCAACGTGTCATATAGTTTATGTAATTTAATCATTCTTGCAAACCTTGTAAAGAGGTTAGCTCATGAGATAGAAGTGCAAATAAACATACAATTTGTGATCATTATAGGTCTACCACTTACTGGGGATCTAGTAAATGTCAGGCATTAACATTTATTACTAGTGTCACATTTATATACTTGTTAGAAAGGTATTATCACCATGATTACAGTTCAGGAAATAAAGCTAAGAGATTATAAGTAATTTGCCTGAAGTCACACAGAAGATCTAGGATTCAAACTCACATTCTAATACCAAAGTCGGTGTTCTTTCCAAAGTACTATAGAAATTAAGTCTACTGTTTTCACAAGGATTCTCTGTTAGGGGTGCAACATGTCTGAAGTACTTCAGGCCAAGGTGATACTCCCAGGCACTGAACTCTTCTCTCTGAATCAGCAAGCCTGGTTTTATTTCATGGCATATATTGCACAAGTTAGAGTTCATAGCTTTATTACCAAAAATTTTCTATGGCTTATAATAAGAACTCAGCTCAAATAAACTAAATATTGGATATTCTGGATAGCTTTCTTATGTCCCACTAGCAAATATGGATTCTTTTAAAGGAGGATTTTAAACTAATAGGCCACAGACAGGGCCAGATTTGACCTACAGTTGCATTGCATTCAGCTAGCAAAGTGTTTCAATATTGAGCCAATATTTCAAAGCCGGGAGATTTCATATAAAAATCTGAATTTGAAACTCTTTAAAACATTCAGAAGGCTCCAACAACGCTGTGCCCCCATTCTCACAGATCAGCACTTGGTGATCTCTGATGTGTTTGCCACAATTTCCAATATTTCCTGATGCCTCCTCTGTCCTGAAGCTGTAGGCTGCCTTTAAAAACACATAGTAGTATCCCTGCTTCCATGTCACCATCAGAAGTTATATAATAAAAAATGGAATTGGAGGACTATCTCTTCTGTGAGCCTAGAAGAGAATATACTTCTTTGTGAAACGTGACCACAAATTTTGCATAAAATGCTTGGTTCTCTTCCCTGGAGTCTTTTTTTCTCTGTTCAGACAAAAGTTTGTCAATTTTGTTTATTTCCTCAAAAAACTGACTTAGTTTTTACTTTTTTATTGCTTTTCTATTCTCTGTTTCTGCTCTGACCCATACTATTCCCTTCATTCTGTTAACTTTGGGTTTACTTTGTTCTTCTCATACTTGGTTTCTTGAGGTATAAGCTTAGACTGTTTACTTGAGATTTTCTTCCTCTTTAATGTACATGTTTGTAGGAAGTATAAACTTCCCTGTTAGTAGTGCTTTTGGTGTATCCTGTAAATTCTAGGAAATTGTGTTCCCACTTCTATTTCTCTTGAAAAATCTTATATATATATATATATATATATATATATATATATATATATATATATGTATATATATATGTATATATATATAAATGTAATTATTTTTACATATATATTATATATATATTATTGAAGTTTGATTTGCCATCAAAACTAAAAGACAGCCTACAGAATGGGAGAAGATATTTGCAAATGACCAGATAAAAGGCTAGTATCCAAGATCTATAAAGAACTTATGAAACTCAACAGCAAAGAAACAAACAATCCAATCATGAAATGGGCTAAATACATGAACAGAAATTTCACCAAAGAAGACCTACATATGGCCAACAAGCACATGAGAAAATGCTCTGCATCACTTGCCATCAGGGAAATACAAATCAAAACCACAATGAGATACCACCTCACACCAGTGAGAATGGGGAAAATCAACAAGAGAGGAAAAATCTTAAAATTCCCTTTGATTTCCTCTTCAACCCAGTGACTCTTCAAGAGTTACTTAGTTTCTACGAGTTTGTGAGTTTTCCTGCTTCCATTTGGTTGGAAAAGATACTTGGTATGACTTTGATCTTCTTAAATTTGTTAGCACTTGTTTTGTGACCTAGCATGTGATCTTCTCCTGGAGAATGTTCTGTATGCACTTGGGAAGAATTTTTTTTTTCTGTTTGGTGAAATATTCTCTATATATTTATTAAGTCCATATGATCTATAGTGTGTTCTAGTCCCATTTCTTTATTTTCTATTTGGATATTCCCCCTCCATTGTTGAAAGTGGGGAATTGAAGTCTCCTACTGCTTTGTATTGCTGTCAATTTTTTCCGTTCAGATTTGTCAACATATGTCTCATGCACTTAGCTGTTCTGATGTTGGGTGCACATGTATTCATAATTGTTAAATCTTCCTGCTGAACGTACTATTTTTCAAATCACATGTAATGATACTCTATCTCTTGTGTGTGTTTTTTGTTTTTGTTTGTTTTTGTTTTGTTTTGTTTTGTTTTACTTAAAATCTACTTTGGTATTAGATGGCCATTTCTGCTTTCTTTTGGTTTCTATATTCTGGAGTGTGTTTTTTATCCCTTCACTTCTAGTCTCCATGTGTCCTTGAAACTAGTGAATTTCTTGTAGACAACAAATAGTAAGATCTTGGTTTTTGTTATCCATTCAGCTACTCTGTCTTTACAGAGGAGTTTAGCCCATTTACATTTAAAATGCTTATTAAGAGAGAAGGATTGATTATTGCCATTTTGCTAACTCCTTTCTGTTTTTCTTGTGTTTATCTTGTTATTTTTCTTTCTTGTTGTCTTTCTTTGTATTTTGTTATTTTTGTATTGATAAGATTTGATTAATTTCTTTTTTTGTTTTGTGTTTTTTCCTGATTCCCAAGAGACTTCTCTTAAAGTTTTAACACTCCATTTTAAGCCAAAACAACCAAACTTCACTTGCCTACAAGAACTCTACTTTTACCTCTCCTCCCCATCATATGCTATTAATGTCACAATTGGCATCATTTATTTTATATATCCATTAATGTAATTTAGTTATTGTTGCTTTTAATACTTTTACGGACTTGAAAGCAATTTATGTCCCCTCAACACCATTATAGTAACACAATATTGTTATTTCCCTTCCCTAACCTTTTTATTGGACTGTTCCCTACAAATGTTTTAGCTTACAACCCTTATTCAAAAACTATACTTTTCTGATCATACTTCCTGAAATCCTGAGAGGGGCTTCTGCAGCCAGGAGGATGGGCAGCTGAGAGGCAATAGCACTGAGGACTCTACAAGCCCCTCCGTCCTCACCATCCCCCCATCGTTTATCTATCCAAGAGGCGCTTCCTTTTGTCCCCCCTTCCTCATCTGTTTTGTGTGTATACTTGCAAACAACTTTTGTTTAAATACACAGTGAAGTGCTGTTGGTTCGGAAAACAGCATGGAGGTTCCTCAAAAAGTAAAAATAGAGCAACCCTATGACCCAGCAATTGCACTACTAGGGATTTATCCCAAAGATACAAAAGTAGTGATCTGGGATCCCTGGGTGGCACAGTGGTTTGGTGCCTGCCTTTGGCCCAGGGCGCGATCCTGGAGACCGGGATCGAGTCCCACGTCAGGCTCCCTGCATGGAGCCTGCTTCTCCCTCTGCCTGTGTCTCTGCCCCCCCCCCTCTCTCTCTCTCTCTCTCTCTCTCTCTGTGACTATCATAAATAAATAAAAATTAAAAAAAAAAGTAGTGATCTGCAGGAGTCCCTCTACCCCAATGTTTGTAGCAGCAATGTCCACAATAGCCAAACTATGGAGTCGAGATGTCCACTGACAGATGAATGGATGAAGGTGGTACATAGATATACAATGGACTACTACTCAGCCATCAAAAAGATGAAATAGTACCATTTTGCAACAATATGGATGGAACTAGAGGATATTATGCTGAGTGAAATAAGTCAATCAGAGAAAGACGATTATCATATGATCTCACTCATATGTAGAATTTAAGAAACAAAACAGAGGACCATAGGAGAAGAGAGGGGAAAAACAAAACAAGATGAAATCAGAGGGGAAAAAAACCATAAGAAGCTCTTAATCATAGGAAACAAACTGAGGGTCACTGGAGGGGAGGAGGATAGGGGGATGGAGTAACTGGGTGATACAATGTTGCTATGTCAAGTGGGTCTCAATAAAGCTGAAAAAAGAAAATATTAAAACATTAAAATGTTTTAAAATTTTTAAAATAAAAATAAAAAGAGTAACAGCAAAAAAAAAAAACATGTGGTGTTGTAATTAAAATTAAGTTTGGGGGACACATGGGTGGCTCAGCAGTTGACCTTCTGCCTTCGGCGTGATCCTGGGTCGGGGGATGGAGTCCCACACAGGGCTCCCTGCAAGGAGTCTGCTTCCCCCTCTATGTCTCTGCCTCTCTCTGTGTCTCTCTCATGAATAAATAAATTAAAACCTTCAAAAAACATCAAGTTTGTAAACCTTTACAATAACAAATATTAAAACATCTGTATGTACTCTATTCTGAAAAATATGAATAGTGTGAACCCTGTCAGCACCCAAAATCCCAGAGTACTTAATCCCTTGAAGCACCATAAAGGAGGAGTTAGGATTAAGAAAACTGAAACAGAATTTGAAACAGAGCAGGAAGTACACCCAGAGAGCCCTTCTTTCACCCTCTCCATAGAGGATTACATCCATTCAGCTTCACATTGTGTGAATGTCTACTAGCTGATGCCTCTCAAGTTTGGATCACAGCCTTCCTTGTCATTAGAAGCTTGAGGTGGTTAGGATGATGAGCTCTTGAGCAAGACCACACAGGTTGGACTCTCAGCTCCTCTATTTACTAGCTCTGTGCCTCTGTAAAGTTTTGTTAACCTGAGCCTCAATATCCTCATGGGATGAGGAGGATAACAGTAATCCCTACCTCATGGGGATATTTGAAAACTAATGAGTTATTATATACAAAATCCTGAGAATAGTTGATAACATAGTAACTCCTCAATAAATATTAGCTATTACTATTTTTATTTTCTCTGGAATGGAATGGGGACACAGGAATTCTTCCAAAGATCGTAAATTTGTTCAAAATGGATCCCTTGGGGATCTCTGGGTGGCTCAGCGGTTTAGCCCCTGCCTTCCGCTCAGGGTGTGATCCTGGAGACCCAGGATCGACTCCCACGTCGGGCTCCCTGCATGGAGCCTGCTTCTCCCTCTGCCTGTGTCTCTGCCTCTCTCTCTCTCTCTGTCTCTCATGAATAAATAAATAAAATCTTTAAAAATAAAATGGATCCCTTGACTCTACTGAAAGCCCGACCCTTCTTAGTCTCTTCTATCACAGTAAATAGTACCAGTATCTAGAACCATGTTGGTCAGAATTCTGAGTACTAACCTACGACTTTCTCTAATCCTTCATATGTAAATAATCATTGTTGATGTTTTCATTAATTTCAAAATCTTTCATAAATATAACTTTTCCTCTCCTTTATCCTTTCATCTCTCCCAGCCCTCAACACCATTATATTTCATTTGGTCTCCTGCTTAAGCCTTCTTACTACTTCCTAATTTTATCTCCTATCACTATCCCCTTCTCATTCTTGACTGCAAGAAACCTGGCCTCCCTCTAGTTTCATGAACAAAAGAAAGTCTTTCCTGCCTGTAACTTTCATATACACAATCCCCTCTGCTTCGGCTGGTTCCTTCTCATGTTCTAAGTGTTGACATAATGTCAAGTCTTCAAAGATTGATTTCATTACTACTTGATCCAAGGAGATCTCCCGCCCATAATTTCCTACTACTGTACTCTGACTGTATCCTTCATGATTTATAATTTGTAATCACACACAGCAATTACAAGATGGATGGATAGGAATAAATAAGTGAAGATATACACACACACATAAACACACACACATGCACATACAAAATATTCTTGATTCCTCATTTGTCATTTGGTTTTCTTACTAGACTATAAGCACATGCAAAGGCTTGTTTTATTTTCACCAAAATATCTGCATTGCCAATAGAAGACTTCAATGAATATTTGTGGAACAAATGTATGAATAAAAGGCTTCCCAGACTGGAACCATGAAAATGTTCGAAAAGGATAAAATGTTCAAAAAAAGTGAAAAATTGTAGGTGATCAGAAATAATTTCAAAACAACATTTTTATTGCCTATGGATCTACACTGTCCTAAAGCAATGAGATTTATTGCTAAGAAAGCTTCATTGCTATTCACTGTTGACGATGTGAAGGGCACGTCTGCCCCTCCACAAAATTTCTCATCATACCACCATGAGAGAATCAGTATGCTAAAGGTCACATGGGTCAGACCAATGTAACAATTATTGAATTATCATAAGAAAACAGCTAAATTGAGCGAAATCTCAACTCTATAAGAGTATCAGTATAATTCATAAAGTAACTCTAGGATTATTCTGTTTATCCAAAATGACTAGCTAACTCAAGAGGGAATATAACTTTCACTTAAAGGTGAAGATATTACTTTGGTTTTATTTTTACTGACTGCTCAGAAGTATAATACCATCTCCTAGGGTCTAATAACCTCTAACACCAATACTAACACCTTCACCATCTACTACAATAGAGAGTCAATAAAAGATGTAAGGAGAGAGAAACAGATTATCTCTACGATGTGTTGTCATAACGTGACAACATACCATAATCTGAGAAGTAGCTATAAAAATTACCATCCTGGAGACTTTTTACCTCCTGAAATAAGATTATTCGCTATCTAAAGGACCTAAGTGCTGTACCATTTCAAATAAGACTTCATTAGTAGGTCACTAACTCCAACCACTTGGATTGTCTCGCTGCTTTTAAAAGTCCATGCCTCCAAGCAGGGCATGAGAAGGACTATACTTGAGAGCTGCCTTGAATAAAAACAGAGCATTCCTCTCATCAATCCACCTTCTGAGTCTGAGTCGCATATAATCACTTCAATGAAAACTAAAGAATACCCTTCTGAGGAAAGCTATCACACACTTCCCCCACTCCATCCCTGGGCTTGTTAAGGCTACTTACAATTTTCTCTGGACACTTAGGCAATGCTCCTAAGTGAGTTTTAACTCGGAACACAGAATCCAAGGCTTCTCCAACTCATACTTTCTAAGAAGATACAATGTGATGTCAATGTTTTAGGGCATAATATAAAGGAAGTTTTCTCCTGAATGATTAAGGCCTGACAAGTGCCTCCTCTTAGCCCTGGCACCTTGTTCCTATATATGTTTGCTAGTTTAGCTGCACAAAGAAACACATTTTGGGGAGAAAAAAAAGATAAATAGATTTTGCCAGGTTGGCTTTGAACCTATCTTTCACACCACTGTGAAGTGCGCTGCCAGGATGTGCGATATGTAGTTAGAAGCAGCAGATGGAAAGGCATTTTTGAGGGGCTTTTTGATGGTTCTGAATCTATGCAGCATTTACACACCAAAGCATGCTTGTTCATCTGTTATATATTTAGGGATATTTAAACTGTGAACATTTGTCTTCCTTAAGGACTACAAAAGTATCTGGAGACTGACTGACTTACTAAATAGACATAGTAAATTGATCAATAACTACTTTGACATCCCTTGTTCCCCTGCCCCCTCACTCCCAACCAACTCCTGGCCCCCATTCTGTATTGCCTGGCAGTAGCCTTATGTGGGGCCGCAAGCATCCTATGTCATGGAAAAATGTCACAGCACCCAAAGAAAAATACCCTCCCCATATGCGTGTCTGTGTATATGTGTGTGTGTGTAGAGACAGAGAGAGAGAGACAGAGACAGAGACAGGGCACTTTTAAGAAGCCCTATTGCAAACATGGGGCAATGGGATGATATTTAATGTTGCCTCTATTTCAGCAAAAGGTAAAAGTTTCCAATCCAGTGCTTTCTGCTTAGAACTTCCCCTTAATATTTCTAAATATGATCATGGAGATGTGTGTCACCAAAACAAAATGTATATGAATGAGTAGCAGATTATTAATTTTTTTTCCTCCCCAGTTGCAGGGGCCTTACCCAGTAGAGACCAATGAAAATAAAACCAAACCCTTGAAATATGACCCTGGTGCCATGAACCGAATGTTTAGATCTCCCCAAAATTCTTATGTTGAAGCCCTAATCTCCAAGTTGATGGTAACAGGAGAGGAGGCCTTTAGGAAGTAATTAGGTTTAGGTGAAGTTAGGGAGATAGAGACTCAGGATGGAATTAGTATCCTCCCTATAAGAGGAGGGCAGAGGGAGTTTGCTCTCCCTCCCCCACTCTGTGTGAAGACACAATGAGACAGCCATCTGCATAATTGGAACCAGGCCTACACCCGACAACAAAGCTGCTGGACCTTGATCTTGTACTTCCTGGCATCCAGAACTGAGAAGTGAACTGGGTTAAGGTACTTGTTATAGCAGCCTGAACTAAGACACCTGGGATAAACTGACAGCTACACTTTACAGAGTGAGCACCCAAATGGGCCCTAAATCGCCAGTACGTAAATGGAATGCCTGATGTTCTCTAAAATAGCCTAGGATCAGCCTACAGCCTAGGTATGTAAGCCATTACATACCTTCCCACCCATTCCTAACCTTCGGTGCTTAAAACAGTCAATTTCAGAGAGAAACATCATAGCAACAGCAGGTAAGCAGCTACTTATGTTCAACAAAAGTAGTGCTGTGATAGGATATTGGGTAAGAAGATAAAATCATTGACTGTAAATTGTTCTATGAATTTTTACACACAAAGATTAATTAAGAGCTTCCTAAAGTTTTCTTCAGCTCTTACTCAGGCCTTACTCTGTGCTCACCATTGTGTAAGTGCTGTGGGGAATGTGAGAGAAAAGGAAGGAAGGACAGCAGAGCTCTGAGAACAGGCACATCCAATGTCAGTGCAACACCAACAAATCAAACCAAAACTTTTTTTTTTGCAGAAAATAGTATCAATTTTTGACCTTCGAAGCAAAGTTTATTTTCTCACTACTTTGGATGTTGTTCAGGCGCCCCATAATCGATACTCAGAGAGAAAGGAATCAATAAATCTTAAAAATCAATTGTTTGGAACCCATGGGTCTTCTATATTATATACTTGGTCCATCTCAGAGAGTTGGGAACACTGACCATTGATCTCACAACCTAAACTCCCAAAACCCCTAACTTAATTTACATGGACGAAGCACTGAGTCCAGCAGAAGCGCCAGGAGAGCCGATCAATAGGTATCAATCAGTCTCAATCTTCCATACAGGACTGTTTGGGATGAGTCGTAAGCAAAACAATATTGCCTGGCACATATTAGGGGGCTCAATAAATGTTAATTTTGTCCTTTCTGCCCTTTCCCTTATAGTTAAACAAAACCAAAAACCATGACATTTTTAAAATGTGAAACTCTGATAAATTTGAAAGAACATTCTGTGGACCCAAGAATAAAAAAAATATCTTCTAACTAAAAATAATGTTTGTGAAACTGATTTGCATTTCAAATTTTGGCAGTACACCTATGAAGGGTGTCTCTGGCTCAGAATCCTGGCAAGAGGTGATGAGGACTTGAACTAAGGTGGTGGCAGGAGATTGGAGACAAACGGTTCTAAGAGGCAGAAGAGCAGAATTGTCAGGACGGGGGTGCTGCCGGCAGGCAACCTGGATTCCATCTCAGCCCAGCCCTTACTGCCTGTGCCATTCAAGCACTTGCCTTACTGTCTAATCTATGGCAACGAGGAGAGACGTCTACCCCACTTCCCCGAAGCGATACATGCAAAGCACTTCGTGTGGTTCCTGACACATTTCTGCAGAGGGTGGCTGTTATTAATACATGTCGTTCATGACTGTGAGCCATTCCCAATGACAGATCCATGTTCTGGTTAGTCCCCATTCGGTCCCTGATCACATTACAAACCCTCAATCAATGAAAAGAAATGTCCCCTCCACCTGGAGACAGTACTGTTCGTTCTGTAGAAAAAAGAATACAGATCAAAACCTTTCCTTGACCTAACAGAATGGTCACTTGGGACCTAAAAAATCTGGCATTTGGTGTTTGGGAACTGCTTCAACCAACAACATGGAATTCTAGTGTTCCAGGTATCGGCCAAAGAGCTCCAACTGAACTGAGTGCCATGCAATCCCTGCCAATGTCCAGGTACAAAAGTACATTTAAGGGCCACCTTATATAATTATATGTAGTTAAATATATTAAATGGTCAGGGTGGTTCACTTGGTTAAGCACCTGCCTTTAGCTCAGGTCATGATCCCAGGGTCCTGAGATCGAGTGTTACATCGGGCTCCTTGCTCAGTTGGGAGTCTGCTTCTCTCCCTCCCTCCGCCAGTCCCCCTGCTTGTGCTTTCTCTGTCTCATATCAATAAATAAAATCTTAAAACAAACAAAAACCCAAAAATACATTTGAAAAACAGAGTCTAAAATAGAGTGGATCCACCTGTTCCCCTAAGAGTCCTAAGTGCAAGACTGATTCTTGATAAAAGCAGTGTCCTTGGCCCAGGTTACTTAGCTTTCTATTCAAATATTTTGGGCTACATTCATTTTAAATTCGGAGTCAATAAAAGACTTATCTATGTGAAAGATATTTTGTATTGTCAGGAAAACCAGAGACATCACCCATTAAGTTCCTTAATTATCCATGTTGGAGACCTCACATAAGAATTTCTCTTAGGTATGCAGGTTAAGAAGAATCACTCCTAAAAAATAATAAATTTGGAGGTTTATTTTTGTTTGCAGTCAATTACTATTTTGTTGTAGCTTCCATGGATATAATGATTAAATTTTGTGTTCAGTATAATGCAATCTATATTTAAAGTTAATAAAATTGGTGTGATTGTTTCCCACATTTTTCCACCATTGTTTTCCAGTCTTTATGGAAGGATGTCACTAGAGGACCCAGTAAAGAATTGGTACGTAATGGGTGGTCAACCTTTACCAATAAATTTTCATTCTCTCTCAGATATTTTTAACTGTTATACATGAGATTTTAGTAAAAGTTGTCTCAAAAACATTTTAAGTAGAATATACATGGTTTAATCATTAAAATAACAGATCTCAATACACATAGTTCTGGTTGAAATATTAAATAAGCATCTATGGGATACCTATGGTGTGCTAAGACAAAACCATATGGTATTGACAATGACAAATAAAACATATTTAGTTCAGTACATAAATCAAAATATTGGAAACAGATTATATACTCCTTTGGCCCTCTAAAGGAAGTTTTACATTACTGAGTAATACATAATTATTTAAAGGAGAAGATTGGATTTAAAGAACCACCAGATAGCAACCAACTTAAAGAGATGGGAAAACTTTGGAAAGTGAACTACTTTAAACTAGTGATGTGAGTGCCTAGAAGGATAGGGAAACGTGTGCTCTCCTCTGGTCAGGAGGAAAATTTACAAGATCCTTCAGAAAGCCTAACAGGGTGTAGATCCTTTAAACTAGCACTCTTGCTTCCCAAAATTATCAGAAGAGAATAACTGAATCAGTGGCATGTATCGTGATACAGATGATCACTTCTCAGCAGAATTAAATATAAGGAAAAACAAGACGTAGGAAAAGCTTTCCTATTCCTTTATTTTCTTCCCAGTACTTAATTTTTTTTTTAAGTTTTATTTACGCAAACTTTATACCCAATGTGGGGCTGGAACTCACAACACAGAGATCAAGAGCCACGTGCTCTGCCAACTGAGCCATCCAGGCACCCGCCCTGCCCCCCCATACTTAAATTTTTAAATCTATTTTCACATTTATAAAATTAAGCCCTCTAGAGTCTGTTCTGCTAAACTTGGTTTCCTGATTGTTAGTCATATATCCCAACACTATATACTGAATATCTGTCTTATTCACAATGTTATCAATAAAACTTTAAACATTACATTTCTTTAAACAGCATATAGTTAGTTGAGTTTCATTCTGCTCCATAGGTTTGCCTTCTATCCCAATGACAGTGCCAAATGGATTTTATTATTATAATTGCATATTTTGAAAATTTTTGCTTATTCAACAAATATTTATTCCAGATCTATTTATTTATAAGGGTCGATAATAGATATCTGAGCAAAAAGAGACAAGTGTTGCCATTATGGGGTTTACAGTTTAGTGGAGAGGATGGAGAATAATACAATCATCTCACAATTTATGAATTTATAATATATGAAGAGTACTAAGAAGGGAAGGTTCAGAGTACCATGAGAGTATACATTAACCCTGGTATATGAGATGCTTCATTCCAATTAATATTTCCTTCCAGAATTTTCCTAACCAAATACATTCCACAAATATCAGATATATTTTCAAGTTGTTACATAAATTCCATCTGGGTTTTGACCAAGGTTGAACTAAATTTGTAGTTGACTTTAGGAAGGTTTTATACATTTATAATATTAAAAGTGTATAGCTAAGAACAAGGTGTGTTTTGATTTAACTGTATCTTTTTTGAAAAGCCCCTCAGTAAATTAAATTACAAGTTTTTGATAAAACTTGGCCACTTTTAAGCAAATTTCTTAACAGGCATTTAATTCTTTTTGCTGTAACTGCTAATGGAATCTGTTTCCATATCATTTTCTAAAGGCAATTATTGTCACAAAAGGACTGATGTAGTTTTGTGGGTGTATTTGATGATGTACGACATTCCTGTAATATTCTGTGCTGTTAGAAGTTCTCGACGGCCACTGGTTTTTTTTATTTTTTTTATTTTCATTCTCTTGGTATCCAAATAGATCATCAAATAATATTTCATTCTGATAGTCATGCTGATTGATAGAATTTAATTAACTTTACTGGCTAGCTCTTTTTTAGCATTGTTACATAAAAACTTAGCAAGTGTATTTGTCTTTTTTCTGACTTCAAATGCAATTCTTGTTACATTGATGTGCTTTATGCTGCTTGTTAACTTGCTATAAAGTTTATTGCTTTATCTTGTTAGAAAATATTTCTAGTATGGTAACAGTATATTTTTTACTAATATACACATATTTTAAAATATATTAATAGCATCTGATCATGCTCGTTTTCTTTTTGTCCTAGAGATATGGTAACTTACATGAATAAATTTCCTGATATTTCCAAATACTGTCTTTGATAATTTACTAAAGTGTTTGTGCCTTAAGAGAGTTTAATTCATACTTAGTTTTTCTTTTTTCTTATATTTTTATTGATTTTTTTCTGCTAATGGATTTCTGATATCAGAATGTTCTGACCTCATTATACAGAAATTTCCATTTTCTTTTATTCTATTAGAGATGTTAAATGGTTTAAAAATTTTCCATTTCTTATGGTTTTTGAAACAAGTTTTCCAAAAAACTCTGTAAGTGTACAAACTTTTATAAAGGGAAATTTCTTTGATAATCTTAACATCTTCTATGATTACTAATCTATTCAGGGTATGTTTAAAATTTTAACAGTATTTACTGGTTGAATGTATTAATATTTGTCAAATTTTATTAAACGTGCACTTAAGATCACTTTTATTTAGTTTGTAATTAGTCTTCTCAGATTGAATTTGGAATATTTCTGTCTTCTTTCTTTGTTTTTTTTTTTTGTTGTTGTTCTTATCTAATTTGTTACTATGCTTTTATTTTTTTTCATAATTGCTTTTCTAGCTTTCTTTTTCTTGCTGCTTTTTTCCCAACTTCTCTAAATAGGCTCAGTTAATTTCTATTATTTTCCCCCTTGGCTTTTTACTTGATCATGTCTCCTTTTGGATTCTGCTTGACAATGAAAATCCTTTAGGTGTAGAACTTCCTTCTATGAATAATTTTGGTTACATGTTATGTACTTTGACACATAGAGTTCTAAATTACTTTTTATTTTTGAAATAATCTTTAACTGCAGCTCTGATTGATTTCTGAATCCACACTTATATATAGGTATATATGTCTATATATTTGTATCTAATGCTTGTGTAAAAAGGTGTGTATATATATATATATATTTAATATTCAACTTGAGTGTTCTTATACATGTTATTAATTTCTAGCTTCAACTAATTGTGGTTAGACAATGTGACCTATGTTGGAGTTTTCTGAGGTTTTCTATTTTTACAAATATTCTGTGGATGCTTGAAAATAATATTTCCAATTTATTGGTAATCCCAAATTCTTGGCCATTTATTGGCTGACCAGTTTGATAGAGTAAACATTTTAAAAATGAATGCATTTTTCCCTCCAACAACTAACTCCTCTATATCTCTCTAAATTTATCCATTTCCAATTCTCCTTAAGGCTTCTTTTTAGACACATCGATTCTATCCTGACTTCCTTTACACCTCTTACTTTGTCCTGCCTGGTTTTGCTTATGTTATTCCTTGATTCTGTTTTACCCAGGAAATATCTCTGCTGTTCCACAATAAACATTTTATTTAAAACATTCCTCCTTCTACCCTTTGCCTCCTAGCAGCCTTACTTAACTAACCCATTAACTCTCTTTTGCTGTACTCCCTGAGGACAAGGATAGCCAACACCATTGGTTGTCTACTCAGCAGTTATTTGCCTACAACTATTAACAGAACTCTACTTTTATTTATAATGAAAATATGCCCAGCTTCAAAGCAATTCAAAGTGAATGGGCTAACCTAAATATGGCATTTCTCTGACACACTTTTGCAGATTACCTTGCAGCTAGGAGTGCCCATGTGACTGATAAAATATTCAGATTTTTATGGGATGTTAGAAAACATTTGGAAGTCTGCCAGAGAGTATGGCTTCTGAGAAAGCTTTAGCTTGCTTAAAGAAATGTGTTATCTTTTCTAATGTCTTCCTGACTAGAAGGAGGGCATGAGGGTATGATGGTTTGTAACTATCAGTAAAATGTTGAGAAAGCTACAGAAACACTGGCACTAGTCAATATTCTAACACTAGCAAGATCATAGACCAAACCTCCCTATATAAGAAATGTAAATCCCTATTTTAAAAAAATAGGCTATTTTATTATTTGCAGCCAAGTGCATCCCTAATTGATTCACTTCTGTGTTGCTTTTTAATTATCCTTCAATTTCTTGATATTGCCTTAACTAAAAATTACTAATATGCAGGAAATTTTTTTCATATAAATAAGCTATGGCCAGAAATCAGCACTTGTTGGCATTTAATTATGCCGTTAGTTGGCATAACTGATATTTATAAAGCACTTTCCAGGCACCATACAATCCTGTAGGTACTTTACATATGTTCATTATTTACTCTCCAAAACCACTTATGAGGCAGCTACTATTATTGTATTCCCATTCTCACAGATGAGGAAACTAAGACACAAGGTCACACACCTCAAAGTGGCAAAGCCAAGATACACAGTAAAGAAGTCTGGCCCCCAAACCTGTACTGTCAACAACCATACTACCCTATCTCTTATTAAATGAGTGATTTCAATTTTCCAGTTTGGCAATGGCTTTTCACCTACATATATAACTGGCAAACATAGGTACATGCCCACTCCCACATACCCAGTACAACAACAACAAAAATTCTTTACTACACATGACAATCAGTTTAACAAATGGTCATTTTTCCCCCCCAGGAAGTCCCTGTTTTGATAGCTGTGGTCAATCATTGAGTCCCCTTTTCATTGAAAAGATTAATTTCAGCATTTCCCCTCAAAGGTTAGCTAAAACCAGAACTACCACAATTCTAACTACTAGATTGTTTCAAAATGAAGGCAGTCATTTTATATAAAATAAGATTTGACCTGAATCTTGACCCCTTATTGGACTGAAATCAAAACCTCAACTTTCTCAAAGCTTTGAAAATGAACTTTGGTTGGCTTCCTCTCTTTTGTTTTTATACACCTCTTCACTCTGGGTTTGTCCAGGCTAAAAAACTGAATGACCAAAATACCAGGGGGAAGATAGCTTCCAGGCCCAGTAGAGTTAAGAATAATGGAAATCTAGAAAGAAAGTCTGGTTGTCTTTCTGTTTGTTTGTTTCTAGTGTCATTTCTAAATCACTCCTGTGTAGAGGATCAGATGTTTATATGTCCAATAATATATATTGTTATTTTATTATAGAAAAACAAAATTCTAGACTATCTCACTAGCCAATTTATAGCAGATTGATTAAAGCAGAGTCCTTCCAGACATTACATGCTTTGTGACTTTGGGCAAGGCTTTTACCCCTCTAGCCATCCATAATGAGATCAATAATGGTGCCTACAACTAGGGTTGACATGAATTTTCTAAGAGATGGTGCTTCCAGAGCATCATCATCATTATCATCATAGCAGAAGCTAATAGTTACATAGTTCTTATTGTGTGTCAGGCTCTATGCTACATGTTTTATGAGTATTAATTTGTCTAATCCTTACAATAATGCCATGAGAGAACTACTGCTGTCATTTTGAGAGAGGAGCAAATTGAGGCAGAGTGAGCAAATAACTTGCCCAAATTCACTAAATTCACTGTTTCTTTAAGTGAAGGAGTGGATTCAAACCAGGCAATCTGATCCCCATGCTCCGGCTTTTAACCATTATACTGTGCCATGCTTTTTTGAAAATAACGTATAAATAATTCTTTAATTTAAATACCAGGTTAAATATAAATAATTTCTACATGAACAAGTGTTTACATAACAAAATATTTACCAAAAAATCCATAATACTGTTTTCTATTAATCTCATTATCTTGAGATAATTGTACATTAATATACAGTTGTAAGAAAGAGAGATCCCATCTATCCTCTGCTTGGTTTAACTGAGAGGTAACATTTTGCAAAACTCTGGTACAATATCAAAACTAGGATATTTATATTTAAATACTTTTTATAAGAGATTTACTTGAGAGAGAAAGAGTACACATATGCAAGTAGGGGGTGAGGAGAGAACCTCAAGTGGACTTCCCATTGAGCATGCGTCCTGACACAGGGCTTGATCTCATGACCCTGAGGTCATGACCTGAGCTGAAATCAAGAGTCAGATGTTCAACGAAACTGAGCCATCCAAGTGCCCCTTTATTTATATCTAAGGTACAGAACATTTCTATCATCACAAGGATCCTTCACACTGCCGTTTCATACCTATGCTCAATCTCCTCCCTCCCCTGCCTCCCTTAACTTCAAATCACTAATCCGTTCTCCATCTCTACATTTTGTCCTATGCAAATAACAATGTTTCCCAAAGTTGGCATAAATACTAAATAGCTCATTGTTTTTAGGATTCTGAACTTTCCTTGTGTTTGTTATGCCCTTAGAGCTGCCTACCAAATTTCCTTGATTCTAAGAGTGGGCACAAGTGTGAATGGTGAGAGAAGTGACAGTGTAAACAAGAAAACATAAGGAAAATATAAACGTCAATCTTCTTCCTACTTTTAACTACTAGTTCAAGAATAGTTTTGTGATTTTTAAGTGTGAAATACCTTTTTAGAAAATTTCATTTTCTAAGATCTTACACTAATAAACATTCAATGTAATAATACCGTCGTATCTTCCTGCTTATACTGTCTTTCATGAAACCATGTAAAGATGGATAGGAAACCTAATTCAAAATAGAGTCAGGAAGCAATGAAGGGGGATTCTTAGTCATGTAACATCTTTTGCAGCTTACTTTACATACCCCAAGAAGAAGAATGATTTTCGTTTAGCCTGGAACAACCCAGGCAATGAGAAACCACCACACCTCAGCCAATGGGAAGCTACAATCCCAAACCCTTGCTCTGCCTCCAATGGAATTTTGTTCAAAACAACCCCTCCCAATTTCCTCCTTTTCTCTATAAAAGATGCTCCCCTACTTTGTTCTTTGGACTTTATGATTCATCATAGTTTGCATGTCCTAAATTGATATTCCTCTGCTATTACTGAATAAACTCATTTGCTACTTGATAACCTTTGTGGTTTAATTTTTAAGGTTGACACAAGGAAGCATAAAAGATTATCTGGAAATGTCAAAAAGAAGTTCATCTACCCATAATGAAAGGAACCTAGATTACTAAGGAATTCTGCACAAATGGATCAAGACTTCATGTAGAGTAGGAGCAACACCTGTAAAAAGGGCAGAAGTTATCTGTATTTATTTCTGGAATTTGGAGCAACGGGTGACTTATTTTTCTACACTTTCCTACCATTTGTAGTACTCATATAATAAACATGCATTACCCTTACAATAAAAAATAGCACTTTTAAACAGAAATATGGTGAACTTCTTTTCCTTATTCTGCACCACAGAGGCTGTTCGAGAGAAGAAAATATGCAACTGGATGGTGTTTCTGCACCTAGGGATGTGTGTGTGTCTTTATCCTGATCTCTGTGTATATTATATTCTGAAAAACTACTTTGCAAATATTAGGAAAGAGTAGTGATTTTATTTACTTTCCTAAATTGGGATTACTCCTGGTTTTATCAATAGGCCAGTGAAAAAGTAATTATCCTGCATAGGAGAATGCTTGAAATGTGCCTTTTATACTTTATACTTCTCAAAGACTTTAATGTGTTAAAATTTTACTAACATTGCATACACTATCTCACATATAAGGTAGAGTGTTGAAATTAGCAAAAAATACTTGACAAGTAACTATAATCACCCTGAATTTGTTTATATTTAATAAGAAACTACCCTTACATTTTTCTAGTCTTTGTTCCTGTTTGAACAATTCAAGGTGGTATTTTATTTTTCCTTAAATCTTTTTTTTTTAAATTTAGCTTTATGCTTTGAACTAGTTTGGTGAATGGTTAAAAAAAAAAAAAAGTAAATAGTAGTTTTTTTTTTCTTTCCTACCCTACCTTCTCCTCTATTTTGATCCTTGAAACATCTTTGCTCTTTGGAAAGATACCTGTAATAACTCAGGCACAAAAGCATTCCTAAAATGATCTAATCAACCAAACGCAGAGTTCCCAATTAGAGGCACATATTGCAGGACCTAATGGAAAATTAATAATAATAATAAAGTCCTTAATAAATATCTGATTTCTCTAGACTGACTCATGCCTAAAGATCTTTGGGAACACCAAACTTATTTATCAGGTAAGTACAAATGCTCCCAAAAATAGCATGCGATTCCATCATTCTGAATATCCTATTGATGGGTGATATCTCGTTGCCAGTCCTTTATGTACATGGCTCCTCCCACCTTTGGCAATAGCATTTGGAACATCTGTATAATATTAAAATGTATAGTAAATGCTTCCTCTTCAAAGGCAGGTTTTGTTTTGTTTTGTTTTTTAGGCCTAGATAACATGAAGGCAGTCATTTGACATGTATCTCACTGATTCTGTTTAAACCTGGAAGCTGGCACATGGCAAATTTGCTGAGTTATTTATTAGCTCCCTGCTTTTTTGCCTTGATATTTTGATAATTTTTTGTGGGTTCACAAAAAGAAAAAGTCACTTTTCTTTTATCTAAGATTTAGTTGCTAGCAAATAGATAATCAGTAACTCAAGTCTCACTAACTTCACAGGCACATTTGATTAAAGTTCATATATGTAAGCCTTTCCCAATAAGCGCTCTGTGAAATGAGAGCATCCATCTGCTTGGGTTGACTTACGAGGCTCAGCAAACAGAGGTGAAATCAGGCCTCATTAAGGATTATCGAATACAATTTTAATGCTCGCTTAGAATTAGGTAATCATTCAGAACAAAAGAAACTTTCAGATTTATATAGTTTACAATCCTGGCAAATTGCACATTTGCTTAACCTTGCAACACCTCCAAAAGAATTTGGCTAAAGTGCCGATGATCAGATTGCCAAGTGATCAAACTTGTTTGCTTCAGAGTCAAATGTTACACAAACTGCTCAAGGCGATCTAATGGCCCACATCTATGCCTCCACTAAAAACTCCTCCCGGTCCCTGGGCCTCAACTCATCATCCTGAGTCTTGCATTCTGTAGCAAGATATCAGTGCTCCTCACCCCGCCCAAGGCAATTCAAAGTTCTGTTAAAGTTAACTCAGGAAACATGTAGAATATAAAGAAAGAGAAGCATCTGGGAGGTGTGTAAGAGTGTGTTTGTGTGTGTGTGTGTGTGTGTGTGTGTGTGTGTGTGTGTGTTGGCATCCATTAAAATAGATCTACTCATCCAAAAGTGCGCCCATTGTTAAGGGGACTGTGCGGATGAATTCCCATCTTTCTGTTTACTTGTTTAACTAACTATTAAGTGACATAATACTTGCCTGTTGTGTAGCTATGTGTATTATGAGTGACATAATTATCATAATTCTCAGTTTTAAAAGCCCTCTGTCTGAGGCGTTTTTTTTTTTTTTTCCTTTGTGAAAATTAAAACAGTTACTTCGCTACATGCTCTATTGGGATGACTGACAATTGATGAAAACATACAAAGCTCCCACAAATAATTTTAATTTCCATCCAAAATAAAAATGTGTTAACTCCTCATGCCTATAACAAAAATATTTTCATTATGATACTGTTTACACAGATTTAATCAGTTGTGTCACTGGGGTACAGCAAAAACAGCAATGTGACCTGCTGAGACTTAGCGCCAGATTGCGATTTACAATCAAGGCAGAAAGAGTCACTGAAGTGCATAGCTCTCGCCCCAATTACTAATTAATCAGACCCAAAGAGGTCTCCATAAAAGGTATAATATTCAGCTGTGCATCCCATAAATTTAAAGGGCTCTTCTATTTTTTGAGGAGAAAAGGTGACCTAAGGAGGCAGATCATTACATGGTACCTGTCTTGTATACAAGCTCACTGAATCCATTCCACTGGGGCCTTACTTGTCTTTTTGCCACTCCCTTTTTAAATGTTCTGAATACAAAATTTCACACTATGGCAGCATCCCAGCATCATTAAAATGTCAGTATGCTGGTTTCTGTATAAAAACAAGTGACTGGCTTACTCTTTGAGTTTCTGTATCGGTAAAAGTTTTTTGTTGTTGTTTTTCTTCCGTAGTTAGCGTCTACAGAAAATGAAGGGGTATAATAGGTAAACATATTTTAAGAGTTTGTTGGGAATTACAAGGAAGAGCAATCAGTGTAATTCATTTCAGTTCAGCTTCTACCCAACTTCATCAAATGAAAAATATATTTGATCCCCTTTGTATGGGGCTCAGATAATAGAAGCCTTACAAAGTACTCAGCTTTGACAAAAAAGATTCAACTGAGTGGCCTAAAAGAAAACATGCACTGCCGACTTGTTTATTCCAGCCATCTTTAAAATAATGAGTTTGATTCTCATTTTTCTTCCTTTCCTAGATACATCCTCTATAGAGAGCATTCCCTTTGAAGTAAACGGCAGCCTGGACCTAGAGGAGACCTGAAAAGAGGAAGGAACAAAATGAGAATCAGCCTCCTGATTTAAGATTCTTGATGTGCAGCCTGGCCAAATGAAAGCTAAAATGATTTGAGTCATGTTGCATTAACCACGCGTGGTTCTAAATGGACCACCCTAACACACCGCCTCAGACCTAAAGGAAGAAGTACTAGTGGCCCCGTACGTATGCAAGGACTAGCAACTGCAGAAATGGTAACCATTTTAGAAGAAGTTTGATCATGCAGGCCGTTGCTACTTTTGCTTGTAAGGGATTTTTGGAAACTGTGCCTAAACAGGGTGTCTTAAAGTAGATCAGGTTTTGCAGAGAAAAGGTGAAATGACTGGAGGTGTACATCCTTTCTTAAAAAAAATAAAATAAAAAAGATTTGAAGGGGGGCAAAGGGAGAGAGAGAATCTCCAATCTCAAGCAGACTCTCTGCTGACCTTAGTGTCCCACACGAAGCCCCAGCTGAAGACCCTGAGATCACGACCCGAGCCAAAACCAAGTCAGATGCTTAACCGACAGCACCACCCAGATGCCCCTGGAGTTGTACATTCTTAATCAAGGCTTTCCTCAGCACATAGAAATATGCGCATAATCCAATTACTTAACAAAGTAGCCAAAGACATCTGAGCTGATTGATGTTTCTCTCTGTCTCATGACTTTCTCTTAAGTAAATGGAGGTAGGTGACGAGGACAGTGGTGATATTTCAATAATTATGTTCATATTAAGGATTTGCAATATGCTGAGCACTCTGTTTAGTACCTTCTGTACATTTTTACAGTACCCCCCACAACTCCATAAAGCTTTATTACCCCAATTTTCAAGTGAGAAAGTTGAGGCAAGAGAGGCTAAACGCCTCGCAGCTAGCATCTCCTCATGTCCATCCACTCCCACTCCAGAGTTAGGATAGAAAAGTGCTTAACTGCTTTTAATCTCTATGCTTTATTGTCATTGGAAAGTCATTTATAACATGATCATGTCACTATGGCTGTTTTTGAGAAGTTTGAGTCTTGCCTCAGAAACTGCTACATAGCAGAGCCAGCTACCTAACTGGGACCTGTACAAGAGGAAAATGTGGCCCCGCCACCAGGAAGATCAACTTCCTCTCCATAGGCCTCTGCCCCAACCCACAGCAGATGGGAAACCCCCAGGGAATTCCTTTTTTATGCTGGAATGTGCTCAGCACCTAGATTAGAGTTAGGCAAGAGCCCCCCCCCCCCCCCGCCGCCATTGGGGCTTCTGCCAAATGAGCCATGGTGCTGCCAGTTCTAAGCCCAAAAGCCAAGATAGTGTGGGGTACATGCCTGACCCTCCCGGTCTCTGTACTCAGGACCCCTGGGGGTGGAAGCAGAATGCAGGTTCCTCCATCACACTCACACTTCCATGAAACCCATAGCCAACCCTAGGGAGGGTGTTGGAGGTTATGGGAGGTGATGGGAAGGAAGATCTAGCAGGGCCAAGGGCACTGGGGGCAGGCACAGGTAGCTAAGAACCACCTGGGGATAGGAGAGAGTTCGTAGAGGGGTTGGGGACTAGAGCTCCTCTGAGCCCCAGTGCATCCTCCATTGCCTTGTTAATGTCTCAGCGTAAAGTGGAGAATATCAACAAGGCAACCGCAGAGCATTAAACAAGTACTGAACCTTTGCAGCATGAGCTTTGTGCACTGGTCACAATCCCATGACCCGGCCTGGCTAAACAGTCATCCCAACTATCCATTAGGCTGCATATGAATGAGTGAAGTTGTTCACCAAAAGAGGAAATTGACTTAATTTGCGTTCAACATACTATTTAATGACTTGTCTGGGGCAACATGACTGTGAATTATGCTTTCCATCTATCACTGCTGCTTCCTTACAAATTCCTTTCTGAGAACTTGAGTATTTTGTTCTGTGTCTTACTATTTCTTCTGTGTAGTACAGAAAAACCTGCCGAATGTTTCTTTCTGCTCCAGTGATTCATAATGATGATACTCTTGTGCATAAAGTGTGTTATAGTAAATAAAACATATTTACACATAATTCTGTGAGTGGGCTGGTATAAATGTTACTATCACTGTCTTCCAAGTGAGGATAAAAAGTTTCCAGAAGTCAGAGGACTTGCTCAAAGGTGGAGAGAGTGAATGGCTAGGCTGAATGTAGACCCAGGCCTGTGAGTGCCAAGCTGCTGTCCCCCTTCACCGCGTGCCTCTCCTGGGATCAGAGGACACGTAGCGTGGAGGGGTGGGGTAGGCTTTGGGCTGGAGGTGAAGCACATCCACAGGTACCTGCTGTGGGTTTGGGGCTTTTCACATGATCACACTGAGTCCTCACAGCCTCCACAATCTTTGAGCTAAATTTTAACTTCCAGTTTTTACATAATCTCCCCTATGTCCTAAGATGGGGAAAACGAAGCTTGTCTGAAATAAGTGGGAATACAAACTAAGCCACGTAAAGTAGAATGCAGATCATGTATCTGTGACAGTGGACACACCACCTGTTTCATGAAAAGTCCGAAAATGAAAATAACCCAACTGCCATCATGTGAAACCACAGGTTTGGGGTTGAGATGCTCAGTGGTACGTGCTTCCCTGCTACTGGAACAGGAGGCTCTGTCCCTTGTTGTGTCCAGTTCTAGGAGTGAAATGACTGCTGTTCAATGGGAAGGGAGCCCAGCTTCCGTGGGGACATGTTCAAATCGGTTTCTAAACGCTGCCTTGGCATAGATGGACTAGAGGCAAAAACAGAAATGCAGCTTTCTCCACACCATCTATATTAAAACATTTTTGGCTATCAACCAGAATTTTTAATGACTGAAAGAGAATTGTCTACCATTGTGAATGCATAAAACCACTCTGAAGCATTTTTCATAAAACAAATTACTGACATGCTTAGTTTCCTTTTGCTCTCCACAAAAGAAAGAGTTGGAAATGCTTCGAAACCTTGCTTACCACAGTAAGGCAACCTCTTTTAAATATGACTTGATAAAGTACAATCTTCAGCCAATTTTATGCACAGCTCTTTTTTTCCTATTAGATCTTTAAAGAATACTGAAATGAACTTCTAGTGGAGGAAAGCAGCTGGGTTTTGGAGGTAGGAGGGAGCAGAAGGCTCTATGCTGTACTCTTCCCAGCCCTGAACGGTATCTCACCAACTCCCAAGGAATTGCCTGCAGCTTTAAAGGAAGCAGAGCACAGAATGGTGTCAAGCACAGTAGGTGTAAGTCATTGTCTTTCCCCTTCACACACATTTCTGTGCTACTTGTCTTTGGTTTTACTAGAACATTATTTAAGATAACCTAAAAGATGCACTTCTAATACTCATTTTTTTATTCATGAATTTTCTCAAGACCATTTATACTTCTCAAGATGTGGGTATGTATATATGTTCTAGTTGGATGTAGGCTACAGTTCTGAATATGGAACATAAACAAGTTTTGCTTCGCATCAGTTTGACAATTGATGTTGTTGGTCAGGTTGTTTGCTGTTGTGCCTGTGTAAACTGTAAGCCTAAGATTTTTAATATAAAAATAATGCATGTTATAATAGAAAACTATAGTGTTGTCATTAAAAAGAACAACAACAACAAAAAAGAACAGTAGTTTACTATTTTGAAAGATGAGCCATACACTTAAGAGAGAATTTGATACTAATTCATATCTGTCAACTCTCCATGAAATCAAACACAAGGCTATTTCTAGCTCTTATTTTGTCAAATGCATGGCTATTCCCGTAATATCAGTGGGGGTAGGGTGGGGAGGGAGAGCCTTTAAACTCTTTCTACCCCTCTACAACATAACAGGGAACTGAAATGCACATCTGTAAATAAATGCATCATTAGATTCTCATCAATTTGTAAGCTTCGCTTGATGTATGGCTAAAATAATCCCTCAAGGAAAACTGAAGAAGTATTTGGTTCCAAGCACATGCCAAATAGATGAAGGGAGGGGGTTGGTGGGTGGGCACCAAATTGTTTAAATGAAGAATTTTGCAGATGCTACAAATATCTTTTACAACAGTCCAGAATGAGGAACTATTTTAAGTACACTTTTACCAATATATTCATTAACAGTGGAGAGCTCTGGACATATTAAAGGAGCACAGTAAAACAACTAATGATGCACTTGAGCGGTAACAGGTTGTCATTAGACCAGCATCTGCTCTCATCAGAGTTAATTATTCAGTTGCTTTGTTTTCCAAGTAGGTGTCTGGTAAAATTTAGCAGAATCTTAATTAAAACACATTTTCAAACTCCTTGGATGCTCATCTCATCTAAAGAAATCAAGACAATTTCCACCATAAACATCAAGCTTCAGTTGAGCCATCAAATGGAAGAAGGAACTCAGCCAATGTAAGTTGCTAGGTATTAACCATTGGGATGCCCAGAGCATGAAGATAATGAAAACCTACTTTGAGAAACAATCTACTTTTTCCAAACCACTAACTAGTCATAGCACATAGTCAAGTAACAGGAATACCTAAGATATGTAATTCACCTTCACAATGCAATACAGGAATGTAGTAGATGAGCTTGAGACATCTGAAAGACACTGTAAGATTCTGCATTTACCTTTGAACTCATTATTTAAGCATTAAAATGACATATATATCAACTTTAATATTTGTAATAAATTTTCCAAAAATTGAAATATTTCCCCAAATCACCACTGCTTATAATCAGCTACTTATATGGGAACACCAACAAGTTAATCCAAATTAAAATTGTTGTGACTATCAATACAAGCCCAACAAAATAAAAATTTTGAATAATGAGTCAAAAATTACCATCGCCTTTAACTGATTACCCAAGTAGCTGGAAAGTACACCACTGAAGTGAGTGGAATAAAAGGCAAAGAAAACAAAAATAACCAGGAGGGTAAAGTCCAGAAATATGGCAGCAATTAGAGTGAAATCAAAGAGTGCTACCAGCACCTTCCCTAGATGGTGAAGATTGAGCCTTCACCCTGAATCCCCAGTATCCATAAAATGGAGTGGAGCATCAATAATGGACATTCAACAAAGACTATTTGTATGAAAAAAAATGATAAATATCGATTGCATTCTGCCATCAGAGTAAAGATAAAGTTACCATATTCTGTAAAATTTGAACCTAGCATTCTCAGAAAAAAAAAAAACAAAACAAATAAACCAAATGCTGGCTATTTATTTTTACCTACTCTGGATGCCAGAATATGAACTCCCCAAATCAGATAGGGTCTGCTGGAACAGGTATCTATATATTGCAGACCTCATGTGGGTTCCTTAATTAATGAAGTTATGGAGTTATGAAGCAAACAATAAAGTTGTTAAAATGAATAAACTCAACCAGTAATAAAAATACATAGATTATCATCATCTAATGAACCATGAAGGACATACAGTGGTTTTGGCTTCTCCATTTCCTCCTCACCAAGGAACAGATGAGAACCCTAACCATTATGACTAAGGGACATTTTATGCTCCATTTATATCTTTGTGAAATTCTTTTTTTAAAAAAATATCTATTTGAGAAAGAGAAATCGGGGATGGGGCAGAAGGCAACAGAAAGGGAAAGAGAACCTCCAATAGACTCCCCACTGTGCATGGAGGTCAATGCTCAACTGGATCCCAAAACCCTGAGATCATGACCTGAGCTGGAACCAAGAGTCAGATGCTTAACTGACTGGGCTCCCCAGGCACCTCTCTTTGTGTAATTGTTATTGCTTTAATTCCATTTAATCCGATGATTCTCTCATGTTTGTTTTTTAATTCAGGGCCCATTTTATACTTTGATTTGGCACTTGCTCAGTCCAGCCTTTAGGAACTGAGTTATTCATGAAAGATCATCACTTTGTGCATGAGAGTAGCAGAAGGGCAGCTACGTCCATGCCTCTCTCAAATGTTAGTATTTAGTGTATAGCTATGGTGGCTGTACTCTTCTTCTGCTGGAGATATACAGCAATAGAGTGAGATTTCAGGCTAAGCCCTCTGTAATAAATAGATCCCCAATAGTGAATTGGGGAAGACAAAATTTTCTTTCTCTTTCAAGCACCGGTCTGGAAGTATAAGGAAGGTTCCAAATAATGGCACAGCTCTGTTCCAGGAAGCCACTCAGGTCTCAGTTTGCCTTCATCTTGTTACACACACACACCCACAACCTCCTAAGGCATCGTTGTCATCAATTTGATGACTGTATTATGGTCACATCTCTATTCCAGCCCATGGTATGGAAGGACTAAAGGAAATGGGGTATACATGATTCCCTTTTAAGTAAGTAAATTAGTAGACCACATCATTTGAGTATAGACTACATCACTTGAATGTATGTTCCATTGATAAGAACTCAGTCCCACTGACTGACCTAGCTGCAACAGAGGCCAGGAAATTTAGTCTACAGTAGGGCCGTCATATGCCCAGCTATGTTACATTTAAAACAAAACAAAACAAAAAGGGCAGCCCGGGTGGCTCAGTAGTTTAGTGCTGCCTTTAGCCCAGGGAGTGATCCTGGAGACCTGGGATTGAGTCCCATGTCGGGCTCCCTGCATGGGGCCTGCTTCTCCCTCTGCCTGTATCTCTGCCCCTCTCTCTCTCTCTCTCTCTCTCTCTCATGAAAAAATAAATAAAATTTTAAAAAAAGAAAAATTGATTTTGGTGGCCAACCAACAGATAAACATTAAAATTTGGTCACTGTAAAACTAGTTGCTACAAATCTCTAACAGCTGTCATTGTTTTAGAACAAAAATGGAAGCCTCCATACCACTCAGTTGCCCATGGGGGAGGCAAAGGTGAATGCCAAGAAAGCATGAGGCACTAAAGCCCATAAAACATGATCCTTGTCATAAAATAGTTTACAGTTTAGTGAACAATGAAGCAAATATATTTGGGTCATATAACACTCAACTTCTCAGCAAATCAACAAAATGACACCTGGAAGAAGCAAATTGAGAATAATAAAGACTTTCAGGGAAAAGAGGTGAAAAATAACACAGAAGCCCACCTAGAAGAAATGTTTTGAGCTGGGCTACAAATGAGGGAGCAGACATGCAAATATGGGGCTAATGCAGGGAGACATCATGCAGGGAGGGAATAATGTCATCACAGTTGGACCCAACTGAGGAAACCTAAGAACCAGTGGTCAGGAATCACAGTGGGTGCAGGGGGGAGAAAAGGGTGAGATCCCACCTTATCTTTAACCAGAGCAACTTGGAATTGATGTCCTTCATTTGAAATTTCTAAGAAATATTTCATTTGACTAAATGATTTACCTACCAAAAATATTCTATCATTCAAGCATGAACTCAAAAGTATTTCTCTCATTCTCTCCAGACCTATATTATATTATTTTAGTCCAATGAAAGGAAGTAACACCATTTACTTGTGTTGAGGTGTGTTGAGGGGTGTGGGGGAGGGGGTTGGTGTGTTGAGGTGTGTTGAGGGGTTGGTGGGGAGGGGGTTGAATGCTAACCTGACTCTGCACCAGATGAGAAAAAGATTGAACATAGAAGACTGAAGGGCAACACAATGAGACACCAGCATACTGGCCCCAGGCTGTCTTTTCATGGCTACCATTATCGCCTTTCATGTATCTCTTACTCCTTACACAGCCTGTGATTTCTAGATCTCATGCCCATCTAGCGAGACAAATGGAAATTAAGGCACATATCCCAGGGAAAATATTTCACTTGTATAGTAATGCATAGCAATGTTCATATGGTCTGCTTTCACATACTTTGTCACAATCCTGCAAATCTTACCACTACAAATTAATTTGAATAAAACAGAGTCTAGAAAGTTGAATTAGACATAGTCCACAGTTCTTCCCTGAGTCAAGTTTGGGAGCCACTCGTGGCTAGTGGATACCTCATTATGGCACAGAAATTCTTAAGACAGGAAGAATCATACTTTGGGGGATGCCTGGGTAGCTCAATGGTGGAGAGTCTTCCTTTGGCTCAGGGCATGATCCCGGGATGCAGGATTGAGTCCTGCATCAGGCTCCCTGGAGGGAGCCTGCTTTTCTCTCTCTCTGCCTATGTCTCTGCTTCTCTCTGTGTGTGCCTCTCATGAATAAATTAAATAAAATCTTAAAAAAAAAATCATACTTTTTGCCTGAAGCCTTGTTCATCCCCAGTCCTATTGTGAACACGATCTTAGACCAGCTGAAGTTGTAAGTTATTCAAAAACCATTTCAATTTTAGACTCACACAAAGAATGTCAAATCTGGAGGCCAAGTTCATACTGTATCTCATGTAATTATAGTGTTGATATTTAGTTTTAAGAACATTTTCCATAATTTGTAGACTTTACTTTTTATACCATTCTTTTAGTGTGTTAGAGTTGTTATTGCACAAGAATTGATGCCTTTTAAAAAGCTCAGAGCTTTTTGCTTTCCACTGTAGATTTTTTTCCTTCCACCTGTCTTCCCTGCCCTCCCTCCCTCCCTTCCTCTCGCAAATGTTGACTGAGCACTTAGTATGTTCCAGATAGCCTGATACAGACTAGGGCTATAATGGGAATAAGACAGTCTCTGCTTGCATTATTACACTTCTAGTCTATTAGTAAAAACTGACACCCACAATTATTTCTATTTTTGTTCTGGGTGGTAGTGTATTCTCTGTATACAAGGATTCAAAAATCTTTCATCAATTTTTTTCATCTCTTAGGTTTGGAGAAATTTCAAAGTTCTACCCAAAGAAACATTCTTTCTAAAAAAGTGCTTTTCATATCAATTCCAGCTCAGCAAAAAACCTTCTGAGATCAGGATTTAGAGGTATGCAACAGTCACCCATTTAGGCCCTGCCACAGCTTCTCTACCCCCTAAAGCACTCCAAGGCAAGGGCAATAGGAAGTTTATCTGGTAGACAATGAAATGACTATTGGGCTCAATATTACAAATTTGAATTTTCCATTGCTCTGGGCATACAGTGTGCCTCTTTAAAAATGTCTGTGAACCTGTTATATTTTTATGAGTTAGCAAACTTGAAATCCAAGAATGGATAATAAAGCTTCACTTTAAACAAATGAAAAATAAAAGGAGAGGGGAAAGGAGAGAGGAAGAAGGAGAGAGAGGAGGGAGGAGTGCAGAAGAAGGGAACTGAAAAACCCCACCACGACAGATGGCTCGTGCCATTTTGAATTTAGTCTCCCCAAGGAGCAAACCCTTGTAGAGGCTATTAAAGCTTCTGTTTGCATGAGAAAATGCTATTTCAATATTGATGGCTATATCTATGTGACCTCCATTGAAAACAAAGTCATAGAGATTTACCCTTAATTCAGGAAGAATAAAACAATGAGGTTGGAAGACGACGCTCACCCAGTGTCACATGCATCTTTGAGAACTGATTAAAGTGACAGCCGGGTAACAAAACCGCACCAGTCTATGCAAGATTTGCCTCTAGGAATAAAAATAAAATAGGCACATTACTCCTCAAAGACACATATTTTATTTAGTTGTTAAGAGTAGAGTGTTGGAATTTTTGAAGAACTGTTGCTATTTAATAGAGGTGAAAGTTTTAATGTGAATACTGCCTGTGTGAGCGTGTGTGTGCAAAGTTGGCGTGACACATTCTGCTCAAATTAGACTTCTAAATAACTAGTAACAGCTGTGGTGCTTAGAAATCGGTTTGATTTAAACGATGATGTCATGTGCTTATATAAGGAAAATAGGTGTAGTCATTGGAGGGGGGGTACGTAACTCGCTTTTATCTAAAAAAGATACTGTGCAGGTATCTTCTCTTAGAGGCTATAAATATGCACACCTAAAACTATGTTTTTCAATATCCTCAAAATTGTTAGTTATCATGTACCATTCATATGTATGTCCATATAGATAGCAGGGATAAGAATAGACATAGAAAAATTACTTCATGGCAGCAAGAAAAATTACCAAATGCAAAATTATGAGTCTTTAGTCACTGGTATTCCTGTATCTTGTTGAAGATCCCTAGTATATAAATGGCTTGGATCCTTTGACCATGGGAGGCAAAATAAGACTTCCAAAACCAGCCATGTTTGCACAATTTTTACTTCCTAAAGGTGCTGAAACTGTGGAAGCTGGCAAATAAAAATTATTTTAAGGAGCAATTAATTTGTTAATTATCTTTTCTATCTCTATTGTCTTTTCTATCTGTAAACACTGGCTAAAGATTCACAAAAGGGAGCATGTTGACCTAAAATTTAGAAAAATATGTAAGCAGCAGTGAATTACTTTCTAGCCAATCTGATTCTACTAATTTGAAAAAGTGATGTTATTTGGGTGGAGGAATGGGAGAAAATTTTCAAATTAAGGCTGGGATTCTTCTGTATTACTGGAGGTCTGAAATAATGAGTAAGTCTAGATCTGATGGCTCTCTTCACACCCGCAAAGATAGAAAGATGGCAGTAAGGAACACAATGTGCTTACCTTGATACACTCTTATAAAAGACCAGGTATATTTATAAAAGAATTATTCATTTGTGTTAAAAGATTTCACTAATGTTCTTGGTTAAAGGAAAGCTCAAAGGAAATGAGTTATTTTTGTTTTGAAACTCAGAATACGGATCTTTTCAATGTCTTCCCTTCCAAAGCCTTAAAAAAAAGGTTGGGGGGTGGGCAAGGGAGAGAATGAACAGTTTCTCATTCAGAAACCTAGAAGACAAGTGTTCTTCCAAGGAAACCCACTGTGTTCATTCTTTGCACCCCTCATCTCTGAAACTGGGGGAGTGAGTCTGATGCTAACACACATGGGTTTTTTTTTTTTTTTAAGATTACCGGCACCTCTCATTTCAGCTATTAAGTATTTAAGGGCAAGTAGTTTGAGTCTCACTCTTCTGCTAATCTTGTGTGGGCTAAATTAAGACCAAATTCTCAAAATGGCTTGTCATCTTAAAGAAAGAGGGAAGAAGTGTTTTAAGAGGACACTTAGAGGAAGAAGTGTTTCCAGGAGAAGTTATGGTGATACAATATGGTAAGCAAAAAAAATGTTTGCTATGTCCTACACTCGGCTGGAACATCTCCTGTATGGAGATATTTCACAAAGTGATTTCACAGGCAAATGGTTTAATGCATGGCCAGCCAATTTAGCCTTTATTTTAAATATATTCTTTATGCATATAGATATTTTGAGATTGTGCCTTCTGGAATGATTACTGAAACCACATTGAAAAGTCATTATGCAGAAACATGGGTGTACAAATAGTTCATAGCTTACGGGAACTATAAATAGAATTGACTGAATCTTGTTAAAGAGTTCATGTCCTGGTTATTTAAAAGAACTATTTTGGTGGCATTGATTAGTTATAACACTTTCATTTGCATATCACTAAAATAAATAAGAAAAACAATCACATTCAATTTTTGGAAAGGAATATGATGAAAAATACACTGAATCAGAAAATGAAATATGGTCTAATTCTGACAAAAGAACAAGTTTTTCTTCTCCATTGACCATAATTCTTTAATTCTAAGAAGTATAAAGTAAGTACCTATAGTTTTTAGGCTAACATATTCTAGAGACCAAGAGTAATTGGGAAGTACAGAAATACCTAGTTGGATATCAAGAATTCCACTGTTAATTGTTTGGAATAAAGTAAATCATTATGCCATGAATCATTCTAATATTATGTGGCAATGTCAATATACATACGGTTATAGTACAAGACTAGTCACTATCAATGGGGTACAGAAAATACAATTTTGTTTTTTAGAGAAATTTATAAGCTTGATAATATTAAACAACATGCTAGTTTTGATAAACGTCTAACATCCTCATCTTAAGAAATAGAGCTTTAAGTAGTAATATGCTCACTTTATTACCCCTCCTCCCAGGGAATCCTTAAGTGACCTAGAAAATCTCCATTTCAACATACCCACTTGGTTTTTCACATGTAATGTCTAATTCCTATTATTCTACAATTTAAGAGAAATGGACAATGCTTTGATATATTTGGTAGACTACTAACAGACATTGAGAATAGTTTACATTGAATACAGATACACTCATGTAAATACGTGACACGTATGTACATATATTCTACTTCAGCATGTAAACAATCATAACATCCATCTTAAGTAAAAACTACCTTGTTTTTGAATTAATGTGAAAAACCTTATCACTGAATGAGAAGTTTAATTAGGAATTAAACTTTAATTCAGAAGCTATCAAGATGGTTTAGACTTGTATCTAGCGGCTGAGAATGGGAGTAAGATCCTTGGTCTCCAGAGAGTCCTTTCCCTGAACATACTCTCTTCTCTAGAACTCCGTCTCTCTGGCTGTGAACAAGGGTAATGGCAACCTAGTGAATTAGCCAAAAATAATCTTATTTTAAATACTTTAAACATACAAACCTTGTAAAAAGAAGGGTGATAGAGAAAATGTTTTTACAACATATTTCAATGAAACAGTCATTTGCCATGACATATTTAAAAGAACACAAAAGATAGTATTTTGGGCTTTTACCTAAAAAGGAAGGGAATTGTAAAAGCTTCAAAACTAGGGAAAAATACTCAATGCATTTCAAATTAAACTACTATGGTTTAGTTCAGATCTGCCTTATTAATCCATATTAATGGATATTAATCACTTCAGTGCTTGTTTTCATAAATTAGAAGACTGGTTTTTCATAAAACATACAATGAAGTTGGATCCAGGTGAAGAAATAGAACAATTTAAAGAAAATACTAAGTGGAAATGATACTGCCTCATAGACTTGTACACATTTCTCACTTCTTTAACCAATAATACATCAGTTGATCAACAAATAATTATGAATGCCTACTGTGTGTTCATAATTCTGATAAGCACAGAAGGAATACAATCCAGTTATTATTTGTTCATTTTGGTCACCTCACTTAAGAGAGAACCAGCAATCTATTTGCCTTTAGTGGGGCCAGTAATCATAACCTACTGTCGTCATTACATCATCCCTGGGCAAACACCTGACTCAGGACAAGTGGGAAAACAGTTCCTCTCCCATGGTCAAGTTGTGATATGTGAGGGTTGGGAGTTCGGTGGTCATGTTTCCTGCCAAATGAACTGGGAAACCAAAGCCACCATTTAGGGTACACAGGACCCTAAGACCAAGAGAGTCCAGAAGGTATTCAGTATCCTGGCATCCATTAGTCACAAGGGCCGATAGGATCCTTGCTATTCCCAGAGTTACATTCAATACTCCAGTGTCCTTCAAATAATTCTCTTCCCCCTCATACAGTTCAAGTTGTCTATTATTTTGTTTTCAAAACAATTATGATGAATACATCATTGAATCAGTTAACAGACGTGCTTATTTGAGGCTTACCACTCCTGAAGACATTAAGAAGAATCCATAGGTTTAGGTACAGCACACAAAAGTGAAAGATGAAAAATCATTCAAACTACTGTAATCCAGCACACATTAGTCAAGTAGCTAATATTTACTGTACCAGGAGATTGGGACAGAGGTGCCAAAGATATATTCTTTGGATAAAGACTAAAAGTTAGAATAAATGGAGAAAAGAAAAACAAGACAATAAAGCCCTGGGTCTATCAAAGGATAATAAACTGATTATAAACAGTTTCCACTATTTTTAGCTTTAACCTCCTCTTCGACACATTAGCTCCCTATATACACTGCCCCAGGGTAACAGCAGTTAATAGCTGCCAACAAAAGAGTTAGTCAAGATGGTGGAAATTTTAGTTTTTCTTTTTTTCCTCCCCACCCCTTCCAATAGCAAACACAGGACTAAAGCATGATTCTTTCAAGGTTTGATTTTTAAGATCTAGAAACCAGGAGCTTAATAAAAAGGAAAGCCTGGCCATAACCCAGGAAAGCCCAAGTGGCTTAGAGTCACCGCATACCCGAAATAATAGTAGAGGGAGGTAGCCCTACACAGGACCTGAGGGTAGCCTAGAGAAGCCTACTGGGGCTGGAAAAGCAGAAAACAATTCCTAAACAGCCCTAAGCACTCCCCTCTACAACCAGAAAGCATAAGGGGCAAAGTTTTGAAAGGGTTGAGAAAAGATGGCCAATAAGGTGGAAAAAAAGGTGACCAGAGTGGTTTACATTGAAACCAGGATCCTGGCAGGGAATATGCACATCAAAAACAGATGACAGCACCAGGTGCCCACAGACCAGTGAGAAAGCAGGTCGGCAAGGACCCAAGGTCCCCATTCAGACCAGAAGCCCTCCTACTCCCCTCCACTCACTTGCAGGATATGTAAACTCAATCCTCAACCCTCAACACAGATGGCCCCAGACAGGAGCGGGAGGGGGGGGGAGGGGGGAGGAACCACTGGAAATCAAAACATTCATTGGGCTCTTGTGAAATTCTGGATTGATTATGTTTAAGTCAGATTGTGACTGAAATATCTCCTATATGCCTACTGATCTTGCCTATTCATTTTATCACGAATAAGAGAGTGTTAGTAAAACTCAAATATATTTGTAGATTTGATTATTTCTACTTAAAGTTCCATTAATTTTGCTTCAGATGTTTTGAAGCTTCAATATAAAGTGTGTCAAAATTTAACTTTATTAGGTTTTAATGAGGAAACATGAAATCATTATGAAATGACAATCTTTGGTAACATTTTTTTCTCTGAAATACACTTTTTTTAAATATTCATATAGCCTTTCCAGTTTCTTTAAATTAGTGTTAGTATTGCATACTTCTCCACCTTTATACTTTCAGTCTACTTGCATCTTATATTTAAGGTATGTTTCTTATGGTTGGCATATGGTTGGATCATGCTTTTATATCCAGTTTGAAAATCATTCTCTTTAAATTTGATGGTTAAACCATCTATTTTATTGTGATTCTTGCTATAGTTTGGCTTAACAATATTGTTTTGCTATTTATTTTTTGTCTCATGTGCTATTTTGCTCTTTTTATTAGCCTTCTTTTGGGCTATTTCTTTTTTATATAAATTTATTTTTTATTGGTGTTCAATTGCCAACATATAGAATCACACCCAGTGTTCATCCCATCAAGTGCCCCCCTCAGTGCTCCTCACCCAGTCACTCCCACCCCCCGCCCATCTCCCCTTCCACCACCTCTAGTTCGTTTCCCAGAGTTAGGAGTCTTTATGTTCTGTTTCCCTTTCTGATATTTCCCACTTTTTTTTTCTCCTTTCCCCTTTATTCCCTTTCACTATTTTTTATATATTCCCCAAATGAATGAGACCATATAATGTTTGACCTCTGATTGGTTGACTATTTCTGATTCCATCTTATCTCCTTTGTTGGTATATTAACTTTATTTTGTTGTTATTTTATTGTTTTAATGGATGCTTTATGGTTTATGGCATGTATCTTTAACTTCTCATAGTCTACCTTTAAGTGATATTATTCGACTGTATACACTGTATAATAACTTTACAATAGGACGCTTTTATTCCTTCCCTGATTTTTGTCATGTATTTTATTCTTACAGGTTATAGAATCCACACTACATTGTCATTATTTTTAAATAGTTGTTTTAAAGATATTCAATTAAGAAAAAATTGTATATTTAGCTTTTACTTTTTCCACTGCTCTTTATTCCCTTACATAGATCCATATTTCCAACTGGAATCATTCCCCCTGCCTGATGGGCTTCCTTTTTGTGAGAGTTACTCTGCAAAAACCTTTATTTAATCTTTGTTATTGAAAGACACTTTTGCTGGGTACAAAATTCTAGCTTAATAGTTTTGTTTTTTTCACAGTAATTTAAACAGGTTGCCTCACTTTCTTCTCACTTGCAGTGTTTTTGACAAGAAGTAAGACGCTATTCATCTTTGTCCTTCTGTATGGAATACGTCTTTTTCCTCTGGCTTTTAAAAAATATTTTCTCTCTCTCACTGTTTTGAGCAATGTGGTTAACATTTGCCTTGCTATAGTTTTCATCATGTTTCTTGTTGCCTGGAGTTCATTGAGATGATTGGTTCTTCAAGGTTATAGTTTTCATCAGATTTAGAATCTTTAAGTCATTACTTTGTCAAATAATTTTTCTGTCACCTTCCCTCCAGTGCTGCAGGGACCTTACTTACATGCATATTGACATGTCTGAAATTGTTACATAGCTCATTGCTGCTACATTCATCTTTCAATAACTTTTAAATTATTGTTTCCTATTTTTCACTTTTTAACTGTTTCTAATATTTATTCAAGTGGACTAATTTCTTCTGCTTTCTTATCCAATGTAATTTTCATCCCAGACATTGTACTTTTAATCTCTAAAAGTCTGATTTGCAACTTTTTGTCTTCCATGGCTCTATGTAACTTTTTGAACTTGTGGAATATAATTATATGACTTCTAGTGTTCTTCTCTGCCAATTTTAACATCTGTATCAATTCTGGGTCTGTCTCAGTGGACTGATTTTCTCCCCATTATGGGTGTTTTCCTACTTCTTTGACTTCCAGTTTTTGATTGGATGCCAGACATTATGAATTTTACCTGGTTAGGTGGTGGTTAGTTTTATATTTTTAAAAGTGCTCTTGAGCTTTGTTATGAAATGCAGTTAAGGCACTCGGAAACAATTTGATCCTTTCTTGACTTTAAGATTTATTATGTAGGATCTGATACTTCCCAGTCAAGGGCTAATTATTTCCTACTACTGAGGCAAGATCCTCTATACCATATAAAATACTCCATGAATCATACAATTTTCCATTCTGGCTGACGGGAATAGGCACTATTTACTCTGTGTGAGTACCAATGTGTTGATAGTCTATTATTCTTATCCATTCTACCATACATTCAGTGAACTCTTTATCTGGATCCCATGACCTCTAGTTCAGAAAGCTTACTCTTATTTCTTTGATACTTTTTCTTCTCCATTTTCTCATAACAGTGCCTACAATTCTAATTAGTTCCACATTAGATTTTCTGGACTAATTGTATGTATAAAATATATTTCTTACTCTATGAATGTTGCTTTTTTATAGCAGCCTATTCTTATTGAATGATGCAATGTCTACTCATTACCTCTCTGGGTATAGTAAATACAAATTAAATTTTTGGTTTGGTCTATTTTCTTTAGTCTTCTGAACTCTGAATTATTTGCTTCCTCTGTGTTACTATTCTCTATTTATATATTTTTATCTTTGTCATTTATGTTTTATGATCTTAACTTACACTCATATACTTGTTTTTTTGTTTGTCTTTTAGAGAGTGTGTGTGAGAGAGCAAGGGGGTAAGGGGAAGGCACAGAGGTAGAGGAAGAGAAAGAATCTCAACCAGACTCCATGCCAAGCAAGCAGCCCAATGTGGGGCTTGATTTCATGCCCCTCATCATTCATATTTTAAAGATAAGAATCTAAATTGCTGATGGAAAGCTCTAAGTACATACATAAAATTTTCAGGCTTTAATGAGAGATTCCCAAATACCAGTATTTGTAAACATTTTCTCTCTTACTGGTCAATTTCCCCAGCGAATATGTCAATCCCTTGTCTGGTGCTACACCTTGGCTGTCAGCATTTAGGGCTAAATTGGAAAATGAGGCCGAATCTCAAGATTCAGGATTAATCTTCATAATTTCAATCTAGCACCTCACCTTAGCATCTATTGTGTTCGGGACTCTCAAGGTCAAAGTCCATTTCTCCGTGGAACATATTCCTATCTTCTGCAGGGGCATGAGAATAAATATGAGTGGTCTAAGAAGTCCTAATACAGATTGTCAATTATTTCTTGAGACTTTCTGGGGTCCTCCAATGCAAATTACCTTGTTTTTTATTGGCTTCTTTCACTAAGAATGTGATATATTGGCTTTCCCCATTCTGCATGTCTTTAAAATTTCCATCTTTCAAAATGTTGCTTACATATCTAGTCTTTAGTTGTTCTTTTTGTCCTTGTGTAATTATTACATTACTATAATATTAGTACAGTGTGGAGTAGGAATATATATATTTGAAATTGAAATTTGAATATATATATATATTTGAAATTTTTCACTTCATGACTATCACTTTAAAGTTAGAAACAAGGACTTTTCTTCTTTTTTTCGCAAAAGTCCAATTACTAGGGAAAAGAGCTAACATATACACATGGAATTCAGAAGAGTAAAAGAAACTAATGGATATCTGGCACACTCACATGTCCATGTGTGCACATATGATGGTGAGAGAAGAGATTAAAATTATGTTTGGGGTCCGTAGGCGGCTCAGTTGGTTAAGCATCTGACTCTTGATTTCAGCTCAGGTTATGATCTCAGGGTCCTGGAATCAAAGCCTTGTGTTGGCCTCCACACTCAACAGGGAGTCTACTTGTGAATTCTCTCCCTCTGCCCCTCCTCCAGCTCTCTATCTCCCTCAAATAAATAAATAAATCTTTAAAAAAAAATATGTTGGGCACCTGGGTGGTCAGTGGTTGAGCATCTACCTTTGGCTCAGGTCATGATCCCGGGGTCCTAGGATAGAGTTCCATATCAGGCTCCCCACTGGGAGCCTTCTTATCCCTCTGCCTAGGTCTCTGCCTCTCTGTGTCTCTCTCATGAATAAATAAAATATTTTAAAAAATAAATAAGTTAATGTTTTATTACAAAGGTTTATATTTGATTACACTTATACATTGTTTTCTCTGCTTTACTATATCGATTTAGGGCAATAATATTATAATGGAGCATGGTCTTCATTCATGTTCCATGATTATATTGGAATTGAATTCTTCTTTGTCTTAGGAAGTAGCAAACACTCAAGCATGGCAGACAGCTTAAATTCCCCTAGTCACAGAGATAAGTTCAGGAATGAGCATGCAATCCCAGTAGAGTCAATGAGATACCAGGCAATTTTCCCTGAGGTGTCCAGAAAGTCAAGTGTCTCTTCCCAGAGGACTTGAGAGGACCCACATACTAGAGCCATCAAAGACATTGAAACACAAGATGGCAAATATATACAAAATTGTGTCAATTTAAAAAGGAAACAAGCATCCATAGAGGGAAAGAAAAGCTAGGTCCTGAAGACTATTTGAATCAGACTATTGAATCTGAGCATCACTGTCTCTGTATTATTTAGTTGTTTCCCAATAAGCCCCACTGGATTGGATTTTCTGTTACTGGCATCTAAAAGGATCCTAATTCATACTTTTTAAGCTTCTCAAAACCAAAATGATTCCAAATGAAAAGGAAAGAAGGAAACTATTAAGAGAAGTATCACCAGGCTTCACAGTATTAAAAAAACACAGGTAAAAGAAATTTGAAACCCAAATCAGAGAGCATATGGCAAGAACCATTTAAATGTTCTTAAAAGCAGGCCTCCTGATCTGGTTCAAGTAAATGGAAATACTGTAACAAGAAAACATTCGACCACTACAATAGTTCTTCAGGAATGACAGTGAGCAGTGTTAATGTCTAGAAATGGGGGGAAAGAGAATATTGCAGTATACAGTGTCAGTAAACTTGACATACATTTGGACAAAATTCTAGAACAAACTATTAAAAGACTGAAAATTTAGAATGGAAACTACCAATCACTTGAAGACAAAAACATCAGGAGAAACATCTTAGGTCAGATTAAACCTTAATTCTTTTACATTTTTCTTATGGACAAGATAGAGATATGAGAGCTGGAAAATAATTTTAGATAAACACTTACATGATTGAATAACATAGCCCAAGAAGAGCAGAACAAAAAAATGCCAAAACAAAAAATATTACCTATTGATTAGAGATCAGTAGTGGCATACTTTAGGGTTCATATCCTAGTTCTTTTCATTAAAGAATTTTATTACTGCCTTAAATGAATATGTGGATGGCTTATTTTTTGAAATTCTTCAAATATAGAGAAAATATTATGGAGATGGAATTAGGGCTATAACAATGACTATTCCAAATTATTATGTTCCAAATCCTGTACCAAGTGCTACCCATACATCAGCTCTGTAAATGCTCACACAAAAAATACTAAGTGTACAATATTATTGCTACTTTACAGATGAGAGAATCAAGGCTTTAACTGGATTTCATAGTGTTTCAAAGCCATAAAATGTCAGAATTAGGATGTAAACACAGGTATGACAACAAAAAATTTACCCCTAACCAAAAATTTGTGCTCCTCTTAAGTGGAGATGAAGTATATAGACACAATAAAACATTTACACTTCAATCAAAAAATTAAAAGATGAACAATATAAATGTTAAAGGGCTTGAAGTAGACAGCGATGAAAGGTAACAGTGTTTTAAAATGATTTCATGATTTTAGTTGACTTCAAGCTCAATAAAAATCAAGAGAATGACATAACTGCCAAAAAACTAATGCTACTCTGAATTGGCCAGAACACATTTACAGTATCATGTGTAATTTTTAAGTTGGTTTAAGAACCAATTTAATATTCTCAACACCTTCAAATTTATTTAACTAGAAACTCAGTCATGAGGAAAAGAGTTTTAAAGATTTATTTTAGAGAGAATGTGAGTGGGAGGAGGGGCAAAGGAAGAGAATCTTCAAGCAGACCCCCCACTGAGCATGGTGCTCTATCCCACAAACCATGAGATTACAACCTGAGCCCAAATGAAAAGTGGGATGCTCAACTGACTGAACCACTCAGGCACCCCAAGGAAAAGAGATTAAAGAAGAATTCATATGAGCTTATAGGAGAAAAATATAGGGTGGACACAGGTGCATTCTCCAAATATGGGAAAGGCTATTAAGCAAAAGAGGGTTTAAAGTTATTCTACATTGCTCTAAAATTGTGATTATAATATACTGATATCAGCTCAACGAACTGCAGATAGAACTTATTTTAACCGAATTCTCTTATTTTATAGGGAGAAAATGAGGCTGCAGGAAATAAAGTGATCTGTCCACAGTGATAATAGATGCTTATTAAGTGTTGGTAAAGTCGTATTAGTGATTATAGTCTCAGATTAAAGCTGAGATTAGAACTCATGCCTCAAAACCTCCAGTTGCAGAAGGGAGATTTCTGCTACGTTATACTGTTAAAGCAGTTACAACAGTATCTGTAGCTACAGCTACCACCTTTGAACTTTCTAGTTGATAGGGCCCATAGTTAAGAAAAAGTAAGTTATTCGAAATCATTAATGAAAACTATGTTAATTGAAAGACTCTTATCCTTAGGTGGTAAATCACTAAATCCCATACTTATTTAATTGTTCCATTTTAAAAGGATAGAATTCCTACAGTGAATCTTAAGGGCTTCTCTGCTGATGATAGTGTACTCGGTATAAGAAAATACTACCCTTGAACCACTACATGGCAAAATCATTCTGCTTTTTGTCCCCCCGCCCCCCGCCAAGTACCTAAAGCTGTAGGACTGTCCTCCTTTTTCTGGCCACTTCTAGGAAGTCAGCCTTCTGATCTGCTCTTAGTGTGGGAGCAGGAGCAGCTGAAGGGGAAGCAGTGATGCCATGGCTCAGAACACACCCACTCAATTGCCTTCCTGCTTCTGAACATCAGCTGTTGAGCAGGGGAATGAAGCCAGAATTATCACCAGCTGTTTCTCAAGCTGTTTTGGCAGAGAGTCATAGAAGAATAGACTCCCCAGGCATATTCTTGAGTAATGTTAGTGGAATTGAAGATCTGTCTCCACAAACATACAGTACAGAGAAGAGATAAATGGGCTTGATCTCTTTATCTTCCAATCTTCATACCCAAAAGCTGTTTCAAGCCCTCCTTTCCAAGCTTACGATCTCTAATATCCGCAACACTGACCAACACTTTCATCATCCTACCAGCCATGCCTCCTTGAATTTTTGGTGCTATTTTATTAACCAAAACCAACTGGAATTTGGTTTCGACGTGAGTTACTATAAGAGAGAGTAAGAGTCAACACCGTTGAAGTCAAACCAGCTGGATTTGTTTTTCCTTTGTAGTTGTAATGTATTATACAGAAAATTGCTTTGAGTTTGACCAGAGAGAGGTTATCTCAAGCAGTAGGTGGTATGTCAAACTGCATAGTCATTTGCCAAACATGGCTGCATGTTTGTAGCTTGAAGAAAATCGGAGGACAGAATTGCAGTATAGCTGATGGCCTAGGTTTCTAATTATAGTCAACCAAAACAAGAACTTTTATTTATTATGATGTCCCAAGTATGTGCACCTCCACACACAATCATAGCCCTTCTGTGCTTCAGACTATTTTTATATAATTGGGAGTAATGTTCCCCAACACCATGATAATCTCCTAAGGAAATATATAAACATGATCATTGTTCACTGTATATAAATTCATATGAAATATAAATCACATGGTCTTTTACAACAAAGAACACTTGGAAAGAAAAGCATGTTTAATGAAAGTTCATATAGAAAAGAAACTAGTCAAGAAAAATGCAAATGTACCAAAAGTTTATTGGGAAGTCAGAGCTAAGACAAATGTAACTCCTAAATTATTTTCCTTTGAGGGTTTTTCCAAAAGGATTCAAGATATCTCACATGTTTTAGTGCATGACTGTTTTCTTGCCAAATCTAACTTGAAATATTATATTCTAAATATACATGTCACATAATCATGAATATCCTTTCCCTTACTTGAATGAGTCCTGGCCAAACATTTTCCTGGCAGTTATTATGTCTATAAGAATGTACTAGGATATTATAGAGCTAGCCAAAAAATTAGTAGGCTAACTGCCATAAAAGAATATGAAAATACTTATTTGGTCAATATTAACAGGCATTATGAAACAAATTTATAACACAGACATTATTTGACATCTGCCTCTCAGAAGAACTTAATGGTAGAAGAGGGAAAAGCTTTCATTTGGAAAAGTACCACTATCAAGTGCATTTACCTCGGTATTTTATTTAAGGAGGAAGAGGAAATTTAAACATGCAAAAATAAAGAGGAAAACTACATTCATCTACACTAGAAACAAATTAGGGTTTAATTAAACAAGAACACTTGCTTATCCCTATGCTCATTTATTTAAGAATATTGGCATTCCACATCTCTGTACTTTTATTTTAGCGCCTTACAGGACAAGCTAGGACCTTCAGTGTCATGTTAAATAGCAGTGGTAAGAGCATGCGTCCTCACCTTGTTCCAAACAGTAGGGGGAAAGCACTTAATCTGATTATGTATCATGTTTGTTGTAGATTTCTTTGTACACATCTTTTATCAGGTTGGGGGAAATTCTGTCCTATTCAAAGTTTACTCAGGCTTTTTTTTTTTCTTTTTAAATCATGAATGGATATTAACATTTTCACACGATTTTTCTGCTTCCGTTAAAATGATAGAGTTTTTCTCTTTTAGTCTATTAATATAGTGATTTATATGATTTTTGAATACTACATTCTTGTATTTTTAGGATAACCATACTTGGTTAGGGTGTATTCTTTTCATATATTGTTAGACTTAATTATTTTGCATCTCTGTTCGTGAGTGGTGCTGTCCTGGAGTTTTGTGATTGGTTGTTTAGATGGTTGGTTTTAAAGATTTCATTTTCAGCGTGTTTTAAGTTTATCATATATTTGAGAGGAAGATAGAGATTTACCATATGACCTCTGCTCTCACACATACACAGCCTTCCCCATTATCAACATCATTCATCAAGATCATCTTGTTTTGTCGTTTTAACCAAGGATGAAACTACACTGATGTATCATAATCACCCAAAGTTCAGTTTATCTAAGGATTCATTCTTGGTGTTGTACATTCAATAGGTTTGGACAAATGAATAATGACAGAAAACCATCCCCCACTCCCTCTTGGCAACTACTGATCATTTTTATTGTCTTCATGATTTTACCTTTTCCAGAATGTTATATAGTTGGGGTCATACAGTATGTAGCATTCCCAAATTGGCTTCTTTCATTCAGTGACATGCATTTAAAGTTACTCCATGTATTTTCATGGTTTGATAGCTCATCTTTTTTAATGTGGAATAGTATTCCACTGTCTGAATGTACCAGAATTTATTTATCCATTCACCTATCAAAGAACAAGCACAGCCTGTCCACGTTTCAGAAATTATGAACAAAGCTGCTAAAACATTTGTGTGCAGGCTTTTGTGTGGACCTGTTTTCAACTCTTTTGGATAAATACCAAGCAGTGTGATTGGTGGATCATATAGTAAGAGTGCTTATAAGAAATTCCCAAACTGTCTCCCAAAGTGGTCATACACACGCACTTTGTATTCCCACCAGCAAACAAAAGAGTTCCTATTGTTCCACATCCTCACCAGCATTTGGTGTTTGCAGTGCTCCAGATTTTGGCCACCCTGATAGATAATCGAGATAGAGTTATCTCAGTTTGCGTTTCCCTGATGACATTTCACATGGAGCATCTTTAATATGCTTCTTTGCCATTTGTATTTTTTTTAAGATTATTTATTTATTTATTCATGAGACACACACAGAGAGAGGGGCAGAGACATAGGCAGAGAGAGAAGCAGGCTCCATGCAGGGGGCCTGACGTGGGACTCCAGGACCACACCCTGGGCAGAAGGCAGGTGCCCAACCGCTGAGCCACTCAGGTGTCCCAACCATTTGTATATCTTTTCTGGTGAGATCTATTAAGATTTTTGACCCATTTTTTCATCAGATTGTTTTCTTATTGTTGAGTTTTAAAAGCTCTTTTGGATATCTTGGATAACAGTTTTTTATCAGATGTGTCTTTTGTAGATTTTTTTTTCTCTGTGGGTTCTCATTCTCTTGACATTGTCTTTTACAGAGCATAAGTTTTTAATTTGAAAGAAGTTGTTTATTTCTTTCATGGACATGTCTGGTGGTGTAACTATGAAAATATCACTATACCCAAGTTCATCTAGGTTTTATCCTGTTATCTTCTAGGAGTTTTATAGTGTTGCTTTTTACATATAGATCTGTGATCCATTTAAGTTTTTTTTGTGTGTGAAGTATGTAAAGTTTGTTTCTAAACTTATCTTTTTGCAGGGATATCCAGTTATTCCATAACCTTTTGCTGAAAAGACTATCTTTGCTCCATTCCATTGCTTTTGCTCATTTGTCAAAGATCAGTTGACTATATTTATGCAGGTCTATTTCTTGTTTCTCTATTCAGTTCCACTGCTTTTTCTGTCTATGCTTTTGCCAAGACCACATGGTCTTGATTATTATAGATTCATAGTAAGTGTCGGAGTCCTGTAGTATCGGCCCTCCAACACCTGTTTTTCCAACAATTGTTCTTCTTCAATATTGTTTTGACTATTCTAGGTCTTTTGCCTCTCCATATAACTTTCAGAAGTAATTTATTGTTATCCACAAAATAACTTCCTGGGATTTTGATAGGAATTGCATTGAATTGTATAGATCAAGTTGGAAAGAATGGGCATCTTGACAATATTGAGTCTTTCTACCCATTAACATGTATGTCTCCCCATTTAGTTTTTTTATTTTGTTCACCAGAGTTTTATAGTTTTCCTTATATAGATCTTGCACATACATTATTAAGTTTATATTTTAGCATTTCATTTTGTTGGGTATGCTAATGTAATGATGTTGTTTTTAATTTCAAATTCTACTTGTTCATTGCTAGTATTTGAGAAGGTAATTGATTTTTTATTAACTTTGTATCCTGCAATGTTGTTATAATTGCTTATTCTAGGGTTTTTGTTGATTCTTTCAGATTTTCTACACAGATCATCATATCATTTGCTAACAAAGACATTTTATGTCTTCCTTCCCAATCTGTAGGTCTGGTCTTTTCTTTTTTCTTGCCTTACTGTATTAGCAAGGACTTCCAGTATCCCTGCCTTTTACCTGCTCTTAACTGGCAAGTTTTAAGTTTCTCACCATTCAGTGTAATATTAATTGTAGGTTTTTTGTAGTCTTTATGAGTTGACAGTTTCTATTCCTAGTCTGCTGAGAGCTTTTATCATGAATGAATTTTCAATTTTGTCAAATGCTTCTTCTACATCTACTAATATGATCCTGTGATTTTCTATTTTAGAATTGATGTGATAGATTACATACATTGACTTTAGAATGTTGAACTAGGCTTGCATATTAGGATGAATTCAACTTGGTCATAGTGAGTAATTATGTCAATACTTTTCAATTCAATTTGCTAATATTCTGTTGAATACTTCTCACCTATGTTCATGAAAGACATTGGTATATAGTTTTCTTATAATGCTTTTGTCTAATTTTAGTATTAGGCTAATGTTGACCTCATAGAATGAGATAACAAGAATCCCCTCTGCTTTTAACCTCTGAATGAGACTATACAGAATTGATTTAATTTCTTCCTTAAATATTTGGTAGAATTCACCAGTGAACCCATTTGGGTTTAATCCTTTAATCATTTAGAAACTGTTTTTAGCTGAGTGCTGTACAAAGACAGACAGTAGGCTAGATTTGACCTGTGGGCTATAGTTTGCTGACCTCTGGTCTAGGCTAATTTTGCTCCACAACTCAGGCAATACTCTGGTCAGGACTCTCTTCATGATATCCTGGGTAATAGGAGTCTTTTCCATTTTGCCTGTGGCAACACAAACTATTCCTAGCCATGTATACGCAAGCCATGTCTAACCTATCCTTTCTGGGTCTTTTCCTAGCTTCAAACAGTCCTTCACATGCATGTGGTAATCAATACTCAACTGAAGACTACACTCCAAAATCCACGCCCCCCCCCCAACTGAACAGTTCTCTTCTCTCCAACACTTTGCCCAAAGTCTAGTCACCTTAGCCACTACAAATTGCATCTCTTCAACTTATAGGGATTACTGGGATCTTTGGGGTTCTTCTTCCCTTCATTGTAGCACTACTCATGCAGTGATCTGAGAAACTTGCAGCTTAACAGTTTCAGAGTTCCTCTCCTGAGTTGTCTTTTTTCCAATATCTAAATCCTTTTTATCTTATATTTTGTCTGGGGTTTTTTTAGTTGTTTAAGGCAGGAAGACAAATCACGTCCCTATTATTCCCTTCCTCAAAGATTCCTAACAGTCTTTAAAATACTTAGCAGATTTCTCTGATAAGCAAGCCAAAATGCATAGGATCAAAAAGAAATAGAGAACATTTCCTGGTAGCTCTTTTTATTTAAAGTTGTACTCTAGAAAAACAGATTCTTAGGGAGTATACTTAAGAATATAAATTTACAAAATAATCTCATCTAGCTACTCTTTATATATTTTTAAGTCACGCCTCAGGAACACTTCTAAATATATTTGCCCCCTAAAATAAAACTGGCAAAAAAAAAAAAAGTCTTGAAAATCTAGCAGTCCAGAAATATAGAACTTTTAAAAAATAAATTATCCTTAAAATTTCTAATAGCTCCTTGACACTTTGCTCAATCATTTAATTGGCCAATAAGACATTATCAACCTGATATTATACCAGTCTAAGCTTTATTCAAAGCTAAATGTGGTATCTATAAAAGTGTTGAGAAGTTATACCTAACCGTGAATGTGAAGCCAATTATCAAATAGTAATAACTATACTCATTTTCCTAAGAAAAATATTAGTTTTAATGATCTTTCCTGCAAATTTAAATGAGAAGTAGACATAACAAAGGTCTTTGAGTACATTAACATTTACAAGAAGCTTAAATGTCCAATTTCTAATGTTGAACAAGTTTTATAAATATAAGATACAAGAATATTTTAGTTACCAATTAAAAAGTATTTACATTATTTTAGACAATAAACTAAATTATTCTAGTTTTAATTATGTGCTTTTCCAAATATAAGCCCTTAATTGACCAAGCTATAGATGCTCTTGGTTTAAAATACACGGTCTTTTATATGATGGATAGGCAGATAGATATTAATCTGCAATCCACCTTCAGTGGAACAGGCACTTAGAACAGTATTTATAAAAGCACTGAAAAATTGCAGACATTCTCCCATGATCTCCAAAATCTACTGCTATGTGAATCAGGACAAATGTATTTTAAGACTTCTGGTTAATGCTGCAGGTTATGGTAGTAGAAGAGAAACTGTAACACTGAAAACTGGTATTCATTTGCTCTAACACTTCAATCAGTTTAGAAAAGAAATCCAGCCCTTCCTGGTACTGGAAGAAAAACCCTATATGAAAGTGACTTAACACTTATCTATGCAGGATAAAGTTGAAAAAAAAAAAAACCCATCAAGTCATTTTTGCATTACGGAAGAGATGGTATTTGTCACATTAGGAAATATTTTTCTAAGTTGTCATCATTTCATAATAATTAAGCATTAAATACATTAACATGACAATAACTGAATTTTTTTTAGGTTCAATCAAATTTGTTATGATATCTGGCTTCCAGGAAAAGAACTGTTTAGGCTTTTATCCTCTAATAAAAAGTCCTTTACATCTTTCATTATAATTGGGCTGTTTTAAGAGCACTGTCACTTGGCTAATTCCCTGTCACTTGCTGAGTTTAAAAGTGCCTCCAATGACATGCAGCTAATTTAACCTAAAATTCATTTTTAACCTCAAAATACCCTAGTCACGTTTCCCATCTGGAAATGATGATCAGATTTTTTTGGAGGGGAGGGGGGCACATTATAAGTACTCTGACTCATACTTGAGTCCATGACTTCAATGGGAAGCAAGTTGAATTTTCTAGAGAAACATATGCTCAAGCACCCCATTCACAGCATGCACCCTGGGGCCTAAATATGTTTTCTGGTTGATTGTAAGCAAAAGAAACGTTAAATATTATTGACGGTAATGGAGTAGTCAAGAATAACTTTTACCACAATGTTTTGCATTTTTTAAGATAATTCACTCTCCAATAATTATTGTAGGGTTAAAATAAAATCCTTTCTTTCACTTTTTTTTTTAAACTCACCTGGTTTATGGGACTTCTGTGCATTAATTCAGATACTCTGGTGCTCTACCTTCTTATCCTACCCACCCCTGTGATGATCAGTTCTGTATCAGCTTGGACTTCTTTAACTTAGATCCAAGCTGACAGTACCTGATCAGATATTTCTTGCCTATTTCCCTAGGATTTCCCTGATGTCCTGGTGTGGAGTATCCATGGGAACCAGAAGTCCATGGAGCAACTTTTGACCAATAAAAGAGGAGAATCAATGATTAAATTCTTCTTCTCTGAGAGAGGCACTGCATAAGCTTCCAGCTAATATTTAATCAGTTCAACTATGAGATATTGCAATGTCTACATACTTGGCTTAAGGCAGGACGCAACAGAGCAGAATAGAAATTGAGTCTGAGAACATCCAATAGGTGTCATGAATTCCACTGTTATATGGACGCTAGCATAAAAGTACTTTATCTTTACAATTCTCCTCCCCCTAGCTTTTTGTTTCCTAAGGGAATCAGTTTGATTTTTCTTTTCCTCAGGACTGTCCAAAGAGATTTTTATTTTTCCAGGCTCTAATACCTTCTGACTAGAAAAATATTTGAAAAAAAAAGAAAAAGAAAAGAAAAAGAATTTGGAAAACATGTAATAGAAATGTCCCTGCATAACCCAGAAAACAATTCCAATTGACCAACTGTGTGAAGTTTTTCCCCATTTTCCCTAAAGGAACAATAATGCCCTCACTAGTGTTTATTTTTCAGGACCTCAGTTTCAGATATGTTAGATTTGGCAGGCTTTTGCCCAATCTGTCTTTATTCTTACAGAATAATGGTAAGGACTCAGTATAAGAAGCTATAATTGGAGGTTAGTGAGGTACAAGTGAAAACGCTCTCAGCAGGCTGCACTCAGATCCTACTAATAGGAATACATCACAGAAATCAGTCAAAATTCCCAGTTTATAAAGCAGTTTGCTACTTCTGAGCTGAAGAAAAGGTTCTAAGATATTCTCTATGCTATCTCCCAGAGTTCCTGGTATGGGCTGAATATGTCCGCCCCAAAATTCATAGGTTTAAGTCTCAAGCCCCAGTACCTCAGAATATACAAAGAATTCTTGCAACGCATTAAAAAAATCCAGCCCAATTTAAATATGAACAAAGGACTTATTTAATTCTTACATTATAACAATCCTTGTGCTTCTGTAATGATATTATATGCACCTAGGGTGTGATGTCTTCATTATTCTTCTCTGTGCCCTGCAATATCTAAGATGACACTGGGCTCAGAGTAGTCACTTCATAAATGTTTGTGGATAAGACAAAACTAAAACTCAAGCCTTGTGAATGAGCCATAAAACAGAATTTTACTCAGCAATAAAAAAGGAATGACCTAGCAAGCCATGCAAAGATATGGATGAATCTTAAATTTATATTGATAATTAAAGAAGCCACGTACTCTAGTATTTTATAAATGAAAGAAATATACAGGATAAGCATAGAGCATTTTAGGGTGCCAGAAGTAAAGAAGTGTTCGGACACACACACACACGCACTGATGAAAATATATCAAAGCAGCACAGAAGCCAGCTAAAAAAGTCCCCAAAGGGTCAAAGGTGAAACAATTTCATCACAAAAACAAATAAGTAGCATTTGAATTATAATCCAAAATATAAAATAAATATTCTTGGGCCCATACTGAAATAGTTGAATAAACCAAATAATGGGGGAAGATAGCCCTATCATACAGAAGAATTCCAAAGGATTAATGGAGATATTTTACCCTCAAGGAGGTAGCCATAACTTCCCCCTCCTTAAGCATTAACTACCTATAGTGACTTCCCTCCAAAGAATATAGTGTTTAGAATAAATGTACAGTAGAGAAACCTAACAACTATGACCTTCAGCCCGGTGATCAAGATTATCAACAATGAGAAGTCATATGTGTAGTATCTACTCTCGATATGACGTGAGGGGAATGGTACTTTGTTCCTGTGGTCTTCTTCTCCCAAAATCATAACCCCAGTCTAATCATGAGAAAAACATCAGACAAATCCTAGAGAGGAGGAGCATTCTAGAAAATTATTCTAAAAAATGTCGTGATATTAAATCCAAGGAAAGTCTGAGAAACTCTCACAGACGAAGAAGCCTAAGGAGACAGGACTAAAGGAAATATGGTGTTCTGGATGGAATCCTGGAAACAAAAAGAAATATTAGATAAAAATTAAGGAAGAGAATAAAATATAGGTTTTAGTTAATATTAATGTATCAATATTGGTTCATTAATAGTGATAAATGTGCCATTCTAATGCAAGAGGTTAATAGAAGAAACTGGTTATGGCAGATATAGAAACTTTGCAACTTTTTTGTAAGTATAAAACTATTCTAAAATTAAAAATCTATTTTAAAAATGAATAAACTAAAGCTGCATGCACCAATAGGGATGAATCCCACAAATATATTTTTAGATTGAGAGAGAGCACACACAGGCTCAAGCAGCGGGGGAGGGGCACAGGGAGAGAGAGAAAGAATCCCTCCATCCCCAGCTCAGAGCCCATGAGGGGCCTAATCTCACGACCTGAGTTGAAATCAAGAGTTGGTCACTTAACCAACTGAACCACTCATGTTACCCTCCCCCTGCCACAAATGTAATCTTGAATGAAAGAAATGAAAGAAATCAAAGAGAAAAGAATGGATAATTTATGAGACTTTTTCTAAATTCTGAAAATGGATTTATATGTGATATATTAGGTATCAAGAAAATGATTACCTTTGAGAGGCTGGAAAATAAGCCTGAGGGCATGACAGCTAACTGTAAAGTACCAGTGATACTCCGTAACCTGATCTGAACATTGGTTACACTGGCGTGTTCACTTTGTGTTAATTATTGAGCAGTACACTTGTGTATTGTTCACTTATAGGTGTACATACAACATATCAATAAAATATTTTAAAAAGTTAATTCTGTGCATGGTCTGGTATTTCCAGGATTCCCACATATAATTATAACTTTTTAAAAGGAATGTGATCGCTGACTTTGAGGAAAAAAAAAAGTTTTACATACCATTTAATATCTACTTAGCTCTTTCTACAACATCCCATTTCAAAAGATGAAAGTTGTCTTTATAGTAATGGCCTCATTTTCGCAGGAAAGGACTCCAACTTGTCAGTCAGAAAAGACCAGTATAGGGTTCCTTACTTTCTTACGAGCATATGAAATTCTACATCTTCAATGTGATAAAAATTTCTGAAAATCCCACCTAGTAAATCAAACTATTGGATAAGATGCAAATCTGATTTCCAGTGACCAAATAGAAAGGCAGGTAATATTTGGCTAATGACGAGCTACAGAAGCACTATGTTTTCTTGTGTATTTCTAAGGTTCCCTGTAATTTACACCATTAACTATCCTTGCTCTAGGAAAGTCACATAATGACTGGCAGGATTTTGATATCCAGTCAAGAGGGCTATCTATAAATAAACAGAGTTAATTGTCTATATATTTAAAGTAAATTCTTTATGAACACTTGTGAGAAACCTAACTAAAACCACTAATGGAAAACAGTGTGGGTTATTGGCAGAAAAAGCATACATGCTACTTGTATGTACATATTTCCCATGTTAACTAAGTGAATAAATCAGCAATGTTTCCTATTCTGGCAGGGGCGAAGAAAGGGAAGTTTCAGTGGCCAATACAAAGTTAAAAATAATCCTATCATATAGATACTTAACCTTTGCCTAGACTCTTTGATGTCAAGAAACATGTCATTTAAAAATGCCTCACTTTGCTGGCACGTCATCAATTGATGTCCAAGAAACAGATCCAATTATACTTTTTCACTGTTTATCATTTATCCTTTTTTCTGCCCAACCATTAACAAAGGAGTGGTTTACACTGTTTAGTCTCTCGTTAAGATGGGATGCAAGATCTAAAGCCCTAGGGCAAGTTCTCTCCAATGCACTCTGTTTAGCCCACTGGTGAAATTACAGTATGTGGTTTAAAAGAGTCTTTGAATGTTCATCTTTATTCAAATATATATAATCCTCAGGCAAAGAAGGTTTGGGAAAGTGCATTACAAAGAAAGTTCTCAACATTTTCACAAAGAAAAAAAAAATCTTTAGAATTCGTTACTTTTAAGTTGAATTGTATTTGACTGGTTGCCTAATATCGATAACTGTTTACTGATTAAAGAAGCAGAAAAAAATGATTTAAGGTAATTTCATATACAAGGAAAATGGATGGCAAATTAATAATTTAAGTAATTCTACTTTGACTGCAGATATATAGCCAACAAGATTGGGACTTAAAATTACACCGTAGGTCAGAAAATATTTTAATGTCATTTCCCATAATTTTGGTCACAAATAGCATATGGTTTGAAATCCTTCACCACAACCTTGCTGCTTAGATTCAAAAGAATACCAACATTTTGTTCCCTTCCCAACTAGTCATTAGAGTTCCTTCTTTAGACCCAAAAGGATCAAGTACACTAGAATTGCCCTTCACTGTAAAAATAAAACATTTATCTTTTTTATCTCCCAAAGAGAGGTGGACAATATAAAATTATTAAAAATAAGAAGAGTCAGAATATTTCTTTGAAGTATTAACTGTTGCTTATAGACTTCACAAAAAACTTTAATTTGCTTTTAATATTAGTTGAATTAGATCCTAACAGATCTCTCAACGAGTGTCCATTGAAAACAAAGCATGCCTCAAGTAATTTCTTCTTAGCAATAGCAAAAGAATTGATATCCCGTTATAGATAGACTTCCTTTTACAAAGCTTTGTGTACAAATTCTCACCGACACAGGCCTGCTACAGTATCTGCCTGTTTGAATGCAGGTCCATCCCTGTAGATAAAGGCCTTAAACTCCAGAAAGCCACCTTTAAAATGCGGGAAATAAACACCTGTTGAGGGCAAAAGAAACTCTGATTAAGGTTCTTGAAAAACTGGGAGCAAGCACTAAGACAATGGGCATCTGGTTTAGGAAGGAGGTTCAGTAAATTGAGAACTCTAGAAAGAGGTCAAAGAAGGGTTGCCAGAGTAAATGGTCAGCAAGTCGAGTCTTTCCCACTACTAACCTAACTACTTACACATAAGAGACACTCATACCTATCAGAAGTTAAGAATGAATATATTGCATTTTATTTTTTATTGAGGTATAATCAGTGTACAATATTATGTGTACCCTGTACATTATGTGTACACTAATTGTACAGTGTACAATTAGTTCAGATGCACAACAGGATTCAATATTTGTAGGTATTACAAAATGATCACCACAATAAATCTAGCTAATATTTGACACCATGTATAAGATCTACTCATAGCAAATATCAAATATTCAGTATAGTATAAACTATGGTCATAAAAATGCAGTCACCATCATATACATTACATCCCATGACTTCTTTTATAACTGAAAATTTGTGCCTTTTGATTCCTTTCACCCATTCCATACACCTCTGATGACCACTAATCTGTCCTCTATATCTATGAGCTTTTTTTTTTTTTTTTTAGAGTCAACAGGTGAGATCATACACTATTCACTCTTCTTTATCTGACTTATTTCCTCAAGGGCCATCCATGTTGTCATAAATGAAAAGATTTCAATCATTTTCAAGATCTCAATCAGTTCCATTATATATACGTATACCACGTCTTCTTTACCCATTCACCCATCAGTTAGGTTGTTTCATATGTTGGCTACTGTAAACAATCCTATAATGAACACGGAGGTACATATATCTTAATGAGTTAGTGTTTTTGTTTTCTTTGAGTAAATACCCAGAAATAGCATTGCTGGATCATAGGGGAGCTGTATTTTTAACTTTTTGAGAAACCCCCAAAGTGTTTCCATAGTGGCCGCCCTAATATACATTCCCAACAACAATACACAAGCGTTCCCTTTTCTCCATATCCTCACCAACACTTTACAGCTATTTTAATAGGTGTGAGGTGATACTTCATTATGGTTTTAATTTATATTTCCCTGACCATCAGTGCCGTTAAGCACCTTCTCATGTACCTATTGACCACATGCATGTCTTTGGAAAAAGGTCTATCCAGATCCTCTGCCCATTTTTTAATCAAATTGCTTGGCTTTTTGCTATTGAGTTGTAGGAGTTCTTTATATATTTTAGACATTAACCTTTTATTAGATACAAGATTTACAAACATCTTTTCCCATTTAGTTGGTTACCTTTTCATTTTGTTTATGACTTCCTTTGCAGTGCAGAAGCTTTTTAGTTTAATGGAGTCTTGATTATTTTTGCTTTTGGTGTCAAATTCAAAAACTTATCACCAAGACTGATGTCAAGGAGCTTATCATCTTTGTTTTCATCTAGGAGTTTTATGGTTTTGGCTCTTATGTTCAAATCTCTAATCCATTTTGAATTAATTTTTGTATATGGTATAAGATAGTGGTTCAGTGTCATTCTTTTACATGTAGCTGTCCAGTTTTCTCAACACTATTTGGTGAAGAGACTCTCCTTTCCCCATTGTATTGGCTCCTTTGTCATAAATCAATTGACTATCTATAGGTTTATTTTGGGGGCCTCTATTAAATCTATATTTAATAGATTTATTTATGGCTACTTTTATGCCAATACCACATCATTTTGATTACTATAGCTTTATAATATAGTTTGAAATCAGGTTGTGGTGCATCCAGCTTTGTTCTTTCTCAAGATTGATTTGGATATTTAGGGTCTCTTGTGGTTCCATACAAACTCTAAGATTGCCTGTATTGTTTCTGAAAAAAAAATAAGCCATTGGAATCTTGATAGGGATTGAAACTGTAGATTGATTTGGATAGTATGGACATTTTAACAAAATTAATTCTTCAAATCCATTAGCATGGAATATCTTTCCATTTGTGTCTTCTTCAATTTCTTTCATCATGATCTTACAATTTTCAGTACAAAGGTCCTTCACCTTCTTGATTAATTTTATTCTTAGGTATTTTATTCATTTTGATGCAATTGTAAATGGGATTGTTTTGATTTCCTTTTTTAGTCATTGATGTATAGAAATGCAAAAGATTTCCATATGTTAATTTTGTATCCTATAACTATCAAATGCATTTATTAGTTCCATCAATTTTTTGGTGGAGTCTTTAGAGTTTCCACATATAATATGTCGTCTGTAATAGTGACACTTGTACTCCTTCCTTTCCAGTTTGGATGGCTTTTATTTCTTTTTTTCTTGCCGAAGTGTTCTGAGTATGATTCCTACTACTATGTTGAATAAAAGTGGCAAGAATGGACATTCTGTCTTTTTCCTTATCTCAGAGGAATATTTTCAACTTTTCACTCATGTATGATATTAGCTGTGGGCTTATCCTATGTGGATTTTTTATGTTGAGATATATTCCTTCTACATCCACTTTGTTGATAATTTCTATAATAATGTTAAATGTTGTAAAATGTTTTTTCTGCACCTATTGAAATGATCATATGATTTTTAGCTTTCATTTTTGTTAATGTGGCATAGCATATTGATTGATTTGAGGCTGTCGAACCATCCTTGTATCCCTGGTATAAATTCTGCTTAATCATGGTGCATGATTTTTTTTTAATGTTTTTGTTGAATTACGTCTACTAATATTTTAGTGAGGATTTTTGCATCTTTGTTCAATAAGAATATTGGCCTGTAATTTTCTTTCCTTGTGGTTTCCAGGTCTGGTTTTAGTATCAAGGTAACGCTGGTCTTGTAAAATGAGTTTAGATGCGTTTCCCTCCTCTTCTATCTTGGAGGAGTTTAGGAAGGATTGGTATTCTTATTTAAATGTTTGGTAGAATTCACCAGTGGAGCCATCTGGTCCTGGACTTTTGTTTGTTGAGAGGTTTTTGATTACTGATTCAGTCTCCTTTATAGTAATCAGTCTGTTCAGATTTTCTATTTTTTCATGATGCAGTCTTAGAAGGTTGCATTTTTCTAGGAATTATCCATTTCTTCCCGGCTGTCCAATTTGGTGTATAATTGTTTGTAGTACTCTCTATGTATTTCTGTGGTATCAGTTATAATATCCCCTATTTCTGGATTTAATCTGAGTCTTTTCTTTCTTCTTTGCAAATCTAGCTTAAGGTTTGTCAATTTTATTTTTTTAAAAGAATTGTCTCTTAGTTTCAATAGTCTTTATTTCATTTATTTCTGCTCTAGTCTTTGTTATTTCTTTCTACTAATTTTGGGTCTCATTGAGGTGTAAGAAACTGTACATTTTAGATAAGGAAATCTTTCATTAAGATATTTTTAAAGATTGGAATTTGAAGTTATACCATTTGAAGCTCATAGTGCAAAGACGCTACCTTGTGAAAGCTAAAGTTGATGAAAAAATTATTCAATACCAGATGTATAAGCAGCTTATAAATCTAGAAAGAGTAACCATAGTAAAGTCTATCTAGTTTTTCTGTTTCCCTTCCATTCTAGCAAACTCTAAATAGACAACATTTCCTAGTTGGGTGAAGATGTGTCTCTGAATTTTGATCAAATGAATGCAGATAGAAGTGACAGACTAATCGTAGGCTTGGCCTATAAATACCCTTCCACAGGATCATTCTCTTTACCTCTTTTATGGCTGGAGATCAAGGATTCAGCAGAAGCCTATGAGACTAAAGGATGGTAGCATAAGAAACTAAATGGAAATTGAGTCCCTGAATCAACATACGAAAAGCTGCTCCCAAAACATACATGTTGAACTGTGTGAACAGGAATAAGAAATAAACTCATAGATCTTAATCAACTGAGATTCGGCATTTGTTACAGCAGTTAGATTACCCCAAAACATAGAATGCCCTCCCCAAAAAGAGATTAACCAATTGTATATATTCCCTTCTGGTCTTTGGTAAGAACTGAGCCTTTGAAGTATTTATTACAATAAATATACAAAGCATGATACTTTGAAAAGCACCCTCTAAATATGAAAGAAGATTTATCAATCATTAAAATGAGGTATCTCTTTAAATCTAAAATACCCAAAAATCATAAAACTGTTTATATAGCACCTGTCAGCAATCAGCTTAAAGTCACTGAATAATGTTAAAAGGGCCATATCATGTGGCTTGCTGTATTGCAGAGTATGAATGAGGAACACAGGAGAAACCTTTTGAAGTTCCATATTATATAGTTATAAAAATATGAACAATAGAGAGAGAAAGCTTTATGGAAGAATGGCAACAGTAACAGGCAAATAGGAATAGCAGCTGGAGAGAACGCTAAACCTCTTGTAATGGGCACATAGGTCCTTCCGTCACCTAGAAATAGGCCAGCATCAGGTAGATCCTGTTGCAGTGACCTGATGTCAGTGCTATTTTCCAGGAATCTAAGCCACATGGTTTCTATAACTTGTTTCCTAGGATTTAGCCTGGGTAGGACTGGGGAGAGTGTACTTGGCTGCTGTAGGCAAACTGTGGCTAAAAACAGATTTCCCACTTCTATAATAGTCAATAACTTCATATAATCAGGCAAGAGACAATTATGCCAACTTGGTTGGAATTAGTCTCTTTCTGCTCTATGCTCCAACAGAACTCAGATAACACTTCCATGCTAGTATTTATCACTTTAAGCATCCACGGTAGGTGCCACGAATAGATGGAAAGTTCCTGGTGGTCAATTAATCCCTGTAACTCCTACATTAACATATTCTGACAGCATTTACAACTTCTTGCTTAAGGAAAATTGCTTTATGTGATTTCTGCAACTTGTGTGTTTCTTTAAAAATATGAATATATAAACCATCTTAAAATTTTTCTTGAAAGAATTACATCTCTTCAGTTCTCACAGAAGGTGACCTTCCAAGCAAGATTATGGCAGTTGCAAAAAACCAAACATTCAATTCTTGAAATGATACTTGGCAAGGCTGACTGTGTGCAAAGAAAAAATATATCTGGATATGTATTGTTCAAACAGCCCCTTTACAGAAAAGGTTCTTAGACTCCTGAAGGGCTCCAGGACCCCACAGAAAACTAAGATAAGGCTGTTTGGCTCAAGAGATCAAATCCTGATGATATCCATATTATGAGCATTAGAGGAAATGGTAAAAGATGGCTTCAAATAATTTCAATAGTTGAAATGAGGACTCCTGCTCTTTCCAAGTATAGTAATATCTAACACCTCTTTTGCACTTCGTGGCTACAAAAGTTGCCAAGGGAGATTTTTTCAGTGCCATTATATCATGCTGTCTGCTTTGCAAAGAACTGGAATCATCAGTCTGATTCATCTCATGCCAGTTGCTGATGCTACAATCCCACAGAAAATGACTAAAATTTAACACATTTTTACACAAAGATTTACCACTGAGCAACATTCATCATCTCTTAAATGCATATTTTTTAGTCCTTTACAGAAAACAGTCCTCAGTATCTCACAATAAAGGCCAGGAAGAGAGTATTCTTTGCAATGTCCAAGTTTGTGGGATTTTGGCTAGGAGAGGAGAAGAAGGCTTTACACTAGGAGAGAAAATGAGGTGTAGCATTTTCATTTCATCACAAGTTAAATAGAAGAGGCTGTTTCCATTGGAAACTGTGACAAATGTTAACCTGAATTTCCTGTGTTACTTTTAAGTTGCTTGTAATTGGCTTTATATGCATACATATCTGAGGTGTAGACTATATTAGGCACAAATTATAAACTTGATCCAAATAGTATATAGCTTGGGCATCTTTTTATAAAACTGAATCACTCTAAGATACAGGATCTGAAACTAAAATCAACCAATCTTTGATCTTTGATCTTTCATCAACGCAGTAACTATAACATAGAAAATATGAAACTAAAACCAACTTTCTCTCAATGGAATTAAAAAAAACTAGAAAGATGAGAACTAGGTTAGGAGGGAGGGGTATAACAGTACACAGATTCATTGTAATTTAGGTCCCATTTCACTTTACAAAATATTTTCCAACTGCTTTTACACATATGCTGCTCTCTTCCAATCAGCTGATATTCATAATTCTTAATATTCCTTCTATACCCTGACCTCTAATAACTTTCCAGTTCTCTTACCTGTTTCATTCATCACTGCTCAATATAAAACTTAACTCTTTGAATGTCCCAGTCTGGAGTGAACACATTTTTCTTTGAAATTTGAGAGACAATCTTGTCTTACTTTGGATAAAGTATTTGACTTCCTTCTAAAGAAACAAAGGGACTAAGACCAGCATTTCAGGATTACATTAAGCAAAATAATTCAAGGAAAGGTATATGCATGCATACACCTCAGATATGTATGCATATAGAGCCATGATCTTAACAGGCATATAGCAGCTGCTCAATAAATGCTAGATAACATAATTCTTATTTTTATCATCATTCTGATTAGTTCGGTAAGTATACTTTTGCACTTAAAAAATAAGGAAACCAGGAGATTCCCTTTACATATTTTTCTCTCTCATAGCTTTTCTTCTCATATAGATGCCCAGAAAATATCTACACATTGAGAAATGGAATAATTCTGCCATTTTTTTCATGGGTAGACATGGTCTATCTTTTTATCTTCCTTTTCAATGCTAAATTTTAGACACTGGGTTTCTTTCAGTATTAGTTTTCTGGGGTTTTTATCTGCTCTTCAAAAAAAGACTGAAGATTGTCAGCAGCTAACCACTGTCATTGCCAAGTGCAACAGGCACAAATGCTGCAGGCCTATAACTCAGCCTTCTATCCAGGCGGTTGCTATTTTACATATTCCAAATACAGTACCAATACATATTGGAAGCTACTGTGTTTATTCTGACGTTTCCTTCATTATTCACATGCCCTTGCCACTCTTGACATCGTCACTGGAAGTCCTAAACTACAAAACTGCAAAACAATCTGTAGCTCAAGACTTTCCATTCCTTTGTAGTACATTTATGTTTTGGTTTTTTTTTTTTTTAAGATTTTATTTATTCACTTATGAGAGACAGAGAGAGAGAGAAAGAGGCACAGAGACACAGGCAGAGGGAGAAGCAGGCTCCATGCAGGGATCCTGACACAGGACTCAATTCTGGGACTCCAGAATCATAACCCAGGTCGAAGGCAGGCACTTAACTGCTGAGCCACCCAGGGATCCCCCCTTGTAGTACATTTATGAAAGAATGGTCCTGCTATCCCATGCCATTCACTTGAAGACCTGTTACTTCTAGAGTTTCCTCACCTCTATAGAAGCAACAGTATATTTTCTAGTTTTTTTCTATCATGATTTGAGCAGAGTTGTGAGTCAACATCAAACCTAGTGATTTTTCACCTTTCAATGGACATTTTCAGATATTTTACTTTTCAAATAATCACTCAAACTTCTCTTTTTATCTATAAATTACAAAGTCTTTATAATTCTAATCAGTCTCAATTGTCAATATATTAACTCCTTTTTTATGTATAATCTTCCTCAAAAAAATAACCATGTTGCTATTTACTATCTAATCACTGGATCAATATACCTCAGGGAGAAATAAGAGATTCTTATGAATTGCTAAAACTGGTGAGCAGGAGAGAGAGGAGGATTCTAGAGTCATGTCTTTGAGTAGGGGAGAAATTAGGGGACATACTGCACCAGGAGAGGACCGGCTTTACAAAGGAAGAGAGAAGGCAGCAGAGTAGAGCATAAGGAAAAGAGGAGGATAGGAGGCTGGAGCTTGTGTAGTATTATGTAACTCTTGCACTAATCGCTGGTGTACCTATTAAATACAGAAACAACAAAGCAGTTGTGCATGACCAGATTGGCTTACATTAGCTGGCAACACTATCTAATTTATCTATTCAACTGTTAGGGTCAAAGCCATATGTATCACCACCCTACAGTCAAGGGCAATATTATATTTTTGCCAGGGCCCTTTGGGCAATCTTGTTGACTTTGCCCTGAAAATGCTCATTCACTCTTCGAGGTAGGACATCTCTCCCTTTAGAGCCCACTTTATACTCTGCTTACATAAAAATCTTGGTTTCTCCCACAAACTCTTTTTATTTAAGGTCCTAAATTAAAAAAAAAAACAAAACACCTTTCTTCCTATTTTTTGATGTAAACTCCATGGATTCTACACAGAATGAGAGTTGCTAATTATTAAGTAACTCAAGTTCATGTAATTCACATAACCCTCTTTTCTACATCTGGAAACGCAAAAGGCAGTCGCTACACATTATGTTGATTATGGAATATAATATGCCAACTCTGCTTACAAATAAGGCTAACTCAGTCTCTATTCACACAAATGAATTTGAATCAAGTTTAGATTTCCAAATAATGAGAGATCTACAACTCAATATAGGATGAATTCAGTTTCACCTAATGAAGAGTGTGTGGTTTTAAATAAAACAAACCTGAATTTGAAGTTTAGTGCCATAATTTACTAAATTAGATGACTGAGCCTCAGGTACCTCATATATAAATATCCATCTCATAAGATTATTACAAAAGTCAAATGTAAGACATGCAGCATTCATCAGGGTACTTGACATGATCAATATGGCTACCATACACCAGCTCTGATAATATACTTCTCTATTGGATTCTCATATAGTTATCTGCTTTCTCAGGGGGAAAAAAAAAAACAACTATATGCCCAGCTGAAAACTGAAATAATTTCTACAACAAAGGGTGAAAAATTATTATGTAAACTTGTTCTCAGTTTTGCCATTGGGGAACCTCACTCACAGCAAGCCTAATTTACAACTGTGAGCCCCATGATGTAAGACCTGATGAAAGTGGTAAAATGTTCCAGGTCCATTTGGTCCACACCTGGAGGGATTCCTTATATGGCAGATACTGATAACTGAGTCTGGCTCCCCGTCTATCAAGACTTGGGTAATTCAGGGTTTTTTTTTGTTTGTTTGTTTTAGATTTTTTATTTTATTTATTTGAAACAGAGAGAGAGAGAGAGAGAGAGAGAGAGAGAGAATATAAGTGGGGAGAGAGAGGCAGGAGGAGAGGAAGAGCAAGAAGCAAACTCCCCTCTGAGCAGAGAGTCCAACAAGGGGCTTAATCCCAGGAACCTGGGATCATGACCTGAGCCAAAGGCAAATGCTTAACTGAGCCACACAGGCACCCTCCGTGGATTATTCTGAACTCTGCTTCTTACTGGAGAGTTTCTCAAAGGTGCTTATCCCCTGTCAAACCAGCACCATAAAGATGCATCAAGCTTGTTGAACATAAGTGAAATCAGCTAAAATTCTGTGCAAATAACCTGGAAATCACCTACAACAAGTATGGTGGGAATAAAAATAATAGTACCGTTTACTAAATTTTAAAGTCTTAGAAATATGCTTAAATCATTGGCATACTGCTCAACAATAAATGCAGCATGGTGCTGATGACACAATTCCTATTTCACCAAGGCTAAGAGAGAAAATTTCTAAGCAAGAGAAGAACCATTAGTGATTCAATCAGAAGATTCTTGGGTTGTCTTACAATTTTCCTAACTGAAAATGAAACAAAGTTCTTATGTGTCTTTCAAGTCTGAATCTCAGTGTTCTTCTCGAACAGGAGTTGCTTGAACTTAAAGTTCTAGTTCTAGAGTTCAATGTCTTTATGAAATTCACATAATACGTCAAACTAAGTTTATAATATAACTGATGTCTTTTAACAGGCTATTATAAAATATACTGATTGTAAATAGTTACATATATTCTTTACACCAAAACTTAACTTTCCCAATATCAATACATTATCAGAAGCTGGAGGAAGAAAACACTTGGACCAGCTATTCAACTCCGTGGATAAAAAATATATCACCTTAGCCCTGGCTCTAGAGAACTATTACTAAGAGAGATGTCTGTGTAAGGGTAGCAGGAAAGGAAAGAAGACAAACCCACACATAATTATAATACAATGCAATACATGTCACATCATATGCAGGTTTGAGGTCATAATCAACAGAAACAACAGGAAAGCTTTCTCCCTCAGGGGAGTTGCAATTTAAGACATGCCCTGAAACATGGACCCAAGAGGCTTCTTCATATTTTAACACAAATGTGGTGGTATACAAACAAGGCCTTGACTCTCAATTTGAATGAGTATCAAGGCTATAACATGGAGTCCATGACATACTAGGAATTTATCTACTCAAGATGTGATTTAGCCATGCTCATTGAACTTCATACAGGCCTTCAATTTTCAAAGGGGAGACATAAATAGCATTACTTATGGCATCTATCCTTAAGAAATGATAACAATGGGAGTTTTCTTGATAGACAGTTTTCTCTGCATGCTTGTTCATCTTAATGAACCCTCTGACAGATAAATGCCCTGTAAACCTTGTTGCTTTCAACTATAAATTCAGCACCAGCATTGATACTATGGATGGCAGTTGGGGGGGGGGGGTGGAATTCTCGAACAGCTGTATTACACTGGTCCTGCATGCACATGTAAGGCATGCAGCTGTTTCAATTTTTAAATTCCAGCTCTAATACAGCCCTCAAAAAAAGGCAGGCAGGAGGGAAGGAAAGAGAGTAGAAGGAAGGAAGGAAGGGAGGGAGGGAGGGCAAGAAAGAGGAAGGAATGAAGGTAGGAAAAGTAAAGAAAAACTGGATAGTTGGATGTTACTTAAAAAAAAAAAAAAAACTCCAGAGCTCAGAGGCAAAATACTTGAAGACAATGTACAATAAGGGCTTTTTTTTTTCCTCCAAGTCTTATAAAAGCTGTTTTATGAAATTAAGCTGGAAATATTGTAAGTGGGAAATGACCACAGAATAAATAGGAACCTTTTAGAAAGAGAGCAAACATGTGTTATTTATTTTCCTAGTAAACAGAAGTGGCAGATTCAATCAGCAAGAAACATTGGATAGTTATGACCATTTTAATCATGTAAAAAATTCATAAGATTTGTTTATGGTGCATTAAACAGCATCTTCAGGTTACTATTAAGGAAAGTGAATAAATTCTATTTACCAATAGACTAGAGATAAGAAGGGGCTGGTGCTCTTATGTGGCTAGTAATGAAAAGGGACATAGAACATTTCAGTATCTCTGCTGTTACCTCCTTTTACTCTTTATAAACATATGGAAATAGTTATACCCAATTGCATAAAAAATATTTAAAACTATAAAACAGTTCCAAAGCATGTACCGTGCCATATTTCATGTGGAGAGAGACTGCCTTTAGTTCCGTTTTGAAAGGCCTAAAAAGTGCAAAGCAATAGTACTTTAAGTATTTATATCTACTTAGATTCTCTAATGTTTAAAGTCATGTTGAAAATGTTAATTTTAGATGTTAATTATAGAGCTGGAATAAAGCATTGGTTATAAAATAGCTAGCTGAGGTTAAATCCCTCCATAATGATCAGTTTTTTGGTACTCCCTGTTATTTAAAATACTACCAAAGAAATACATTACAAAAAATACACTAGCATGTGGCATATCTCTTTACTTGGAATTTTTATGAATGATATAACGGAGGAATAAAGGAAACCAAATATTAATCTGATCCCAACTCTACTTTATTCCCTAACATATGATATTTACAACTTTACATTTTGCTTTTATAATCAAGGATGAAAAATAACATCCTAATACAAAGCAAAGATATCTAGTGTTTCTAGAAGGATTGAGCCTCAGCTTTACACAACTCTTAATTTTACTTCATTTTTTGCCTTGAAAATCATTATGGATTCTTGAAAAGATTTGTACAATTTTTTTTTTACATGTCAAGAACTACAAAGATTTGGTGAAATGCTGAAGGATTTTTTTTTTTTTAAGAGAGATAAGTGTTCTCTCTAACCATGAGCCAGTTTACTTCAGGAAGTCAACATACGGAATTCCACAATATGGTATCTCCTTGGCAAAGCAGATTGAATATCCTGTTTAAGAATCCTGCACCCACTCTCTTCCCCAGGTATATGTGGTATGGTTGTCAAAGGAGGAGTTAGATTTCCTTTGGATATGTAGTAAAGAGATCAGTAGCATAAATTCACAGGTACTTTATTCTTCATAGAACAGTATGTGAAGAGAATGAATGACCCAGGTCATAATGAGAAGATGGTGCATTACTGATGCTTCTCTGTCTTTATGCACCAGGCCTGTTTTTTCTCTTTCAGCCTTTTCCTTCCTTTCTATCCCACCTCACCCATGGCACATGCACTTCTTAAACATCAAAAACACATGCCTTTGTGGGGACTTTTAATCTACTTTCCCCTCATTTCCAAGCCACCAGAAAACTTTTACCCAGTTTTCAATACAACAGCTGATAACCTCATAAATGAAATTATTTTAAGGCAATCACAAATGAAAAAGATTTAATGTGACAGTCTTAAATAGATTTTTTTTTATTTTGTAGGCACTTAAATCTCAGTGCTTAATCTGAAAGTCACCTGCCACTCTACCTACACAAAGCCCCACTCTGCTGCTCAGAATACAGAAAATGCTATCAATTATAAGGCATACATTTATTTTATAACCTCTGAGGAAGAAAAAAAAAACGCTGCTATTTAAACCATGACATGATGCCTTCAAGATAATCCTGTGCAACATGTGAATTGATAACATCAGCCTTTCGTTGCTTTGAAATGATTTCATCCATTCCAAAGAATTTGGCAATCTATCCTACCTTCAGTTACAGTGCTTAGAGTGTGAGAATAATCTCTTTGCAAGTATTTCAGGAACAAAACATAACACATCTTTATCTACTTGTAGATATCTTTCTTTTTATGTCCATAAAACCCTTGGCTGTTAATTTAAAAGAAAATATAAAATTCTGATCATTTCTACAATACGTTATTAATACCAACTTATTTTCCAACCAGCACTGTGCAGAGTTGGAAAGAAAGAGTGTTATTTATGCTTATACGAGATTTAAAAGAAAAAAGGCATGAGTTTTCTTGAAACTACTGAAAGCTAAGATTGAAGGGCAACCAATTAACCCAAAATCTAAAAAAAGGCAGGTGCCTGCAGGGAGTGTTAAGACATAAGCAATAGCTTACCTAGAACAGATACAATTGAACACCAGCAAAAAGGGGTCTCTTAGGTTGTTTGAAAAATTGGTGAAGGCCAAGTATTATCTGGAGAAAGTGTGAAGTCCTGGGAGATGAGAAAATTGAAGGATTTCACATTCTCTTTTATTTTTTTCCATGAACAAAGGACAATCACAAAAAAGACTGAAAGAAGTTTTAAGAAAGTGTTAATTATGGTACAGATCAACCATGCAAGAGCTGACACAGGACCCTACCTGTATCCTTCTATTGTGGATCAAAGCTTTTTTGTAAGAATCCTGTCCTCCCCACTATCCATATGGAGTAAAGTTTCCCCCTTTAAACTATGGAGGCAAGGGGAAAAAACAAAACAAAAACACCATCACCCCGATGACACACTGGTGAAAACCACTCGTATCTTGGGAAGGAGATGGCAACAAAAGAAATCCTACCCTGAGAGTGGAGGATTGCATGCAGGACCCAGAACTATAATCTGAGGAGGAGCATCAGTGAGGAGTCCACACTCCAGGAGCTAGGGACATGACACCATGGTGGTCTAGGAGTAAGGCTTAATGAGAACAAGAGAGAATGCCCACTACCACTCCCTACTGATAAGCTAACAAGCACTAAGTAACAAGTAAACTCAGAATATGGCTGAGTGAGGGATAGGGAAAAAAGAAGAGCAAGGAAAGACACAGCATAAAGGAAGATCTAAAGTTAATATAGGAGCATTTGCTGAGGAAAAAACCCTTGGACAAACCAACCTAACACAGGGAATCATTGTAAGAATTTAAAGTTGGTGGTGCCTGAAGAGTAACCACCACAACAACAAACTTAAAACTAGGCCCAACTTCTAACTACGTTAATTCAAATCCCTACATTATAGGTTTAGCAGAAGGAAAGACATGCTGATTTTCAGGCATAAGAACTACACAAGATGCCCAACTTTCAATAACAGAAATTGCAAGACATAAAAAAGGGCAAAAAAAACAACACACTCCTTAGGGGGAAAAAAAATAATCATTAAAACCAGACTCAGATATGACACAGATGGTGAAATTTTCAGAGAGGAAATTCAAAATAACTGTGTTGAATATGCTAAAGTCTCTAATGGAAGAGGTAGACAGCATGCAAGATCAGTGGGTAAATTCAGGGGAGAGATAGAAACTGTGAGAAAGAATCAACTACACATGCTGAAAATTTAAAACAACAACAACAAAAAGAATGTCTTTACCATGGCTCATTAGACCTGACACGGCTAACAAAAGGATCAGTGGACATGAAGATAATTTGAAGATAGACCCAAAGAAATTGCCCAAACCAAAACAAAAAAGAGTAGAAAAGTAAAAAACAAAAACAGAAAACAAAACCCAAACCAAACAAAACCCATAGCATCCAAAAGCTGTAGAACATATCAATATGTCAATTTCTCTAACATACATATAATTTGAATCCCAGAAAAAGTAGAGGGAAAGAGAAAAAGAAACAGGTCAAAAGTATTATTTGAGTATACAATGGCCAAGAATTTTCCAATGTTAATGGCCAATAGCAAATCACAGATTGAAGAGCCTCAGAACACCAATAAGAGAAGTATAAACTAACTACATAAATATATTCATAATGTTGAAAACAAAAGACCAAGAGAAAATCCCAGAAGGCAATCAGAGTGAAATAAAATATTACAGTAAAAAAGTAATCTCACTAGAAATCATACAAAATAGAAGACAATTAGTGGCATTTTTAAATGTTTAAAAAACTTTTAACCCAGAATTGAATACCAAACAAAATATGTTTCCAAACAGAAGTAAAGATTCTCTCAGGTATATAAGTACTGAGGAAACACAGCACCAAAAGTAGTACTCTGTAAGAAATACAGAAGGATTTTTTCCTACAGAGAAAGAATATGGTACCTTGTGATTTATTTTATGTTTATAGCAAGTGCACAGTTAAAATGTATGACAAAAATAGCATAAAGAACAGGACAGAAAAAGTGAAAACACACTATATAAAGTTATTACACTATACATGAAGTAGTGTAGTATTACATGACGATGGACTTTGATCAATTAAATGTGTATATTGTAGACTCTAAGGCAACCACCAGTGTTTTAAAGAGATATAAATAGTAAGTCAATAGAAAAGATAAAGTTAAGTCATAAAAATGCTCAATTAAACCAGAAAAAGTAAGAAAACATTGGGAAAGAAAAGGAAAGAATAAGGGAAAAAAGGAATATAGTTAGCAAGACAATTGGTTTGCTTTAATTATACCAATAATCAGATTAAATGTGAATGGTCTAAACTACAAGTTTAAATACAGAGATTAAAGAAAAGTGCAAAATCCAATAATATACTGTCAAGAAACTCATTTTAACTATAAACACACAGATAGTTTAAATGTAAAAGAATACATACTTGTTATATAAATGCTTATCCAAAGAAAGCTGGAATAGCTATATTTGTATCAAATAAATTGAACTTCAGAACAAGAACTATTATTAGGGATACAGAAGGACAAATTACATAATGACCAAGTGGTCAATTCTCCAAGAAGACATTAAGAATCCTAAATGAGTACATAACTAACAATAGAGTTTCAAAATCTATGAAGTAAAAATTGAACTAAAAAAAAGCAGGCAAATCCACAATTAGAGTGGGACTTCAACAACCCTCTCTAACTGGTTGAACAGGAGAATCATAATTGTACAGATTATTTGAACAGTATAAGCCACTAAATTTGATTAACTATAGGACACTCTACATCAAAATACACATTCAAGGATACATGAAATAATCAGTAGGATAAAGCATACCCTGAGTCATAAAACAAACTTTAACAAATGTAAAATAATAGAAATCATGCAGAGTATATTCTTGGATCAAAATGGAATTAGGAATCATTAAGAGAAAAAATGTCGGAAAATTCCCATCTATTTAGGGATTAAACTACACAATTTTAAATAATCATCCTGTTAAAAAAAAAGAGATGTCAAAGGCAATTCTAAAATATTTTAAACTGAATTAAAATAAAAATTTAACAAAAAAAACTTCTAGGTATACTTAAAGCATTTTAGGAGGAAAGTTGTAGGAAAAAGTGCTTAGATTGGAAGAAAAGAAAGGTTACAAATCAGTATTTTAAGAAACTAGAAAAAGAACAGATTAAATTCAAACCAAGAAATAAAGAAACAAAGGTAAAAGCCTAAATCAATGAAAACAAAATCAGAAAAATAGGAGGAAAAATTCAGTAAAATCAAAAGCTGGTTCTTTGGGGGGAAAAAAAAAGATGATCATTTTACCCCAGTTTCTGTACCTTGCTAAATATACAGTAAGTTTTCATTTCAACATTAAATCATAGGATAATCTCCTGGAAGATATTTTAAATGGTGATTAAACACAATATACATAGTTTCAAAAGTGTACATAATCTCAATTGAAACAGAAATCAAGACAGATCCACAGACATTTCAAATGAAGTATCAGATAAGGAGGAACTTTTACATAACTATGCTCAATATATTTAAAAAATTAAAATCACATACAAAATAGATGAAAACAGGAAGAATTTTAACACTGAACCTCAAAACAATGAGATGGAAATTCTAGAACTGAATGATACAATATCTGAAATTCCGGGCTTGTTGGATGAGTTTAACATCAGACTAGGTACAACAGAAGACTGGTTGAGCAAACTTAAAAACAGGTAAATAGAAAATGTCCAAAATAAGGACCCAGCGGGGTGGGACTTTTTAGAAGCATAGCATAAATAATACATGGGACATAAACTCAACCTTTATTTATCCCATCCCATAAGGAAAAGAGAAAAAACAGGGAAGAAGCAATATTCATAGAGATAATGTAATATAAATTTCAGTGGTAATTACCTTTGCGGGTATTGACTGGAAAAGGACACAAGTAAGCTTCTGGGTGCAAGAAATATTCTATATCCTGACCCAAATGGTGATTATGTAGGAGATACACATACACTCACACTTCATCAAACTTTAACGATTCATACGCCGCTAGAGCACAAATGTTTGTATCCCCCCCCCCCAAAAAAAATTATATATTAAAACCTAATTCTCAGTGCAGTGGTACCCGGAAGGGGGGAAAGTAACTGATCATGAGGGTAGATTCCTCATCAATAGGATTTGTGACCTTATAAAAGAGACCCCACTCATTTAAGTGTCCTCATAGAAGACAGCCTGCACATCCCTTCTACCAGGTAAGGACCAAGCAAGCAAGCAAATGGCTGTCCACGAACCAGAAAGCAGGCTCTCGCCAGGCACTGCATCCACCAGCACCGTGATCTTAAACTTCCCAGACTGTGAACTGCGAGAAATAAACTTGTGTTGTTCGTAAGCCACCTACCTTAAAGTATTTTGTCATAGCAGCCCAACCTAAGACACGCTTACTGGAAATAAGTTGCATTTCAATGAGAAGCCTTTAAAATATATATAGTTAGGATCCTTATTTTGCCTCCAGTTTCTTCCAGCCAGGAGACCAAAACCACACCAGCTTTTGTGTGGAGATAATTTAATGTAAAGAATTGCTAACTAGGTATAAAATTCTTAACTAGGTAAGTGAAAGAGTAAAAGCAGGACTCTAAAGCATCTCAAAAACAGCAATGCAGGAAACAGCTACCAGCCCAGGGACCAGGGGATAAAAAACAAAAGGTCAGATTATTATAACAGAATCTCAGAGGAAGGGCACAGTGAGGGTGAAGGAAACCCAGACTCCCCTAAGGGGTTGCTGCTCAGCTGGGGCTGGTGACTCTACCTCAGGACACCAGGAAGCTGGTCCTCTCAGTATTGACAACTGCAAACTGGATTTAGATGCTACTAAAGCATCTATCACAGCAGCCAGGGACTGATAGGAAGCCCACAGGAAGCTCACCAGGAACCAACAGGAAGGAGGCAGAAGTCCCTGCTCTCTCTTCTCAGGCTCCCTAGTTTTCCCCTAGCACCCTCTATTGGCCAAGTCATCCAGGGGGCCTGTGACCAGGCTGAAATGTGAGGTGCAGAGGCCTGGCCCCCAGCATCATCAAGCTGAGCACAGAAGGCTGGCTGGGGAGCTGAGATAGTAACTTAGTAATAAGCACCACTTCAATTTTAATTAGAGTTGAGTGATAAGCGGTTTTTGATTAGGGATAAGATTTTCCATTTTTTATACTCTTAGGAAAAAAAATGATAAAACAAGAATCGTGGTGGGGTGGGAGTCTATAATTCAGTGGCTATGTGGTTATAAACACAAGAAATCTGAACTTTATTTCTTATCAGTCAACAAGACCAACCTTTTATAAAGGACAAGATAGAACTTTTGGGTTTGGTTTGGTTTTTTATAGTAGAAATTTTTTTTTTATCTCCCTGATGTTCTTATTGATCTGGCTCATGGTTTCATAGTCCTGTGTTCCCACTAAGCCCAAAGTACTTTATGGAAATGTGCTTTTGTTGGCTAGTCCTTAGCATCTACCACCGTACCTGGTAGGTCCTCAAGAAACATTACCAATACCTATTATGTTGTCTTCGTATGTAACAGTAGAGTATTGCTTGAAAGGTTATCACTGCTGCTATTTCTTACCATTTAAAACTATTAGTGCATTAAGAAAATCTCTGGTTCAAGGTTTTGACATGATATCAGTTTATTTTTTCATACTGGACTATTATAGGCTTAGAGGTAAATGAATGTTCAAGGTGCACAGTCCAGAGATCATCTTGCTCAACCACACCCACATTTACTAATAAATAAGTTGAATTCCAGGAAGGCTCCATGACTTGCCTATCATCACATAATTTGAATTTGGGTTTGTCGTTTCCTATACCCCACCTACTCCTCTATTGTTTAACAATTTTGCAGCTGACACAGGTCTTTAAATATATCCCGAAAAGAAACAAGCAATTGACAACGGCTTAAAAAAAAAAAAAAAAAGTCTCCTATTTGAAATCCTAGATGGCATCTTAACACCTGCCACATAGTAATAACTTTATATTACTCTATTTTATACCTCACCTGTTATATAATAGCTGCTTATTGTGTGTCAAAACTGTTTTAAGGACTTCGCATGTATCTCAAATAATTTTAATCATCATCAACCATCAGTAGGTATTCCAGTTTTACAGATGAAGAAAACAGAGAGAGATTAAGTAGTTTGACCAAGGTCACACAGCTATTAAGCTATTGAAACCAAAATTCCAGCCCACACATTTTGCCTCTAGAGCCTGTGTTTTACTAAGACAACATATCAACTGTGACATATATCTCATTTTATCCATTTTTTTATTCCTTCTGAAAACTAATTTAATTTCCAGTTCAACTCTTTATCTGTATGTCTCCTCTCTACTTGAAATCACTGAAACCTTTGAAATCTAAATTATGTAGTCTTTAATGAATCAGACACTTCACATAGTCTTGTCGGGAAAGCAGCCACCGAATCAATTACCTATTGCCATGATAACTATGTAAAACAAACAATTCTTAGAGTTAGTGGCTTCAAACCACCATTATTTATTTCTCATGAAATTATCACTCTGTAGAACAGTTCAGCTGATCAGGGTTGGGTTCAAATGATCACTCCTATGCCCAGTCAACTGCTGGATGGACTGAGAGGCCTCAGCTAGGACACCTGTCATCTTTTCCACCCTCTCCCATTCCTCCAGTTGGCTAGTGCGGATGTTCCTCTGACAGTGACAAGAGTCCAAGTGAATAAGTGGAATGCACCAGCACTTTCAAGTCTCTTCTTGGGCAAATTTTAAGTGGCCAAAGAAAGTTACTAGGTCAAGTCTCATATCAGTGTGGGAGGGTCAAAGGACATGGCTGTAGGGAGATACAAAAAATTGGGGCAATTGAGTCAATCTACCACATATACATTTCTCATTTTTCCTGGGCCCCACCCTCAAATTTATCAAAAGAAATCCTTTATTTAGGTAACATGCAAGATGCTTCTATCTCAACGCATTCTTCTATACCCTTGAGGAATCTCGTAACTGAAGTGGTATATCCCTAAGGGAATTATCAAATGTCACCTCAGTAATGAAGATTAATGCCATATAAGGCTTGCTTTACTACATAAGCATCTAAAATTTTTTCTGCATATAGTAATATTTAACTGAACTTTATTTTATGATAAAGTAAATGAGCTAAGATAAATGAAAGGCAATGTCTGCAAATATTAATGTTAATTTGAATCATTGTGAATTAACACCTTCTGCAGAACAGTCTGCACATGGTGAGTTCATTTGGTTGGTGAATGGAGCTAATACAGATAGAATCATGTATTTAATTTCCATTTATTCTGCACAATGGCCAAAGAGACACTACCTTATTCTTACTACTTTCTAATTACTAGCAGAATGGACAAACAAGTTTCAATTCATCAATTAGTGGATTATCTCACTCATGCAGGAAATATTTAATGAGCAGTTGTTATGTCCTTAGTTCTGGGCATACAAAGGAGAAGTAGTCCTGGTCTCTGTCCCTGTCCAGTCCCCCCTAAGGGAGAGAAGGAGACCCACAGTGGATACTACAGATACCTTCTGTGGTCAGGTATATGTGAGAGCAGTGAGCTCAAGCTGAGTCTCAGGTGGCAATCATTCGAGCACAGCCAATGGAGAGTCCAAGCAGTTCCTTGAATTAGATCAGAGTCAAAGGGCCTTGTTTTACATTAGCACTCTGGTTTACAGATGAAGTAGAACAATGGAAAGGCATGGAATTAGGTCAGATAGACACTTTCTTCAAATAGGTCCTGTGGCAAAGAGTTCTGTAAATGACCAAGTGCCATGGCAATGACCTGAAGCAAGTGCTAGGAGAACACCTAGGACATGGAAGCAAAATGAACAAATACAAATCAATAATAATGGCTTTGATGAATTGTTTCAAGTATTGTGACCCTCTTCTCCATGAATCTTAGGGCTTCAGTTTCCTCTTCCCTGTAAGAGCTAGCAAAAAATTCCAAAAAGCATGAGAAAGCACAGACATTAGGTATAAGGAAAAGTATTTGTAGGCTTTCTGTCCAAGGCTGCTTCCTATCCTGCAAGGCCTAGTGAGTCTTGGGTGTGTTTATTTTATTCTCATGATTGTGTCTTTTTAGAAAAGTAAATGATAAATATGGCTTAAGTTTTGTAGTAAAATCATTTGATACTCTAGAAGAGGATGAGGAAGAGGAGTAGGAAAAGGAGAGGAAGAAAAAGTTGCCTCCATTCCTGAGGCCTCAGAAGTACTAAATCTGTGTGTAGATGAGGATTATAAGGTGCTAAACTGTGTCACTAGAAATTTAAAGGTGGGGAAATTAGCCCCTGTCTTCAAATGCAAGAATAAGGTAAGAAAAATATCTATTAAAACAACAAGAATGTCGATAGAAAGGCCCTTCCAGTTTTAGGCAGATGACATATTCACTTGAGAGGATCTAAGTGGGGAAAAAGACTCTGAGAATGCATGGGTTTGAAATAGAAAAGTAGGAAGACACTCTAGAAAGTCCACCTAAGAAGAGGGGTTTAGCAACAAAGGAAATATGCTGTTTGGGGAGCCCAATCAAAAGTTTAGTAATTGGTAAGTTGTTTCCCCCAGAAGACAGCCCATGACATAGATCCAAGGAGGCAGAGAGCCTCTTGTTGCTTCTCTTTGTATGCAAGCATGCTTCAGTGACAAATAGGACATCTAAAGTGATGGTGCAAGGAAGAAACTGGTCTTCCTTCTGTACTTGTCTAATACTAACAAATGTCAAATCTGTCTGGGAAAAAAAAAATAACTTTGAAAAAGAATTGCCCTGATGGAAAGCTCAAAAACCACATTAATCTTAGTATAAAATCGTTTGGTCAAGTTATAATTTTTGAAATAGGGACTCATTATGAAAATGCTGATATCGTTTTCACCATAAAAACACTGATTATTCATAGTACCCATACTATTATCTATTTCTGTAACTATATTTGGAACTTTCATATTATGTTGAGATTAGTTATAGATTTCATCAAAGTGACACATCTGTATTTTGTTACTGTGAATTTTATGTGGCGCTGGATCACAGTAACAACTTATGTAAGAACAAGCTAAATATAAATCAGTTTATCAGAGGAAAAGAAGTCTAAAGATTTGAAATACCTCAATATCTTATCTTTTTTGAATCAGAAAACATGGGGTGACAATGGAAAGAATATCCCAAAGAAGAGGGTGATGGCTTCAATTACATGATAATTATATAATATTCCTAGATATTTTGAAACATACATTTTGGTTAATAGCACCATGTTGCATTTGTGTGTTGGGCTAATTGTAGAACCACTATTTGTGAGTGAAAAAAAAAAATGTTCCCAATAAATTTTACCTGCCCATTTATTTTTGTTTCTCACGTTGCCCTTTGTATCAGATGTGTATTGCCAATTAGAAAGGAAATTTTGTTCACCTTTAAGTTATAGCTTCTTTTTGTGCCAATAAGATATGATCACAAAAAGAAACAAGTGTGGAATGTTAAATGATTCAAAGGCAGAGAACCCAAAATTATTTAGGGCTTTTCATCTTCACCCACAAGGCCTGTGCCCATCCTGTGCTCCCTCACCTATGAACGTGCTAGCCTTGAGCTCTTGTCCTTCCCATTCTGGAAGCAGCACTTTCACTGCTCCTGAGCCTAGAAATTACACACTATGTTACAGGAAACTCTGAGAAGTGGTACAACCCCAAGTGAAGAGGTAGGTCACGTATGCCCCCTTCTGCTTTGGTGTCATTCTAGGTACAAAGGATGTGGTGTCCCATTTCTTCCCCAGGCCCTGCCTGGGTAGGCAGAAATAGACTCCACCTGGTACCATATTCAACTTTTACTTTGGCTCAGTAGTCCCTGAGGTTTTAAAACTAAAGTAAAAACTTACTTCCTCTTCTCTCTCTGCATTCAGAGGCAATCAAGATAATTTTTTTTTTTTTTCTGGGCAGGGTTAAGAAAGAAATACCAAGAACAAAATCACATTAGCTAGTACCTCAAAAATATCTTCTTGTGGTGGAGGTGGGGGCACCTGGGAGTCTCAGTTGGTTAAGCATCTGACTTGTTTTCAGCTTAAGTCACGGTCTGATGGGTTGTGGAATTGAGCCCCACATCTGGCTCCACATTCAGCGGGGAGTCTCCTTGAAGATTCTCTCTCTCTGCCCCTCCCCCACTCAAATCAGTCTTTAAAAAATATTTTCTTGGGATCACAAATATTCAGATCGTGAATAAAATATAGTTACTCTCCTTTATAGAATCACAATGCGTGTTACAGGGGGCAATCATTCTGTTACTGTTTGCTCAATTCCTGCCTTGAAACTCTGCACTCAATACCTTGATTCTACTATTGAACTTGTGCCAAAGTCAGTCCACAGTAAGCCCTAAGACACAGGGCTCACCTAAGCGTAAGGCCTCTCATGGTGTCAGTTGTTTGAGAGAACACAGTCTCAGGCCAGAGGAAGAGCCTGGGACATACAGCTTGAATCCTAAGAACAGAATATAGGATAAGGATGGGACACAGAATAAATCGGGTTCTCTGGTAGGCTTTGTTCCATTCCCAAAAATCTCATGAGGCATTGAATTTGAGGCAGTTAGCTGTAAAAGGCTAAGAAAACTACTTTGTAAGCAATTTATATGTTCCATATACTCCTCAAGTAGACTTTTTTGTACCTTTTAAGTATTTAAATAAAACCACCTGGGAGTCATGAGGTGCCTGTCTCCAAGGGAACAGATTTTGACTCTGTCTGGGCCATAACCTACTTGTAAGGAGCAGCGTACCTCTTGAGACCAGTTCAGAGATGACTCTGGGTGAGAAACCCAAAGAACTCATGAAGTTCAAGTTTACCTTTTCTCAACTGGAAATTCTCACTCCAAAGGCATATCCAAGAGCAGTACTCTTCAAAGCCAGGGCTCCTTTACTTAATGTAAACACCATGAATGCATGCACACATACACATTGCACCTCCCAAACCACAAATTCTGTAACCTCTGTGGTCTAGCCCATACCCCACTGAAGACACAGCAGTCTATCACTAACACCAAAGTTGACTTGTTAAACTTCACCCTGATTGATATCTTTCCGATTTCCCATATATAAATTATGATTTATATAGAACATGCCTTTGAAATAACACAAGCACTATTCCCTCTATGACTGATGGAAAGTCCCTGCTACAGCGGCTTTGAGTTTTACATCAAGGGTGATTCTAATATCTAACAGATCTGTTGCAGGTCAGACATGGAGGATGTAACATTAAAGAAAACTTGGTTCCTACATTCAAGAAACAGAGTCTAATGGTAGAGACAGAAATATAAACAAGCCATTAGAACAAAATTTCCTAATTGATATTATGGGAATTAGCATGGATTAAGGAGCAAAGCAAGGCACCTTAAGACAAGACATTTAAGTTTGTTTGTGTGTGTGTATGTGTGGCTTAATTTAATTCTGATTATAAAATCTTTATTATAAAATACCCAAAAAAATGCCACCAAGAATATCCTTGGAAATATTTTGTTCTGTTGTAGAAGCACCTATTTTTGAAAAAGAAATTTGACATATATATTTGATAATTTACTTTTCTCTTGAGACTATGTTTTTCAGAAATTTTATATCCTCCAATATTATTATACAGGATGACTGGCAATGTAAGTAGCTTGCTTTCCATAATAACAGTAAGTAAATATATGGAGAACATACCATGTGCCTGGAAATTTTCTAAGTACTCTACATGTAATATATAAAATATTTCTAAATTAAACTAAACATAAAAACAGAACATTATGATAAAGATCATTTAATTTTTACTTTAATATTCTTATTTTACAGTAAATAAGGCAGAGAGCAATGATGTAAACTAGCCAAGGCTAGTAAATTCATAGCTAGTAATAATAGTAATAACTGTGTGAGAAGTAAAAGCACAACTCAACTCAGAAGTCCATTTCCAAAGGCTATTGTTTTAGTTATACCACATTGCTTCTCCAGCCTATTTTAAACACACACACACACACACACACACACCCTCTCTACACACTCACAGACTTTATGAGCACATATATGTGGCATTGAAAAAAAAACAAAAAAACAAAACCTCATGGAAGCAGAACAGATTGATGGGTGCCAGAGGTGGGAAAATTGGTCGATGTCAAAAGGTATAAACTTCCAGTTATAATATAGGTAACTCTTGGGGATGTACTATCCAGCCTGGTGACTATAACTAATAATTTTGTATTGTATATTTGAAAGCTGCTAAAAGAATAGATCTTCAAAGTTCTCATCACAAGAAAAAAATTTTAACCATGAGACATGATAGATGTTAACTAAACATCGGGGCAACCATTTCACAATATATGCAAATACCAAACATTATGTTGCACACTTTAGATTATTATAATGTTATATTTCAACGTTATCAGAAAAAAAAAACGGGAGTAAATTAAAAGCAGAACCAAACACACACTGCCTACAATACATATACTTTCAATATAAAAACACAGGGGTTAAAAATAGAAAGATAAGTAAAAATGTACTAAATGAACACTAATCGAAAGACTGGAGTGGCTAATATAATCAGAAATAAATATATTTCTGAGTAAAGAATATTAGCGATAAATAAGGTCAAGTTATAAAGAACTCACTTAATCAAAGTAACATAATAATCATGCACCTAAAATCAGAGCTTCCAAATATTTGGAGAAAAAAATATAGAACTGAAAATAGAATAGACAAAGCCACAATTATAGTCATAGATCTTAACACTCCTTTCTCAATAACTAAAAGAACATGTAGATAGAAAATTATTATTTGGATATGAAAGATGGAACACAGTTACCAACTTGACCTAATTGATACATTTCTTATCAAGTGCATGTGAAACATTTATCAAGGTAGACCATATTATGAGCATAAAAAAAGCCTCAGTAAATTTAAATTATTAAAGTCATACAAAGTATGTCCTCTAATCACAATGGGTATTAAAAGAAAACAGTAACAGAAGATATCTAGAAAATCCTCAACAATTTGGAAACTAAGTAACATATTTTTATATAACTCATAGGTCAATAAGAGATGAAAATTATAAAATATTTTAAACTAAGTGAAAATATATCAAAATTAGTGGGGAGCAGTGAAAGCAGTACTTAGGGAGAAATCTGTGACATTAAATATATCTATTCCTGCCTGGATAAAGTTGGAGGCCCCAAGGTCTTTTTACATCTCTAATAGCCAGTTGTCTTATCTTCAAACTGCTAGCAATTTTGCTAGAATGTCTTTGTTAAAATCTTTGTGGGTTTTTTTTTTATGTATTTGATTCTTGTCAACTCCATGTATCAAAAGCTACACCCATGATTTTTAAGAGTCATATGGTCTTTGTATGGGTACTTGGGATGAATCAGACATTTGTATCTGATCATTTGATCATTCCCTTGAACTTTCTAGGACCTCTTCTTGTCCTATGACAGATCTACTGGAAATCACCCTAATCTTTTTGAATATCTTAAAAAAGGGTGTTTCAGCCACACTCTTGGTTTGGTTATGTCCTACTAGCTATGTCTTTCTGATAGTACCCCGGATTTAGTCTTTAACCTCAGATTGTGCTACAATGCTCAATTGTGTTATAATTGATCTGGTAAGAAACAGTTTTATGTTTTAAACCTGAAATTTCTGGGTTATTTATATCCCCTCTGAAGTCTGCATGTAAACTGGCCAGTCCTTTCCCAAGCATTCATCCTTTCTTCTATTTTATCAAATTCAACTGGCAACAGCCAGTGCCTACTTTCAGCATTCCCTCAAGTCTTCTCACCCAACTTTGCAGGTTTATTACATGCATCGTTTTCATGTTTCAGGCAACAGTTTTATCAAATTACCACTATGAAACATGGGTTGCTATTTTTTCAAAACCTGTGTGAAAATTTCCCTACCATCCTATCATCTTGACCCAAAGCCAGTGCCATGTATTTCAAGGTTTTTATGGGAGTAGCCTATTTCTTGGTATCAGTTTCTGTATTAGCCCTTTTTTTTCTGCATGAAAGACCCAACAACTTAGTGGTATTTAGCAAGAGAATGTTCTTCTTCAGCTTGTGTCTGCTGGTGACTGAGCAGCTTGCTTGGAGAACAGACCTATGGGTTGACTTCAATGGTTCTGCTCTACATGTCTCATTCTGGCAGCCAGAATGGGAAGTCAATGTGTATTCAGACAATGTTATTCTTATGGCTATGTCAGAAGAACAGGAAAGTAAGCCCAACTGCAAAAGCACAGGTCAGGCTTCTCATGTTGTATCCTAACATGTCAATGGTCAAAGCAAGTCACATTGCGAAGTCCAAATTCAAGGGATGAAGAACTGTATTACACCCAACAGTAGACCTAGACCAAAGTGATGATATATGATACTATGATACATATGATATATGATACATATGATACTATGACAGAACAGTAAATATTTAAGGCCAATAATTTAGTTGGTTATAAGGAGAGTGGGAGAAGAGGAGTTTAAGAAAGAGGAGTAGAGAGGCAGGGGTTAGCTGGAGGAAGAAAGTGGGGACAGAAGAGGTAGGAGAGAAGAATGAAAGGAAGAGAAGGGATGGGAAGGGAAGGGTGAGGACTGAACTTACATAGGCTTGTAGGCTGACAGGCTTTTAATAAAGGCCTCTGTTTCATGCCAGTTGTTTCTCTTATCCCCTAGATCTTGTCTGCTATATCTGACCCTTGAACCACTCTGGGGTTCTGATGAGCACCCCAATCTTCACTTCTCTACTGAAATCCTCTTCTGTATTTCATATATCAAGAGGTTTCCAAAGCCTTTCCTTATTCCACAATGTGTGTCGTAAGCCTATTCACTGTGGGTCTCCTCCTTGTCTGTACTATTCAACCAGGAAATACTAGGACACAGTTACACCTGAACTGATTCTTATAAAAGGACTAGAATTGATGGAGGAAAAGAACATTCTTGGAAGACAGACTGATAAGAGTCAGAGCATGAAATACTTTGAAAAACAACCAGTAGGAATTCAGATTTTAGTCTGCATGTAGGCAAGGCCATGGAGAGTTTTAAACAGTAAATAGGGTATTTGTTGAAGATCTCCAATTGAACGTGGCAGCCAAAACCCAGACATTTATCCTCGTTCCTTCTCCAAACCCTACCAAAAGTCATAAAACTGCTATGATTCCAGAAGATCAAAAGAAGGGAAGGGGCAATGATAGCAGATGACAACTATATTATGAAAGACAGAAGTTCAAATGGTGGCTAACTTAACAAAGCTGAAAAGGATTTAAGTGTCAAAGGAAGGAATGCCAGTGAGGTGAAAAATAGACCTGCATTATTAGAACCTGGAAAGGCCATGAAGAAGAGCAGCCAGGTACTTCTGGAAACAAGTTCTGCAAACAAAAACAAAAGGATTGGTTGAAACTTGGGAGACAGAGAACTTGAAACTCCGATCCCCGTTCACCATCCTAGTCGGCCTGGTGGAAAGCCCTCTTGCACCCAGGCAGAGCGGGAAAATGCTGACACCCTGGGAAAAGGTAAACAGAACAACCTGTTTCTTGGGGACACAATAGAAGGCTGCAGGGAGGCAACACACTAAAATGAGTGGGATTAAATAAAATCTATTTTCTAAGCCCTGGCTTATATCTTCTAAGCATGAGTTTGAAGGGTTAGAGAACCCAAAGACTAATTAGAGAACACAAAAACTGAAAAAAGCTCAAGAAAAACATGTACTCAGCCCCAAATTTGGCAGAAGTCAAGTAAGATGACAATTTAAGAATGTCCTTGGAATGTGACAGTTAGAAAACCATTTGCACCTTAAAAATAAAAAAGGAAAAGATAAAGAAGCTGGGTTTTGGAGACAATATTTTAACCCTGAGGAATTTCTAATGCGTCATGTCTATCACTATGACTCATATGGGTTGCAAAAAAAATTTTGAGCGAGAAGGCATTCCTGGAATCCTCCCATCATATAACACAGATGACCACCCACTCTACATATGTAAAAGACAAGTCATGGCAGGAGCTCTAATGAGCCAAACTTTTGCAATTTAATCTTTAAATGATCCTGAAATTGATAGCCTAAAATTTAGGCCCTAAATCATCTAAAGATGCAGAAATTTATAGATAAAAGACCACCAGGTTTGAATGGACTTAATGACCTCTGTTCTTAAAGAAAAGTGGCAGGAAATGTTCAGTCTGATTACTTAAACAGTTTTATAATAACATTATCGAGACTATGAACTTCTAAATCATGATATTAACCTAAAATGTAGTGCGTAGAATGAAGTCTTCAGCCTTGCAGCCTTCTCAGTTACTGATAGAACAGAACTAAAGGCTTCAACTTTTTTTTAACAGAAACATCAATGCAGCTAGAGTATGTATACCATTCCTTGTCACTACGTCCCCTATATCCTCTGCTCCAACCCTGATGATCATTCTTATAACGTGCCATATATTTCTCATCTTCATGCCTCTCTCCTGAGAATGCCCTCCTCCTCTTTCTTTTTCACCTCCTCTACCTGGCCTACCTCTACTGCTTTTTAAATAGCAGTCCAAAGCCTCATCTGTGGAGATTTTGCTGGCCCTCTCCAGGCAGTTAGTAACTGTATTAAGTATCAAAGCACTTTATACAATACTTTCCTATGGCACTTTCAAATTGTTTTATGTGTACCTGTTGATAGACATGTCTCCCCACTACTGTGAAATCAAAGGCCATATCCCATACAGCTTTATAGTCCCAGGGGCCAAAAAACTTTCTGGAATACAGTGAGTTTTTGGTAAGTGTCAGATAAAAAGAGTAGAATTATTTGATTACTATTCTTACTCTCTCTGTGCTTCTTTCCCCCCATGACTCTGGTTTTTGTTTTTCATTTTTATAATTATCAATAAAAATACCTCATCAATCTTTAATTATGGAGCTTTACATTTTTTTTCTGACTGCTGGCACATCATTTACTAAATGAGGATCACTATGTCAAGCAGTTAGCCAGAAGTCTTGGATCAGAAATTTGATGTATACTAGAGCTGGAGTCAAGAAACCTAGCTCGAGTCTATGTGTAAAATTATTTTAATGACCCAGTATCTCTACATCTGCTTTTTCACTATTAGTTTTGAGAGTTTAAAATAGACAGTACCACATCATTATATATGGTATTATTATACATGTATGTGTAACCAAGGATTACTATTATCCAAAGAAAAATATATGGAATCTCTTGAATACATGTTTTTAGAAAAGAGAAAAATTTTATCGAATATGGTATAATACAGTAGATAAAGGAAATGTAAGGAGGGGTGCCTGGGTGGCTCAGTGGTTAAATGTCTGCCTTTAGCTCAGGTCATGATCCTAGGATCCTGGGATTGAGTCCTGCATTGGGCTCCCTGTGGGGAGCCTGCTTTTCCCTCTACCTGTGTCTCTGCCTCTCTATCTCTCTCATGAATACTTTTTTTTAAAAAAAGGAAATGTAAGGGCAATAAACTCACTTATTTCAAGATAAATTTGGTACAGACGTCATTCATCAACTGCTATCTACCAGGAACTGCACTAAGCACTAGAAGCTCATCAGTAAGCAAGACAGACATGGTTGTCTGACCTCAAGGAACTTACAATTTAGTGGGGGAGATGATTACTTCGATACATAAATGAAAAACAGAAGTAAGCATAAGTTATAATTCCCAAAAAGGAAACAAAAAACCGGAACGATGCGTTCAAGGTTAAGAAGGGTGGATCGTTATTAAATAATGAGTCAGGGAAGATTTCTCTGGGGGGTTGACATTTAAACCAACACCTGAACAAGTCAATTCTGAGGTTTTGGGGTCAGTAATGAAAGAGTAGAAAAAGATCAGTCAGTCCACGTAGAGGGCTAAGCCTGTGATTATTCACGGGCTCTAGAAGTCAAAGTAGGTAAAGCCTAGTGCCAAGGAGAAGAGCATACTAAGATGAAACCCTGGAGGTAGGCAGATCATGTACGGTATCACTGGCCATAAGGAGTCTGGATTTTATTTCAGAGGAATAGGAAAATATTAAAGGGTTTTAAATGGTAAAGCGAGAAAATCTAATTGTCATTTTTAGAAGGTCACTCTGACGTGTACAAAATAGAGTAGAAAAAGCAAAAGGGAAAGTTGGCTGCTTTTTGTTGTGCAGGTGTTCAGGTGAGAGGTAATCATGTTTGGACTAGCAGGGTAGCGGCGGAGATGTAGATAGAAGCAGAGGGATTCAAGAATATAGTTTGAAAGGAAAATCAATGGCGCTTACTAATGGATTAGAGGTGAAAGTGAAGTTAAAGCAAAATCAAGCTCAAATGAGGAAAACTGGAGGAAGACATTTTGGAGCGGGTGGCTGGGTTAAGATCAGGAGTATATATAGTTTGCGATGTCTGTGAAGTATCCACGTGGATGTGGGGAGGATATAGGAGTCTGGAGTTAAGGAGAATCTGGACTGAAAACAGAAATTTAGGAGGTGTGGGCATATGGCTGATATTTAAACTCATGAAAGGAATGAGCAGCCTAAAAGGATGTAAAGAGAGCAGACAGCAAACCCAGTGGAGCTCCAAACATTTACTCACCAGTTGACCAAGGAAATGAAAAGAAAATATCCGGGAAATGAGACAAAGACCCACAGATTGCCGTGTTGGTGAAACGAAGAAAGGTTTCAATAGGGGAAGAGTAGTCAACTCTGTTGAATGCTGCTGAAAGGTTAAGTAAGATGAAGATACTTGACAACACGAAAGTTACTGTGACCTTGACAAGATCTGTTTTCAGTTGAGTTGGTAGAGGCATAAACCGTGTTCAACTGAAAAAGTAATGGGGCAGAGGGAGGGAGACAGCTGGTATAGAATCTCTGAGAAGCTTATGCTCAAGAAATGAGATAGTAGCTACACGGAGTGTGAGCACCAAAGAAAATCTTTGATGGCTTCAGTGGGGATTTGGGTGGGGCATCTTTCAGGAAGACAAATCCTAGAACATGTGTTTGAACACTAGTAGAAATAAATAATTCGCTATAGAGGGGGAAATGGTTGATGTGAGAGAGATACAGAAATAACTTAAGGAAATATTTCAAAAGGAAGGGGGGCATGTCCTCCAGGACAAGTGGAACCAAGTATCTGCCCCTGAAAGGTAGAGGTATACTTCCCCCATCTTAACAGCAAAAAGAGAAGGTAAATGCAGCTGTAAGATTTGTAAATTTACTGTTAGGAGGATGGAATACTCTAATAAATTAGGCTTTTTTTTCCCCTTTTCATAAAGAGAATGGAGCTAGGTAAACATCTGACCATGTGGAAGTAGGGAAAGTTAAGGAAAGAGAAAAAGTATAAAAGTCCTCTTGGGATATGGGGAAGAGACTAGGGTTGGGAAAAATGCTGAAGGTCTATGTGTTCTTGATCATGAGTTCAGAGTAAAACTTGTCCCAGTAGTGTGATTTTTTTCCCTCATCATTTAGCTGCTCAGATTCAGGCACAGAGAAATCAAAGGAGTGGGTTTGTACAAGCCTGGAGATTTTCCAGATGAATGTGGTGTGTTCAGAGATGGACCTGGAGTGATGGCAGAGTTGGGACTGGAGAGTGGTGACTGAGATCATGAGGGATATGAGGCATGGTGAAGTCTCTCAGAGAAGAAAGGTGTCCTTGCTTCTATCTCTTCGGTAAGAATCCAGAGAAATTCTAGAACATTCCTGGCCCTATGTCAGTTGTCAGAGCAGCTGCCGCTTTTGGTTACAGACAGAATAATGGCAGTTATGAGTCACATCCCTGGATGCCCTCGTATGGCAGCACATCGTTCTATATTTTATTACTCAAAATATACTGTCTTTCCATTTTGATTTACTTAGCTCAGTCTGAGGTTTTTTTTTTTTTTAAATAGAATCCTATCTATAATGTATAGTGTATATTTGAATTTGCTGCGCATGGCCATGCTCCTCCTAGGCTTATGATTATAGTCAGCAGTGGGCTTGGCGACGCTTTTATACTATATGCACCATAGAGACTGTCCATTGAGGAATAGTCCTAGTGGAGAGTCTAGGTCTCTAACACATCTCCGTTTCCAGGGGCTGATCCACCGAAATGGAAGAGGATCTCAGAATTTGTCAACTTTATCCCACCTGGTGAAGTTTTCAATGGGAACGAAGATCTCTTTCTTCTATCATGGACAAACTCATGTCCCAACCATGTTCAGACCCCAATCCGAAGAATTCAAAACAGTAGCACTTGTACCCCCAAGAAGCCAAAAGGAAGAAGGACCCAGCACACTGGCAGCGAGGAGCTTTCTAGAACAGATCCTTGAGAAGAAGAGAGAAAAAGGCCTTTAGAGCATCATGCAGAACGACAACTATGTCAGGGCAGCCATGACATTAATATTTGGGGGTAACTAGTGGTTCTTCTACTGAACAAGAGGAACAGCTCATTCTCTCTGATGAGAATATTAGAATCAGGCTCAGAAGTAGACTCACTGACAAAAGAGAGAATTTAATGCCACCAAGCAAAACTTGTGTCACTCTCATTTTCCCAACTGTATATGCCCTCTTTGACAAATATGCCGTTCTTTTCTCAAAGAACGGCTCTCTGTTCAAATCGTATGCTAGCTCTTTATCAATGGAATAAATGAATTTCATGCTTCAAGGGGAAAAAAGGAAGTTGCAAGAAGAATTGAAGTGTTTAAGAACTGCTTTTGAAAGGATTATATACATACTTACATGCACTCACTTTTAATGAGGAAATATAAAATGTGTTCTCCACTTGTTATTTCTCTGACATTAAGATCTCTCTCCTCCTGCCTTTTCCTCTCCCTCCTTCCCTCTCCCTCCCACCCTCCTCTCTCTCTCTGTCTCTCCCTCTACCACCACCCTCCGTTTTCAGCTAAAATGTCAGAATCTACATAACTAAAACATAACCACCGCATGCAATGATAAATGAGACCAAACAGCCCTGGTTTGAGGAATCTGGGGCAGGGCCATTGGTTGGCACCACCTTTGTTATACCAGAGAGGGAACAAGGTATCAGCCCCATGAAGAGATGCCCTTGAGATTTCCAGGTGCACTGGAGCAGGAGAAGCTGCCACTGGGTGCGGGGAAGGGCATGGTAGGAGAGAGGAGGGAAGTAAACACACCCCATGGCTTTCCCCCCTTGAGCTCTGACAGAGCTATGGGGAACCATTCTCTCCACCCAGTGCCCCAGATGCAAGGACTGGTGTGAGCCAGGCACCCCACCCCCACCCCACCTCCCTCTGAGCTAGGTCTGGCTCCTCACCTTGCCTGCTTCCCAAGCCCTGCATACCCTGTCCCCAAGCCAGGCTCCCTCTGCCTGGCAGCAGCTGGTCTGGCCCCAGGCTCTCCCAACCCAGGGGGCAGCTCCTTGGAGCAAAATGCACAAGAGCAGGCTAGCCAAAGAAAGTGATCGGTGTAATTATTTGTCTGTTTGAATAGGTTTACTTCTTTTTTTTGCTGAAAACCCAGACTGTGGGCTGTGTCATCAAGAGCCAAGGGATGCGGGTTGTTCATCCTGTCTTTAAGGCAGTAATGACGTGTCCCTAGCTAGGAAGCAAGGACGCAGTATGGATCAGGGGTGGGGGGAAGAAGCCGAGACTGGCAGGGATGCAAAGGAGACACACAGGCAGAGCTAGAGGAGAGGAGTGCAGAGAGAGGGAAATAAAACCACAACCAAGGAGGTGAATTCTTATCTCCAGACTCAAAAAAAAAAAAAAAAAAAAAAGGCATTAAGACCTGAGGATATGTGTGGGCTCCCAGCCGCAGATTTTTCTGTGTTGGATTTGATTGTCACCCCTGGTGGCCTTGCCACCTCAGTGTCCCACCTGGTGGCCTGGCAGCCTGAAGATGTGCCCAGCCTGCTTCTGGGCCGGAGACAGGCCTAGATGACAGGGTTGCTTAAATGAGGCCATGGAGGAGTGATTACATGGTTCAATTCCTCTAACTTATTTTATTATTACTGTTGAAGGATAAATATAGAAAGGAGAGAAAAGCCACTGCAGACTTTGAAAAGAATGTCTAGCAATTTCTTTGTGGTATGTTTAGTCTCCTGCATTTACCCTTACTTTAGGTGCAATTAAACATCTGAAAATCTGATACAGAAAATAAAGGTAATGCTGAGATAAGACTTTTTTAAATTAAATTTTTACTCAAAATCTGCTGCCAATTTCCTCCATTTAAATCTTTCCTTTAAAATGTCCAGCCATTCACTAAAACCCACTTGAATTCATATTTATAATGTAGATATTAGTGTTCCCTCCCAAGCTTGATAAATTATATATATATTCCAACATATCTTTATTTTTAATCTCTCCACACGCAATGGCCAACGTGTAGCATTAGGCGGATGTCCTTCTGACCGTCATAGTCATCTTCACAACTGGCTCCAAGATGGTGACTACAGAAATCAAGCAATAGCCTGTGTTTATTCTTGGAGGTGGTGACAATCAAATTGGCCATACAGAAATCCAGTTCAAGAACAGGGAACAAAGGTGGTCAGAGCCAGCATTTTAGGTGCATATATACATTTCATCCGTTTGCTCCATGTGCGTGCATTCTTTGTTTTCATCGATTGCCTGCCCTGTGCCAGCATCCTGGTAGATGCAGGTGTCCCAGGGTAGCTAAGACACCTAGCAACAGCAGCGTCCTCTCCTCAGGGAGGACCAGCCTGGAGGTGGGTCTCGAGAGACAATGCAGGGTAGTAGCTGCAGTAGGGCAGCCCAGGACGCTCTGGGAACACAGGCAGGACTCCTGACCTAGCCTGGGGCTCCACAAGTCTTGCAGAGCAAACAGCCTCTCTGATGACCCTGAGGAAGAGTAGGATTTAACCAGGGAAAGGGCAGATGGTGGGAGAAGTTCATTTTTGAGCCCAGAAACCAAAGCAGAGGAAAGAAAAAGCCCAAGTGATTGGGGCAAACAGGATGACATGATGAATGGGCACAGATGGAAGGGAAGTCGGGGAAAGGGAGTAGAAGCCAGCAATCACAAAGAGCTGAGCAAGTCATATTGAAATTTCATTTTATCCAAACACTGTCTTTATTATCACTGTATAATCAGTTTCAAAATAAAATTTCGGGGGGCACTTGATGGGATGAGCACTGGGTGTTATACTATATGTTGGCAAATCGAATTCCAATTAAAAAAATATACAAAAATAATGTAATGACTGAAAAAAACAATTTTAAACAATTGTAAAGAAGTTTTTCTACTTTTTAAAGAAAAAAATCAGACTCTATTAAGCTCTATTTTGCACAAAGCTTACAGCATATTTAGAATAAAAATAAAAGTTTTCAGAAATGGTGTTTATGCTTACTTTTGGCACTTATTTATGGGGTCCTTTCAATTATTAACCAAGTGAACAAAACTTGAGTTTATAAGTTCAGTTCTGAAATTCCAGCTGACTCTGCATTTTATAAAATCCTTCCCAAGCACCACTATCTCACTCCTCAACATGCAAATTATAAAATGTTTGGCATCAGATTTTTAATAAAAATCTAAAATATTTATAACAGTTGCTAATGATTAATGAAGATCTCTTCTAAAACCCATATGTGAATTATTCATATCATCCTTTATTTTTCTGATCTGTACCAGACTCTGTTCTATTTTCCTTTGATATAAAAATTAATTTCCAAATATTAAATATACGATGAAAATAATAAATTTAGGATAGCTGTTTTCTCTACTGCCACCTGTTATATATTGACAGCCATATGAATTTAAAACCTCAAAAAATGCATACTTCTGAACATTTCTGGAAATAAGTCTAATAAGACATTGTTTATGTTTGAATTAAAAAAAATCAAAAAACTGGGATAATGTAAGATAAAAATTAAAACTTCACAGGAACATAACCTATATTACTTAAAAGCTAATGCCAATAAAACAACTATGCTATTTACAATTCCACATGGAATCAGATGAGGAAGCTGGTTAAGAAAACAGCTTGGTAATCAGTATAAATGACAGGACGCTAGGAAGGATCTTAACAGTGCTGACATAGAATCATGCGGAATTCTACACAAAAGGTAAAAAGGAAAACGATCAGTTCCTATAGGCCATCATAACTAAAGCATATCTATTTAGTAAAAATTTTCGAAATCAACTTGTTCTACAGCACACATGGAAGAATGTATATTGGCCTAACGCAAGTAAGGTCATCTGAGGGTTCAAAACTCCAACTTTCAGCAATAAATACAACACCAGCACCAAGAGAGATCTCAGTAGCGGTGCCTAAGAGAAATGCTCTTCTGATTCTTCTTCATCAGCCTGGCTTTTTTTTTTATATATATAATTTTCCAATTTCTTATTCTTAGAGAAATGAAAGGGGGAAAATAAGAACATATGTTCCTTCTTCTGCTACCTCATTTAATCACTTAATATTTACAACCAGCCAGGTAGTAGATGCAACCCCCTTCCCACAGATGAGAGGATGACTTGTCCATAGTCACACAGCAGGAAAAGGATTCAAAATAAGGACCATTCTTGACTGCATATAATTGCCCCCCTCACAAGATATTGCTTAAGTTCAAAAACTAGTAAATTACATTTTATTGGAAGTACTTTTTCTATAACCTTAGTCAAAATCTTGGGGTGATAACATCCTCACTCAGCTAGCTTTATCTGCCAAGAAATTAAAGCATGCCTAAAAGGATATGTTATGTCTATAATATTTTTCCTATGTTCCAAAGGATATGGATACAAAATGTTTTAAATGGCCCTTGTACTAATGAGAACTAGATTGGGGTAAGTCCACAGAAAACTCTAAAACCAGTACTCTAAAATCAATAGAAGTTACTTTCTCTTTCACATAAGAAGTCTGAAAACTAGCAGCCTAATAATGCTTTATCAGGAATCCAGACTCCTATCTTTCTGCTTTCAATTATATTATCAAGATCACCTTATGGTCCAATATGGTTGCTGAAACTCCAGCCATCACATAAGTATTCGAGTCAGAATAAAAAAGAGAGATAAAAGGGTCAAAGACTGGGCACTCTCAGCTCAGGCAGCTCCCTTGAATCAACCTTCCTAGAAGTCTCATAAATTACCTCCACTTATATGGTATCTTATTGGTCAGAACTTGGTCACGTGGACATCGCTTAATGCAGGTGGTGGGAAACAGACTTTTTTCAGATGGCTATGTGTCCAGCTCAAAGTCAGAATCTGATGCTAAGAAGCAAAGAAAGAATTAATATTGAGGTAACCACACATCCTAGTGTCTACTATAACCTTTATGTGCAAAGACATTATAATGGGAATTAGCACATATGCAATGTTAAGAAAAATAAGGAATAAATTAAGTATTTTCGTCTCTAGGATTAGATCTATACTTAAGCTGGCTTTCAAGATCCCTCACATCTTGATATTTTTAAACTGTACCTACACTACACGTCCCATGAATCTTGAGCTTCCTTTAGACCCAAACATCTCAAGAAAACATGTAGGCCCCTCTTCTTTCACTGACTCAGGAGTGATCACATCTTTTAATTTTGTACATCCCGATGCCTAGCACAGTGCCTCACATATGGTGGTTACATTGGGCTTCATGAATAATTGCACCTACCCTGGGCAAGGTCACATAGAACATGTAAGACGAAAGGTAAAAAAGACACCTCAGAAGCTTCGTCTGCCTCAAAGACGTAATAGATCTCAATCAGACATACAGGAGAGGGATAGTACCTCTACCCTGTTATGTCATTTGGATTCATTCTTTTAACAATTTATTAAGTATGTTTCCGGAGCAAAGCATAAGGCTGAGAGCTACAGAGACCACAGAGAAGATGAGACACTGACCTAGCTTCTGAGGGAGTTCATCATGAAGGAGGTGCGATGACATACACAGAAGTACATACAGTTCTAGGGGCGCCTGGGGGGCTTAGTTGGTTAAGTGCCTGCCTTTGCCTCAGTCCATGATCTCAGGGTCTGGGATCAAGCCCTGCATTGGGCTCCCTGCTCAGTGGGGAGTCTGCTTCTCCCTCTCCCTCTGCCCCCCACACCGCTCATGCTCAAATAAATAAAATCTTAAAAAATAAATATACTTCTAGATATGGAATGAAAATAATGAGAGAATGTACAAAAAAAGTGCTCTAGAACCCCAGAGCATTGGTAGAATTCATACCTATGCTCACATAAACACACACACACACACACACACACACACACGCACACGTATGCACACACCAGGAAAAAATAAGCTGTTCTAAATGGCTGAGTAAAAAGAGTTGGAATTCAAGCGTATTTGGCTTTTTCTTTTATGATTCATAAGCCCATATATGGAAGGTCTGAATAAGAAGCAGCAACCAAGTTAGCCATAATTGTGTTTTTATTAACTTGACCAGTTCGATGACTAATCCATCTCTAAATTGGATGGTTTTATAGGTACACATTTAGGTAATACTATGCCACATTAAAAACAGCTATTAAGTTGATTAAGACTGAACTCATTTTCAGGATCCATCGCAAACAATTTTCCATGCTTGATGTACAACTCAGAGAACCTGTGAAAGGGATTATAATGGGAGCAAAGATGGGAGGGGGAGGCGGAGAAGTTAGTAGAACACCAAATGTGAGCCTGGCATATAGTGCTTCAGGCTTTAAGGCAAATACCACACTAGAATTTTACAACAGTCACAGGTCAAGGAAAAATACCCTCATAATAATAATATTTAGCTAATCAGGTGCTCTTTAATGTAAAATGGGCTCACACGTAACAGGAGATATGGAGGCTTTGAGACAATACTTTAAAGAGCCACCAAAAACTGTTAAGTTTTCAAGGCTAGGTTTTATGAGGTTAAAAAAAAAAAAAGAGGGGGGGGGGGCTCATTTTTGTCCCAAAAAGAAAGAAAGAACACAGCTGAAGGAGACCATCTCAAACAATTTTCAAATACGTGAAAACAGGTTGACTACTTGATGAGGAATCATTCACAGGCAACAGCGAGCATAAGCGCCTCCTGACGCACCGTAGTTCACCTTGCAGCCTGGCTCTGCACCACACGGAGCAAAGGCAACCCTTCATGTGTTTTCTGACTTTGTCCTCATCCCTGCAAAATCCAATGGTTTTTGCTTTTTTCAGTCCCGGTACTGCTTTGACTTTCTTTGCTGCTCTCTGGGCTTAAATTCCCTGAGTAGGTGAGCTGCAGTGGGCCCCTCACGTATTCCCCACCCTTCATGGACACTGCTTCATCTCGGTCTTGATTGCTCCTCCCAGCCATTTCCTTTCACCTATTTTTACAGGATATTTACATCCTTTTCTTTTTTGCCATAAATCCTCTGTCTGGCTGCCCCCTTGCCGGCACCCCCAACCGATGGCTGCTTCTATCTTTCTGTCGGGTTTCAGTGATCAGATCTAGGCTAGGACTTAAATATGTACTTATGCCCCTCATCTTTTGAATTCCCTATCAGAATTTTTAATTCTCTATGTAGGAATGTCCATAACATTTCAGATTCGATGGGCCAGAAGCTGAATTCGTCCTTGTAGTTTCCCAACTTCCAATCCTCCTCTATTTTAAGTATAAGCTATCCCCCTACTATCATCCACGCTGGAAATATCAGACGTGCGCCTACTCTGAGGACCACACACCCTCTCAGTCTTCCTCTGCTATGATTTAAAAAACCCAGCCCCTGATTATCCGGTTTAGGACCCCTTACCTAGTCTATCACAGCAGACTTTTATCTAGTTTTCTCATCTCCAGTTTTTCGTATAGTCTATAGACAGTCCCATCCACCCTGCATACCCACTCCAGGTGTATACATGAAAATGCAGATTTTCTTAATTCATTTTCCAGAAGGTACTTTCTAAGGGTCTAGGACACCTATAGGTCTAGGCTTGTTAAGGTGAGATTCTCAATGTCCTGATCTTAAATTCCCATATTTTTGCCACTTTATGTGTGGCAAGCAAACAAAACTTTAATTTCCAAAAGACCCTAGTATTTTTCACCTTGTCTACTTTTACCAACTATTTTGTCAGCCTGAAGTGCCATTTCCTCTTCTATCTCTCTTGAAATCATATTTAGAATAAAACTTTTCATAAACAAAACCCAACATGCTTTATGGCCCACTTTGGCAAGAAAGAACATTTGGAGAAAAATCACAATGAAAATATCCAAAATAGAAAATCTAAACTGAGACAAATCTAACATAAAAGATCAATGTTTTAAATGTAGTGAGTTGGTGGTAATAAAACAGGAAAATCATCACTAATAATTTTTAGTTACTCAGGCTTAGAAGGACCTTTGAAACAGATGAGCAAGCCATGACATTCAATTGTTCCAGGTGATTTCCCTGTTACTATGTAGTATTTATGAAAGTCCTTTTCTATTGATTGATGTTACTATGGCCTTAGAAGTTATGAAAATTTAAACAAAAAAATTCCATTTTGTCTGTGATTCAACAATGATCTCACAAGGAAACTCATCCATGGAAATACCATCCATTTGTTTATTTACTTGCCATGTACTGAATAATAGTATTGTTTGAGACACATTTGTGAAAAAAATGCCTGGATTATTAAAAAAAAAAAAACATAAGCTGATAAATGCTGTAAGAATTGTGCCATGGACATTTAAAAGAAAGGAAAGATCACTTATTTAAGCTAACAGGCTCAGATTAGCACCACAGAAGAAAAGACATTTGAAATAGACCCTGAAGAATGTATAGCGTTTCGAACACATAGCAGATGACCAAGAGTAAGGCTGAAGAAATTCCCCAAATGAAATGAGAGTATTAGGATTGTTTGGACATGGTGAGCATTCAAACTTAATGGTCGAAAGCAGCATGGAAAAAAAATGGGAAACAAATAAGATCAGTATTTTGATCAACCATGGAGGGCCTTGAATGTCAAGTTAACTAGAACTTGGACTATGGGTAGCTGGCTGGTGCACTCTTAAGTCTCTGACTCATTAGGATGCTTGGGTGGCTCAGCGGTTGAGTGTCTACCCTTGGCTCGGGTCGTGATCCTGGGATTGAGCATCGGACTCCCTGTAGGGAGGCTGCTTCTCCCTCTGCCTATGTCTCAACCTCTCTCTGTGTCTCATGAATAAATAAATAAAATCATTAAAAAAAAAAAAGTCTCTGACGCATGGTTTCAGCTCAAGGTCCTAAGATGAAACCTTGCCTGGGGCTCCCAGCTCAGCATGAGTTCCCCCCTTCCCTCGCTGCCCACCCTCCCTCCTCCCCCCTCTGTTCCTGTGAGTCTTTGTGCAAGGGCTTCCTCTCTCCCTTAAATAAATAAATATTTTTTAAAAATAGAACTCAGACCAAGATATTTCTCGTTCTGTCATCAAGGGTGGTGTATCGATGAGGTCTGAGCTTTAGGAGATCAGTCTGGCAGCATCAGAGAGGTTCGATTTTGGGGGTATAGGGAAGCAATAGCAGGAAAGACTGTATGAAGGAAAGGAAATAATGGGGGTGCCATATGAAATCTTCAGATCTTAGCATGGCTATGTTGATAAGGTAGCAAGTTAGAGGCCAGAACAATTGTGAAGTTTCTAGCCTCAGCAAGAAGGGAGTGGGGCAGTAGGTAGCATCAGCAGAAATCACAAAAGGAGAGAGAGGATCAAGTAATGGAGAAAAATGCAAGGACTCTGCCTTGAGATGCTTTCCTTCTGGTGATACAAAACCGAGTTATTTGACCTACAGTGATCCTGCTAGCAGATCCCCAGATCATGTTCAAACTGGTTTCTTCCTACCACTAACTACCAGCAACTCTGTGTTCCCACTGTCCCTCCTCTTGCCAGCTGCAGCATTTTTGTAGCATGACATCCAGCGCTCCTAACAAACTCTCCTCCCTAACCCTCAAAACCTTGAATCAGACTAGAGGTTTCGAAAGGAAGGGGAAAATACCGCTTCACTGACAGAGGGAATGGATCTTTTGGGGTCTACAAAGTAACTTTACCATTCAACCTAACCGTACCTCATCCCAAGGTTGTACATTATAGGTTCCTGAGCCAGGGAATGGGGGGGACAAGCCCTAAACCTGCTAGCTGAGCCAGATCACCTAAAGCCTTGTAGCTGAAAGCAAGACATTTTCAAGACCTGTTGACTCTGGGTGTCTGAGCGGCTCAGTCAGTTGAGCAGCTGCCTTGGGCTCAGGTCAGGTCAGGTCAGGGTCTCTGGGTCCGGGGATGGAGCCGCGGGAAGGCCGCCTGCCTCTGCCTCTCCCCCAGCTTGTGTGCTCTCTCTCACATAAGTAAAATTAAAAAAGAAAAAAAAAGATTAAAAAAATAAAACCTCTCAAATGTTTCTAGTTGTTTTGACTTTCTTACTGATAAACTTGGATCAACTGCAAGTGTTATTTCTTAGACTAGTTTATACAGTTCCTCTAAAAAAAAAGATACAAAAATTCCTATTCTTACCATCAAATTTTGTCAGTGACCTAATCGAGTCGAAAGACGGGTCCTAAGTCAGGGCCGGGCCCTCGGCCTCGTCCAGGGGCGCCGCCCTCCCCGGGGCGCAGGAGCGCAGCTCCCCTCGCCCGCCTCGCTGGGCCCCGCACACAGGCCGCGCGCGCCTTCGGGGGCGGCGGGGAGCCCCGGGGCCCTCGCGGCGCTGCAGGTGCGGCCCGGCCGAGCCCAGGGCGCAAGGCCAGCGAGGTGGGGGGGGGGGGGGCTGCACCTCCACTGCACCCCCACTGTGCTCCGTGCTCGAGCCCCGGCCCCGTGCACCTCCGCTGTGCTCCGTGCTCCAGCCCCGGCCCCGGGGGGGGGGGGGGGGGGGGGGGGCCTGCTCCCCGCAGTCAGCCGCCGACCCTCCGCGCTCCCAGCCGACGCCCCCGGCCCACTGGCCCCGCCGCGCCCCCGCTAGGCCCCCCTCGCACCGGGGGTGTGCGAGTGCTGCCTTCGCCAGCTGGGGTGGGGGGAGGACCACGCCGAGCCCCGCGCTCCTGCGGACCGTCCGCCAATCGGGCCCACGGTGTGGGTGGGGGGCCCCACGGTGTGGGTGGGGGGCCCCACGGTGTGGGTGGGGGGCCCCACGGTGTGGGTGGGCCAGCGACCAGGGGGCAGCACGCCCTCCATCAGCTCTCCCACCAAGGCACCCAGGGACACCCCGTGACTTCCTCATCCCAGTCCAGACCCAGCCCCCGACAAGAAGGGTCTGCACCCCAAGATCCAACTGGCCAACTTTTTGGCCCAAACCGAGGCCCTGGGGAAGGGGAAGCCGACAGAGGCGGCGCAGAAGGAGCTGCGGGCTGGGAAGGAGTGCAGAGGGCTTTGAGAAGCTGTTGCCACCACGCAAGGTCTTTGAAGGACATCACTGAGCCAACTCTATTGGGTTCACCAAGCTCACACCATGCATTCTGGGAGCCTTGACTGCCATGTAGGAGCAGAAGATCTTCATTCAGGGGGTCACCTGGAACATCAACAGCTCTGACCAGTGGGGGGTGGAGCTGGGAAAGCAGTTGGACAAGCAAACTGAGCCCGAGCTTGATGGCAGTGGCCCAGTCTCCTGTCACCACTCCTCCACCAAGGGGCTAATCAACTCCATCCAGCAGGAGCGTGAGGCCAGAAGCCAGGAAACTCCTGCCCGGCCGCAGTGCCTGTTGTAACGGTCCTTCTGGTCTCTCCTCACCAGCCTTTCCCAGAGCACCCTCTGCTTGCCGGCTTGGAGCACAAGCCCTTTGGGGGAAGCTGGTCTGGAATTGCCACCCCCGCCCATCCACATCCATGTGCCCTCTGTTTTACCATTGGCTGAACTGTTTCAGTGCAGCTGATTTTTCTGACCATGTTCACTTTGTCCGTGTACCAGATAGAAAAATAAAGATGCCACAAAGGAGGAAAAAAAATAAAAAATAAATTAATTAATGCTGTTGACAACATACCTTGAAGTGATGGAAATATTTAATTTGGGATATTTCATTCCACTCAATATGTTTACTTTTAAATCTTTTTGGTTCTTGAACACCAGAAAGATGTTAAAATTCCTGGAGGTTTTGAATAGTTCATAACTAACATTAACATTTCATGAAACCAAATAAATGCAGTTTTGCAAATGATTCTAAAAACTTAATAACTTGGGAAGGCACCAGCTTATTATGCAATTAGCAGGCCAAAAACTTTCTCAACTAATAACTCTATAAGCCTGATTCAAAGATCAACTCCATTTTTCAGGAGAAACACAACTACATATGGCCTTCTGGACAAGTTTTCCTGTTTTAACTAGCCTTTCAGATTTGTGTTTTTTGTGTGTTGAGTAAAAAATAGCCCAAGTACTAAAACCAAGGCAAAACTTGGCACAAAATTCAGCTGATATGATGAAGCTACTGTATCTTTAGTGCTGTCATCACCCACAATCAAGAACTCAGGTGTTGTTGCCAAAGATAAAACCAGAGTCTAGCTATTTGGTGACATTTCATAATTCAACCCTCCCAAATTGCCTATTTTTTTTCTTCCCTTCATTCACTCACTCACTCAATGTTTGTTCACCATCTAGTGTCACAAAGCACTGAGAGGGAATACAGAAATAAACGGTCATGAGCCTAAGGGCACATATTATCTTACTTTCTAGTAGTCTCGCAATACCAAATTATCAACCCAAGCAGAATAACTTTTTTTTTTCCATAACTAAGAGCAAAGAAACCTTCAGGAAACTGAAGATAGGCCTGTACCAAAATTTTAAATAAACAAGTCTCCAGAGGCAATGGACCTAAGAGCCTGAAATGTGATTAGAGAGACACTAAACACAAAATTGCAAAACTGCCAAGAAGTATTCTATTCTGGTTGACTTTCAAGAAAGCAACAAGGAAGCAAGCAGATCACCCAAGCAATAAATGCAAAGACAAAAACCACCTGTATATTGCTACTTTATAGTTTACAAATTTCTTCTAATTTAATCTTCAGGTAATAGTACTTTTGGCAGTGCCTGTCTTTTTTTTTTTTTTTTTTTTTAAAGCAAATGATCATTTCTTTTCCTATAGTATCTTCTGTCTCCACAAACACTAAGTTAAAATGACAAGAAATGTTTTCTCTGATTTATTAGTAAACAACCGACCAGAAACATTAGCTTTTAGGAAAGATTAACAACATTGCATTGTAGAAGCTGTCATGTTAATTTAAGGAAAAGCTATTAGAAATGTTCATTCTTTGTAACAGATCATTCAATAATCTTTGCCTAATGGATAGGAAGCTAGTATAAAACACCTTTAGAAATAAAGCAGAGTAATCAAGAGGTTGTGATGTTTTAGTCTAAAAACTTTAAAAACTACTTTAATATTGTAGCTAAATACTGAATGTAGGGTATTTAGTTGTGGTTCTTTAATTTTATATAAAATATTTTTGTTCAAAAATCTTAAATCTGTATTGCATCTGAAATCAAATATTTGATAAAACCACTTCTCACTTGATTTTTGCAAATGTACTTATTTTTTTCTGGAGATAGCTGCCTATATGTATAAACAGATACTCTTCCTAAGTTCCAAACAACAATCAAATAATAAGAATATGGGATTTTCTCCCGTAAATGTGAGAGTGATCATTTTTACTTTGGAAGTGGGAAAATTAGTCAATGATAATTTTTTTTCAGTTACACAAGAAATTACAGACTTAAGAACTCTAAAATTTAAGTTATTGCTTTTCACCAAAAGTTACAATGCATATTTCTAGAGACTAAATGTTCAATCCATCTACCCACTTAGATTTCAAGAGTTTTTCTTTCAAATCCTTGATAATATGTTCAAGCAAATGAACTACTTCATTCTTGATAGCAATACTTAAGTTTATCCATCTCAGACATTAAATTTCTGAACTCCTGTTTAGAGATCAGGTTCATGTCCTTCTAAAAACCTAGGTCAATGCAATATTTCCATTCCAAATTTTTTCCTCTTATGATTACAAGGTTGAACAACATGTGAAATCTGAATCTATAAATGTTTCTATTACACCCACATTTGTTACATAAACAATGATGAATCAAAGTTGTACATATTTGTTTGGTTGATCTATTTTTATGAGCCTCTGAGACCAGAATCCCCATACTTTACCCAATTTGTTTTCATAGATACAAATCAAAATTCTTTCATTTGGAAAGAAATTAAAATATGCTAACTCATAACATATCAACTTTAACCTAGTTTAAAGATATTCAGGAAATTAATCAACATGAAAAAGGCAGCTTCCGGAAAGTAAAGTTGAATACAACCTATTGTGGACTGTTAATTGGAATACCACCAGCCACAACAACAACAAAAAAAATGGTGTGTGTGTGGAGGGGGGGGTTCTATAAATTAAATCTAGAAAACTAATCTGATATTATAAAATGGAATAGAATCCTGGGAGACTAAGTCATCTAGGACGTGTCTACCAGTGTATGAAATACACTTAGTACCAATGAGTTGGCGTGTGTGTATGTAGCAGAACTATGTGCAAGGTAGGTCAAAGGCAGTTTGGCTCGTTTTCCCCAGCAGAAGTCTCCCAAGCTGAGCAAGACAAACCACACGGCACAGGAAAATAATTAGAATTTCTAATGTTCATGTTTACTATTTATATAAAATGAAAAGGAAACAAAGTTTTTTAATATTCACATTTAGGTTGACACTAGTGCCCTTGTTTGGTCTCTTTTGGTGGGTAACATGTGCCACATAATATTCACAACATTTGGAAGAATCAGAGTGGGTGACAGAGGAACGCACACTCATTTGTGAGCTCTCCGCAGACTCCAGTGGACTACAGTGCTTGAGTGCTCAATAAAGTGGATTTACATATTTTATTATCAAATTTTAACTAAACTATTTCTCACAAAAAGAACAATGGCTTAAAAGATTATTACAAAGGGGGCCTGTGTGGCTCAGTCAGTTAAGCATACAACTCTTGATTTCGGCTCAGGTCATGATCTCAGGGTTGTGAGATGGAGCCCAATGCTGGGTGTGGGGCCTTCTTAAGATTCTCTGTCCCTCGGCCTCTTAACACAAAGCAAGTAGAAACAAACAGCAGGAGAAAGAGTGTGCTGCCATTTCTCTTCTTCCTGTGATGAGCTTGCCAGCCACATGTTGGGGTAAAAGCAACTTCTGAGATGATGTACGGTCCAATTTTTGCCCTCTTCAAAAAGAGTATTTGAAATATAGATTTTTATCCACTATTGTGGATAACGAACCTTACTTTATGGGTATAGTTGGCCTTGTGATGTTGCCTCATGTAAGTAGTACACTGTTTTATACAATATTATTTTAAATTTGAATTTTTATTTTACATTTTGTTATAGTACTAAAATATTAGGTATGCTATTAAAATATGTATTAATTAAAGTAATATAACAACATATGTAGGGCGGAGGGTGGGGGTGACTGGGTGACAGGCACTGAGGGGAGCACTTGATGGGATGAGCACTGGATGTTACGCTATATGTTGGCAAATTGAACTCCAATAAAAAAGTAAAAATAAAAATAAAATAATGAAATAAAAAACATATGTAATAGTAACGTAACAAACAAAAACACATGCATTTATTGAAGGCTTCTGCTCTAAATCTTTCTCCTGAAGTGGGTACATTATCAACAGATGTCTGTGGCCCAACTATAAGATTAAATAAAACAGCTCATAGTTTACCTATTGAAAATACATCATAGAAATCTCTACAAATCCATACTTTTAAGAAAAGCAAACCAAAAGAAAGCAGAGAGAGGAGCAGTGAGTACACTGCTGTTACCTGAGCTTCATTAAATTGGTCTATTTTTCTATTTAGACCAGAGTATTTATGTTCATGTTCAAGATGGTTATAATACAGTTGTGTAGTAAAGAAGGGAGGAAGGGAAATGGGGAAAGAGGCAAGGAAAGGAGGGATGGAGGAAGAAAATGCAGGCAGGAGGGAAGAAAGAATAACAGAATGAAAGAGTCAGGATAGACGAGGAAAAAAAACCGTAACAAGCACCACCCCTGTAAGACAGGTAATTGTTCTTGCAACCACTGTCTCTCTAGGAAACTGGGAAATGCCTCTGGAGCACTGGGATCAGAGCACTAGGGTCAGAGCACTGGGATGTCTGGTGTTCTTGGGCCCTTCCTACTTATCCACCCCACCAGCCTTGTTAACCTATCACCCTCCACAGGAAAAGCTCTCTATCTACTTCTAAGAGCTTATTTTCCCTTGTGCCACAGGAATGAGCTAATGGCCACAGTTTCCATTGCAAAGTAGATAGGAACAAAGTACAAAATGGTGAGTAATTTATAATAAGGGTAGATTAGGTCTTTAAATAGTAGAAACCTTCATGTATAATCTTTTTCCAAAACACAGAGCAAAGCTTCAGCACAAACTCTGCAAAGAAGAATGATTTATTTGCTCATGAGAATGAATGAGAATGATTCTGTAGGCAACAATGTGATGAAGAGCAGGATCTGGGAGCGCTACAGATATCTGCCCAGTCAGAACAGGTTATAGTGAAAAATGTACAATATTTGATTTAATATAGGATGGACAATACTACCCATAATATGGGCATCAAGAAGTAATTTTTTAAATTTTCAAGACCTCACAACATGCCATAGACGATAGCTTTTTATCTCTATTTGGGTTCCCTTTGTTTCCACAAGGTTAGAACTGATGACCATCTCCAGTATCATCTTTTACGTGGCCTCCCTGTCCTCGATTTCCTCGCTTCAACCTATTTTCATAACTATCACCATAATAACCTTCCTGAAGTGTTTTTATTCTAGGACTCTGTCCAAAATTCTCCAGTGGGTGCTTACTCCCTACTCAATTCTTCAGTCTGGAATTCAGCAACACATTCCCAACCTATCTTTCCAGAATTATTATACCTCGTTCCCCCATCATTTGACAAAATGGTCCCCTATTCCCTTGGTTTAACTCAAACACTCCTCCATGCACTAAGTCCCTGCTCCTCCCAGCCAGCTCCATGCTCCCTGCCTCTTGACTCATCCCAGTTCTTTGTCTTTATCAAGGTCCATGCTCTTGGCCCTATAAGGCATGAACTCCAAACAAGGGACATGATCTTGTTAAATAGCTGAATCTCCAGCCACTGGAATGCTTCCAATCATATCATAGGCTCAGGAAACAGCTGTGAAGGAACAAAGGAGGGAAGGAGGGAGGGAGGGGAAAAAAGGAGGGAAAGACATGCCTAGTATTATCAGTTACTTACCTTATTTCCCTCCTGACCTAATCAAAGATGAGACCAGTACCTGCTACTCATCAGAGTTCCTACAGATCCTACATACAGATTTGTGTATGAAAATCATACTCTAAATTCTCAGTTAAATCAAATATTATAACCTTTCAATGCTTTAGAAAATTAAAAGGGCGGAGGGAAGGAATTGGCTTCAAAGAGCAGATTCCATTTTTAATAGCATATCCTTCCAAGTGATGCGCATGTAAGCACTGGTCTGTAAGGCCCTGTTGGGAGGTGGGCACCATATAGTCATTCCGACAGTGATTTTGTTCATCAGTTTATAGAGCTTCAGTTCTGTCCTCACTCAGAAGGGACACAAAGTCCAGCAATGATATCATCCTACGATATCCTCAGTGAAGTGCAACTCTCTGTCCGCTATGTCATCTGTCTTAGATTTGCTTAAACCAAAGACAACCCACCTGTTAGTCATTTATGAGGATAGCTCTCCCTTTTGCAAAAGGAAGGTTTTTAACCACCAATAGTCCTGATCTTATTAGAACCACTGGGTCTTTCTTCTATAATTATATATCTGAAAAGACAAAGTATCATGCCATATTTTGTCACTTTAGCTCCAGTTTAAAGTGGATTATTTGACCTTTGTTAAAGAACTACTTAACTTCTATTTTGATACTTGGGAGCCCTAGTTAAAGGGAAAAATTACATTCTCAAGCTTATCTACCTACTATTAGTCTACGGTTTAATTATCCTTAGGGATTAGCAATCAGTAAATGCTTTTTTATTCACAGAAACTAAAAAAAAAAAACAGTAAGAAATTACTGTTTAATAATACTATAATAAATACCATGTTTCATAGCAATTTACTTTTAATTTAGTAATAAGTATTTTAGGTCAGTACAATTTTATTATCTTTATCATATTTTTTAAAAAGTATATACCCACACATAATTTGACAAGTGATTTCAGATATTATACCCTTTTTTAAAAAAAATTATTCATTTATTCATGAGAGACACAGAGAAAGAGGCAGAGACACAGGCAGAGAGAGAAGCAGGCTCCCCTACAGGGAGCCTGACATGGGACTCGATCCGGGCACTCCAGGATCACACCTTGGGTGGAAGGCAGGTGCTCAACCGCTGAGCCACCCAGGCATCTCATGTACTCCCTTTTTCAGATGGCTGTATTATTACCATAGAGGCTGCATATAGGATATCAGCATTATAGAGAAAGAAAGGTCTCTTCAAGATTTGACTGCCTCAGTGGTCTGTATGCTTCATTTGTCCACACAACCTGATGAGGAAACAGTAAACCACAATTCCTCACAGCAGAATGAAATAGGGCTTACAGAGTGGGATTTCTCCCTACACAGACAATTCAGAATTCTGGTAAAAGCCAGTATGGAGAGTTCTGTGGCTGTCAAATAGCCCCTAAATTTTTTACATTTGTAAGCAAAATATTGCTCTTCTCAGGCTAAGCAAACACGCACCAAATTTACAGTTTTGCTTCTTAAAAACATCATCAACTCCTTTGTAGTTGGATCTTATTTTGCATACAGCATGATAAAAATAATTGTGTTTACAAGTTCCCTGAGATTCCTATTGGTAAATCATCAGAGTTACAGTAATATGAGAACTTTCCACTTGGTGTTTTTTCAGCATGTGTCTTTCTTCACAAGAAAGTTTCTTACCCCTAAGAAATAGCCTTCTGTTGCCATTCCATATTAATTTTATGAAACATAAAAAATACATTTCATGTGTCTCTTGAGAGCTTCTAGGTAAACAATGAAAATCAAAACAAAACCTTGGTAAAAATCACCAAATAAAAACTTACAACTGCTTAAAAGTCACATATATACTTCATGTGTTTTTTTTATTAGAATGTCATAAATGGCTTCTAATTGGTGAATTTTATGGCAACCACCTACTAATTAACATCTGGCCCTTTGGGGAAAAATAATATATATTACCTGAGCTCCTCAAACACTCCTTACCTGTGAGTTGGAGACCACATAAAGATTCAGTAATTCCGCAGTGTGTACAAATTAAAATTGTCCAGTACTAATATTAATCTTAGGGTTTTTTTTTAATCTTAGAGTTTTAAACATAAAGAGATTAAAGAAGCTCAAAGAGACTGAGTCAACATGAAGGCTGAAAGGCACATGGTAGAGGGCTGCAAATGTGCATTCAGAGGCCACATTTTTTGGTGTTGGAATGCTAGCTCTACATTTTTACCAAACTCACTTCTTAGTTTTCTTGCCCCAAAATGAGCACAATAGTAGCACTTATTGGCTACTGTGAAAGTTAAATGAATTAGCATTTATAAAGTACTTAGAACAGTACCTAGTAAATAATAAAGACTAGATAAACATTTACTTAAAATATTTTACTATGGATTCCATATGGTTGCGACTAAAAGACATTCTAGAAAAGACAAAACTATGTAGACAATAAGATCTGCAGTTGCCATCACTGGAGAGAAAGGAGAAGAATAAGAACAGAGAAGATATGAAGGGCAGTGAAAATACCGTGTAGAATATGTCTGATGGACATGTGTTATTATGCATTTGTCCAAACTCACAAAATGTATAATACAGACACTGAAAACCTAAGGTAACTACTTTAGGTGATTATAATGCTCCAACTTAGGTTCATTCTTGGTCTAAAAAAAATTCTAGTGAGTGATGTTGATAGTGGAGGAGGTGGAGCATGTATGGAGGTGGGGAGTGTAAAAGAATCTCTGCATCTTCCTCTCAATTTTATTATGAGCGTAGAAAATACTCTTAAAATTGTCTTTTTAAAATAAAATTAAATAACTATGAATGACAAAATAAAGTGTGAACAACTGTGAGGAAAGACTAACATCTGACAAGATAACACTTCAATAAATGGTATTTGAAAGAAACATATGTAGGTAGAAGAAACAAACAAACCAATTAAAATAAGGGCAGAGGACCTGAACATTTTCCCAAAGAAGACATACAGATGGCCAACAGACTCATGAAAAGATGTTCAAGATCATTCATCATCAGGGAATGCTAATCAGAACCATGACGAGGTATCACCTCACACCAGTCAGAATGGCTGATAGCAAAGGATAAGAAATAACAAGTGTTGGGGAGGTTGTGGAGAAAAGGAAATACCCATACCGTGTTGGTAGGAAGGTAAAATGGTGCAACCAGTGTGGAAAACGGGATGAAATTTACTCAAAAAAATAAAAATAGAAACACTGTATGATCCATTAATTCCACTACTGGGTATTTGCCCAAAGAAAGCAAACACTAAAGCAAAAAGATATATGCACCCTATGTTTTTTGCAGCATTATTTATAATAGCCAAGATATGGAAGCAACCCAAGCATCGATCAACAAATGAATAAAGATGTGGTGTGGTGTGCATATAGACTATTACTCAACCATTAAAAAAAAAAGAATGAGATCTTACCATATTCAACAACATGTATGAATCTACAGGATATTATGTTAAGTGAAACAAATCAGAGAAAGACAAGTACCATAGGATTTCACTTATATGTGAAATCTGAAAAATGAAACAAATGAACAAACAAGACTCAAACACCGAGAAGTAGTGGTTGTCAGAGGAAAGGTGTATGATTGAAACAGATAAAGGGGATAAGAGGTACAAATGTCCAGTTATAAAATAAGTCAGAGAGATGAAAAGTATAGCATTGGAAATATAGTCAATAAAAATATACTTATGTAGAAGAGTAACATTTTCTCAAACTAATTCTTTTTTCCATTACAGTTTTATCATCTTCTCAAGCCTCCACTCTGTTAGATAGAGGGAAGATGAGGAAGTAGTAGTGAAGATACAAAACTTGCCCATTCATTGTGTCTCCCCATTTTTTCCAATTTAAGTTACCTGCTTCAGATGATCATTTTGGATGAGTAAAGATTTATATGTTTTCTTTCACCTTCTGCTGCCCCCGTATCAAAAGAAAACGGTCATGTGATCTCATGGCAATGGCCAAGAAAGAGCCAAGGCTACTGCCAACTGAGGTGTTTCCTCCCCTCCTGTGTCTATGCTGAAGGCCTTGACATCCTTGAATACTTGGTGATGTACCAGTACTCTTTGGCCTCTCAACATAAAGGCATCCACTGCTGTTAACTGCTGGTCCTGCCATTGCCTCTTCCTGACCCCTCATCACTGCCCTTGCCTAACCTCACTAGGGCATCACACAAATATATTTCAATCTCCTACAGACCACACACAGGATAAGAAGCTTGAACACCCTTAGTCCTACTCCTCCCTACGCAAGAGCTGTTCTAATTGTCTAAGTCACATTGCACATGGCACAGAGAAGAGTGCTTGAGAAACTGAACCATTAGCTCTGGTATTATCCGGTTTCCCCAGGTCTTTCTAAATGGTTCTACAGCTTTTTCCCCTTACTCAAAATTTAGTTTCAAGACAGGTGCCATGAGGATTTCATCATAGAATTTTCTTATCCTACCTGACCTTCCTCTCTTCTTCCCACATTCCCTTAAGGAGGGAAAAGATGGCATTTTTCCCCATTCCACTTTGTAGGGACTCCCTTGTGCCGTGTCCCCAAGTCTAGCTACCCTTAGTTCATAATAACATTGAGGCTTATATTTGTCAGGCTCAGCTCTTGTTAGATAAGCAGCAGAACACAACTAGAAACCAGAGATCACCAAGCTCAATACCTTTTTACCTATGAATTAACTTTTCTAAATGGAGACACCAAAATGCCTGGAAAAACAAACACAAATGTATTATTCCTTCATCACAAGTCTTTGCATCTACATAGTATTTCACAAGTTTTCAGGAAACTTTCACATATGGCATCTCATTTTAATGTGATAGCAGTGTAGTGATATAGGCAGAGTGGGGATTAATACTCCTTTTTTTGTGAAACAAGAAACCAAAGATCAGGGAAGTTCAGATCAAAAGGCAAATAAATAAGAGATGGATCCAAAATTTGGGCCATCTTTATCACGCTTTAGTTCCCTTCAGTATCCCATGCTTCCAGCTGCTGCATCCAAGAGTCCCTTCCAGCTGCCCTCGACCTCAGGTTTGTGTAGGACATCAAATTGCAAATAGAGAAGAGGAAATCTTAAGTGATCTCTTTAACACTTTGTCATCAGCATTTTAGAAGAGTCTATTTTTTTTCATTGCTTAAGTTTCTAAAATAACCATTTAAGCAGCTCAAAATGAGTAGTTTGTTTCCTGCATGCCTACTTGCATACCCCTTAAATGTACAAATTAATCATTTATTTATAAAAGTGATCTAAAGAGCACCTGGGGCACACAGTGAAATTTGCTCATTTCAGAGCGTACTCCAGAGAGACAGCATTCATGGGAAGACTCTTCCAGGAACAGAAGAACAGACAAATGCCATTTCCCTCTCCTGCCCTTCAGCATAAACACAGAGCCACCTGCAGGAGCCAGCATAGCACCTAAACTAGTTACCTAACTTGCTTACACTAAGCCTCACCCCACTGCACTCTGCTGGCAGTGCCCTTGCCTCAGACCCAGCACAGCAGGCCTCCTCTTCCTGATGTCCAATCCCCTGCCCACACCTCCTCTCCCAATGCAGGAATTTCACAGAGCCTTAGTTTTGGAGGTAGCGGTAATGGGTCTCATTTCACAAGCACACCAGATCACATCTAGTTAAAATGTACCACATTCAGGCCAGGAACCAAACACTACCCACAACAGGCAAAGAGAGGCTCTGCAGATGACTCGCTTAAAGAATAAAGTGGACAGAGCAAAACAGCAGAGCCCACAGAGCACACATTGGAGACACCCTTGGAAGCACCAGGCCCTGGAGAACAAGGGACACTGCATGGCAGGGCACCACAGAACCTCTTCTTCATAAGGCCATAACTCTCAATGATAAGACATATAGCTGACTTTCTTAACACAGAGCAACAGGCACAGAGACTTAGACAAAATGAGAACACAGAAATTTGTCCCAAATGAAAGAACTGTATAAAATCATGGCAAGAAATCCAAGCAAAATAGACACAAGTAACATGCCTGATGAACTATTTAAAGCAATGGTCATAAGGACACTCACTGGACTGAAGAATAGAAAATATCAGCGAAACCCTCAATACAGAGATGAAAAAAGAACCAATCAGAGATAATCAATGCAGTAAACAAAATTAGAAATACTCTCAATGCAATGAACAACAGTGTGGAAGAAGCAGAGGAACAAACTAATGACCTAGAAGACAGAATAATGGAACGTAATCAAAGTGAACGACAGAGAAAAAAAAAAAAGAATTATGCAAAATGAGAATAGACTTAGGGAATTCAGAGACTCCCCCAAACGTAATAATGTTCATATTATAGGAGTCCCAGAAGGAGGAGAGAGAGAAAAAGGAGCAGAAAATGTATTTGAAGAAATAATAGCTGCAGACTTTCCTAACCTGGGAATAAAACAGATATATAGATCCATGGCACAAAGGATCCCCAACAAAATCAACAAAAGCAGATCCACACCAAGACATATTATAATTAAATTGGCAAAATGTAGTAATAAATAAAAAATACTGTAAGCAGCAAGACAAAAGATGACATGTACAAGGGAAATCCCATAAAGCTAGGAAATTTGCAGCCAAGAATACTCTATCCAGCGAATCCATCATTCAGAATACAGAGAATGTTTCTCAGACAAATGAAAACTAAAGGAGTTCAAGACCACTAAACCAGTCCTGCAGGAAACATTAAAGGAATTAAATATTCCACTCTGAGTGGAAAAGACAGACCAAAAGTGACAGTATGAAGGTAAGAAACACAAAAGCAGTAAAATGCATATTCCTGTGAAAAAATCAGTCAAGGAACTCACAAAATAAAAGGAGGTAAAAAAATGACAACCTATACCTAAAACATGGGGAGGGGTGGAGTAAAGAAATGGGTTTAAACTTAAACAACTATTAACTTAATATAGACTGCTCTATGAAGAAGAGATTATATATAAACCTAATGGTAACCATCAAAAGCCACTAATAAGTATGCAAAGAATAAAAAGAAATCCAAATACATCACTAAAGAAAATCAGCAAACCATGAAAAACAAGAATCAGAAAATCTTCAGAAATAATAAAATTACAATAAGAATATATCAATAATTACTTTGAATGTAAATGAACTAAATGCTCCAGTCAAAAGCCATAGGGTGACAGAATGGATTAAACAGGAACACCCATCTACATACTGCCTCCAAGAGACTTATTTTAAATCTACAGGTATCTTTAGGTCTAAGTGAGGGTTTGGAGAAATAACTATCATGCAAATGGATATCAAAAGAAATCCAGGGTAGTGATACTTATATTGGACAAAATAGACTTAAGAACAAAGACTGTAACAAGGGGGGCGGGGGGGAAGAACACTCTATCTTAATAAAGGAAACAATCCAATGGCAAAATATCACAATTTTAATATTTATGACCCCAAAATGGGAGCACCCAAATATAGGAGAGAGTTAACAACAAACATAAAAGATTTGATATTAAACTAATATAGGATTTTAATACCCCCTTTACATCAATGGACAGATTATCTCAACAGAAAAGTCAACTAGGAAAGAATGGCTTTGAATGACACACTGAAATAGGTGATTTAACAGATATTCAGAACATTCCATCCTATAACAGAGTACACATTCCAGCGCACACTAAACACTCTCCAGAATATATCACATATTAGCCCACAAAACAAGTCTTACAAATTCAAGAAGATCAAAGTCATATTATGGATGTTTTCTGACCATCACACTATACAACTAGAAGTCAACCCAAAGAAAAAATCTGGGAAGACCACAAATACAGGGAGATTAAATAATAAGTTACTGAACAATGAATGGGTCAAGGAAGAAATCAAAGAGGAAATTTTAAAAATACATAGAGATAAACCAAAAATGAAAACACAAAGGTCCAAAACCTTTGGGATTCAATAAAAGCAGTTCTAAGAGGAATGTTTATAGCAATACAGGCCTACCTCAAAAAGCAAGAAAAACCTCAAATAAATAACCTAATCTTATACTTAAAGGAGCTAGATAACAACAAAGACCCTAAAATCAGCAGAAGAAAGGAAATAATAAAGACTAGAGCAGAAATAAGTGATACAGAAATTAAAAGAACAATAGAACAGATCAATGAAACCAGGAGCTGGTTCTTTTGGTGGGGGGGCGGGGAGGGAGTATCAATAAAATTGATAAACTACTGGTAAAACTTAAGAAAAAAAAAAAAAAGAGAAGGGACTCAAAGCCACAAATGAGAGATGAGAAGTAACACCACCACAGAAATACAAACAATTAAGAGAATATCATAAAAAACTACATGCCAAACTGGACAACCTAGAAGAAATAGGTGAATTCCTAGAAACATATAACCTACTAAAATTGAAACAGGAAGAAATAGAAAATCTAAACAGACCCATAACCAGCAAAGAAATTGAATTAACAATCCAACTCCTGACAAACAAAAGTCCGGGACTGGATGGCTTCACGGGGGATTTCTACCAAACATTAAAAAAAAAGACAATACCTACGCTTTTCAAACTATTCCAAAAAATATCAAAGGAAAGAAAACTACCAAATTCATTCTATGAGGCAAGCATTACCTTGATACCATAACCAGATAAAGACACCATTAAAAAAAATTACAGGACAATATCTCTGATAAACTTAGATGCAAAAATTCTCAACAAAATACTAACAAACCAAATCCAACAGGATGTTGAAAAACTCATTCACCATGATCAAGTGGGATTCATTCGTGGGTTACAAGGGTAGTTCAATACTCCCATATTGATCAACGTGATACATCACATCAATCATTTCAATAGGTGCAGGAAAAGCATTCGACAAAGTACATCTATTCATGGTAAAAAAAAAAAAAAAAAAAAAAAAAACCTTCAACACAGTGGCTCTAGAGGGAACATACCTTCACATAATAAATGCCATATATGAAAAACCCACAGCTAACAACCTTCAAGGGGAAAAACTGAGAGCTTTTCTCCAATAAGGGAGACAAGGATGTTCCCTCTCACCAGCTTTACTCAACACAGTACTGGAAGTCTAGACACAGCAGTCAGACAACACAGAGAAATACAAAACATCCAAATCAGTAAGGAAGAAGTGAAACTTTTCCTATCTGCAGATGAAAAGATACTATATATAGAAAACCCAAAAGATTCCACCATAAAACTGCTAGAACTGACACAGGAATTCAGTAAGGTTGCAGGATACAAAAATCAACGTACAGAAATCTGTTGCGTTTCTATACATGAGTAATGAAGTAGCAGAAAAATAAAGAAGACAATGCCATTTATAATTGCACTAAAAATAATAAGATACTTAAGGAATAAACCTAACCTAAGAGGTGGAAGACCTGTATTCTGAAAACTATAAAATACTAATGAAGAAATTAAAGACAACACAAAGAAATTCAATGACATTTCATGCTCTTGGATTGGAAAAACAGCTATTGTTAAAATATCTATATTACCCAAAGCAATCTACACATTTAATGCAATCCCCATCAAGATACCAACAGCAATTTTTACAGAACTAGAACAAACAATTCTAAAATGTCTATGGAACCACTCATGACCCTGAACAGTCAAAGCAATTTTGAAAAAGCAAAGCAAAGCTGGAGGCATCACCAATCTGGACTTCAAATTCTATTTATTGCAAAGCTGTAGTGATCAAAACAGTATGGTACTGGCACAAAAATAAACACATAGATCAATGAAACAGAATAGAAAACCCAGGAACAAACCCATAATTATTGGTCAATTAATCTTTGACAAAGGAGGAAAGAATATCCAATGGGAAAAAAGAATGTTCCTTTAACAAATGGTTTTTACAAAATTCTAGGTAAAACTCCTGAAGCAAGGGAAACAAAAGCAAAAATGTATTGGCACTTCATCAAAATAAAAAGCTTCTGTACTGTAAAGGAAACAATCAATTAAACTAAAAGGCAACCTATGGAATAGGAGAAAATACTTGCATAGGACATATTCAACAAAAGGTTAGTATCCAAAATATGTGAAGAATGTATCAAGCTTAACAGCCAAATAACTAATAATCCAATTTAAAAATAGGCAGAAGATATGAAGAGACATTTCTCCAAAGACATACAGATGGCCAACAGACACATGAAAAGATGTTCATCATTCCTTATCATCAGGGAAATGTAAATCAAAGCTACGATGAGATAGCATCTCACACCTGCCAGAATGGCTAATATCAACAACATAAGAAACAAGTGTTGGCGAGGATGTGGAGAAAGGAGAACCCTCTTGCAGCGTTGGTGGGAATGCAAACAGTTTGGAATTAACCACTGTGGAGGGGGGAGGGGCAAGATGGCGGCAGAGCAGGGTCTCCAAGTCACCTGTCCTCAACAAATTACCTAGAAAACCATCCAATCATCCTGAAAATTTACGAATTCGGCCTGAGATTTAAAGAGAGACCAGCTGGAACGCTACAGTGAGAAGAGTTCGTGCTTCTATCAACGTAGGAAGACGGGGAAAAAGAATTAAAGACACAAAAGGCCTCCAAGGGGGAGGGGCCCCGCGAGGAGCCGGGCTGAGGCCGGGGCGAGTGTCCCCAGGACAGGAGAGCCCCGGCCCGGAGGAGCAGGAGCTGCACCAACCTTCCCCGCGGAAAGGGGCCCGCAGGGAGTTAGAGCAGGACCCAGGAGGGCGGGGACGCCCTCGGGCTCCCGGGGACAGTAACAGAAGAACTGCGCCCCGGGGAGATGCGCCGAGCTCCCTAAGGGCTGCAGCGCTCGGCGGGACCCGGAGCAGCTCGGAGGGGCTCGGGCGGCGGCTCCGCGGAGGGGGCTGTGCGGCTCCGGGAACAGCTCGGCGGCGGCGGCTCGGGCGGAGGAAGAAGCTCCGCGGAGGGGGCTGCGGGGCTCCGGGAACAGCTCGGAGGGGCTCGGGCGGAGGAAGAAGCTCCGCGGAGGGGGCAGCGCAGCTCCGGGAACAGCTCGGAGGGGCTCGGGCGGCGGCTCCTCGGAGGGGGCTGCGGAGCGGGAGCGTGAATCCAACAGCGCAGGCCCCGGAGCACAGGGCGCCGGGACACAGCCCAGGATCCGGCCTCCCCCGGGACAGGCAGAGGCCGGGAGGGCCCAGGACAGCGAGGACGCTCCTGCCTGGAACTGAGCAGATCAGCGGCCCCGCCTGGGAGCCTCCAGGCCCTGCAGACGGAGAGCCCCGGAGCTACTGCGGGAGCTGACTCCAGGGCTGCAGAGCTGCCCCCGCCACTGTGGCTTCCTCCCGGGGCCTCACGGGGTAAACACCCCCCACTGAGCCCTGCACCAGGCAGGGGCAGAGCAGCTCCCCCAAGTGCTAACACCTGAGAATCAGCACAGCAGGCCCCTCCTCCAGAAGACCAGCGACACAGACCAGTTCCAAGGGAAGTCAAGGGACTTAAAGTACACAGAATCAGAAGATACTCCCCGTGGTTTTTGTTTTTGGTTTTTTTTTGTTTTTGTTTTTGGTTTTTTTGTGTTTTTTTTTGTTTGTTTGTTTGTTTTGTTTTGTGCTTTTTTCTTTCTTTCTTCTTGATTTCTGATTGCTTACCCCACCCCACCCCTTTTTTTTTCTTTTTTCTTTCTTTTTCTTTCTTTTTCTTCTTTTTCCCCTTTTTTTCTTCTTTCCCTTTTTTCTTTTTCTCTTTTCTTTCCTTCTCTCTCTTTTTCTCCTTTTCCCAATACAACTTGTTTTTGGCCACTCTGCACTGAGCAAAATGACTAGAAGGAAAACCTCACCTCAAAAAAAAGAATCAGAAACAGCCCTCTCTCCCACAGAGTTGCAAAATATGGATTACAATTCAATGTCAGAAAGCCAATTCAGAAGCACTATTTTACAGCTACTGGTGGCTCTAGAAAAAACCATAAAGGACTCAAGAGACTTCATGACTGCAGAATTTAGATCCAATCAGACAGAAATTAAAAATCAATTAAATGAGATGCAATCCAAGCTAGAAGTCCTAACGACGAGGGTTAACGAAGTGGAAGAACGAGTGAGTGACATAGAAGACAAGTTGATGGCAAAGAGGGAAACTGAGGAAAAAAGAGACAAGCAATTAAAAGACCATGAGGATAGATTAAGGGAAATAAATGACAGCCTGAGGAAGAAAAACCTACGTTTAATTGGGTTTCCTGAGGGCGCCGAAAGGGACAGAGGGCCAGAATATGTATTTGAACAAATTCTAGCTGAAAACTTTCCGAATCTGGGAAGGGAAACAGGCATTCAGATCCAGGAAATAGAGAGATCCCCCCCTAAAATCAACAAAAACCGTTCAACACCTCGACATTTAATAGTGAAGCTTGCAAATTCCAAAGATAAGGAGAAGATCCTTAAAGCAGCAAGAGAAAAAAATTCCCTGACTTTTATGGGGAGGAATATTAGGGTAACAGCAGACCTCTCCACAGAGACCTGGCAGGCCAGAAAGGGCTGGCAGGATATATTCAGGGTCCTAAATGAAAAGAACATGCAACCAAGAATACTTTATCCAGCAAGGCTTTCATTCAAAATGGAAGGAGAGATAAAGAGCTTCCAAGACAGGCAGCAACTGAAAGAATATGTAACCTCCAAACCAGCTCTGCAAGAAATTTTAAGGGGGACTCTTAAAATTCCCCTTTAAGAAGAAGTTCAGTGGAACAATCCACAAAAACAAGGACTGAATAGATAGGATGACACTAAACTCCTATCTGTCAATAGTAACTCTGAACGTGAACGGGCTTAATGACCCCATCAAAAGGCGCAGGGTTTCAGACTGGATAAAAAAGCAGGACCCATCTATTTGCTGTCTACAAGAGACTCATTTTAGACAGAAGGACACCTACAACCTGAAAATAAAAGGTTGGAGAACCATTTACCATTCAAATGGTCCTCAAAAGAAAGCAGGGGTTGCCATCCTTATATCAGATAAATTAAAATTTACCCCAAAGACTATAGTGAGAGATGAAGAGGGACACTATCTCATACTCAAAGGATCTATCCAACAAGAGGACTTAACAATCCTCAATATATATGCCCCAAATGTGGGAGCTGCCAAATATTTAAACCAATTAATAACCAAACTGAAGAAATACCTTGATAATAATACACTTATACTTGGTGACTTCAATCTAGCTCTTTCTACCCTGGATAGGTCTTCTAAGCACAACATATCCAAAGAAACGAGAGCTTTAAATGATACACTGGACCAGATGGATTTCACAGATATCTACAGAACTTTACATCCAAACTCAACTGAATACACATTCTTCTCAAGTGCACATGGAACTTTCTCCAGAATAGACCACATACTGGATCACAAATCGGGTCTGAACCGATACCAAAAGATCGGGATAGTCCCCTGTATATTTTCAGACCATAATGCCTTGAAATTAGAACTTAATCACAACAAGAAGTATGGAAGGACCACAAACACGTGGAGGTTAAGGACCATCCTGCTAAAAGATGAAAAGGTCAACCAGGAAATTAAGGAAGAATTAAAAAGATTCATGGAAACTAATGAGAATGAAGATACAACCATTCAAAATCTTTGGGATGCAGCAAAAGCAGTCCTGAGGGGGAAATACATCGCAATACAAGCATCCATTCAAAAACTGGAAAGATCTCAAATTCAAAAGCTCACCTTACACATAAAGGAACTAGAGAAAAAGCAACAAATAGACCCCACCCCCAGCAGAAGAAGACAGTTAATTAAAATTCGAGCAGAACTCAATGATATCGAGACCAAAAGAACTGTGGAACAGATCAACAGAACCAGGAGTTGGTTCTTTGAAAGAATTAATAAAATAGATAAACCATTAGCCAGCCTTATTAAAAAGAAGAGAAGACTCAAATTAATAAAATCATGAATGAGAAAGGAGAGATCACTACCAACACCAAGGAAATACAAACGATTTTAAAAACATATTATGAACAGCTGAATGCCAATAAATTAGGCAATCTAGAAGAAATGGACGCATTCCTGGAAAGCCACAAACTACCAAAACTGGAGCAGGAAGAAATAGAAAACCTGAACAGGCCAATAACCAGGGAGGAAATTGAAGCAGCCATCAAAAACCTCCCAAGACACAAGAGTCCAGGGCCAGATGGTTTCCCAGGGGAATTCTATCAAACGTTTAAAGAAGAAATCATACCTATTCTACTAAAGCTGTTTGGAAAGATAGAAAGAGATGGAGTACTTCCAAATTCGTTCTATGAGGCCAGCATCACCTTAATTCCGAAACCAGACAAAGACCCCACCAAAAAGGAGAATTACAGACCAATATCCCTGATGAACATGGATGCAAAAATTCTCAACAAGATACTAGCCAATAGGATCCAACAACACATTAAGAAAATTATTCACCATGACCAAGTAGGATTTATCCCTGGGACACAAGGCTGGTTCAACACTCGTAAAACCATCAATGTGATTCATCATATCAGCAAGAGAAAAACCAAGAACCATATGATACTCTCATTAGATGCAGAGAAAGCATTTGACAAAATACAGCATCCATTCCTGATCAAAACCCTTCAGAGTGTTGGGATAGAGGGAACTTTCCTCGACATCTTAAAAGCCATCTACGAAAAGCCCACAGCAAATATCATTCTCAATGGGGAAGCACTGGGAGCCTTTCCCCTAAGATCAGGAACAAGACAGGGATGTCCACTCTCACCACTGCTGTTCAACATAGTTCTGGAAGTCCTCGCCTCAGCAATCAGACAACAAAAAGACATTAAAGGCATTCAAATTGGCAAAGAAGAAGTCAAACTCTCCCTCTTCGCCGATGACATGATACTCTACATAGAAAACCCAAAAGCCTCCACCCCAAGATTGCTAGAACTCATACAGCAATTTGGTAGCGTGGCAGGATACAAAATCAATGCCCAGAAATCAATGGCATTTCTATACACTAACAATGAGACTGAAGAAAGAGAAATTAAGGAGTCAATCCCATTTACAATTGCACCCAAAAGCATAAGATACCTAGGAATAAACCTAACCAAAGAGGTAAAAGATCTATACCCTAAAAACTATAGAACACTTCTGAAAGAAATTGAGGAAGACACAAAGAGATGGAAAAATATTCCATGCTCATGGATTGGCAGAATTAATATTGTAAAAATGTCAATGTTACCCAGGGCAATTTACACGTTTAATGCAATCCCTATCAAAATACCATGGACTTTCTTCAGAGAGTTAGAACAAATTATTTTAAGATTTGTGTGGAATCAGAAAAGACCCCGAATAGCCAGGGGAATTTTAAAAAAGAAAACCATAGCTGGGGGCATCACAATGCCAGATTTCAGGTTGTACTACAAAGCTGTGGTCATCAAGACAGTGTGGTACTGGCACAAAAACAGACACATAGATCAATGGAACAGAATAGAGAACCCAGAAGTGGACCCTGAAATGTACGGTCATCTAATATTCGATAAAGGAGGAAAGACTATCCATTGGAAGAAAGACAGTCTCTTCAATAAATGGTGCTGGGAAAATTGGACATCCACATGAAGAATGAAACTGGACCACTCTCTTTCACCATACACAAAGATAAACTCAAAATGGATGAGAGATCTAAATGTGAGACAAGATTCCATCAAAATCATAGAGGAGAACACAGGCAACACCCTTTTTGAACTTGGCCACAGTAATTTCTTGCAAGATACATCCACAAAGGCAAAAGAAACAAAAGCAAAAATGAACTATTGGGACTTCATCAAGATAAGAAGCTTTTGCACAGCAAAGGATACAATCAACAAAACTAAAAGACAACCTACAGAATGGGAGAAGATATTTGCAAATGACATATCAGATAAAGGGCTAGTTTCCAAAATCTATAAAGAACTTATTAAACTCAACACCAAAGAAACAATCCAATCATGAAATGGGCAAAAGACATGAAGAGAAATCTCACAGAGGAAGACATAAACATGGCCAACAAGCACATGAGAAAATGCTCTGCATCACTTGCCATCAGGGAAATACAAATCAAAACCACAATGAGATACCACCTCACACCAGTGAGAATGGGGAAAATTAACAAGGCAGGAAACCACAAATGTTGGAGAGGATGCGGAGAAAAGGGAACCCTCTTACACTGTTGGTGGGAATGTGAACTGGTGCAGCCACTCTGGAAAACTTTGTGGAGGTTCCTCAAAGAGTTAATAGACCTGCCCTACGACCCAGCAATTGCACTGTTGGGGATTTACCCCAAAGATTCAGATGCAATGAAACGTCGGGACACCTGCACCCCGATGTTTCTATCAGCAATGGCCACAATAGCCAAACTGTGGAAGGAGCCTCGGTGTCCATCGAAAGATGAATGGATAAAGAAGATGTGGTTTATGTATACAATGGAATATTACTCAGCAATTAGAAACGACAAATACCCACCATTTGCTTCAACGTGGATGGAACTGGAGGGTATTATGCTGAGTGAAATAAGTCAATCGGAGAAGGACAAACAGTGTATGTTCTCATTCATTTGGGGAATATGAATAATAGTGAAAGGGAATATAAAGGAAGGGAGAAGAAATGTTGGGAAATATCAGGAAGGGAGACAGAACATAAAGACTCCTAACTCGGGGAAACGAACTAGGGGTGGTGGAAGGGGAGGAGGGCGGGTGTTGGAGGGGAATGGGTGACGGGCACTGAGGTGGACACTTGACGGGATGAGCACTGGGTGTTTTTCTGTATGTTGGTAAATTGAACACCAATAAAAATTAATTAAAAAAAAAGAAAAAAACCACTGTGGAATACAGTATGGTTCCCCAAGGAAGTTAAAAATAGAACTACCCTACAATTCACCAATGCACTACTATTTACAAAAACAAAACAAACAAACAACCAAAACACTAATTTGAAGGGATGCATGGCCATCTATGTTTATAGCAGCATTATCAACAATAGCCAAATTATGGAGGCAGTCCAAGTGTCCAATAGATGAATAAGAAGTAGTGGTGTATATACAGTCAATGGATTATTATTGAGCCATAAGAGTGAATTCTTCCCATTTTCAACAACATGGATGGAATTAGAGAATACTAAGCAAAATAAATTAGACAAATATTATTTTAATCATATATGGAATTTAAGAAAACAAGCAAAGGGAAAAAAAGAGAGGAAAACCAAGAAACAGACTCTTTAAGAGAACAAACTGATGGTTGGTTACCAGCAGGGAGGTAGTTGGGGGATGGGTGAAATAGGTGATGTGGATTAAGGAGGGCACTTGCTCTGATGAGCGCTGGGTGATGTATGGAATCGTCAAATCACTGTATTGTACCCCCGAAACGTAATACTGTATAGTGACTGGAATTTTAAAAAAAATTTTAAAAATAATATAAGGTTGTAGCCTTTTTAAGATTTTATTTCTTCATGAGAGACACACAGAGAGAGGCAGAGACACAGCAGAGGGAGAAGCAGGTTCCCTAGGAGGAGCCCGATTTAAGACTTGATCCCAGGACCCCGGGATCACGACCTGAGCCAAAGGCAGACGCTCAACCATTGAGCCACCCAGGTATCCACAGGTTGTACCCTTGTAATGAAAAGGAACACACCACCTTTTCAACTTTTGCAAAGACTCTCATAAAATCTCCTCTACAATATATATAATTTTTAAAATACTCCAATTCACTTTTAACCTTTCCATACAGCCATGCATCTCCTCTTCACAATAGAAAATATCCATTTTACATTTATACTTTTTTAAGTTTATACATTCCAAGTTTTCACAAAAATAATTTTAACCAGATATATTTTAAATGAAATATTTGTTCCTGGGACTACATGCAGACCAACCCAGAAGAAACATGTGAAGGGTCAAGTAATTAAAACATACACAAGCCAATGAGATAAGAGCATTTCACAGGCAAAAGAAAAGAGAACCACACTGAGGGTACAGAGAAACAGACATTCAAGAAATATCAGTGCCTCTCCACAAATGATGGAGGAAGGAAGGTTGCATGGTGGTGTTTGGTGTTTGCTCCAGGTAGAAAGGCCCAACTCCAGGCAATAACTGAAGCCTAGTTTAATGGAAAAGACAACTTTGAAGTTTTTGAACTTAAAGAGACCTCAGAGATTTGCAAGTTCAAGCCTTATTTTAAGTGTGACAAAATAAAATGTCCACACTTCCTGTATCAGGTTAATCCTTTCTGAGCAGACTCTGCAGCCAACAAGGGAGGAAAGTTTTATTTTCCCTTAACTCCATGCTCATACACAAGTGGAATGCGTTGCTGCCTCCAGGCCTGACTTACCTGGAGATACCACCCTTGATCTTTAAGGGCAACAACATAACCTGCCATGCTCTGCATATGTCTCTAGCGATCCTCGCTGCCTTTCCCCATGTCCTAGGTCACATGCTGGCCATTTGGCTGAGGCAAGAAGAATATTATTTTTTATTCCAGATCTCAAAATTCCTCCCTCCACCCAATAGCAGCTCAAGGATAGATGGGACACACACATCTAGTAATTTTTATTTTCAAAAAGTGGTTCTTTTCATGGAGACCATTTTTCTGATTTCAGGAAATAGAAAGATCTTATTTGTAAAAATAGCCACCATTTACTTTTGCATTTTATACTATAGGCACCCACCTTTCCCTTGAGACTACTGCCACCAACATGCGGTAGTTTTTGTTTGTTTTAAAGACTTGAGAGTGTGCACATGCGTGAGCACGCAAGGGAGAGGGGCAGGGGGAGGGAACTTCCAGCAGACTCACGGCTGAGCACAGAGCCTGACTTGGAGCTGGATCTCACAACCCTGAGATCATGACCTGAGCCAAAAGCAAGAGTTGGATGCTTAACCAGATAAACGACTACATGGGGGTGCTGGGGTGATTCAAGTATCTGTTACATAGACCCAATGTTCATTATATCACAAATGAAATAGATTTACTCCCACTAGATATAACCTCTCTGTGAGCTGTAGATGGCCTAGTACTTTCCTACTGCCAATAACGATAAATGATCATCTGAAGGTCACTGAGGATCTTGGATCAAAGAAGGCAGTTTAATTAAACTATTATGAAAAAGTTTACTCCTACAATATCACTGTAAAGGTCAAATAATATATCTGTTGACTGTTTTCTTATTGGCCATGCTGATTTTAAACTCCTCTCAGATGCATTCCTTTGCATATATAAAATGTTTAATGATAATTGATAGTTTAGCCTGATTTAGGTGGTCTCTATTGAAACACTTCTATTAAATTTAATGTAATTTTCATGCACTGATAGATTACATTTCTTACAGTTTGCTAGTTTTTGCTCAGTATCACGTTTTGCTCTGAAAAATCTCAAGGCAACCCTTTGAGATTTTCACACTTAAAAAAACAGCACAGTGGTAATCACTGTATATATTCTACTTAACAAGACCTGTTTATTCTGACCTCAGTTTTCTATTTCAGCTGTAAACAATATTAAGCAAAATAACCAATATATTGCAGGTGCATAAATTACAAAATTTAGTACCCTCCATAGAAGTATAATGGAACATTCATAACCACTAGAATCTATTCAGAAATATCAAACATTCTGTCCCCTTTCAGCAAGTGCTAACACACATCCCTGAGGTTGGGCAAAAGCTGCTGTGAGCCCTGTAGTTCGAAGACAAAGATTGTAGCATAGAGCAGCTCAGCTGAACACCTGAGTGGCAGTCAGAAAATCTGGAAGCTAGGTCTTCCAAGATTCAGCCTTTTCTCCCACCCCCCCTCACAAATGAAACTGCATTCTCTCCCTGATAATTATTAGGTTTTTTTGTAGTATACTTCATTGTATACATTTCACTTTTACAAAGAAAATTTGAACTATTTGGTATCATGTATTGTTCTCATAACCTAAAATAGCTACAAAGAGTGTTGAAAAAATAGCACAATTAATTTTGTGTGAATCACAAAAAGAAAATGGACTACTGCAGATTGAAAGTTCATACAAAAAATACACGTTAGATGTATTTCAATTATTCAGGTAGCAGATCATGGGAAAATGTGCCAAGAGAAGTCCAATTTGCAAAAATGTCGTGCAAAATTGAGGAAAGCCAAGTAGTGATCTTAAATAGGTCATTTATGTGAAAGTTTTGAGCTCATTTAAGGAAGAATATCTTATAAGTTATATAAATTTACAAGAAAAAAATAAGGAAACTTCACTCATACCCATTTATAAATTAGCCACAATTTGTCAGTACATATATTGGTTGTACCATAGAGCAAATGGCAGTACTCTAAGTCACTATTTAATATCAAAATATTTGTACTAATACTATAGACATTTTATTGATAAGATAATATAATTTAGTTTCAAGAGAAAGCATTTCCAGCCTCACTTTATAGTTACTGGTTTTTGTCATAGTATGTAGAGATTCTGATGTACTTGTATAATTTTAATCTGGTCACATACTCTGCTGGTTTGGAAAGTCTTTACATAGAGTATGATTGTATATACTCTTGTTGCAAAAGACATTTTTCTGTTGTTACATTTCTTTCTCCTTATGCAGGTTATGGAAGTACAGAAAAAATACTTTCTAAGCTTTATTCTATTATAAACTTTCATTCTAGGTATGTCTTGGTATGTAAATGTTTCAGAGTTCAGATTTCTAATGCCAAAAAAATGATGTTACTCTAACAAAAACATTGGTATTTCAACGCATAAAAGTATATACTGGAATAACCAAAAACTAATATTGACTCTATATATTTAAAAAACTAAGAAAAATTATCAAAAAAATTATCAAATTCTCCCTTTTTATGGACATAAAAACTGTCCCCCTATGTGTCCTTAAGCACAAAGTTGCCTTAGTGAATATGCCTATGTGTGATTATACTTCTCCATCTAGGAAGATAGTATTGGTTACTAGCATTGCTGGCGTTACAAACCACCCAACTATACCTAGAGCTGAGGTATCAAATTCACTGCTGCAACCTGACTGGTAGATGGGTTATTTCTTTCTTGTTTCTAAGTTTTATTCAGTTGCCAACATTTAAAAATTGTTCGATTTCACATTAAAAAGTCCATCTTTTCCATGAAAATTTAAACTTCTAGTTTCTCTTAAAAACTCCATCCCTGGGATACCTGGATGCTCAGTGGTTGAGCATCTCCCTGCAGCTCAGAGTGTGATCCCGAGGTCCTGGGATCGAGTCCTGCATCAGGCTCCCTTCGAGGAGCCTGCTTCTCCCTCTGCCTGTGTCTCTGCTTCTTTCTCTCGGGAATGAATAAAATCTTAAAAACAACAACAACAACAACAACAACAAACCTCCATTCCTACTTGGCAACAAAAAGCTGTCACCAGGACCCACTGAGAAAGAGCTTGTATTCTCCACGTGGCCATAGCTTGCACCCAACACAGTTGACTTGTTTAGATTATCTGGGCCTGTAACAGCATTAGAGTTTACAAATCCTGAACTATAGATGTACTGGATACATCAATGCTGGGAGCCTAAGGGATGCAGAAGTCCAAATGTGAGGAGACTATTCAATCACTATTAATCTCTATTAATTTGCAGGATCTTGGGCACAGATCCAAAAAATTCAATGTTGAGGAGGTGGTGTTAGGATCTGTCTACATCATAACTCCTTGCTTCTTCCCGGATTTTAACCAGTGGAGAACATTAAGGCTCTCTTCCCAGCTTTGGAGCAACAACAGCAGGCATCTAGCAGCCTTCCAGTTATTCCAGATAGAAAAGAATTCTGTTCAAGGTCATCACTTTTGTGAGGTCATATTTCTATTCTACTCTTCTTTCTAAAAAATAATTTCCCCATAGGTGTTCTCAAAGTTTACAAAAATAGCACTATTTGTAAAATATAAACACACTATTGGAGCCCAAGTAGTTTACCAGAGAAATGACCGTAGGTCTTAGACCATTCAGTCTACTATAACAAAAATATCACACACTGGATGTCTTATAAGCAAACAACATTTATTTCTCATAGTTCTTGAGACTGGAAAGTCCAAGATTATGGCATAGGCAAATGCCAGTGAAGGCCCACTTCCTAGTTCATGGACCTTATCTTTGTTCTGAGTCCTCACATTGTGCAAGGGTAAAAGCTAGCTTTCTGGGGTCCCATTTACTAGGACTCTCATTCCAATTATGAGGGCTCTGGACTCATGAACTAGTTACCTCCCATGGGTCCCACCTCCTAATACCACTATATGAATTTGGGGTTACACATTCAGATCCTAGCACATTTCCTTCATTCTTACTATGCTGGTAACTAATTCCCCTTGACTAATGTTATTTTATAAACTATATCTCTTGGAATTATTATTAAAACCTAGAAAGATAATCAGCTTCCTACATTTGACCTTACTCAAAAGAAGGAAGTCTTACCAGTAACCTACCTGAATTTCTCCACAATAACAACCATTTACCCACTATATCCTCTGGGGTAGTAGAAAATATAATCCCTAGGGTAAGGGAGTGATTCATTATAAGAATGAGTCAGAAATTATCCAGTTGAGTCTGAGGTCCACAGAATGGGCAAGCACAAATAGTTAAGAGTTGGTCAGGAAATGCAATAACAAACAATGGCCTACTTTTACCAGACCCTCTCTCTGGGACCCAGACCAACTACTCAGCATCCCTGGCTGTTGACCCTAAAGATCATGTCAGGAGAAAACAGACAGAACTCAGTATTCCATCAACAAGGTTGAAAAGCAGAACCATTAGCCTCAAGCTAATAATGCTATTTTCTACCCCCTTAGACTTCTAGTGTGACTATCTGCTTGATAGCAACTCCACCACACTTTGGGCATCACATCAGCTTCCACATTTTGATATTTAGATGCTTTCTCAATTGATAGAAGATAGCTTTTGGTAAGAAAAAATAAAGCTACAGAGGTAATTTTTACAAGATAGACAATAGATTTAAGATTTAAGGATCAACACATAGTTTACAGTCAGAATAAATTAGAAATACAACAATTATCCCAACTAAAGCATGAATGGAACCAAAACTGGGAGGGAGGGGGAAGTGTCTGAATTTTACTGAAGACAAACATTGCAAAGTTGTTTTCAAAATTTGATAAATCAAGTTTAATCCCCTCAGTGCTAGATAGACCATTTGGAATAATGATTTGTTCTAGAGTATGTGACTGACCCCAAAGCCTTTAAATATAACTGACCAATAATCTGCCTCACTATAATTTATACCTGCTTCCTGTGCCCTATCAAAAAGCTGATAATTAAAATTAAAACACGGTCACAAATGAAAAGTAGTGTGTTCTCTGGAGTCTATGCTCTAAAGCAGCAACTACTGGCAATAATGATTTCTGATTTTATGAGATTTAGTGAAAAAAATAAAAATCATACAGGTTTAAAGATACACCTATGTTCTACTTTTTATTATTTCGTTTAAAAGAAAAGGTCTTAAAATTAAGAAATAGAAACTCTTTTAAATACCAAGCTTACTTTCCAGAAGTTTGTACATGCTAAAGGCTTAACTTTAAAAAGACAATTTGTATAAGCATTAAAAAAAAAAAAAGTCAGCTCATTTTGCTTTTACTTTTCTCAGAGGAAGCAAACAATGCAGCTCCAGACTTTTAAAATTCCTTTTAAAGTTTTACACTAAAGCCAGAAATAACACTGACGCAAAGAGAAACTCAAATAAAAGCATTCTAATATAAGAAAGCCATAGTGAATTTATAGAATTTATTTTTAACCAAATTTACTGCTAAACACATGCACAGAAAATTTTCGAATTCAAATTTTTTTTTTTTGCAGGTGTGATTGTATGTCTGCAATTTCTTGGTTTTAGAAAATCTGTATTTGAAATGAATTAATCTCCTAATTAGCAAATTATACTCATGACAGGTGTCCTTCATTCCATGGATTTAACAGCTACGTAACTACTTCGCAGTAAGAACCACTCTGTAATTGAAGTCCTTCCCTTGAAGTGTTAAAAATTCTCCTGAGTGACTCTAGGCATAACATGCGAAACAAAGTTCATTAGTCCATACACAGGAATCTAAACTTCTAAGAATTATGGAGTTTTATTGCTACTAATGAGGAAATGGAAGCACCCTGTCTTGTCCAAAATGGTGAACAATGTGCATCAAACAGACATGATATTATCCCAAATAAAGCATGAATGGAAGTCAAGTCAGGAGAATGCCAGAACAAGAATTCAGGTATCTGGACTCCCACCTAAAATGGTTATTGAACAATTTTCACTTCTTTTTCAACAGAAGACTATAGGACTGGAACAGTGGACACACAGAGAGGGAGAGGCAAGTGAGCAAAGTGGTATCTTACATGATCTTATTTTAATGTGAGCTCCTGGCTGATTTAAAAACCCTGATTGACTTTCTGATATATTAATGCTATTATGCCAAAGTTTTTCAATCCAAAGACAATTTTAAAAGTTATACTCTAAAGAAAAAAAAATAAGTTATTATACATTTTTTTAAAAAGCAGTAATAACCCTGGTGAGTCAATTTTAGTCTTAAGAACTATAAAGCTATGTATAACTAATGTGCCTTCCCCAAGTAATTTCCTGCATATGTAAACATGTACATCTAAAGCCAAAGCCCTGTGCAGCTGTAAAATAAGTCTAGGTTTATTCTTGTTGTTTGTTTGCATGTTTTTCTGTCTCCATCTTTGTACACCATACCCCATGGACACAGCACAATCGTAGGCGGCATCAGATCAGCAGCCAGGTGAGATTGTTCTATAGCAGAAGGACTACCGATTTGGGGAAAAAACAGTTGCAGTTATTCCCCAGATATTATCTCTCTTTTTGAAGATAGGTCCTAAATTAGTATGTTTCTGATTAAAGCAGTTTTTTCTTCTTTTTGGATCTCTCTTACTCTTTCAAAATATTTTCAAAGATTAGGAGCACATAACGTCTGCCACAGACAGGAACACCTTGGATTAGTACAGTTCCTTTCCGTTCCAGTAGGACTTCAACATTTATTGACTGAGAAGACTATCTTGTTAAGCTATTACTTCAAAACCCTAAGGTGCAGTAGCTACGTCTTAAGGAGTCTAAAGTTTTAAAAGATAAAATAATTTAAATCAATTTATTACAAGCAAGAACAAAAATGTCTACCAGTCAAGGTGGTAAAATAAAGGAAGCCTGAAAGACTTACGGTGTCCAACAATTGGTTCTCTCTGTACCATTTTGTACCACCCCTTTCCTCCTCCGCTCTCATTTTCCCTATAACTCAGCTATTTATGACAAGTGAGTGGTTAAGTAGGAGAAAAATTCACACAGCTTCTCTGAAACATGAAAACAAACCTATTGGCGGGTTGTATTCAGTCAATAATTTGTCAACGCAGGGACACATAAACCAAAATGGCTTGAGAAAACTAACCCTATTTGTGACTAACTAGCATAGTTGATTCAACCAGAATGATCTAAATGTTTCAGGCTCAGTATTTCACACCGTCCCCCCTGGAATTTTACTTTACTGTAAGTGTATTATGCTACAAAGATTTTTGTTTATGTTACATAAAATTCGTCATGGAAAAATACTAAAACACTTCTTCCCAGATGTATGCAGGTAATAAAATGATATTGTGCCGATTTTCCTTTAATGCCTACCATCTATCGTTCAGGTGTTACCAATCAATCATATTTCTCATTCCTACCTTTGGCGGACACTGCTGGCTACCTACCTAATGGCAATTTCCCTCATTCTTGTTAAGTGGACCTTGATTTTCTTTAGGTATCAGACAGCCTTATCCTTCATAGTAGGGGGTGGGATGCCGATTAGTTTAAGCACATCAGGGTAATTCCATTCTCCTGGCCAAGGCCCACGTGGGTGTGGCTACATGACCCAACCACTGACCAATGAGTCAAATGGGAATCTCTAATTTAAAATTGCAAGGAATGATTTTCCTCTCTTACGTTGGGACACATGACAGAGACCCTGTCATGTATTTGGCAACATTGAGACACAAGAAGGAAATCACTGAATTAACCAGTCATGGAAGTGCCATCCACTTTACTTCCTGTTTTGTAAGATAATTAAATACCCTTTGTGTGTTAGCCACAATTTAAGATGAGTTTGTTACTTGCAGCCTAGCTAACACGCTGCCCTTTAGAACAAGAGGAGAGCAAGCAGTTGTGGATCCCTCCTTGCTTTAGGTAGGAATTGGCAGCCTATAAATAACTTAATAAGGGGCACTGAGTACATGTGAGAATAGGTGAATGTTTTCACAAAGAGCACAGGCATTTAAGGATCAAGCCACTTCTTATTTAACCTAATTGAAACACATTTTCAAAAGTCTGAAAATAAAGCTGTGCTTTGTCCATAGTTTTTTTCCCAAATGTCCAGGCTATTTAATATGTAAATTTCAGAATCTCTTTTCTATCAAACATTGTCTGCAAAATAACAACAGTGTAAAGAGAACCTTCCTATTTTTCTAATCAGTTGATTTTGTAGGTGAGAATGTTTTCACCAATTTAAACCATACCTCAGGATTAAAATGCACAAAAGATTGAAACTCGCTTAAGGAATCTCACCACGTTCTCGTCTATTTGGAATAGAACTCACAGGTGTGCTTTGAAGTTTATAAACCATAACTTAGTACTTTTAAAATAACTTCTGGAAAATTTAAAAAGGAGAGAGTGTGAATCAGCCCATGCTCAGGAAGGTGGGCCATGTTCATCATATTTACTATTATGACATATTAGATTATTTTCTTTCAGTGCTCGAAAGGCACACGCTTTCCAAAAGAGAAATATAGTTCTTTATATTTGGTTCACATAATCCAGACCTGCAGTGTCAGTGCCTGAAACAAATTACTGTTTATATTAGAAACTTAGTTTAATAAATTAGGTCTGCTCTATGGACTGTCAAAGTCCTTATAGTCTGCAATTCATATATAACAGATGCCTTTTCCATGACTCTTAACTAGAAGTGGCCAACGTGATTGCTTCCTCCTTGCCATTACTCCATTTTGTAGGTTTAGTTATCTACTGCCCACAGAGAATTAAAAACAATTTAAAAGGGCATCTGGAATAAAGCACTCCAAGGGAAAAAAAATCTTTCCATATGCAATAACTTTCTGTTTGGGTCTGAGAATTATTCAATAATTGGCACTTGTTTAAGTAGACCATTCAGGATCAGTTTGGTTTTCCAATTTCAGATTGAGTTACAGGACTCTCTTTTTTTTTTTTTTTTTTCCAAACTCACTTTTGCAAGTCTTAATTTCCAGCATATTTGTGGCACCACTGTGATTAACAGAGTAACTAATTCTTGTATAAGATACAAACACATTTTTCAAAAGTGTTGTAAATAATTCACTAATTTTTCCACAGATTGTTTATAAATTATGAATTTTAGCTTACTTGCCCTAGTTTAGAAAATATACCGGTAGAACAGAGGAGAGAAAAGCAGTAACTTTCGTTTATGAATTTATACAATTTAAATTTCATGAGAAACCTGGGTTCTTCCATCTTTTATGCTACCTTCCTCACTAGTGTCCCTTGAAGGGTTGGACCAAGAAACGTGCGCCTGCCACTTCTGGGATCCCCGCCTCTTGCCTTGGTCTACACTCAACACAGGAACAGTTGTGGCATAAAAAGTTAATAATGACGCACATGTATAAGATTAAGTAATAAGGCCATGGAAATTTACATCAACTCACATCAACACTTACAAATTCAGATCCACAAACACTTTTGCCGTCGGCTAGTTTTTCCCTTTTCTAAGCTCCACTTTGAATGCTAGAATGTGTTTCTTTGGAGTTGTTTGGTCAGCAAACTCCCAGTTCTAAAATTTCTATGCAAAGGATTAATCAAGCATATTGTATTAGCTCACATCTTGAGAACTTGGTGGAGAAGGTACGCAGTGACCTCTTAACATTTATGTCACTCTGTTGACATCTCAATAAAGAAAATCATTCTTGGTATGAAATGAGATGATTTCCTTACACCACCACCACCACCAAAAATATCAAGCAAAATGTTTAAAACCTTGCAGGTTTAAAGCATTCTCAGTAGATGCTGCATTTGTGCTAAACATAAAGAAAGGTATTAGCCCGTTCGAACAATGAAATGCAGGTACACAATCATCAATGCCTTCCTTACCAGCAACACAGTGATTTGTGAATATGTAATCTTTTTTTAAATCTCACTCTTGTTCTTCGATCTTTCAAATGATTATAGTTTTCCTGGAGTGAAAATAACTTAAACTTACTAGACTTTTTAATATCTTTACAGCCAAACTGCTACAATTCTCACTTTGCTAATCTGTAATTCTCACAGAAGAACTGGCAGCGTTACCCGGCCTTTAGCAAGGACCCTGAAGTGAAATCACTTAAAACTTCCTCTATTTTAATTTCAAATGATATACTCTGTATATAAACCACACAAATATGCTCTATCAAATACATTGACATGTACCTGCGATGTTAACATTTCTTCCTGATACCCTTGGGCTGTGGACAGTCGTGCATCCTGGAAGGCTTGGCTGACTCCAGAACCAGCGCAGAGCTCAGAGCTCAGGAGCCCTGTACCCTGATCTCACTCCTCTGAAGACCCAGGCATTTTAGGTGATTTGACTGAGATACCACAGCTGAGCTGGGGCAGGGGTGGGATTTGAACCCTCATGGGTTACCTTAGCTTGTTTTTCAATCCTGGTTGCCCATCAGATCACCTGAGTTTTGCAGAAATAACATCTCAGACCTACTCTACATTCTCAGCTGATCTGGCGCGGCACCAAGGCTTGAGTATTTTTTCATCTCCTTGGTGACTCTGACACAGTCTAGATTTGGAACCACTGGACCATTGCTCTTTGTATCACAATTTTATATTTAAGAAAATCAGAATTATATTTCCAGATTTATCATCATCCTTTCACAGCCTCTTCTCTGAAAGCAGTTGACAAATGTATTTGAATATTCAGAGAATGAAGCTGAAATATGAAAAGTAAAAACTTCATTTCATAAGAACCCAACTGTACAGGACCCCTGAGGAACTAGATCATGGCTAGGCACTCGGGGTTAAATAGACACACTAATCACAAGAAAATATTAATATTTGCTTTTAGCAAGGAAAGTCAAGGGAGAGAAAATATCTAGAGGAAAAAATATCAAATTTCTCCTAGAAATCTAGATCCATAATAGAATGCAAAATATCAAATATAATAGCAAAATTAAACTTCTCCAAACTAATAGTGAATTCAGAAAACAGAGAAACCATTATCTTTCATACATAATAGCCTTGGTGACATGTTGTCATTTTTTTGCCTAATAAAATTACATCTGCCTCACTTGTCACCACATTTTTTTAATTTAGAATATCCTGTGTCAGTGAGACTTTTAGGAAACTAGACACTCTCATACTCCGCTGATGATAATGTTAAGTTGATACATTTTCCCTTGGAGGCTATGATGATTAATTTTATTCAACTTAATTGGGCCATGGGATGCCCAGATAAGTGACTAAACATTAATTGTGGGTGTGTGTCAGGAGGATGTTTCCAGAAAAGAGTAACATTTGAATTGGTGAACTGAGTAAAGTAGATGGTCCTCCCCAGGCTCTGTGGACTTCATCCAGTCCATTGAGGGCCTGAATAGAACAAAAAGACCCGGGAAGTTTGCACTAATTTTCTATCTATCTATCTATCTATCTATCTATCTATCTATCTATCTATCTATCTATCATCTATCTCTATCTCTAACTTTCTCTCTGCCTGACTGTTGAACTAAAACATCAATCTTTTCTAGCTCCCAGAGCTCCTGGTTCTCAAGCCTTCAAACCAACTGAAATTAATCCTATGAGTAGCTCCCAGATTTTGTCTTGGGATTAGTGTTAGTTAATCCCAATTTACGAAGCATTTAGAACACTTGCTCCACTGCTCCCTGGGGAGAAAAGCAAAAAGGCTCATGAGACCAACTAAGGGCCCACAGTAAGTTAAACTGGCTCTCAGGTCACAACAGAGGAGAAGGAGAATAAATGATATTGAGTTCCTACAATCAACTAGGCCCTGGACTAGGTATTTTTTCATCCGTCACCTAATTTACTGCCCTGTGCAGACTTACGAGATGCATATTATCCCAATTTCCCATTTTATAGGTGAAAACACTCAGGCTCCAAGCATTTAAGCAATTTATAGCTAATGATCCAAAATGATGGCTTCAAGATTCATGCTGTTTCCCAGCTCCTCGCTATCCTCCCCATTGCGACAGAAGACCTTGTGATGCCCAACTTCAACCAATAACTTGGAACTTCCTGTATCTTGAAGACCAAATGGAGATTCAGATCAAAACATAATCAGAGCCCCTCATTGCGATGGCACCTAGGAGCCAGGAAAGACTAAAAGGAACAGCTGTGGGCAGCCCCAGACTTCTGAGAGCGCAGCGTCAGGCGTTCATCTTACCAGCCTCCTCGTGGGCGACGCAGCACATCATCAACCCCTCTTGGGCTGGTTGGGATAAAGTCTTAGTGCAAATCGCTCCTTCTCACATCATTTGATCCATATCTGATACATGAAATTCTATAAACCCAAAGAACATTCAAGGAAAATCTGCCATCTCCACAATGTTAAATGAGGGCTCTGAAAAAGAACTGATGTTTCTGCACCATCTTGGTTCCAGATTTTCATCAAAAGCCAAATATAAGCAAACAAAAACACCAGTGCTTAGAATTTACCATCAGCCTACAAGAAAGTCCCTATTAATTAGACTGCCAATTAGCAACTCATGACATCTTTTATGTTTCTTAACATTTCCAGTATAGGTCTAAGAATTTAAATAAAAACGATTTCTCTTTAAAAATGTGATCCTTTCTCAGGGATCCTGGATGACTCAGTCAGTTAATCATTTTGGGTCAAGTCATGATCTCAGGGTCACGGGATCCAGCTCCCAGTCAGGCTCCACCCACCCCACCCCCTACCCACTCACACATATGCTCTCTCTCTCTAAACAAAGAAAAAAATGGTCCTTTCTGATTGTGTGTACTTAGTACAATCTAAATGCTGGTTTATTATATTCAAATATTAAACTGAGGTTAAAAAAGGATACACAGTGAAGCAAGAGTCCATATTATATTTTTAAATACAATTTCGGTTATATTTAATGCATTATTCCATTTGGAATAGTCCAATAAATAACACTGGAGTATATCAATAGTGATTCAATTAAACTATTTAAAATCAATGACTACCGATAAAAAGGAAGTGTTTTATTCTTGTGTCTAATGTTCTACTTCACTGAACAACAATTAGAAACCTCCTTAGAATTAACTTTTAATAATGCAAAATATTTCATTATTCTGAAACTCAATACTGTATTATTTCTCAACAGAGCTTTGGAACAGGGATGTCTTCCGTTGCCCAGGCTCAATTTCCAGAAAGGTAAAGAAAGGCCTTCCTCAATCTTGTCATAGGCAAAAATCTCCCCTCTAAACATCATTTCTAAAACAACCCTTCAAAGGACAAATATTGTAATTTCCCTGAAGTGCTCATATTGTGGAATAAATGGATCCCTTTCCATAATTTCTCACCTGACACTGCCCGGCTCCCTGAGGGAACAGGACATACTGTGAGACCATTCTGAAAGGAAAGGCATATTGTGGTACCACAATGAAACCTTAGGCCGAAGGAAGGAGGAACTTTTCTTTGAACAGATGAGTTGAAGGTTGTAAACACACTTTCTTCATTTGACGTGGTAGCTTAGGACCAGACTCCAGATGCTTCATTTATTTTTTTCTTTTCTTTCTCTTAATGTTCCATTACTTTTTTTGTGTCGTTGAGCATTAATCTTTTACACCCATATTTCTTTATAGTGCTTTCAGCATCCTTCTTTCTTCAGTTTCTTTGGAATTCAAACTCATGTCAATTAGATTCAAGGGTATCCGGACACTCTTCAATGATCCTGAGGACACTGACCTGACATAGCCTTGGAATGACACTCGTGAGAGAACTTGGGTGTGCTTTTCGTACAAATTAGGACAGAGGAGAACATGGTTTTCCTGTTGCTAAAATGTAAGGCGTCATTGGGCCATTACTTTCCACCTTCACTTATCACCAGCATTTTTCAAAATTTTCATTGTAGGTCCGCACATGTTCACAATGGTAAAAGTAAAATGTGTTCCTAACAGAAACCTCAAATGGAAGCCTATAATCTTTGCAATAACTTATAGAAAATGAATCATGCTACTTTATTCATTTTTAGCTTTCTTTATGCTATAATCGCAAATACTCAAAAGACAGCTGGTAGAGATCGACTCCAAATGAGAAATTTATACTTTACATTTTAGTAAAAATAAGTTATTTTAAAACTTGGTCCCATGTTTCCTTGAACACCTAGGTGCATCCCTTGTTTGAATTTTCATTGGAACCCCTTGCTAAAAGAATACCAGCCTATGTAATGTTTTAATGAATTTAACCTTATAACAATTTCTAAACAACATTTAACCTGGTTCCTTGGCTTGTATACTTACAGTAAAATAAAGAGCTTAATTATTTAGCTGCCATTTTCCCTTTTTACTTTAAAACACTGAAAATAAATAATTGGGTACTTTTTGCTTTTCTCTTAGTTATATCTTTGAATTCCCTCAATTTTTAACTTATCATATGCATAATCAAGCTCAACGTCATGTACTAGCCCCTTGAGACTCTCATTCTCCAAGTGGAAGTGTGGCATAATTTTTGCTTGAAAAAAATGGATTAGGAGAAAAAAGGTCACAGAAAATACTAATATATGGTACGTTGTCACCTTTGTATCTGCTGAGAGGAGGATCTCCATGGTTTATTACCATGTTCACTAATATTCAGCCATTATCACCTACCCTTAAAAAGAATTTTATATCTTTGGGGCCAACAAAAAAAAAGTAAAAAAAATAATCATTATCGATATGTCTCTGAGGTTAAGGGAAATAAGGAACGCCCTGAGATTAAAGGAAATAGGTAATGCCACAAGACAAATAAGGAATTGAAACCAAAGATATACAGGATGAGTCAGTTTCATTTACTTAGGCATGTCCCACCTTGGCCTAAAAAGCATTATATGGCAAAAGGTCTGGATTCACTCTGTTACACCATTATGGCTACAGGAAGAAAAGGTAAGGAGGTTAGGGACAACTTGCTCCTTAATTCAAATCACTTAAAATGGTTTTTTGAGCATCTTTACAAAAGGCACTGTACTAGTAGAGTCTTAATAATTTCTCTCTTAAAAAAAAAAAATAAAAAAAAAAAAAAATAATTTCTCTCTCTCTGTGTCACTTTGTCTCTCTCTCTCACACACACACACACATACGCACACATACACATATACACACAAAGATAAATGACTATTCTTGCTCCTATTTGGTCTGAAGTCCAAGAAATACATGTTAAAATGTAATTGTATATCAGTCCTACCCAGAAATGCCAAGACAAATCAAACAAGGTCTCAGTTTTAAGGAAATCACAGTGTAGAAGAAGGAGATGGGTGAGTGATCTCACTGTAGTTGTTCTGACATATTCTACTTGTTGGAATAAAAATAAGTATGTGAACAGCAATAACACAAGACTTCCCATGAGAGGTATAATGAGAATAATTAAGTAATGAGAAATAACCAAGTAAATCATCAGTGTGTCAGCTATGTGAAAATACTCTTCTAAGTTTCACATGGGTTATCCAATTGAACTCTGACAGCAATGCTTTCCCCATTTTCAGGTAAGGAAACTAAGGCACAGAGAGGTTCAATAACCACCCCCGAGGACTGTAAGGGGCAGAATTAGGATGTGATATAGGAATTCTATTCTCCAGAACCTGTGTGTTTAACCATATACTCCTTCTCAAAATGCAAGGACGTTGATGAGAAGGAAAACTCATGACTGGAAGAGGTCACTGGTGATGGTTCTTGATGGAGGTGGCATATTTCACTCATTGAGCAAATATTTACTATCAGTTGATCACAAGACACTATGCTAGACACCAGGAATATGTTGGCAAATAAATAACAGAAATATATCAGGCCAACTTGGTGGATGAGTAGGATTTCAGTAAAAAGAGATGAAGCAGGGTAGGAATTAGGAATAAAAAGTCATTCCCCTGTGAAAATCACTGTATTTGCAAACGCACTAAAATTGAAAGAATTGAAGCCTCCACATTTAACTGCAGAAAACATAGAATTATACTTAAATCCCATTTTATTTATTTTTTTAGTAGAGTTGACACACAATATTAGTTTCAGGCGTATAGCACAGTGGTTCAACAAGTTTATACATTGTGCTATGCTTACCAAGGTAGCTACCATCTGTCCTAATACATTGCTATTATAATATTATTGACTGTATTCCTTATGCTGTGCCTTTTGTTCCCGTGACTTACTCATTCCAGAACTGTAAGCCAGTATTTCCCTCTCCCTTTTGCCCATTTTGCCTGTCCCTCCACTCCCTCCCTTCTGGCAACCCTCAGTTTTTTCTCTGCATTTATGGGTCTGATTCTGTTTTTTGTTTATTCAATTTTTTCTCTAGATTCCATTTTAAGGGAAAGGAGGAGTGGGGAGGCAAAAGAAATGTTTGATCCTTGTGGTCAGTAACCTCTAAAATGACCCAAATAACCCCCACTTCCTGATATTTGTGACCTTGTGCAGCTCTATCCTTGAATATAGTAAGGGCTGAATGACTCATTACAGCAGAACTGAAATGGTGTCACATGTGATATGAGGTTATAAAGACTATGGTTTCCATTTTGCATTCTCTCTCTCACGCTGTCCCGAGGCACTTGCGATGGGGGAAACCAGCTACCACATCATGACACAGAAACTGAGATAATAAATATTGGCTGTGTTAAGCTGCTATTATAGAATTATTTGTTTCTTAGCCATAAAGAACAATTAAGACACCCTTCCACAGAACTTGAGCCTCTTCCTACAATATTACACTTTAAACCACCCCCACAGAGATTTTCATCATAGAATCCTCTTTCATAAATGACCCTTACCAAGATGACAGGAAAGCACTGAGAAGAAGGAAAAGAGAGAGATAGGTAAGAAGGGAGGGAGAGACAGGGGGAATGAAAGTAATGGCAAAGGCAACTCTGAGCATATCCTCTGGCCCCAGTAGAAGCTCCGAACTTAGACGTATGAGATTGTGTATGCAGCCTGTCTGGATATGAGTGGCATCTAAGTTTTGTAGGTATGTACAATGTTCTTGTTGTTTACATATCTGTTATTTTCTGTTTTGTCATGCTTGCACATTGCATCAGGTGACAGCGTTGGTCCAATCAATTTGAAAGTGTGGCCATTTCCTTAGTCGACATTTATTCATTCACAACTGCTACTTAATTGATCATTTGATTAATATTATCTGTGGCCCAGAAGTTCAATCAGAGCTACACCTTTTTTATAGACAATCAACACCGTGTAACAGCTGATGTAACCCAGCATGTATGTATGGGTAGTTAGTGTGGGCATTATTTTTTATTTGCTTTCAAACTGCAGAGTGGGCTCAACAATAGGCAATAAACAAGTCATTTTGTATGGCTTTTGTGGGACTTGAAAAGAATTTTGACTTAATGGAAACTGATGCTTTGTTGGAAGCCCTGCAAGGGAAGCAATAGAAGACCCACATGGTAAGTGGCCCAAACAGATCCTCACAAACAGTAGAGTCACATTTAACTCGAAAATTGGGTGTAAAGGTCAGCTTGTAGTGTAGAATTAATAGGTGGTGTCTCACTAAGGCTCTTCACCTCCTGCCTTGAGAAAACTTTCAAGGTTTCTACAGATAAAGAAAAGAACTCAAGGACCAGAGACACCTCAAATATGTAGATGACACTGTCATCTTTTGCTTAAGCTAAAGACCTTGAAGCAATGGTGAAAGAATGTAACAGAAGAGCAAAGAATCTGGATCATTATATAAAAGAAGCATATGCAAAATCACATCGAGTACATACATTCAAGAGGGAAAGCTGGCTGCAAAAAAATTAGGCATTGCAAAGAAGTGTTTGTTGAGGCCATATGGCGCACATTGTTACAACCCAGAAAGGTTCAGAAAGCAGAATAGACCCTTGTTAGAGTCTCTGAGAAGCTGAAAATGAATAGTTTCCTACATTTAAAGAACTATCTACTAGAAAGAGAGATACGATACTAGCACACTCCTGGTTTTGGCAACTATAGCAAAAGCACACATATTTAACACTGAAAGAGAATAAAATTTCTGTAATAAAACAGGAAACACTTTGAGTATGGTACTGTGTGAAGAGACAAAAGAAAAACTGGTAGTAGCATAACAAGGTAAATAATTATGGGGAAGAAAAAACCTGGTGTCCCTTGGAGATATGACATATTAGAGGAAAAGGATGAGCCTGTTACACACCCTGTGAACACCGTTCACCCTGTTCACCCGTGTGAACAGCCCTTCCCAGAAGGTTCAAAGAGACTAATTATGTCCCTTCATGAATTCATATCTAAGTCTTTCTAAATTTATGTGGTTGAGAATCATCAAAGGACATACAACAAAGATGCAAAGTCTGATTCTCTTATCTCCTAGCATGAGCCTAGACCATGGTTTTTCTTTAAACTGCTCCTGCCCTGGACCTGTATCAGTACTACTTCCTCCTTAGAATCAGAGGTATAATAAAAAAGAATATCAGGTTCTTTGTCAACATGCATGGCAAAGGCTTCCCAGTGTCTTGAAAATACAGGATTTTTCTAGGATCTTTAAAAAAATACATAATTTCTCTTGAAGTCAAGTGAGTAAGTAGATATTGAGATAAATATCACCACAATGAGGATCCCCTTCATACAACATCCATGAGTAAACACTGAGTATACTCTTTCATATGTTGAGCATTGTGCTAGGGTTCATGGTGAATGAACCAGAAAAGTCCCCTAGATAAGCATTCAGTTCAGTGGGGAAGTGAGGGAAGATGGACAAATAAGTGATGACAAATTAAATAATTACAATTATTCAAACAGACGTTCAGCAAGTGTGTAAGCTGCAGTGGCAGTGTATAACAAGTGTCCCAAACTAATTGGAGGGTCAGGAAAGGTCTCTATTAGTGAATGCCTTCAAATAAGGCCTCAAGATTGAAGAAGATATATTCAGGTGGCAAGAGAGAGAGAGTATGTGTTTTCATACATGCACTTACACACATGTCCATAAGGAAGCAGGGGACAGAAAGAGAACTTATTCTTGAAACCATCTGTGAAGATACAAGAAATCCTCAGTACTCAAGCATTGAGTATAGAAGATAGGAAGTGGTACAAAGTGAGACCAGAGAACGTGTGAAATCAGATCATGCAGGATCCTGTAGGTCAACATAAAGACTTTGGGCTTTATTCTGACAACAATGGAAAGCCATAAAAGATGGCCAGCTGAAAATTTAGCTTCTCTTCCCTGAGAGAGATTACAGGACATAAATATTTAGTAAACCTCTAGCAATTCTCTGCATCTGACATAAGACTCCGGAGGATGGGATCCATATCAAATTCACCCCTGTATTTTACATTGTGCTTCCTGGGGGAATAAAGCAGAGCCAAAGTTAACCATAATGCAGCAAAACAAGCCATAGTTCCCTAAAAAGAAAATGGGTGGATGCTACTGGAAATCAGCTTTGGGAAAGGTCATTTGCAAAATGGAATCCATCTTAGTTTCCTGAAAGGAATGAGAATAGAAGTCTAGATACTGGCCTCCAAATCTATAAAACCTGTGAATGTTATCTTATATGGGAAAAGGGACTCTGCAAGTGTGATTGAATTAAGGCTCATGAGATAGCTAATCCTAGATTGATCCTAAATGTAATCACATAGGTCATCGTACGAGGGAGGCAAGAAGGTCAAAGGAGAAACAAGGCAAAAGTGATAGTAGAGGAAGGGGGAAGTAAAGGCACTATGATGCAATACCATGAACCATAGAACACAGGTAGCATCTGGAAGATGAAAAAAGCAAGGAAACAGATTCTCCCCCAGAGTCTCCGGAAAAAAACAAACTCTGCTGCCATCTTGAATTTAGCCCTGTAAGACTTATTTCAAATTTCTGACCTCCTGAACTGTAACAGAATAAATCTGTGTTATTTTAAGCCACTGAATTTGTGGCAATGTATGATGGCAGCAATAAGGAAGCAATACAATGGGTATGATTCCAATATAATAGGTGGAAAAGGTACAATACCATGAAGGTGACTATATGCCCCAGATTTCCCAGGGAAGTGTCAGTTAACACCTACTCTCCCGGCTTATTTATTAGCCCCTTTATCTCCTGCAAGTGCCCTGGTTTGGATTAGAAGTCTGTATAAACAGAGATACTAGTCAGGTGTTGGGAATAGCCAGCAGGACCAAAAGAACATTCACAGGGCAGGGAAGCAGCCTCTGCCTTCTATTCCAGGCCACATAAAACCCATCTTCTGAATAATCACAGCAACACCTGCGAAAGCCTCAAAATTACACATTGATTGATAACAATGTTTAAATATCTGCTCTTAAATAAGAGGACGGGGAAGAAGAGACTCCTAGGTAAAGACAAGACTCCAGACTCCCACAGTCAGAACCATGCTACAGGGAGTTGCTCACTGGAGTCCATGGGATGGTGGGGAACAATCGTAAGATGCTCACAACCTGAAAAACGTGGTACCAGTCAGATAACCAATTAGCACAGACAACCTATCCGAGGTTTTAAGACTGCTTAAAAGTGAAGATGTCCATTCATCTTTCGATGGACACCGAGGCTCCTTCCACAGTTTGGCTATTGTGGCCATTGCTGATAGAAACATAGGGGTGCAGGTGTCCCGACGTTTTTTTTTTTAGAATTCTAAGAGGTAGATTTGAAATTTCTGGGGAAAAACTCCGGATTAAGTTTATGTTCCAGGGATCCTCAGCATTGCAAACCCAATCTAGTTTCATCCCATCCCTGTCTTTATGTACAAGACTTATTTTACCACAGCAGGCTGTCTGGCCTGTGCTCTTGAGCCCTGCTACTTTCACCTTAAGAAAATAACAGTGCCCAAGTTCCTTTCACTTAAAGTCAATCTTAAAGCCTACTGCTCTGTCAAAAGCTCACAGTTCTTTCCAGCAGACCTCCTCATCGTCCCCCACACAATGTCCGTATCCTTTGCATCACAGCCAATGTTCTCCTGCACGTGAAATACCTTCTGTCTTCTCTTTCACCTCATCCCACTCACCCTTCAAAGACAAGCGCGTGAATCCTTTTATGACTACTCCACAGGCCTCTTGCTTCTCTGGCTATCTGTTGCATCTATATCCAACTATTAAGCCATTTATTGTGTCAAGCACTGTGCTGGTCACTGGCACATACTGGTAAATTAAAAGATATAGTCTCTGCCTTTTGATAAGTGGCCAAAAATCAAGACACAAATACGAATCACATATCATAATAAATGCTATGGGGGAAATGAATAGGAGTCAAAGACAGAGAATACTTGGGAGTGGTGGGACATTGACTCAACCGGGGCAGTTACTGATGAGGTGACATTTAAGCTAACACCTTAGAGAAGCCGTCAGCCATGGAAAATCCATCAAGTACAGTGTTCACAGCTAGTAGAATGTCAAAGTTAGAAGGGGAAACTCTGATAAAATTTAACTGCCTTAAGAGAAAACAAAGGAGAATTCCAAAACTCTGAACAACTTCCCCATGATTGCACAGCCTGAGGTTCCAGTCTGAAATCAGGCTCACACACCACCTTCTTTGTCTAATTGTCTCATGTGATTTTTGATAAGCAAAAAGGAAGAAGAAGAAGAAGAAGAAGAAGAAGAAGAAGAAGAAGAAGAAGAAGCAGCAGCCACCGCCACCATGTTTTGCTTCTATGTTCTGGGCACTTCTGCAGCAGCACATATAATGGCGGGTTGGTGCTAAGCAGTATTATATAGAAAGTCCTGTGGCATCCACATTTCTGCACAACAGAGGAATTCTTGTTTTAGCTCAGATCCAACATAGATTCACTCTGCCCACCACTTGGAGCAGATCCTGATACCTTTTGTTCCAGAACATAAGCTGACCAGGAAACAGAGGACACATACAGTACACAGGGGCCTGCCTTACCAGTCAATTCTGTATTTCTCTAGTAAGCTCACTCTCCATCTCTCCCCTATGACTATTTATGCTCTCCCATCAAATTTCGTTTTAGGCCAAAACCAACAAGTTCCAGACTCCTCAAACTTCATGAGAAAATAGAAGCCCTCAGCTGGGAATTTCCCATCTTTCCAACCCAAATCTTCCTGCGTTTTCAATTTGCCGTCTTGTCTTCCTCCCCCTCTCTCAGTATCCCTCCAGGCCTCTTATAATTGATGATGTGACTTTCCTCTTGCTGAAGTCCAGAGCCTCAGCATTTGTTCTGGATCCCGTCCACATTCAAGTTCACACTGGTAACTAGCATTGTAACCAAGCTTTCACTTGCCTGTATTCACCTCCAGCATCCACGTGGCTTCTGTTTCTTTTTATAGCCAACCATCTCAATCCTTATCATCATCATCCACACAATTTGTCTCAACTACTTTACTTCCTATTCTCTATTTTTTAATTTTACATTGATAAAACAACTTTTGAGTCTATAAAATACAAAATTATTTTTAAAAGGCAAACAAAAGTGTAACAAGGTAAAAATCTGAAACTTCACCTCATTAGTGAGTTGGTCACCATTAACATTTTGGAAAACCCCATTTCAAGCTTCAATTCATATATCTGAGCCCAGTCATGACTATAACTTTACATACATGGCATCATATTCCATTGTGACCACCTTGTCTAAATGTAGTTTAAAGTTTTTCTTTTCTCTCCCACCCCTCCAAAATGACAGCACACCCCACTGTGGGAGTTAATACTAACCCAGTCCAAACCCTTCTTAAAAGTCTTGCTGTTCATTTCATTGCTTGCAAAGATACATGTATATATTAGACAGGTGTTTTAAATCTTTTTACCTCCACATAACAGAAGATGGTGAAGATTTCTCCAAGTTAAATGACATATATCACATTCTTTTTTTTAAAGAATTATTTATTTATTTTAGAAGGACAGAGGGGCAAAGGGAGAGTAAGAGAGAGAGACTCAAGCAGACTCCATGCTGAGCGCAGAGCCCAATATGGGGCTTGATCTCACAACCCTGAGATGAAACCAAGGGTCAGATGCTTAACTGACTGTACCACCCAGGCTCCCACACACATTGATTCTTTTTAATGACTATATAATATCTTATTGTAAAAATATTGTAAAAAATATCTTATTGTAAAACTTTGTAGTGACAGGCATGGATTTTATTTCCAGTAGATGGATAAGAGGCAGTTATTTTTTTCCTGAGGCCCCAAACACTGCTATGAACTAATTATTCTTGTACATATATCCTTACATATTGGGTCCTTTACTCCTATGGAATAGATTTCCAAAAGTGGGAATGCTTATCTGGAGGTTATGTATGTATATTTTTTTTATTTATTATTTATTTATGATAGTCACAGAGAGAGAGAGAGAGAGGCAGAGACACAGGCAGAGGGAGAAGCAGGCTCCATGCACCGGGAGCCCGACGTGGGATTCGATCCCGGTTCTCCAGGATCGCGCCCTGGGCCAAAGGCAGGCGCTAAACCGCTGCGCCACCCAGGGATCCCTATGTATGTATATTTTTATTTTTAAAAGACATCACCAAGGGCACCTGAGTGGTTCAGTCAGTTAAGCAGATGCCTTCAGCTGAAGGAATGATCCCAGGGTCCTGGGATAGAGCCCCACAGCCGGCTCCCCACTCAGTGGGGGAGCCTGCCTCTCCCTCCCCTTCTGTCCTTGCCCCATGCTTGTGCTCTCTCCCTCTCTCTCTCTCTCTTTAATTTGCTCTGTACTCTCTTAAATAAATAAATAAAATAGTTTATGAAAAAAGAAAATTATTTAGTAAGTCCCTTCTAAATGTCAGGCACTGCTTTATTCTAAACACTAAGGATCCAGTAAGGAATAAAACCACCACCAACAAAAGTCCTCAGAGTTGGAGTACCTGGGTGGCTCAGACAGTTAAGTATCTGCCTTTGGCTTAGGTCATGATCCTGGTGTGCTGGGATTGAGCCCTACGTGGGGCATCCGGCTCAGCGAGAAGTTTGCTTCTCCCTCTGCCTCTGACCCTCCCACCTGCTCTTGCTCTCACTTGCTGTCTCTCAAATGAACAAATTAAAAATCTCTTTTTAAAAAATCCCTGGTGCTTACATTCTAGTGGGAGAACACAGACAAAAAAAAATCAAAAGGCATAGTAGGATATGTAGTAATAACTCTGATAAAGAAAAACGACGCAGGGATCCCTGGGTGGCACAGCAGTTTGGTGCCTGCCTTTGGCCCAGGGCGCGATCCTGGAGACCCAGGATCGAATCCCACGTCAGGCTCCCGGTGCATGGAGCCTGCTTCTCCCTCTGTCTGTGTCTCTGCCTCTCTCTCTCTCTCTCTCTCTGTGACTATCATAAATAAAAAATAAAAATAAAAAAAAAAGAAAAACGACGCAAAAGAGGAAGATGGAATTTTAAGTTGTGTTGTCAAAGTCAAACACCAAGAGGGTGACATTTGTGAAAAGACCTGAAAGAGATGAAGGAATATTCAAGACATCAAAATATCTGCAAGAAGATATTTCCAGAAAGGGTGGTTTTGGGGAGCAAGGACAGAGTGATAGGAGATACATTCCAATAGGTTAAAAGGCGCATAGTATATAGGGTGGCATAGCCACTGTAAAAAATTTAACTTCTCCTCTTGTTGCTATGAATACCATTGGAGGGTTTCATGTGAAGTTAAATAATCTAAATTACATTTTAAAAGGATTATTCTTCCTGATTTCAAGCTATACTATAAAGCTACAGTCATCAAAACAGTATCACACTGGCATAAAAAAACAGACACATAAACCAATAAAATAGAATCAAGAGGCCAGAAATAAACCATATATGCATATATGGTCAACTAATATTTGATAAAGGAGCCAAGAATACTCAATGAAGAAGACAGCCTCTTCAACAAATGGTGCTGGGATAATTGGATATTATCGTGTAAAGGAATGAAACCGGACCCATATCTATACCACTCACAAAAATCAACTCAAAATGGATTGAAGACTTTAAATGTTTTTGTGCCAGTACCGCACTGTCTTGATGACCACAGCTTTGTAGTACAGCCTGAAATCTGGCATTGTGATGCCCCCAGATATGGTTTTCTTTTTTAAAATTCCCCTGGCTATTCGGGGTCTTTTCTGATTCCACACAAATCTTAAAATAATTTGTTCTAACTCTCTGAAGAAAGTCCATGGTATTTTGATAGGGATTGCATTAAACGTGTAAATTGCCCTGGGTAACATTGACATTTTTACAATATTAATTCTGTCAATCCATGAGCATGGAATATTTTTCCATCTCTTTGTGTCTTCCTCAATTTCTTTCAGAAGTGTTCTATAGTTTTTAGGGTATAGATCTTTTACCTCTTTGGTTAGGTTTATTCCTAGGTATCTTATGCTTTTGGGTGCAATTGTAAATGGGATTGACTCCTTAATTTCTCTTTCTTCAGTCTCATTGTTAGTGTATAGAAATGCCATTGATTTCTGGGCATTGATTTTGTATCCTGCCACGCTACCAAATTGCTGTATGAGTTCTAGCAATCTTGGGGTGGAGGCTTTTGGGTTTTCTATGTAGAGTATCATGTCATCGGCGAAGAGGGAGAGTTTGACTTCTTCTTTGCCAATTTGAATGCCTTTAATGTCTTTTTGTTGTCTGATTGCTGAGGCGAGGACTTCCAGAACTATGTTGAACAGCAGTGGTGAGAGTGGACATCCCTGTCTTGTTCCTGATCTTAGGGGAAAGGCTCCCAGTGCTTCCCCTTTGAGAATGATATTTGCTGTGGGCTTTTCGTAAATGGCTTTTAAGATGTCGAGGAAAGTTCCCTCTATCCCAACACTCTGAAGGGTTTTGATCAGGAATGGATGCTGTATTTTGTCAAATGCTTTCTCTGCATCTAATGAGAGTATCATATGGTTCTTGGTTTTTCTCTTGCTGATATGATGAATCACATTGATGGTTTTACGAGTGTTGAAACAGCCTTGTGTCCCAGGGATAAATCCTACTTGGTCATGGTGAATAATTTTCTTAATCTGTTGTTGGATCCTATTGGCTAGTATCTTGTTGAGAATTTTTGCATCCATGTTCATCAGGGATATTGGTCTGTAAAGCTGTGGTCATCAAGACAGTGTGGTACTGGCACAAAAACAGACACATAGATCAATGGAACAGAATAGAGAACCCAGAAGTGGACCCTGAACTTTATGGTCAACTAATATTCGATAAAGGAGGAAAGACTATCCATTGGAAGAAAGACAGTCTCTTCAATAAATGGTGCTGGGAAAATTGGACATCCACATGCAGAAGAATGAAACTGGACCACTCTCTTTCACCATACACAAAGATAAACTCAAAATGGATGAGAGATCTAAATGTGAGACAAGAGTCCATCAAAATCATAGAAGAGAACACAGGCAACACCCTTTTTGAGCTCGGCCACAGTAACTTCTTGCAAGATACATCCACAAAGGCAAAAGAAACAAAAGCAAAAATGAACTATTGGGACTTCATCAAGATAAGAAGCTTTTGCACAGCAAAGGATACAGTCAACAAAACTCAAAGACAACCTACAGAATGGGAGAAGATATTTGCAAATGACATATCAGATAAAGGGCTAGTTTCCAAAATCTATAAAGAACTTATTAAACTCAACACCAAAGAAACAAACAATCCAATCATGAAATGGGCAAAAGACATGAAGAGAAATCTCACAGAGGAAGACATGGACATGGCCAACATGCACATGAGAAAATGCTCTGCATCACTTGCCATCAGGGAAATACAAATCAAAACCACAATGAGATACCACCTCACACCAGTGAGAATGGGGAAAATTAACAAGGCAGGAAACCACAAATGTTGGAGAGGATGCGGAGAAAAGGGAACCCTCTTACACTGTTGGTGGGAATGTGAACTGGTGCAGCCACTCTGGAAAACTGTGTGGAGGTTCCTCAAAGAGTTAAAAATAGACCTGCCCTACGACCCAGCAATTGCACTGTTGGGGATTTACCCCAAAGATTCAGATGCAATGAAACGTCGGGACACCTGCACCCCGATGTTTCTATCAGCAATGGCCACAATAGCCAAACTGTGGAAGGAGCCTCGGTGTCCATCGAAAGATGAATGGATAAAGAAGATGTGGTTTATGTATACAATGGAATATTACTCAGCAATTAGAAACGACAAATACCCACCATTTGCTTCAACGTGGATGGAACTGGAGGGTATTATGCTGAGAGAAATAAGTCAATCGGAGAAGGACAAACAGTGTATGTTCTCATTCATTTGGGGAATATGAATAATAGTGAAAGGGAATATAAAGGAAGGGAAAAGAAATGTTGGGAAATATCAGGAAGGGAGACAGAACATAAAGACTCCTAACTCGGGGAAACGAACTAGGGGTGGTGGAAGGGGAGGAGGGCGGGTGTTGGAGGGGAATGGGTGACGGGCACTGAGGTGGACACTTGACGGGATGAGCACTGGGTGTTTTTCTGTATGTTGGTAAATTGAACACCAATAAAAATTAATTAAAAAAAAATAAGTGAAAAAAAAAAAGACTTTAAATGTAAGACCTGAAACTATGAAACTCCTAAAAGAAAACACAAGAATAAATCTCCTTGGCATGACCCATGGTAATAATTTCTTGGATATGACACCAGGCAGAAAGCACAGGCAACACAATAAAAAATAAACAAGTGGGACTACCTCAAACTAAAAAGCTACTGCAGAAACCATCAATAAGTGGAAGAAAAAACCTACTAGATGGGGGAAAAAATTCAAACCATATATCTTATAAAGTGTTAATATCCAAAATATACAAAGAACTCCTACAACTCAATAGCAAAATAGTAATAGTAATAATAATAATAATAACTCAATTTAAAAATGGGCAAAGGACCAGAATAGATTTCCCCAAAGATATTTGTAAAGATACTCAGCGTCACTAGTCATTAGGGAAATGCAAATTAAAACCACAATGACCAGAATGATATATTACCTCAGGCCTGTTAGAATGGCTATTAGAAAACGACAAGAGCTAGCAAATGCTGTCATGGATGTGGAAAAAGGAGAACTCTTGTGCATTTTTGGTGGTATTGTAAATTGATGCAGCTACTATGGAAAACAATATGGAAGATCCTCAAAAAATTAAAAATAGAACCAGCAAATTATCCAGCAATTCTATATCTGGGAATATATCCAAAGGAAACAAAAATACTAACTCAAAAAGATATATCTGTACACCCATGTTCATAGCAACATTATTTATAATAGCCAAGACATGAAAACAACCTAAGCATTCATCAATGGATGAATGGATAAGACGTTGTAAGTGTACATATATAAAATGGAACATTATTCAGCCACAAAAAATTATGAAATCCTACCATTTATAACACTATGGATAAAACTTAGAGGCATTATGCTAAATGAAATAATTCAGGCAGAGAAAGGCCAATACTCTATGATCTGATCTCACTTATATCTAAAATATATATATATAAAAAGAAAAACCAAACTCATAGAAAAAGACATCAGCCTTGTATTTACCAAAGATGGTGAAGAGTGGTGGAGGGGAAATTGGACAAAAGTGGTCAAAGGTACAAACTCTCAATGATAAGATAAATAAGTACTTTAGGAATATAATGTACAACATGATGACTATGGCTAACATTGCTGATATATAGGAAAGTCGTGAAGAGAGTAAATGCAAAAAGTTCTCATGGCAAGGAGATATTTTTTCTTTTTTTTCCTTTTCTGTTTCATATATATATATATATATATATATTTGAGAAGATGAATGTTAGCTGAACCTATTGTGGTAATCATTTGACAATATATGTAAATCAAACCATCATGCTGTATAAACTTACACAGTGATGTATATTAATTATTTTTCAATAAGATGAGGGGGTCAGATTACTCTGTGTTAGGATAAGGGAAAGGACACAAAACAGAAGCCAGTTAGTTTATAGAAGTAATAGGAGTATATGGATCAATGACAAGTGCTTGGATTTTGTACAAATTGGGAAGATGGATCATCTAGGTTTACATTCAATTGCAGATGGGTTGTAATTGAAGACATCCCAGAATGACTCCAAGATTTTTGGCTTGAGCAACCAGAATGATAGTTACTAGAAATTGTGTTAGGGAAGTCTGTGGGTGGCGTAGATTGGGGAAGGGAGTGCTAAGAATCTGGTCAAAGCTGTATACATAAATTCCAGTTTTCATTAGCTACATGTTTTCCAATGTGATGAGATTAGGTGAAATCTAGACCATGAATATAGTTAGAGAACAAAAGAGAAAAAAAAAGAGAGAGAACAAAAGAGATCCAAAGAACTGCTAGTGAGGAGTAAGGAGAAAACAGAAGACTAGGGGTGCTCTACCTGGGAAAGTAGAGCCGTTTACATTGCTTCAATTACCATCAACATGCTAATGACAACCAACTTTCTCTCTCCAGCAAAGGTGTGTTTTTTTTTTTTTTTAATTTAAATTCAATTAGCCAACATAAAGTACATGCTTAGTTTCAGATGTAATGTTAGAGGATTTATTAGTTGCATATAACCCCCAGGGCTAATCACACTGCGTGCCCTCCTTAATGCCCATCACCTTTCTTCCAACAATCAGGATGCTCCCCTATATCTCCAACTCAACACCATGAGATCTTGACAGCACTTTTATTGACCCCCTTCACTCCCAGGTTTTCCTACTGTTTTGTGAGGATGATTCCAGACCATAATTAAGCTTGTAGCATTATCATATTTACCCAAGAAATGCTACCTATCCTTCACGATACATTCTTCGTGATCTACATTCTTAGGTACTAAGTTAAAGCATATATTCTGCGCAGTTCACACATTTCCTCTCATCTGTCCTCAGGGTCTCAGTTTTATCTATATGTTGTCCAACTAGAGCGTTTTTCTCAACTATTTTTCTGTGATGAGTACTCAGATCATCTTTTGTCTGAATTACTTATTTATATTTCACCCTAAAGAATCAGTGGTACCGTGCATGGTGTAGAAGGTTAGGGCTGCAGTACTAAGGTCCTCTGTATTGTTACAGCACAGATTATGCAATGAGCAAAACTAGATGCTTTGCAATACATTTACTATTCTTTATCCAAAGGATATTGAAGAGAATCAGAACAGTAGAAATCCCAGCAGAAATATTGAAATTCTCTAAGACTGGAAGAGGTACAACTTTTGAGACCCCAAAACCCTTACATTGGGAGCTGCAAAGCTAAGAGCAATTTTTATTTACATTCATAGACACATGCAAACACCAAAATCTGCAGCAACCCTGCACATGGCCTTGATTTCACTAATGAATAGATTGGTGTCCCCTTTTCAGAGTTAGAGTTGGCAAACCAGTTAATTGTATATACCATGATCTAATCTATTATCCATCTGGCATTCATACAGTGCAGTGGTCTCCAAATCTTTATGAGCATGAGCCTGTACAAACATATGTGTGTGTGTGGGGGGGGGGGGTAGCTGAAAAAAGTTTTTGCAAATAATACCTTTACTATAGAAAATGCTTTGTACATACTCTATTTCATTTCTTTCTTCAAATTACTGGTGCATCTTGTTCACCATGGTACCACCTAATCTTGGTGAAATGTAGATATATAGAAGAGTGAATTGATCAAAAGGAGCGAGCTTGCCAATCAAGCAGCAGTGGGAAAGACAGAAGGATAATGAAGTCATAGAAGAAGAAATCAGGAAGAGAGGAATCATAGAGAAGCTATATGGATAAAGTTCAGCCCTTAATAACAGAAAAAGTAACCAGGAGGAGAGAATACAAGAAAACCTCGCCAAGGGAACCTTACACATGACCTTAACCTTCAGAAGGTTAAGAAGAAGAAATGAAAGATGGTGCCAAAGGGTTTTTGCTTAAGCAATAGCATGGAAATGAAAAATGGATAACTGTATTTACCCCAATCTCAAACTGCTACAAACAAGAATAAGATGAATTCAATATGTTAAAAATATTTAGGGAGGCAACATTGGTCAATTTGACCAGTACTTTTGTGTTAATTAAGTAATTTTCTGAGTCAAAATCTTCATACCCAAGGAGTCTGGTTTGAATCACAAAAATCTAGGAAGCCGAGGCTTGTTGGGCTCTAGGGTCAGAAGGTAAATCATGCCCCCAACTATTAACAAGCCAGCATTCACTCTCATGGACCAACATCAGGTCTTAAATCAACCAATTCTCAAGACATAAGAAACTTAAGGGAACAAAACAAAGTCTGGCTATTAAGTATCTTGCTTATGCATCCTTTCAAAGTCAAACAAATGTGAAGCCTCCTACCAAAAAGTTCATAATAATAAAAGGAAAACACATATTGTTGTTGTTATGAATTCTGACTAGTGTGAAAAAAATCCAATTAATTTTATGGAACAGATTTTCAGATGATATGGAATGTAGCCTGATGTAATTCACTATATGTGTTTTTAAAATGATATTGCCAGATAGTATGATGTTCCATTGCAATAATATTAGATTAAATCTGGTATTTCCTTAGATCAATCACCTAGATATGTATAAATACCAAAAGCAAAAATTTAGGTGACATGTTAACTACTCATTTACTGCTAAAAATAAGTTGATTCCCTTTCCTTCCTTCCTACTCCCAAGTTTCTGCCTCCAGATTTTTCATGGGTTTCCTTAGAGAATAATTCAAGTACCTGAATGTTTCAGAAAGCTCTATTCAATGGGTTCCCAGTTCTTTGTTTGTTTTGCCTCTTGTCACATTTGCTTAAAAGGCAAATTCTGCCTTTTAATGACAGTGTGTGTGTTTCCAAAGACAGTCTAGCCTTATGTTTGCTACATCACTATATTTATGGCCACTTTGTGCTTCTGTTGACCAACTCCATGAATTTACATAAGCTCTCCTTATTTTTCCTCCTTCAGCTCCCTTTTATGAGCCTTTAAGCTTTAGGAAACCCACATTTCTTCTGTTGAAGCCATCAGATTTTTAGTGGTTTCCATCATATCACATGTTTAAAACAGCAAACTTTTAGCACTCATGGTTGATCATTGGATCTTCTTTTAAATATCTTAGAGATTATATAGGAAGTATCAGCTTGTAAATAAGTTCTTTAGTAGATTATTGAATGTGATAGTATAATTATGTGAGGGCTTTTCTCTTATTTAATAAACAACCCAGACCAGGGATGCCTGGGTGGCTCAGTGGTTAAGCATATGCCTTCAGCTCAGGTCGTGATCCTGAGGTCCTCAGATAGAGTCTCACATCAGGATCCCTACAGGGATCCTGCTTCTCCCTCTGCCTATGTTTCTGCCTCTTTCTCTGTGTCTCTCATGAATAAATTAATAAAAATCTAAAAAAACAAAAACAAAAAAAACTACCCTGACCATATACTTTAACATAGATAATGCAAAAGAATTCTTACTGCTTTTAAGTAATAAATCTTAAAATGTCATGGTGTATAGATTTTATTTTCTTAAATTATGATTTTTCTTCTAGACCTTTTGATTGGCTACTATAAGTTGTATCTCATGCCACACATTCTCAGCATCTGAAACTACAGGTTGAGAGGTTGACATTTTCTTCATAAATAGACCATTCTGTGCCTTCATTTTAAATTAAAATTTATCATTAAACATTTCAGATGGGAAAAAATTAGCTACTGCTTTCAGGCCATTTATCATATCACAACTATCAATAATACCAAAGGCTGCTGAAGACTCAGAAATGAAAGCTAAATTCAAGCCAGGAGTTTCAGATAAAAATTGGATAGCACTAGGCAATGTATGTTAATGAATAGAGGTGGATATTCCAAGCAGTAAGGTAAAAGCACAACAACTACTCCAAATTAAGAGTGTGAAAAGGAAGGGTGCCTGGATGACTCAGTCAGTTAAGCATCCAACTTTTGATTTCAGCTCAGGTCATGATCTTGTGGTCATGAGATTGGGCCCACACCTGGCTATAGTTGGCTCCTTGCTCAGTGGGGAGTCTGTTGAGACTCCCTCCCCTACCCCTCCCTCTGCTCTCTCTCTAACTAAATAAATCTTTTTTAAAAAATTAAAATAAATAAATACTATGAAAAAGGATCCATTCCCTATTATGATGAAAATAAAGATCAAGTGTAAAAGAGAAATAAATGACCAGCCAGCACTTTCAAATACCCATTTGTCTGAAAGCATCTATTAGGGTATGGGAATCTGAAGGAGATCTATTCTCTATCAGCGCATACCATGTAATATCAAAAATACTTCCAGTGGACAAAAACATATTGGACATGCATTGCTTTTTTTAAAAAAAGATTTTATTTATTTATTCATGAGAGACACAGAGAGAGAGAGAGAGGCAGAGACACAGGCAGAGGGAGAAGCAGGCTCCACGCAGGGAGCCTGATGTAGGACTCGATCCAGGGACTCCAGGATCACATCCTGGGCCGAAGGCAGGCACTAAACTGCTGCGCCACCCAGGGATTCCCCATGGACATGCATTGCTAATTAGAGTTACATACAACTATGTAAAAAGTTCTAGGAAGTTATCAAAATGACCATAGTGGTTAAAATAGGTGGAATAAGCCTAAAACATCCCCATAGAAGAAGAGAACTTAGGAAAGAGTTTTCAATAAGTTAGTAGAAGTCAAAGAATGAGGAGGACCATGGAAATAGAACAGTTGCCATATGCAAGAATCTAGGAGGCAGGAGTTTGTGATCATGTTTGGGATGCCGCACACATTAGCTTGTTTACAACAATAAGAATTAGGAGATCTGATAGAAACTGTCTTCCCATGGAGTCATGTGGTTTGGAATCTCGGGACCAAAGGCAAGACCTGGCACAAATTGTCATGCAGTGAGGATATGTTTTATGGATAGATTCATGAATGAGTGGATGGAAGCAAGAAAACTAACATTAGCAGACATGCCAACCATAGTGCTAGGTACTTCACCTACATGATCTGATTTTATCTTTAGGTATTAGACCATTTTTGAAGATGAGGAAACTGAGGCACAAAGAGGATAGTGTCAAAACCAAAGAGATTTGGAAGATTGGGAAAACAAGGATTTGACTGTAGAGCTAATTCTTTGTTCTTTATTTTTATATGATGCTTTTAAATGTATCTTTAAATCTTAAATAAAACAAAATTATTTCTGGTGATAAATAAAAGGAAGGCTCCATAGGTGAAACACTGTCCCTTCTGAAGCATTTATTTTAGAGCTGAATGGGCCTCATCTCTACTTTCTTTCATCTGTAGATTGACTTGTCTGTTGTCTACTGACTATGACCATCACTGACCTTCTGCTTGTTTATTTGCTTTGGAGTGGCCATTGTCCTGTGGTCACTGACCCAACTCATATGCAAATATTATAGAGAGTCTTTGAAGCATTTTCTTTGGAGGTGGTCAGCCAGCAAGGCCAACTGTATCATGTGTTATTTATCAAGGCAAAATTATATGGCTAGCAAAAAAACAGCACACAGACAAATTATAGAGAGATTCTCATATCTTTAGGCCAATACCCACAGTGCACTGTTTTCCTTCTGAAAAACAGGTATTTATTCACATCATATTATGCTGTGAAACAAGAAAAGAATCTGGAATTTATAAGCTAATTGACTGGAAATAATTACAGCCAATGAAGCAATGAAATCTATTTGTTTATTCTTTTCCATATGTAACCTGACCTACATGTTTAAAAATGTAAACTTGTTTTAGCATTTATTTGTAACTATGGCATTATTTATAGTTCTGTCAACTGACTTTTAGTGTTCTGTACTTTTATTTTTGCCAAGAGTATTGATAAACCAATTCTTACATGAAGACAAAAGACCTAGGGCACATATGTGTTGTTTCCCATTTACTCATCTCTAACATAACTAATACTTTTTAAAAAATATGATTACTCTACATTCACTGCCAGACCCTCTCATGATCAAATACACATAAACATAGATCTGTCAGCTGATGGAGATTAGGTAAAGTCAGTCGTGCCCATTTTCTTATCATAATATGGCCAAGACAATGAAGACTGATAGATAGCTGTTTCTTAGATAAACACTGTTACCAAGACTATAATGTTTCTTGCCTCTGAACAGGTCCAGTACAAAAAGTGGGAACAAAAATACTAAACTTTTTGGTATACTCTGACCCCTGAGAATGAGTCTGTACAATTAAGTTATTTCTTCACTTTGTCCTGAAAAACAATCTAGCATTTCAAGAATCATTCCCAGGGGGCAACCCGGGTAGCTCTGCGGTTTAGAGCCACCTTCAGACGAGAGCATGATCCTGGAGGCCGGGGATCAAGTCCCACATTGGGCTCCCTGCATGGAGCCTGCTTCTCCCTCTGCCTGTGTCTCTCTCTGTCAATCTCTCTCTCTCTTTCTCTCTCCCTCTCTCTCTGTGTGTGTGTGTGTGTGTCTCATGAATAAATAAATAAAATCTTAAAAAAAAAAAAAAAAAAGAATCATTCCCAGAGCCACAAAGAACTCTCCTCTACCCTGATTCCTCCCCTTTGAGAGCTTTGATCTTTAACACATGATGCAACTCAATGCCTCTTACCATCCAAACACAATTGTCATTGCTCCATGGACTGTGCTATACCTCAGGAATACAAAAACAAATCTGACACAATTCCTGCCCTCAAAGAGCTTATAGCTTTATGAAGAAGAAAAACAATGGACATTTTTTTCCTACTTGGTTGTAGTAAGAACACTTAACATGAGATCTCCCTTCTTAAGAACAATTTAGGTGTACAATACAACATTATTAACTATAGGCACAATGTTGTACAGCAGATCTATAGAACTCACCATCTTGCACAACTAAAATTGTGTACCCTCTGATTAATATCTCATTGTTTCCCTTTCCACCAGTCCCTGTCAACCAGCATTATACTCTGCTTCTATTGGTTTGACTATTTTAGGTAAGTAAAATCATACAGTATTTGTCTTTCTGTGACTGACTTATCTATACTTAGCATAAGGTCCTCAGGATTCATCCATGTTGTCACGTATTGCAAGATTCCCTTTTGTTTGTTTGTTTGTTTGTGTTTGTGTGTGTGTTTAGCTAGCATACCATTGAATGTATATGCCATATTTTCTTTATCCATTCATCTTTTTATGGACATTTAGGTTGTTTTCACATCTTGGCTTTCATGAATAGTGCATAATAAACATGAAAGTGCTAGTATTTCTTCTGATTTCAATTTTTTTTATGAATACCCAAAAGTTGGATTATTGAATCATATTGTATTTCTACTTTTAGTTTTTTAAGGAGCCTTCATACTATTTACCTTAGGAGCTACACCATTTTACATTTCTTTTTTTTTTTTTTAAGATTTATTTATTTATTTAAGGAGGTGGAGAGGGAGATAGAGAATCTCAAGCAGACTCTCCGCTGAGTGCAAAGTCTGATACGGGGCTTAATCTCACAACCCTGAGATCATGACCAGAGCTAAAATCAAGAGCTGGATGCTCAACTGACTAAGCCACCCAGGTACCCCTCTATTTTTCATTTCAAACAATGTACATGGGTTTTAATTCCCCCACATCCTCACCAACACTTACTGTCTTTTTAATTTTTAATAATAGCTGTCCTAAAAAGTATGAAATGATAGCTCATTATACTTTTGATTTGCATTTCTTTGATGATTGGTGACTTTGATAATATTTTTATATACCTCTTAACCATTTATATGTGTTCTTTGGAGAAATGTATATTTCAAATTACATTTGAAATGTAAATTTTTTCCATTGAGTTATTTTTGCTATTGAGTTATAAGGGTTCCTCATATATTTAGAAATTAACCCCTTATGAAATATAATTGCAAATACTTTCTCCCATTCTGTAGGCTGCCTTTTGACCTAGTTGATTGTTTCCTTGCTGTGCATAAGTTACCTGCTTGACGTAGTCACATCTGTCTATTTTTGCTTTTGTTACCCATGTTTTTGGTATATCTGGAGACATCACACTTCCTGATTTCAAAACATATTACAAAGTTACAGTAGTTAAAATGGTTTAGTAATGGCATAAAGATAAATGTATAGATAGCTGGGACAAAATAGAGAGCCCAGAAATAAATCCGCACAAAAATTCACTCAGCTAATCTCCAACAAGGGCACCAAAAATATAAAGTAGATAAAGGATAGTCTGTTCAGGAAATGGAGTTGGAGAAACTGGGTATTCACATGCAAAATGATGAAACCGGACTCTTATCTTACACCATACACACACACACACACACACACACACACACACACACGGAAATCAACTCAAAGAGGATTAGACTTGAACATGAGGCCTGACACTGTAAAATTCCTAGACAAAAAGGAAAGAAAAGCTTCATGACATTGGCTTTCACAATGATTCATGGACAATAGGTAATTTTAACATAACATATTGTGCGATATGAGAGGTGCCACTTTTTCCCAAGTATCCTGTTTGGCATTCACTAATTTCCATGGTGGCTGGGGATATTCTGAGTATGTAAAACAAGTTGAACCACATTTACAGCGGGGGGTTTATACTTATCTGACAACCTGAAGGGAAGCAAAAATACTGAGCAGGGATAATACTGTCCTTGAGAAAGAATGTATCACACGGGCAAATGTCTGGAAGGGTGACTAGATCCTACCAACAAGTGTGACTGTTAGAGGGGAAGAATGACCGCAGGCCCACTATGGCTGGTACTAGAACCCATCCAGATGCAGCAAACTTGATAGGTGACCTTGGAAAGGAAACAATTCTGTCATCAAGTAAAGAACTCCATACATTTAGTAGTATATCAGGACCCAGTCAAGCCCCTTGTGGGCACCTGTCACTGAGGGTAACCCCACATGAACAAGAGTTCTCTGCTCACCATGATGGAGATTGCTTAAGCCAACCCAGATCCCTGTGGCACAGGGAAGGTAGCTTTGGTGGCAGTGGTAACTCAGCACGGTCAAGAAAAATTCTTCATACCACTTGAGATAAGCCCAGAGCAATAGACCATATCTCAAGTTTTCATTGTGAGACTATCCTAAAGAACTTCAATAACAGTAGCGGTTTAATCACATTAATGTTTTAGCACAATCATGCTGGCAGCTTTGAAAAACGACTTGAATGGGAGCACCTGGGTGGCTCAATCAGTTAAGCATCTGCCTTTGGCTCAGGTCATGATCCTGGGGTCCTGTGATGGAGCCCCTGAATTGGGCTCCCTGCTCAGTAGGGAGCCTGCTTCTTCTCCCTCTGCCCTTCCCCCTACTCATGCTCAAGCATGTTCTCTCTCTCTCTCTCTCAAATATGTAAATAAAATATTTTTTAAAAGAAAAAAGAAAATGGACTGAAATGATTAAGGCATGAACACCCTAGCTTGGCCTGAACCAGGGTGTAGCACAATACTGCTCTTTGTATCTTGACCACAGATAAGTCAAGAAAACACAAACAGGTATGAGAGGGGGTGGAAAATGTTGGATGACCCAGCCAGAAAATGCAGAGAACAGTTAAGGGGTCCCAGTGAGCGGTCAAACCAATAAAAATTTCAAATGTTGGATTTTGGGGTGGGGTTGAGAAAGATAAAACAATGGTTCAGAAATTGGGTCATAAAGGAAAGGAGACTGCAATAACCACAGGTATTTGGAAATTCTTTCAAAAGATAAAAATTTCATGTTATATTTTAACCATTGAGCATCTCCCCTGGAAGGCAACAATTATGGTAGATGGATTATTGAAGAAATGATTTCAACACTTAGGCAATAGCTTCTGAAGAAAACATCCAGGTCAGTAACCCCTTGTTTGGCCCATAAAATAAAGATGAGCTAACCTAACACTACTTCTGGTAGGCCGAGGCTTTCACTTTGTGAACCACTCTTATCTATCTAAGTCCCATAAATTCTCCCATAAAGTAATCCTTTCAAATGTATACGATGGGGTGGGAATCAAAGGAACATGCTTTGAGAAAGGATTTTTTGTGACTCATCTCTTTCCACAGGCCACGACTACTTTAGTCCCGCACCTATGATGATGAACTGTGCCACAGTACCACATACACAGAAGGTCTTAAACAGGCAAAGCTAACATGAGTTAAGGAGCTACTTCTATAAAATTACAATGTCATACAGAGATTCGATGAGGTAGCACTGAGGAAAAAAAGTTGAAAAGATAAAAAAGAGATGTATAGGTTTCAGCATCATTCCAAATATGTATAAAATACAAACACCCTCCGCTTACACCTGGGAAAAAATTACTCAGTTTGCCACTACTCATTCAGGTCAAACATTCCAATACTCTGATATTTCTGCATCACATGAATCAGGGGAGGCATTCACCATATTAATTCTGGGAATATCCAAACAAAAATTATATCCTCGATCCTTCAAGAATTTCATAGGATCTGGTTCCCTTTCCCTGCCCAATAGTCACAGAAACATTCCATGACCTGCCTTGCATCTGTTGTTTTAAAATAACTTCACAATAATGTATGATTTCTATTCTTATTTTGTTGAAACCACGGGCATTTGCCCAACCCGTAAACAAAAACAGCATTCTAGAAACCACCAGACATCAAGTATGCAATTTTCTTCCCTAATACTTGGTCTAAAAGAAAGGCTACACTTGCACATTCACTGTAACCATTGTGCATGCTGTTCATACTCCGCCACCATCTAGTTAAATTCATTTTTAATGAGTCACATCATGGAGCACTGTATATTTTTGTTGCTAAATTTATTAACATATACTTATGGGCATACAGTTATACAGTTTTTCTTGCGGTATTTGTGTTTGGACTAATTTTTGCTAATTTCCTTTTGTTTTTCTAAAGAATATTTTTGTCTTTCTCAACCTCAAGAATTACCTTTGATGTGGTTATCAAAGAATTCAGAAGTTTAGGTATTCTAAGGCATATATTCCTAATATGCAACACATATCCATACATACTGAAAATTTCCCTGGAAGATAATGAATCTGGCATGTAAATTTTACATTCAAAGTTTCCCCACTGGATTCAGTCCCTGGTATTAGCAATAGAGGGCAGCAATTATAATGAGTGTATTATGGCAATAAATTTCATACCTACATTCAAGATCTACAAGCTATTATAGTAAAACAAAGTGATCTATGTTGGTGATCCAGGAGAATAAGAACACAGTAACGAAAATAACAATATGAGACAATAGAAATGAATATGGGCTTTGGAGTAAACAGACTTAGTGTGAATCCGAGTTTTACACGAAGTGTTTTAACCTCTTAGAATCTGTTTCTTCTACTGGAAAATGGGAATAATAGTACCTACCTCTAAAAGCTGATAGGAAGCTCAGACAAAATATGCTTGAAAATTCTTAATTTTGGATACAGAGAGTCAATGAACATGAAATAAAATAGCAAGTCAAAAATTTTGTGTCATTCTGTAGAGCCTTGGCTATTTACATGCGAATCTAGGTGTGTTTATGTCAAGTTATACATATTATATACTTATAAAGTCAGCTATACTAACACACACAAAAATCCACAATGAAGCAGAATTATGTGAAGACTTGAGTTAGATAAAGTGTAGAAAGATCTTATTTTCCTATTAAGGTCAGTTATATACATGCATCATTATTAAATAGGAAGTTGGTCATTTATTCAATGTCAAGAAAAGCCATTTAGCCACTGATGATTCACATTTTGCCTTGAGTAGTCTGGCAGGAAACTGGCATATCATTTATTGGCAAATTTGAATGGTATTAAATTGAACAGGTAAAAAATAGACTTGTGAATTAACCAAATTAAATTTGCAATACATGTTTCCGAATGGTGTGGACCAAGGAATGCTGATGTAATTTACAGAAAGTACAAGGATTCACAGCACAGGCATCTTTTCCAAAATCAAACCTCTAGAGCATTCCAAAAGCCCCTCTTTCCCACCTCTTGGAAAACAGAGTGTCTATCTATCGGCTACATGGCCTTGAGCCCCCAGTGTCCTCCCTTCATAGCCAGAAGTCAATGGCCCTTAGTCTTACAGACTAAGGCCCTTAGTCAGACAGATGAGAAGGTAAGGCAAAGTTCCATGGTCATCTATCTGGTAAATATATACTTATGTTCACTGCCCGTTTTAAACACTCCATTTGCGCTTCCAGTTCATGTACAAGGCCATTTTGATTTTGACCCACTTCTCTACTTTGGCTCTGACTATTTCCCAGGTCCAGACAATCTCTTCACCCTCTGATTCAACATTTTCGGCTTTCACTGATTTGGGTTGTAGTTTGAATTTCTAATTCTGCTTCCCCCTCCCCCACTCCCATTCCTTTTCATTCCGCTGGTGATGTAAAATCACCCATAGTGTATTCATTCCAGGTAGGCACACCTTAGGGAATCAACAGAGGCAAGGATTTATTCCAACATTATAATCACTGAACGGGAAAAGGGAATCCCTATTATGCTTTTAGGAATGAAATTATGCCATTCATCCAAGGGAATATGAGTTCTCAGAGAGGAACTGCTCGTGCTGCATGAACATTTTCAGAGGGATATTTTTTACTTTTGTGTGTTCAACATAACAACCAAAATACAATTTCATGGGAGGTAGGAAGAACCTGGAATTGCCTCTCTTAGATGTTGACTTTTTTAGTTTTTCCACAAATCCAAGTAAAATCAAAATATAACTAATTTAGAATACTAAACTAACTCCAAAGGCTTGACTGGATCCTTCAGCAAAATTAGACCTCCTGGGCACAGTCCCAAGAGACAAGCTGATGTCCTGATGTTTCAAAAACAGTAACAAAGAAAAATGAGGTTTCCAACCACCAGTCTTTTTTCCATTTTAAACAAACAAGTCTTGGAATACTGATTTTAACCATGGCAAACCCGTCCTCAGCACACAGTCTGGATATCACTGGAAGATACAGGCTCTGTCAGACTAGCACCTCTCCGTGTTTGGGATGAATGGTAGTTTTATTTCCAGAGTGCTCTGCATTTCTAAAGTTGCTTCTCCAACCTCCCAAAATGTGCATAGCTGGGAGCCTTCAAATCTCATTCATTGCAGTGTTCCTAGATGGAGACCAGATGAGATGCCCTTTCTGCAGCCAGCCACTGGCCTTAATAACCACTGCTATTCTTTTTTGGAAAAGTGCCAAAGGTCCAGGTTGGACCCATGGTACACAGCAAATGCTTACCTGTCTCCTACGGAGGATAACTTCTTTCCTCTCTTTCCTGACCCATATTACTCTGGGCATTCTTTTGTATCTGCCTCCTTCTCCCATGTAAATCCCAATGTAATGATCAAAAGAGATAAGGCTATCTACTTCATGAGATTTTCTTCTCATCTCTTATGGGCCTGACATCCAACAAAACCCAGATTCATTTCACGTTAGAGATCTTTCACATAATGGGGCTTCAAAGGAAGAGCAAGCAGAAAGGAGTTAACACGTTTCCTAAATGGCAGCAAAACAAAACAAAAACCCTATCATGTTGGAGTTAGAATATACCATAAGTCACATATCGCATACTTTTATAATTGTTCTCTAAAACCCAGAAAACCAAAACAGTCTGCAGCCCTTGGTAGCTGGAGTGGGGAGGAGCAGAAAATACTCTCTCTTCATAAAACAATTAATGGAACTAGAATGAAGATCAAGAAGACAGAAGCCCAGGGCTCTGGTGTGCCCCTTCGAACACAATGGATGCTCGCTACAGTGCAGGGAGCCACTTCTTGGACACTCCCCAACACTTGCCAAGCCATACATGCTCTGCTGAAAAAACTGCAGTCAAGGGCAAGAAGAAACAACTCTCTAAAGATAAATTCAAGCTCAACCTAAGAAATGTGGCATAATTCTACAGTGTCATGAAGAAGGAGGAGCCAAAAAGCACATCTGTCATGTAGCAGGCAAAGAATGGTATATATGGGCAAAAGGAAATGGTATAATAAGGCAGAAAGGCAGAGCCGAGAATAGTAACATAAAGGCACATAAAGTATATTTTCCTAAGTGAATCTGAAAGGCACAGAATGCATGAACACTTGTTCTTAGATGGGAAAAGAGCTCTTCATTTTCTGAGTCCAGCTTTCAACAAATACTTAATACCACATGCTGGCTCTGTAAGACGTACAAAGCTCTGCCGATACAGTTGCTCGTGGTGCCAGGCAGAGGTAACTTTGATTTTAGCATCACTATTACATGCGTTTCACAGTGTGCTAATTTCACAGTTGACTTTACATGTTTCTAAATGATTCTCCACAACTAGGGAGGGCTCATGGGAAGAGAGCTACCTGTTTATGGACAAGTTTCCAACATCGTCCCTACCATATATACAACTTATAAATGCAAGGAGCAGTGGCTGCATTATCATCAGTCATAAATAAGCAGGTATTTCTAATCACTGGGTCATCGATTCCCCCCCTAAAAATCACACTTATCTGTGTGTGTGTCAGTTCTCACAGCCAGTGTATGTTGTTAATACAGAACATGAGAAATAGAAAGGGCCACATGTTTGATAGCATAATTCTCAATAAAGAAAGTGTTCAGATGTGGATAGCAACCATTTATATTTAATTATAAATAATATTGAAAAGTTTATTTCCAATAAAATATCTTTTTGATTCTGTTAAAATCAATGATTCACAGGATGCCTATGTGCCATTCCTGATCAATTTATTGTTTCCTTTGCCATCACTGTTTAATTCTCAGATGTGTAGGATGTGATTAGATGGCTGGATGGCTGGATGAACGGATGGATGGATGGATGGATGGATGGGTGATTAACCATGATTAATTATACATCTTCCCCTTAACTTTTATTCCTCTGTCATCTGAAATATAGTCTCTACATCTTTTAGGAAACTTCATTTCTTAATTATTTTCTTCTCTTGCAATAATTTTCCAATGCTATATTTCTTTCACTTATCCCTAACATATTCAGTGCGTTCAGGATCCTCAGCTCCTCAAGATGACACACAGAGCCCCCACCGCACCTTCCCCTATCAAAAGAAGATCCGGATTTAAAACTTCCCCATGCTACATACATTTCCTTTCTCTCGGCTCTTTTTAAATCTCATTAATAAGGATTAAAACTCTTTTTTTTTTTTTCTCGGAAGTTGTCCCTGCCAAGGTCTCTGATTTTCCACTGCCAAATTATCAAGCTATAGTGATCACTTAATCATTCAAAGAATTCTTGATGACTCTCTTTCCTAGAGAGCCAAGTCAGGAAAGCTCCTTTGTGCTGCCAGTCACTTAACGGTTGCTTCACCGTAGCTGAGCAATGTTAGTGGCAAGCCACAGTAGGCAAAAAAAAAAAAAAAAAGAAAAGAAAGAAATTTGGTGCATGTAACAGTATTTCAAAAAAAGTTAAAAGCTCAGTGTCAAGAGAATGTTGTCAGAAAAGATCAGGTACCCTAATGGGCATGAGTGTGGGTTCCGAGCAACCACCAGCCAGGGTTTCTTACTATGGCTCCGTTTCCACTCAGAAGCCCTGTGACCTTAAGCAAGTTTCTTTGTGTATCTGTGCCCTAATTTCCTCTGCAGATTTTCTTTTTTTCTCATTTTCTTTTCCTTTGTGTATGAATTATTATAGGTACCTTCAATTACTTAGTAACTTGCATATCTTCAGATGAACTCTCCAACCAAAAACTTCTTCCTGTAGTTATCCCCAAAATAGTCTCTTTCTCTTTATTTCAAAGTTATGTCTCAGATTCTGAATTCCCATCGACTTTGAAACCTTATTGCTTTAAACAACAGATGCTGAGAATTTTAATAATCTTCTCTGACACAAACATACAGTACTTTCTTCTATAAGTCCCATCACCTAACGTGAAAGGGCAATCTTCCTTTCTGTGTTCACAAGGTCCATTTTCAGGAGAATCTAAAACCCTCACATTTCTTCAATGCTCCTAATCTGACCATCCTATTCTGTTCTAGTCCTCTCTCTTGTATTCTCTTGTATTCAAAGTTTCCTTTATCCCCTTTATTCAATTCACTCATATTAATCAAAATTTCACCTGTACTTTCAGCTCCACACTTATTCATATCAGTGGGAGTGATATGTAACAGAATGATGGTGGATACAGAAATGACGTTCCTCAACTCACAGAGCTTGTATTTTGGCTGGGAAGGGCAGACAACAAATCAGGAAATATATAATACATAGGTGATAATACATGTTATAAGAAAATTAAGCAGGCGAGGGGATGCTATATAGAGGTAACACTATCTAGGTAACTTAGAGAGGGCCTTCCTGATAAGGTGATATTTGAGTAGATACTTGAATAAGGTAAAGGAATAAAAAATTTAAAAATCGGATCCGGTGTTGTTCTAGGTAACAGCCCAGGCAGGCATCAGCATCTTGAAAATCAGGAAAATTACTTCGATGAGCCTCAGTTTCCTTCTCTATAAAATGATGATGATGACAATACATCATTTTCAGGTTTTGTAAACATTTTTTGAAGAATGTCACACATCCCAATATTTATTGAATATTGATTACATGTTGAAACAACTGTATTTTGGATACACTATGTCTCAAGTATGTTTTACCTTACATCTTACAAAACTCATTTTATTTATGCCACTTTTTAAAGATTCTTTTAAAATTTTTAAGTAATCTCTCTATGCAGCGTGGGGCTGGAACTCACAAACCCTGAGATCAAGAGTCCCATGTTCCACCCACCCCCCAGCCAAGGGTCCCCTATTTATGCCACTTTTTCTCAACATGGTTGCTAGAGAATTTTTTTTTCTGGTGAAGAAGAATGTTTTTATTACATTGTTGTAAACATTAAAAATAATGTTTAACAAAAGATTAGAAAAAGACCTGGTGTGGGGGCACCTGGGGAAACTCAGTTAAGGGTCAGACTCTTGATTTTGGCTCAGATCACCGACTCGGGGTCATAACATTGTCCTGCAACAGGCTCCATCTTCAGCGGGGAGGCTGCTTTCTGCTTTAGATTCTAGCCTTCTGCTCCTCCTCCACTCTTTCTTGCACATACACTTTCTTTCTCTCCCTCTCAAATAAATAATCTTTAAAAAAAAAAAAGACCTGGTGCAATAAATGGCAGTTATTATTATCTTGCATAGCTATGTCCACTTGTTGAGTGTCAAAATTTAATACACACACGTATTACTTTCTGAAAACTGCCTAAAAAGCATTTCAGAGTTTATAGTAAATTATATCAAGCTGATAATACAGAGGGCAGCATAATACACTGAAAGGAATATAAGGTTGAGGAACAGACAAATCTCTGAATCCCAGCACCCTAATATCCTAGATCTGAGATTTTGGGCAAGTTATCCAATCTTTCCAAGTTTCAGTTTCAATCTGTATAATGGGTTGTGTTAAGGATTACATAAACTGAAATATGAAAAAGGTCTAGCATAATCTCTGACCTAAACGAATGCTGATTTCCTTCTGCATAGCTTCTTCTGCACTTATGCAGGTAAAATTGCACCATTTGGTCATATAATTTGATGCACAGAATTAAACACGTCACCTCTTGTAGAAGAAATGTGATCCCATGTGGTCACCATAATCTTGAGGTCATTGGGGTATGAAGGGCAGGGGAGGAGAACAGGAAAGGAAAGATAAGGGCTTGTAATCAATTACTTCTACCAAATTGCCCAAAATTCTGTAGAAAAAGAAGCCTTTTGCAGAAATATCTTTGCTCAATAAACTTTGTCCACATCAGGAGTGCTTTTTCATGTTACTAACAGCAGAAAAGTCCATCTTCATGGATATGACTTTCCTAAGCCCCAATAATTATAAAGCCCCCTTAAAAAAGCCTCTTCCAAAGGACAAAAAAAAAAAGTCGTAAAGTCTAATGCATTATTGCATCAGATATTTCTTAAAGGTAAAAATGAAAAGATGTTCAAAGTTAATTGAAGAGAATAACCAAAGATACCAACACAAAATAAAGTGACATCACTTTGAAAAGTTCTTTTGAATCAGAAAGCAAGTTTTAAAACAGAAGAGACAGACTAATTCAAATCCTGGTTGGATCCCAAATTTGGATGTTGATCCTTCCACAGGTGGTATATACTAAAATGGGTTCATTCATTCAGCACATTTTCCTGAGAGTCTATCACGTATCAAATATCTTTCTAGGCAGTGGATGCCACAGAAGATATACTTTGAAAACACCTGCCCCTGAGAGCACCTGGGTGGCTCAGCAGTTGGGCGTCTGCCTTTGGCTCAGGGCATGATCCTGGGGTCCTGGGATCGAGTCCCACACTGGGCCCCCACAGGGAGCCTGCTTCTCCCTCTGTCTTTGTCTCTGCCTCTCTCTGTGTGTCTCTCATGAGTAAATAAAAAAAAAATCTTTAAAAAAAGAAAACACCTGCCCCTGGAAGGCACATACCGATGGGAGAAAACAATGACCAGTAAGCGAATCTCTGGTAGGCAAATGATTAAAAGAGGAGTGCTATAGAAACAAATAATAAAGGCAGAAAGTAGGAATAGAGAATGCAGTGTCCAGTAGGGTAGGGACGGTGGCCTATTTTAAATAAGGTGGGCAGGGAAGTCCTCCTCACTGTGAAAGTGATGTTAGGGGAAAGATCTTAGGGTCATAAAGGAGTGAGTCATAAAGCCCCCTGGGAGAAGAGCACTCCAGACAGAGAAAATCACAAGTGAAGAGCCTCTGAAGACATAGAAGGATTAAGCAACTGCAAGGCTGTGTGTGTGGCTGACATGAAGTGAGCTCTGGAGGAGAGGAGAGGATGAGGCCAGGAGGTGTCTCAGGGGCCAGATCCAGTAACTGCTGGGCCATCCATAGGCCCGTGGCTTTTAGTTTGAGATGGGGAGCTACCAGTTGGTTCTGAAGAAAGGACTGAAATGAGCTGACATTGAACTACAGCTATATTGATTGATGCAGGTGTGTACTGGAGAGGACAGAGGCAGGGAATGATGACAATGGTTTGGACTGTCATATAGCCTGAGGTTTTAAACTGAGAAAACTCACTTTTCTAAGATGGGAAGACTGTGATGAAGTGGGTTGGTTGGTTGGTTGGTTGGTTTGGGGTGGGGATGGGTAGAATGGAGATCAGTTTCAGAAGTCTACTAGACATCCAAGTAGCAACATCCGGGAGAGAAAGCAGTTGAATATACATGTCAGAGTTCAGGGGAGTGGTCCTGACTAAAAGTAAATGTAAGATTTTTCAGAGTATAGATGACATTCCTGAGAGAAGATGCAATAAGCAGAGAGAGAGAGAGAGAGAGAGAGAGAGAGTATAAATAAAGAAGAGGGGCCTGAGGACAGCCCCTCAGAGTTCAAGGAGATAACACACGACTATCAGAGGAGTAGGGAAGGAGCTACTGGGGGGTTCGGAGGACAAGAGACAGTCTAGCTTCTAGAAGCTCCATGAAAGAAATATTTTAGGGAGTTGGGAGTAATCCCTGGTGGGGGGAAAATGTTGCCTCAAGGACTGATCATTGGGTGTAGCAACTCGGAGGTGACTGCAGAAGAGTCAGTGGAGCAAGTAGGGGGAAGGGACCACAGGAGGGCAGGAGCCAGGGATATCCAACAAGGACAACTCTCCGAGGGGTTCTGCTCTAAAAGAAAACTGAGAAAGGAGAGACTGCATATTAGAAAAGTGAGGGTGAAGAGAGGGATTCTTTTCAAAGTAGGAGAAATTACAACATAGAGAAGAAGAGTCTGATGACAAGGAGGGAGAGGAGGCCACTGCTGGGATAGCAGCCAGAGCCTGGTGAAGTGAGGGGGTCTCTGTCCCAAGGGAAGGGGCCGGTCCCAGACAGCAGCCAGGAGAGTGGGGTCCTCAAGGGAGCTGCATTCCCCCTAGCAGGGAGCCAGGGAGGGCCGCAGAGGCCCAGAGGCAAGACAGAGCTTGGCCAACACACCAGACTAGTAAATGCTACTGGTCCGGTGGAGAGGTGAGTATGGAAAGCCAATAAAAAAAAAAAAAAAAAAAAAAAAACCAAAGCAGCTGCACCAGCTGCTGCTGTGAACCAGGAAGGTAGAGGCACATGAGAGGCCCATGTCATTATGTATGGAAAGGGATCTTAGGATTGCCACACAAGTAGTGTGCTTGGGACGCCAGGCATGTCAGGGAAGTGAAAGTGGAGGGAAGGCAGTGGAGAAGAGGCCACACACAATCTTCAATTCAATATTTCACTCCCATTAAAGATAAGCTGTTTATAAGCTTCAGTGTAGGGCACATAATTCTATGTAAAAACTCTGTGGTTCCTCTTCCCAAACATAAATCATGATCATTCCACACCCTGCTCCCTGGGAGTCCTTAAGGCAAAGAGACGAGACTTGAGGTATAGTCATAAAAATCTGGGTATTATAAAAATCTACCCTGAGCTCCAAGAAGAAAAGAATAACAAGAGGAGAGCTCTGAAAAGTACTTATTTACCCAGCTACGAGGCAGCCTTCTAAAATTTTATTCACATCCCCAGGAACCCAAATGCCCACCTTGATACCTCTGTGAGGTTTCTTTTTTTACTCAATTATGGATATACGTGCTTTAAGGATGAGCTATGAAGTCTTTTTAGCCTAAATGCCTTGATAAAATAATGAATATTAAATATGTCTCAGAGCCACAAAAAAGGACTGAGCACAAGATCAAGTCTGCGGTAGCTGAGGAGTGCCCCCTACAGACTGACATGCGCCACGCAAGCAGATGACAAGGCAGGAGCAGAGCCGCAGAGTCTGCGGATTCTCAGGCGTCAGTGAGGGAAGGTAAGAAAGCTCGGCTGACAAAATGTGACTTTAAAGCCTAAGGAATACGCGGACACTAGGAATGCCTATTTTTGCATATTTGTGAACAGCAAGGAATGAAAAACTTTTGCATGAATCTGACTGTCACTACCTATTGCCTACACCTAGAGAAAATGTAACCTCTTAGTAAAGACTGATTTATTATTCTCTGGTTCTTTTACACCAGTATTTGAATATACATGAAAATAATAGTGAAAAGAAACATTACGTTTTGCTGTGCAAAAGACAGTTGTATCTGGGATCAGAAATCATTTGATGTCAGTAGCATAAGAAGAAGATGGAACATTTGTGAAAAGGAAGTTCTGGTCTGAGGTTTATTCCTTTTCGTAAAGATGTCACAGAAAAGTGTTTATTCTCTGTGTACAGTCGGTCTTCGAATGTGAGTGATTTTCAAAATAAAAATCACAAGGAGACATGAAAGACATATCTCATGGTTATCAATATGTTTTATTTTTTTTAATATGTTTTAAAATGCTGTACAGATTTTTAAAAATCATATAAAATATGTTACACTAATATTCAATTATTATACACTGTATAAAATATATTAAAATATTATTTGAGGCGCATAAAGTTTTATGGTACATCAACAAATCAAAGTTAATAAATTTCATATAGAATAATATATTCCAGTTTAAATTTCCATTTATAAGAAAAAGGAAAGACAAAATATATACCAAAAACCTCTGAAATTTTTTAATGGAAATGTTTCGAATACTAACGTAGGTGCAGTCTAAATGTACCAGTGAATTTGATGTTTGCAACTATTAAATTAAACCCCAGAATTATACAAATGCTTAGCAAAGGACACAGCAATATTTATTGAAGTTAATGGCCATTTACATGATCTTTGAATAAATACAGATCTTTGGAAAACTGCATTTAACATCGTAAAATGTTCATTTAGACTCAGTTTCACATATAGTCATGAGATATACATAAGTGTATGTGATTAAATTGATAAATTATACTTTAAGCGTTTTCATAAAGAATGTTTCTCACTCTCAGAAAGAGGCAATTAGGGTCACGTGGCTTTAATACTTGTTTTTTCTTAGGAATTTAATAAAATTCAATCTAATATCCATATATCTTTGCTTCCTCTAAAATTATCAATAAAATTATATAATGATGAAATTTATAAAATATATTATTTTGTATATGTAATAAAAGCCCCAATACCTAAAGAAAAACTGCTTGATATGTAAATCTACCTAAGTACTCTGGTGACTGACCTAACGATCACAATTGTCTCTTTCTACCCTATAATAATATATATGTGATGCATTCAGATGTTAAAACACTTGTGGAAGTGCTTGCTAAAAAATTTCAGTACATAGCCCCACAAATGTACATTCAAATTAATCTGCTTTCATATTTAATTATTCTTTTGAATCCATTCATCCACATATAGAATCCTTGCCAAAATGCAGTTTAAAACTAAAATGATATATTTGCAATATGAAATAATTAAAATATTTCAACACTGCAATGATTCTTCAGTTTTTAATTCAAAAAAAAGGAGGGGTAAAAAGAAGGAAGGAAGGAAAGAAGAAATAAATCCCACTGACTGATTAAATAAATTAACATTTATAAAATAACATTTGTAAAATTAACAATTTCCAAAAGAAATTGAAATTAACAATCTCCAGAAATAGCACTGATCCAGAATGAAATTTTAATGTCCCTGGATAACAATTATAAATAAGAAACTAAAATGTACCCGAGCCTTAAATATTATATAATGTTGATTATACAGATTCAACTTGTGGAAATGTACCAAAGAGCAATTAAGACCATTTTAAATAAACTTTTATTCAGATTGAAAACATAACTGTAGGTTGTATATACACGCTTGGTATTTAGAAGATATCATAAATTCAGTCACTTCCTCATGCCCCAGAAAATTCGAACGTTTTTTAGAAAGGCTATTGCTTTCATACTATTCCTACCATGAAAAATGCTACCTTTTTTGGCTAATACAAAGAAACCACAATTAACAGTGAAACCATAAATACTTTCTGTGTTAACCACAAATGGCCTTTCCCATAGAGAAATGGCTTACATGTGTTCTAAATGTGTTTGGTTTCATTTTGTATGGAAGGAGCTGTGGGTATGTTTTTATCTAAGAAAAGAACATGGCATGCACATGCACAGCTTTCTAAAATGAGAAACACTCATTGAATTTAATCGGAGTTTTGTCTGGGCCGGAAATTCAGAATTAAGCTCCATGGGTGATGATTTTGGATTCTCTGGACAGGACTTGAGGCTCTACTTGCCAAACTTTCTTGGACTTTCAGTGCAACACAAGGCAGGAGGACTTCTGCCTGTGTCATATTATCATATCTTGTGTAACTGTGGTTGATCTCACGAATTCATAGTCTTCACACATTTCCACTTGATTATCAGTTCAGTTTGGGTCAGTCCCATACACCACTGTCAACTGCTCTGGTTCAGTCCTGTGGGTGTGCCTATCTGTGTGTAATTGTACCTAACTTCTTGAGTATTTACTCATTATGTGAGCATTAAACAGCCTATGGAAATCTACATGTGTTGATGTTCAAAATCATTTTTCTATTTGAATGGAACAGGTGCTGGGTCATTTTTTAAAATGTCCACACTCTGAGAGTACATGGGAAAGAGGAAGGCCCTCTCCCGATGCGATTTTTTTTGCTCACTTTCATAACTGAATCTCCTTGGAAGGGTCTAAATGGAAATTGAATCAAATTTTGTTCTATGGATTTTCAGCACTCACAAATAAAATAAGGAAATCCAACTGAAAATTAGGAATTGTTCAGAATATTCTTTACCCAACTGAATTTATACCTACAAAATAAATACATCTCAGTAAAAGAATTCTCCCCATACAGATTACCTTTGGAAAAGTTTTTGGGAAAAAAATGATGCACCTAGTCCTCCATTATAAGTTGATCTTAATTAATGAAATTTATTTAATTTCATACCTCATGGGACTATCGCAAAACATACAAAGGCAACCTTCCTATCATTTGTAAGCTTAAAACAATAAACTGAACATTGTGTTTTTTCATCCTGTTTACTTTCAATGTGCTAAGAGAATCACTAGTTTTCAAAGAAGGAAAGCTATAATCCTCAGGGCCCTATAAGTTCTCTCATAAAAAAAAAAAATAAGCTGAGTGTTCATTTCACTAAAACCAGCTGAAATTTCAGAAAATTAATAAACTCAATTGTTTACGTGTCACACAGAACTATTGATGGAGCTATCAGTTGATTGCTTTCTCTAATGTGTGAATTTGTGATTGATTTAAATATCATATCAATTACATAAAAAATCAATTATTTAAAAAAAAGGCAGATGATCTCTGATTCAAAATTAGGATTGTGTGTGGTGGATTGATTTCATTTTCAGGAGGATGAAGTTTAGGCAGGGAGCTTCTGTCGGGGTGGGGGTCTAGTGCCTAAAGGAACAGGCAATGAATTATCTACAACTGCAGGTCTTTATTTATCAGAGTCACTGTTTCCCCTCTATTTGGAACTCCATGGTATATTATAATAAAACTTGAAAACTCTTTTATTCTGCTTCCACCCATTATCTTTTTAAAAACTGGATTCAAAAAAAAAACTGGATTCAAATATATAAAGTCAAAAAAACCTATGTTAAGTCTTTGCTAGCTTAAGAATTAAGCTTTTCTGTTTGCAAACAGGGCAGCTACTCCATATTTAAAATTTTATCAGCTGTATACTATTAGAGGGGCATGTGTCATGAGACACATTATAATTTTAATTACAGTTAAAAACTTCAAGGTAATGAAAATAAAGTATTAACCTAATGAGAAAAATTATAAACACTTTTGGTTAATCCTTAAAGTGTTTCTTAAAAAGAAATTTAAGACAATAAAAAAAGATTCCTAGAAATAATTTTAGTATATCATGGTGTTAAGAAGACAACTTTTAAAGTTGCTAATGAAAGAAATAACTAACTTGCTTTATTACATAATACTTCGTTTCACCATTTAAGTCAAAATAGCCTTTATAATGATAGCAAGGAGCAGGAAATAAAACAAAACCTGATTTTAAATATTTAAAGGTCTCTCCCTCAAAAAAAAAAAAAAAACAAATTATCTTGCTAAACAGAACAACTATTTTTCTCTTCAATATATTTCCATCCTCAATACATTTCCATTTCTTATACCAGCAAAAGAAAACATGTAAGTGCAACACCTCTAATCAAGACTATTTTTACTATCACAAGAATAAAACGATGGTATTTTATAAACAGCATCAATCTTATAATGACGTCATAAAAATATACTCCTCATCTTTTACATTCATTTATTTATGAAACGACTATGGGAAGTTCCCTTCCAAGATGATTCTCAAAGTTCCCCCAAGGGTTGCCATTCCTTTTTCATATGCTGAAAATCCTCAGGAGGAACACATTGGGTTCTTTGTCCACCCGTAACTGTTGTTCCTTAAAGTGAGACTCGTGAATTACGTTAGAATTAATCTCTAACACTTGCTTAAATGCAGATTGGAGTACCCGAGCTTGGGCCTGGAAATATGCATTGAACCATTCCTCCAGGGCTTCTGACACAGAAGTTGAAAATGCTCTAGAAAGGAAGCTCTGGGAGCACAGGGCCTTACTAACCCGTCCTCCCTCTTCACCTGGCCCAGCACCTACACTGAGCAGACACTGGTTTAAATGCGTATAACTGCACCACTGCCCTAATGTCTGAGAGCCACAGTGGTCCTTAGCTTCTGCCTGCAAAGGATGGGCCCCCTCTTTCTTAAATTCCTGCAGCAAACACCATGAACCCAGGTCTTGGAATGCGTGGGGAGCCAGTGCTTTGCATTATGTATTACTGAAGTGAACTGCCATTCCAACTAGATGAGAAATTCCTGAAGGAAGAGGTTTGGATTTGTTTTGTTTTGTTTTCTTCTTCTTTTGCTCATTCAACATCCACTGTATGAATATTGAGCACTAAGTCCATGCCAAATACCATGTCTAGAACTGGACACAGAACGAAAAATAAAACAGGTATATTCCCAGATATCTGGGAACTCTGTGATTCCTGGAGTGGATATCAGGAGGGATGACCTCAATACCGAGAGGGCAATTTAGACATTTTGATGGGTGTTTTTGTTAATGAGCATAGTGGTATCAGAACATCTACGGACTTTTACATTGACATATTATTTTATTACATGTTTTTCATTTACGGACTTTTACATTTACATATTATTTTATTACATATTTTTTATTTCATAAGTATTATAATTATGGCATTGCAGATTTTTGTAAATGATGTGTATAGGTAGGTATTATCTGTGGTTTCCACTTGGTGATTAACCATCACAAAATACATATTATCAAAAAGGCGCATAGGGTTGAAAATCAGTGACCTGGTGAACATTTTAATATTAACCTGAAGATTCTCTTAACATAAGCATAGTAATACTTCAAAGCATTTGCTTAATAAAAATGAATGACTTAATGAAATCAGCTTTATAATTTCATCAATGGCTTTCTGATTCTACTGTAAACTTCCCTTTAGTCAGTAAGAGTTTCCACATAATTTTCAGATACATGCATGGTTGGTCTGTAGTTAAATACTATTCTATATGACAGCAGATGACCAAAAGATTTAAAGATACATCACCTATATTAGTTGGCTATGGTTAGCATCTATTCTATCACACTGAGGACATTCTGACCAACAAGGGGATTATCTTACTCTAAATGACTTTTTTTAAAAAATCGAACTGTCCTGGGACTGTAGCCATATCATCTAGCCTTAGCCCCATTCCAAAGGAAACAAACAAAAACTTTGTTTAAAAAGTGAAATTTATCCTACAAATAGATACACTCTTGATCTTTTATTATACTTGAAAGACAAAGAAATAAAAATTACTCCAAAGCTATTAAAAAACAGTAACAATCCAAGACTTCAGGAGCTCTCTTCCCTTCATCTGACTGCTAAGTCACAGGGACACTAAGTGAATTTTACCTTCTTCATATGGATTGTCATGACTGTGTAAAATCTTTAAACAATTATCCTATTCTAACTCAGATTGGTGATGAAGTGTACCTGATAGAGCTCTTTGTCTGCAAATTCGAGTACAGCAGGAGAAATCAACCTTTAGCATCAGGAAAAACTCTACCAGCAAATGAAGAGGAAACAATGACACCAAGCGGTGTCAATTAAGTGATGGACTCATAGTGTTCCAACAAGCTTTTCATCACCACGCTGTGTGAAGACCATCACTGTATAAGGAATGGCCCTGCTCACCCAAGCCACCCCCTCTAATCAAACCTGTCTCCCCACCTAATGAGCAGTAGCCACCAGGATGCTTATAATTTGGCTTGCCAGAGTAACTACAGATTTATAGGAAAGAGGTTAAAATAAACACAAATAATTTAAAATGCATTAAGTAAGAAATGACTCTTTTGACTAAACTATGTTGTAAATTTTATGAATATATTTTATAAATCTTATTTTCTCCTTTCTGCAAGAAAAAGTGACATCAGTTTTGCTTAGCTCAGCAGTATGAACAGTCGTGTGAAACTAAAAACTTTTAAAAATAGTAAGTAGCTTTTAGGAAAGTTTCACTGAACATAGAAGAAATTGTACAAACTGTGTTTTTTTCTTAACACTATTGTTTCGAGAGTTTTTATTTCCTGGGCCACAATTAATTTAATTTATGCTTTAATATAATGATCTCTTTCTATATAATCAGTACAAGCTGAAACAATAGATGTGACATATTAAGACATAGGTCTAGGACAGTGTGACATTTAGGCCATAAACATGTCCACGTGTGAAATACAGAATCACTTCCTTTAGAAGGATGATGTGGAATATAAGGCAAACTTCTATATTGTATCCAGTGGTGTCTAAGCCATGTCATACATAAAGTGTGCAAGATTCTGTAGGGTTGGATTGATTCTCACTCATTCCAATACCTCGTCCTATAGCTATTGTTTTGGTCTGAGCCCCAGTATGAAACAGAGCTGCAATCCAGGAAAGGGAGAGATTACAGAGTGCTGCTGAGCAATTTAGTCTTTGTCAGAATGATGCAGAGAACTGGAAACTTTAGGAAGTCTATAAACTACAGTGAGCCCCACTTCAGCTCACTCCACCATCTGTCTGCTTCAGCCCAGGATTTCCAATCCCCTCCTCTTCTTCCTTCCCTAGGAGTTTAATGGGAAAAAAGAGGGTTTACATATTTCCATGTGAGTTTCCCAAAAAGAGAAAATATAAGAACAAAGGAGAAAAAAAAAAGAGGTAGGTCATTGGCCCTATTATACCACAGCTTAACTAACCTTGACCCCAGACGCAGAATCCCACTGCTTCAATTGGGGCCCAAGGACAAAAGATGACCCGTCAAGGGTCTTTGGGTCCTTATCCATCACAGAACTGTGGTGAAAGGCAACTGTGGCCCTTGCACAGCAGCTGGGCATGGGGTGGGGGGTGACCCAGGCTACGCTGCATGTGTTAAGATGAGCTATTTCACAAAGAAGTCCTCATTCCACAGAACACATGTATTCCTACAGAGGAAAAATGTAAAAAGGTGACCACCTTGTTAGGGGTAGAGCAAAAACATACCGGTTGCCACTGTCAGCTACAAAGTCGCTGAGGCTTCAAGCCCCACATCCCCTTTGCCTTTAACCTCACCCCCTGCCACTTTCTTCCTCATGGTCTCTAGTGGATAACTTATAATTCTTAACTCCAGTTTTCCTCGTTACATCAACTTAAATCATTTCTCAGGGAAGCGTCCTCCAGAAAAGGCTCCCTGGTCATAAACCCTGTGCTTCCTCTTTTATAACATTTGGTGCACCTGTATTTATTTATCAGTCGTCCTTCCTGATAGGCTGCAAGTTCCATGAGTGCAGAGACCACATTCATGTGGATCACCACGAGGCTTCCAGGGCCTATTCCTTGCGTGGCAAGATTTTTTTTAATGAAATCTCAGTTGAAGGAATGAATAACAACAGCAATTGATGGCAAATATTTTCTGTCGTGGGGCTCTGTAATAAATTCTCCAAACAATGAATCATGGATGATATGGATGGACCATAACATTGCCCTAAAGACCAGATCTTACCAAGTTCTCTGGGTTCATCTGTCACCAGATGTCCCTTGCTCGCTACTATCTTCCCACACTACTCTCTCAGTTCTCTGCAAGCACCATGGATTCCTTTACCACTGCAGTATTTTAGGGGGTTATTTCTTTTGTTTGAAATGTTCCCCCCCACCTCCATTTTACATCTGTCCTATCTAGTCCTTCTCATGGTTGAATTTTGCATTTATTTCTATAACCTTTCAATTCTCCACGAGACTGTGTGTTCTATGAAACTTATGCTAACATATCCCAATGCCTCACACAAAATAGGCACCTGATAAATCCTACTGCATGATTGGCTGAACAAACAAATAAATATATTTTACTGTGGCAAAATAATCCAGCTGAAACTACCATCTCCTTATTGGTATTTATTGCGATATTGTCTTTGGAACTGTAAATCCTTCTATTCCTTGTAAAGATGAAAGAAAGCTAAAGACGTGCCACCTCTTTCCTAATTGTTCTTCCCTGCCAAGCCAAGAATTTTCACAGGATATGCATCAGATTGACCGATTTCTGGATTTCTCTGAGAGTACGCCTTGACTATGGGAAAGGTTTGTCCTTGCATCTGTGGCTTGGGCATTATAACCTTGAATTGTGGTCTGTCATGCTCAGTGGTCCTTGATATTGGTTCTTAGCAGATATAAGCTAAATCACTGCTCCTTTTTAAAAAATGAGTCCTAAGGACTAGATCAAGACTATTTGGTTAAGAGCTGTGTCAGGCCACGGCATTCAAAATATCACGGCATTCAAAAATATCCAAACTTCTCACGTTGATGGGAGTCCCACTCTCCCTCTCTCTTATGCACAGCCTCAGTGTTACCCACTGCGTGGTGGATGACTGGAATTGGTTTTTTGATTTCTTGCCTCAAAATGGTAAGGCCTGACATCACCACTCATCAGAAATATCTAAAATTGATTTCTTAAAATGGAATGAAAGCGACTTTATGGATTACACAATGGAGGGCTAGACACTGAAGCAAACTCAGAACAAATAGATAAAAATTTACTTTGCTTGATCTCAGGAGCCCTCTGGGTGATCACCATTTGATGGTATGCAGCTTATTTGCTAGCATGCCTCTATTTTTGCTGCTTTAAACCACAGGTCATCTTAAAGTAGATATAATTAGTCGATCCAAGAGCCTTTTTGCTGATCTGGGCCTGGTCGTGACGGACTACGTGGGAAGTTGACTTTGGTCACTAACCCATGCCATTCAAAACTGCTGATGTGCCAGATGCAGGTTTACTTATAGGCATATGTCAGAGGCACACTGCGTGCTCTGGCACCCAGACAGAAGGGTTTTAGATTTGTTGGCTCCCTAGCTTGCAATTTAAACCCTGGAACAAAAGTATTCTTCTGGGTAGTGTGGGTGCAGTGTTTGCAAGCTTTAAGTTGTTTAAGCCGAGTTGCCCCACAAGGCAATTACTGGCACCATTTCACTATCTTTCTGTTCTTTTGATGTGGTATTCATTTTGTTTGAGGCATTTGCCTAATTTAGGAGGTACCGTGATTCTGTTAGGATTACCCCCCAAACCCTCCTAGGTCTGGGGAATGGGTAGTCTCTGTGCAAACCACAGAGCCCACTGCATAAACTGAAACACTAAGAGAGAGAGAAAATTGTACATCTAGAATAATAGAACCCGCATCTAGGAAGGAAAACTGACGTCTGCAGATTATAGAAGGGATCTTACCCCTTCCTGAGGTAGCGCACTTTGGCCTCCTTCTCTGGTGAGACTCATCAATAACTGTTTTGAACAACAACAGTAAAACAAAACAAAAAACACTCTGCTTTTACATTGGCAGTTGAAAAGTGTATCAGCAACTCTGCGCCCCTTACCGTTGGAACTTCTAAAGATCTCATAGCCATGAGGAAACCTCTGCAAAGTGCGAACTCACAGGTCTTCCCCTGGAAAAGGGTATGCGGGTGGGTCTCAGGGCTGCATGAGCACAAGTAGAAGGGAGGCCTGCAGAATGAGCCAACACGCCCCTGGCAACAGGTCGGGTGCCTCAATTTTAAATTTTTTTAAATATTTATTTATTGATTCATGAGACACACACACACAGAGAGAGAGAGAGAGAGAGAGAGAGAATGAAAGGCAGAGACACAGGCAGAGAGAGAAGCAGGCTCCATGCAGGGAGCGGGATGTGGGACTCGATCCCAGGACTTAAGGATCACACCCTGAGCTGAAGGCGGAGGCTTAACCGCTGAGCCACCCAGGCATCCCTCCCTCACTTTTAAATTACATCAGGGTTGAGCCTTGGTGAAAACCTGAAGTCCTGTGGGCTTTTAAGCTATATGACAAGGAGGCTTCAACATGAAAGTAGACATTACTGATGCTCAGAAGTAGAGTTGCATTCAAAGATCAGCAAAGGTCATTCCTTGTACGTGAATAAAGACAACCTTCTTTTGTTTTCTCTTTTCAATGAAACTTTATTTCTGGAAAGCAAAGTACAGACAGACTTTTAAAACAAGTTATAAGAAATGAACCCATTTTCCTGATCTATTTTAAAGCAATCCACTTTGCTCCATGAGATTTCTACTAGCATAAAACTTCAACTTATTAACCTAAATATTGTTAATATCCCAGTGATGAAAGTCAATATGCATATGTTAAACAATTGTACTCCATTAAATTTGTGGCATGCATATTCATATTATTATTATTTATATGATTAATAACAATGGCCCAAAACATCCAAACTTGGCTTTTCTTTGCAAAATGATCTAATCCTTCTCACATCGTCAGTACTAATGCTATCGCTCAGAATAATCTCTTTTAAAAAAATGGTGACTTTTTAAACAAACCTTTGCCTCAAAATATCTAGTTGCTACTAATATGAATTCAGGAAGCATGGAGTTAAAGGAGTTGGCTTTTTTTTTTCCTTAAATCTGAACAATTGGAATCAGCAGTTTGCATTATTTTAAAAATGAATGCTTAGAATCAGCAATTTTCTTGTTTTTTTTTTTAAAGATCTTGAGGGTTTTTTTTATTTAAAGTGGAAAACTACATTAAGTGCAAGGCAGTCAACAAAGAAGCAGCCATAAAGCCTAAGTATTCCTAGAGTTATAAAATATGTCCATTGTGCCAATTCCACTGCCAACAATGAAGTTTTAAGCATTAATATGCCTTCATTGCAGTTTTAATGCCTTAATATTGACTCTATAGCTCTTTTGGGTAATTTTGCTTTCTCTGGTACTTGAAAGGTGATGATGTCAGCGTTCTTCGCACTGATTCATATGCAGGTTGATGAAGCTGAGTTATTTATTGAGTTCCATTATATTTTCTATAAACATTAGTTCTCAATAAACAGAGACATTTAGCCGAGGGTTTATTTATTAAATAGGTACTGTACAGATGGTTTTGCCACACATGATGTGCTGCAGAGGATATTACTCAGGAATAATCAGCTGTGTTATAGCTTGGCTAAATTAATAAGATGATAATGATGAAATTGATGCTTTTGAGCTAGGCTTGGTAAATGGTTTTTGCATAAACAAACTGATAAATTTGAGAAGCAATTACTTGCTTGTCAAAGATAAAAACACAACAGGGCCCATTTATAGTTAGGTCCTATTTATTTTTAAAGATTGTACCAGATTTTATGTTTAATACGCTGCAATTAAAAAATAATACTTAAATGAAGAAGAATAAAAAAAACCCACTAACTTTCTGAGTTCTCCTTCAAATCTGAAGAAGCAGTGTTGCTTGATTAGACACCAAGCAAACTTTTTTGCTGCGTGTGAAGGGAGACTCTATCTGACAAAAAAAAAAAAAAAAAAAAACAAAAAACAGGGTAATCTTCCACATACATTTTTTAATCATATAAGCATGTTGCAGAAATAGTTGACTAACAACTCCCTCTACTCCAGTTCATCCCCTTCCCCAGACACACAAACACATGCTTAATAAAGGCCCTCAAAAAACTTTTTAATCTGGTCCCCAAATAGCAAAGAAGATGTTTAACCTAGCTTACAGTTTTCAATAAATGGTACAGCGATCATCCATTCTCCTCACCCAAAGATTGTTCAAGTTGTACTTGGAGCCTGAACATGAGAAATACGTGCCTATTGATGCAATTTACTGATATGATTTCATTACATAATGCTAACTTTTTGTACTGTAAAAGTCAGAAATGAAGTCCAAGGTCAAGGAAACATTAGCTTCCCTCCCTAACTTTAGCAGAATTTTTTTTAGGATTCTGATTAAATCATACCCTGAGGGGGCCACCTTTTAGACCCAAACATGAGCTGTATATCAAAAATATAGTTTACATCTGTTTGTATATGTGTGTATTTTAACCATGAAAGAAGACTACTAACCTACAGAGACCATTTCCATATATCTTGTAGTATCTTATAAAAAGCTATTTCATGCTAAGAGACAGGTTTCATTTTTCTTCTTCCCATAAAGTTTATGATTATCAAAGATAAATTATAGCCTATTTTTACTATGTGGCATATTTACTGTATCTACAATGAACTAGTAGTCATACAGGAGGAGAATCATATGCAAAAATAAATAAATATTTTAATTCTAAGTGTTGGGATCCAAAACTTTTGTAACTATAATACTTTTGTTTAAGTTAAGTGACAGGGGCAGACACCATTACTCTTCAAAAGTATAGGATGAGGTCATCAGCTGTGAGATGAAATCAGATACTTGTTTCATTAAAACAGCCACCTTCCTCATCTTTTTAAAAGAGTACTTTGGTGTCCTTCATTTTAAAAGTACCTTAGCTAAAAATAAATTAATGTGACTATTAAATGCAAACTAGTGTTATAATGGGTATTTTGCATCTTATTGTTTGCGTGAAATAAATGAGTTACAGCAAAATGCTATGTATGTGCATGGTAGAAATTCTATCGCCCTGGGCAACTCAAAATCAAGATATTTGTCTTCTCAAAAATTGCCACTAAAAACAAAAGTATAATGATCACAAACAAGAATCAGCAGGATTATTTTTAAAATACATAACAGATTCATATCACAGAATTCATCATATATTGGTCTGATATCAGAATACCTAATGATTTGTTATAAAACTTCAGTTGTGATTTCTTCCTCCTGGTTAATTAGAAGCAACTGCTCCCCAGGACTAATTACAACTCCATCAAAAAGAAAGGCGAGCACAAATATGTCTTAAGGGGATGCGAAAACTTTGAAGGTGAGGCCCCATAAACTGAATTAAGGGATGGAATTTAAAACCTTTCTGTGAGCTCTGCTTTCTAGAGACTGTTGCAACGAGCATCAAGGAAACAAATCCAATGAGATTTTTACTGATGATAGCAAGAGGCATGAAAGCATAACATATTGGGATACTTTAGATCATGAATCCTATTGATCAGCTGACAAATTGATTATTGTGAATAGAAATTCTATGTGGATCTGCACTATCGTATGCTTTACTGACAATATATTTTACTAAGTGCTTAGCAGAAACTTCTGCTGCTTGAAACTAATCTGAATTATCTAATGCAGCACTAATATGCACATGAACTCTGCACAAGCTATAATCTTGGTAGAATTTTGCCTTACAAGATATACCATTTGGCTTGTAATTGAAGATATTCTAAATTACCTGTAAAATTAAAGAATGAATGAGGGCAATGGTCCATCTGTGTTTCTTGTTCTGCTATTAAAGTTTGCAACATCTGAACTGATTTGCCCTGGTTTCAAATGTATATGGTCCTATGTCACAAACCTGTATATCTGGATTTCCCCTTTCCTTTGATAAATACTCTGCTCTGGTGTAGTCCTGACAACTAATGCAAGACTTATCTGGTTCTGAGACTCAGAGGATTTGTAAAGATTTGCTATCTGTGTACTCGATAGTCTAATGTTCAAGATAAACAAGTATAATGTTGAACTAAGGAAAATAACATCGCTGCAAATGACAATATGAAAATTGTCATATTTCTGAAGTTGTTTCTAATCAACATTCAGGTGACAGACATTTTTGCTCATAAAATTCTGAAAGAAACTACCCTAGTCAAAATTTACATGCAGAGGAGAAAGCATTTTACTAGTCAAAAATCTTAACAAATAATTCTAGAATTTTAAAATTTTATTCAGTCTATGTACTTTATCACATATTTTTGTCAACATATACTAATTTATATTCACCATTTGCTACATTTAATAGTCCTATTTAAAACATCAGTAATTTATTCAAGTGAATAATCAAAATAAGAATCAAATTAAGCTCTCTTTTTTAGACATTTTGACAGTTATTTTTAGGTTTATGATTTAAAAATAGTACTTTAAACATTTTTTTGTGATAATTATATTTTGAAAAAAGCAAAACGCTTGGGAACATTTACTCAATTCTAATATATATGAGTAAAACAGTTCTAATATATTTATTCGGGGTACCAAAATATAGTCATGATTTTTCATATTTATGAAATTCTCCCTTTTGTCGTATGCAATTTCAATGGTTAGGATAGTCAAAAATCATAGGCATTAAATTATTAATTCACATGAAATGAAGAACACTGGATTTAGCAGTGGTGAGACTATAAACTCTAACAGAGAACACAGAAATTTCCCTCTATAAACACACACTGGAGCAGGCTCTCAGTTACAAAGCTAAATTATACCGATTACAAAGCAATTGTGTAAGATGGTTTGCATGGATTGGAACACTAAGCAACCATTCAAAATGCGAGTGTGAGAATTTCAAAGGCACCAAATAGAATAGAATTACAAATTCCTACCACTCCATCTCTTAAAATCTGTTTCTTTCATACTACTACTCACTTCACTCCTACATGTCAATATATGTCTCCAACAGGCTGAGAATGCATTCATTCATTCGCTCATTGTTTCTTTCTTGTATTTCCTTCCTGAGTACCTAATATGTGCCCCGCAGGGTACCAAGTGCAAGGATGCTAAAAGGAATCAAGCAAGGGCCCAGATCTCAAGGAGCTCAGAACAGTGGGGAAGACAGAACAGCAGAGTGTAAGAGACTTGTATTCCAATACAACTGAGTTAAGTATGTGATTGGGGAAAATACATCAACGGGTAGCCATTGAACCATACGCCCAGCAATTTTATGCACATGAGAACGAAGTTATCGTAAATCCAGTGAGGAAACCAGGAGCACAAAGAGGTCTGCAGATGAGCTGATGAAAGAATAGAGTAGATACCCAAGCAGATGTTCTTTCATCTCAGAACAGGTTCCCTGGGATACAGAAGAGAAAGGAGACCAAAAGTCCAGTTCTAAAACACAAAGGGATTTGAGAGTAGAAAGGAAGGTAAGAGAATGATGATGGACAAATAACTAACCTTTCTTTCAATATTGGAAATGTCTAGCTCTTCTGAAAATATTCTTCTTCTAGTAGCATTATTTTCTGCTTATATCTCCAAAGACTTCTTTATCTGAAGTGGGGGGATTTCTCATCATTTGTTGTTGGAAAGGAAACTCTTGAAGGGCAGAACAAACAATAATCTCTCCTCTCCCCTGACTGATTCCTCTGTTTCTCTGCTGAGACTCCTAATAGGGGTGCTAATTAGTGCCAATTGTCATGATGTTTTGAGATGTAGACACCTGTCTTCTAATAACTGGACTGAGACCACTGACTCATTTCACACAGACCATCAAACAGACATCAACTAGTAATGGCCTATATTTACTACCAACCTGGGCTCAAGCCAAGGCCTTCTCCCACGTAACTGCGTTAGCATTCTTGATGACAAACAGCAAGTTCAATATGTGTTCACGCCCCTCCAATAAATAGACCAATGGCGGTCAGGCAGTAAGTGCCACTAGACAATCATGGCTCTAATTAACTATGTTACCTCCATATTTGAACTTTGTAGAGTCAGCCTCTCCTAAGCAAGTATTTTTAATACCCATTGAAGTGAAATGCAGATTAAGTTTCATGTACAATTTTTTAATATAGAAACTATATTTGCATATTCATGTCCCACCATAAGATGAGGAGGTAAAGAAGGCCTGCTCTGTGCTAAATTCCAAGAAGAAAAATAAACAGTATCAACATCAGGGATGCATGAATTCTATATAGAGTATTTTATAACCATCTGCATATTGTAGTTCTCTAAAATAATCTTTAAAGTAACTTTAAAGTACTTAAGTAGAAGTAGATTCTCCAATTCCCAAATATATATTCAGACTTTAAAGGGGGTTTATGTTTCTTCCTCAAATGTAAATCAAAATTATCCAAAATACAAAAGAAAAAATGGTTTAGAGACAATGACAGAATTCAAAAAAAAAAAATTAATAGATAAAGTCCTAAAGAAGTATAGGTTAAGGAGAGATTATCTTTAGCTCCAGTTACAAGAAATAGGGTTGAAGAAGTAAATCAGGGTCAGTCGCTAGTCGTTAGAGGGATAAAGGATTTGTTGGAAGAGATACCAGTCTAACTCTGTAAAATATACATGTGGAAGAAAGACTAAAGGCAAGAAGGGCAGTTAGAAGATAGAGACAATTGTCCAGCTAAAAGCTAGGGAGTACTTTAGAGAGATTGTTGGTTGAAAAGAAGAATTGGAAGACTGTAGATTTAGAAGTAATACAACCTGTTTTAATTGATTGTCAGAGGAAGCAAAGAGGGAAAGATGATAAAGTTAACCCAAAGATGTGCGTGGGTACCTAGAAGACAATGAGTTAGTATGAAAAAAAATTTATTTTGTAAGACACGGGAGGCACAGATGAACTAAATGGAAACAATATCCATTTCAAAGCCCTGGAGGAACAAGCAAGTACACCTATATTTCTATCTACTTTGAGAGTCACCTGAGGAGGTGTAATAATGAAACACAGAAGGTGGATGAAAATTCAAGAGACTGCAGAGCTAGAAGAGAAACAGATACAGATCCTTAGAAATACAATGCGGTCCCTGCCCTCACAAGCACACTGTCTGGCCATGAAGAGAACTATGCATCTTTATAACAAAGCCAAAAGAGAGAGTTAGCATGAGGGATATGTTAGAAACACAACATTTAAATATATATGGACTTATTCTCTATAATATATATCTAACTACTTTTACTATCCTGGAATTTTGGGAATTCTGAGTCATGAAAGCTGAAGGTTCTCAAGTCACTGCAGAGCAGTGGCTCTCAAATGAAGACAGTTTTGTTCCCCAGGGGTATTTGGCAACATCAAGGGACATTTTGGTCATCACAACTGAAAGGTGCTACCGGCATGTAGTGAGTAGAGGCCAAGGATGCTTAACAAACACCCCCCAAGGTACAGGACAGTGACCCACAACAAAGAATTATGGGTCCCAAAATATTGACAGTGGTGAGGATGAAAAACCCTGCTATCAAGTTACTCTGGCACTTTGATTAATTATATCTTAAGGTACTTGGCCAGTAATGTTCACCACTAAGATGAGCTAATATATGTGCCTGACTTTGATTACTTAAGACTGTCATTCAAGAAACAAAGAAGACACCAGAATTTTCTGGGTTTATTTCTACCATAAAGCAGTATTTATGGCAACTTGGATGAGTACACGGTTTTAAGCATGTGTTTAAAATTTCAGGTATTTAAAATGTCCAACACTTCCTGGTGAATTGTGTTTTCTAGGTTTCTAATTTTCCAAAGTTATATTAACCAGTCCATTCTTCGCAGTTCCAAACTATGAAAATGTTAAGATAACTGAGTAGATGACAGAAATCGACCATGGCTGACTCCATTGCTAACTTTCCTCTTTAATACCATATAACGTCTCCAGCACTTAAATTCCAGCACACACTGCCTACGTACTTTCTTATTTATGCCCATGGGTCTCTGGGAATACTTATCCTGCTTTTTTGCAGATTTTATTATGGCAATGCTGCTGTCGTTGTGGAAGACAGCCTTCAACCAAGCCCTCTCACAATGAAGTCAGTCACCGAACTACTTCACATCTGTGATTTATTGCTTCCAAAGTGCTTCCATGACATCATCTCACTCTTTGTGACAGAATTGGGCTACCGTGTGGTACAAAGCTCCTGAGGGCTGCAGTCAGCCTAAGAACCCCAGTTTTCTGATCCTTGGTCCACTCGGCCACATCGCCTACCTGTCAGATGACTCATTCACCTCACCAGTACCTGTTGCTCCTCTCTTCAAGCTCCATGCACACAGTTCGTTGCTATGTCTCCATCCCACATTGCACCACTAGGATAGGCACACCAGAAGGTCTCTTTTTTTGAGAACGCTGTTCAGGCTGAAATAATAGACTGCTTCAATGAACAAGATTTTGATGACCATACTTCTTCTGGACAGACACTTTATTTAACCATTCAGATAAGGGCCCTGTTTTAGCCCACCCACCCTTCATTCCCTGGCAGCACAAAACACAAAATTTCAAGGACAAAAGTCAGGTTGCTGGCTTAAAATATTAAATGTGACTAAATTCTGTTTTCATACATGGATTTCTCTGTGGGATAGTCACGGAAGTGTTTGTGTATGAGAGAGAGTTATGCCGACATTGTCGATACTTGCTTCCACTGCTAATAAGGGAGCCCCTTGGCCATGATACTGCCCAGTTTCTTTCCCTCTGTACCCCCAGCAAAGCCCCCCGTGACATGAGGGCAAACTGACAGGCAGTGGAGTCGGTTGTCAACTTACAGCTCTGAAATGTAATGAGAGGTGACCAGACATTAGATGGGTCCCCCTCTGAGTGACACATGGAGAAGCGGGAAATGTTATTCATAGCTGATTAGAACTCACGAAGAAATAAATGTAAGTTAGAACCAGAGAAAGAACCTTAGAGTTCATTTGTTTCAATAAGCCCACTTCCAACTGAGATAACTGAACCCCAAAGAGAAGAATTTCAACAAATCTAAATCACATCCTTTGCAAATGTATTTTTTAAATGGTGAGAATATCTCCGGTCCATTCACCTCTAAAAAGGATTTTACTTTCTAAAGCACAAATTTCTCTGTTTTGTTTTCTGTTGTTATTTCCTCTCTCTCCATATTCTACATTTCTTGTGACTCATCATTGAAGGGAATTATTCGTGTTCATTTAACACTCAGTCTATCGCTTTCTTCCTACTGTTTAAGATGTGAGCCCTAGGACTACCTAAGTGTACCGCCCACTGCCATCACTTAATAAGGGAGAGATGCTGGACTAGAGACTGATGTTCCCTGGCCTCCATTTCCTCCTCTTTAACATGGTGATAAAGTTGTAGATATTTGGAGAGAATGAAATGAGACTCAGTGTGGGTATCTGCATGTGCGCACATGCACACACATACAAGACATACATGCTTAGCACTAGGCTAGGCACATAGTAAATGCTCATAAATGTCAGCTATTATTCCTAAGAATAGTACTTTTCATTACCAAAATCCTGGCTATTCAATTAAATTCAATAAAGAAATACGTGTCACAAATCTAGCCACCTAATGGGTCACTGTAGCTTTGCTACAAGTAGAAGCAATACAAATATGATAGGTAGGATGGTAACTATTTATTGATTAGCCCTGGGTGCCAAGCATTGTGGTCGGAGCTTTTACTGCTTCATCCTATCTGCATCTTAAAACCATCCAACCCTGTTTTCCTTTTTTCAGTTGAGAAAACGTTACCAGGTCTGAGAGAGATGAAGTGACTTCCCCAAGATCACTTGGAGACAAGACATGAAGTTGAAGGTGTCTGATGCCAAAACTCTCTGTGGCTAAACCACTTCTGTCATTTTTCTTCTCTAGAATGTGCCCAGCTTTAGAGAGTGCACAATACACAACAACAAAGTTGAAGCACCCCCTGACCCAACTCTCCTCGCCCAATTGCCTGAGAATTGGACCTTTAGTATATACCACTGATTGGTTGCAGTATGTGTTCCACACAGGCTGGATTTTAATTCCAGACTTTCATTACATGTCTACTGTTGCCATTGTATGTATCTTAATTTCTGTGCCATTTTACTAAAAATGATTCAAAACAAAAGCAGTCAAAGCTCATTAAAGGTACACTCAAGAAATGTTTGGTTTCTTTTTTTAAGTTCACTAATTTTATGCTATTCAGACGAAAGAAAATCAAGAAATTTTCTCAGTGGTTCACTACTTTCAACAAAATTCTCTGTCACATTAGTAGATGCTGAATAATAATATTTATAGAAATAGCAATGCTCCAATAAATAATTTCTATTACTTTTCTTCTGGTTAGGAATATTGCGTGTGTGTGTGTGTGTGTGTGTGTGCATGTGTGATATGTGTTTGCTTTTTATATAGCCTCTAAATAAAATTGGAGAGTATCCAATCCAGGAAGCTCTAATGTCAATCTTTATTTTACAAGCACCAAAATGTATATCACAAGAAATTGTCATTCATCATGACACTTCACATGTACTGCATTGTTTTAATAGAAAAATCTAAAGTTTCATTATGTTAATGTTGAGCAATGAAAATAAAACATCATAAAAAAATAAGCACTTTTTGGTGATTGGCTATAGCAATTTTCTGTCAGCTTCAAGCACAATAAAAGCACACTGAAGGAAAATAGAGCAAATGATAGGAATCCAGCAGCACCAAAAAATGTTTTACTAGATCCCTAGAAATCTAGTGTTAGTAAGTGTCATCTCAAATAAAATACAACCTACCCAGTAAATTATGTGATAATGTAATTGTTCCAGAGAAGAATTTTTGGAGTCTTCCTATATACCAATGCTAAAAGCAACCCATCCAAATAGCATCTTTCATTCAAAGTGATAGAGTGACTTGCTTAAAATCTAATAACTGATTTCGGTCAGGTTCAAAATACAGGAATACTACTCTAGAGGAGTAAATGCAACACAGAAGCTCATCAATAACTTTGTTGATTTTTCTCTTTTGTAGGCAACACAAATATTGAATTGATATATACTAACAGGAGATCCATCTAGCACATAATCATTGTGCAGACAAAGGAAAAAAAATAGCCACCCATACAATACTGCTATAAATGAGCCTAAGTATTTTCTGTATCCAGATACGTATTTACTGGGCAATTAATTAAAAATGCTGATTGATATAAGCAGGAAGTATGGAATTGGCTTGATACAAAATATGTTAATATTAGGAAGTAAACTATTTCTTCTTAGGTGTCAAAACTTCCACATTTAGAAGACTTCATTCATATTTTTTCCTAGCTACATTTTTTTCTTAATACGCCTTTATTACAGCAATTCTCTTTGCAATGAAACAAAAATTTGTCCTGTAATGTAGTGTGCTCACCAAGACACAGTAATGTCAGATGATAAAACTATAATAAGCAATTAATAAATATTTATCAAATTGAATTACATTTAATACTTTCATATAAAAATCCCCTGAAGCCAACTGCTCTATAAATAGACTGCACACCCCTATAACGTACTAACGTGCATCTATTCATTTTCAAAACACTCGAAAGAGAGGACATACAGACTAGGGAGTGAGACAACACTTCTCATTTATCAACAGATTATTCAGTTAAGATTTATAAAACATTTTTTAGGAGATGATTAAAGATGTTTTAATTTGTCTTTCCTGGGTCAAACAAGTACATTATTCCTGAATACATCCCACTCTTTGATGAAAAATATCTTGGAATACTGGTCAATTTCACTGAATTTTGTTTATTTTGTGTCAAAGAGTTTAGATCTTGCCTGAACCCCTGACTTTGTGAAGCTGTGATTTTCCTCTCCTATTCTAATTCCTTTATATCCTAGAACAGTAACCATCCGATCAAAGCAAAATCTGAAATGATTGCCCAAACTGGCTTCATAACACCTCTTTTGGTATATCTGGTTTTTGTTTTTCCTTTTGTCTATAGCTGACAAGTATTTTGTCAAAGACTCAAATAAATGTATACTTCTGGTTAGGGTTTATAGGTAATAGGGGTTCTGTAACATGTTCTGTATGTTTTATAATACACTGAATTGCAAGATAGCTGTATTTTCTCAGTCTTCTGAGACTATCTACGTTGCTACAAACTTCAATGCCTGAGTAATCCTGATTGGTTCTCTTACATTTATTTTATAGCAATGGGTACTTTCCACCTCCAAGAGGGCAAGCATTACCTATCAAATGACATGTAACCTCTTCTCAAGAGTTCAGGAAAGATAATGAGCATCCACCTTACAAGAGTCCTAGGATTTCTTCTGGTTTTCAGGACCCCTGGATCTTTTCAGTCCCAATGCTCCTGCTTCCCTGATAGCAGAGGCAGTTCTGTGGCCACTCCTCTGGCACTGCCCACACCCTCCTCGGCTGCACCCTCTGCCTGAGTCCATGCAGGACTTTCTTTGTTCTGTTGTCTGCACCGACAACAGTCACCCGACTGTTTAGGAATAGTGCTAGACTGGAGCTGTGTGCACATAAGTGAAATACTGTTGAATAGTGCCTAAGGAGATAGAAGAACATTATTTTAAATTATCTCGATCATAAAATCCAAGTGAAGATTTGGCAATATAGCAGCAAAAAAAAAAAATCTCAAAACCAGTTATTCCTTTTAAATAAAAACAAAAATGAGAAACAGTAACTATTAGAAATCCCACCTGGTGCTTTTCCTGTGTTAATGATGCTTCTTAAATTGCATGTGGGTAAATGGTAATTTTGTCTCACACCATTAAAAACTAATGGAACCCTTGATGATAAGAAATGCCATAGCTAGCTTGTTGGAAAACGTTTAATTAATAAAGTAATAAAATTATTGTAAACTAGTGCAGTTTCAGGGAGAATTCAATGGGATATAAAACAGATAAAACATTCTAGAGAGTTTGTATAGGAAATAAACATTACTATATAAAATACCATATAAAGTTAAAGGGGTTTGTGTGACATAGAATTAAAATTAGCTATTACACTAATAAAAAAGAATTATTCTTTCAGGGAAAAAAATGCTAAAGAATACAACTTATAAGAATCTATTTTTAATCATCCAAGAAAGTATCTCAATTACAAAAGAGGGAAGGTTATTGTATTATTCCATAAACTGGAACTCAGAATTTAGGCATTAGTATATATATATACCAACCCAGCCTTAAAATGATCAAACAATTGGTTATAATGAAAACAGTGTCATTCTCTTGCCTTTTTTTTTTAGTGGAGGTTAATTCTTTAGATTACTGCTTAATACTTTTCCCAGTATACTTTACATTTTTGTCAGACCTTGGGATTTGCTCAAGAATCCCAAAGGAAAAAGATTCCAAAATTTCTTTTGTCATTCGTTCAAGGGGAAAGCACAAAATAATGAATGTTCTTATGTCAGCCCAGCTTTAACTTGATTCTGTAATGTGGTGTTGATTCTTTTTTATTCCTCTTATCCTCCTTACTGTTATATTACTCAAAAACTAACACTATAGTTTATAAAGGACACAAATTTAATGTCCTAACAAACATTAGTAAAATCTGGGATCTTAGGTGAAGAAAAAAAAGGTCTCAATAAACAAATGGATTTTCAAACTTAAATTACCAGTTTCCCAGTGATAGTGGAAGTTGACATTGTAATGATGCTTGTAGAAATAATACTGATTTTTAGGTATTTCCTAATTCAAGTTCTCATATATTCATTCATGCAAGCTTCGATGCATGCATTCGTTCATTAATTCCAAAAATATGATTAAGCAATTTCTGTGTTCCAGTTGTTGCTACTGGGAGGACACAGCAGTGAACAAGATAGATTGTCCCACCCTCATATGATCTGTATCCTAGTCTTTATTTCCATTTTATTGTAAAATTAAACAAATTTCTCCTTTTATTAGAGACCATGCCACAGTCTTTTCCAATTGCCTATGTTTTCTGTTAATAAACTCAGTAATTATTTTTTAATTTTTCACTTGATCTTGATCTTTTATCCCTAGTTTTTTTTTTTTTTGGTTTTAATAAAATTTATTCTCTACTTATAATCTTGAGGGAAGGGGAGCCTCTCTTAGCAAATCTCCAAATCATAAGTTGTAAGAGAAAGTTTGACTTAAACATATGAAGAGCTTTTCATAGTCAATAAACAAATGAGAACATGAGAGAAAATTTACCAAAGAACTTTAGCAAGTAATTTGTAAAAGGGAATATGTAAAAGAATGATTAACATCAGACAAACCACACCATTAATGAGAAAAGATATCTGATTTCAAGCAGTTGTAAGTTTTGTTTCCTACTTCCTAAAGAAAAATCAAAAGTTGATTACATCAAGGTGGGTAACAGTATGTGGAGAAAAGTACTCAATCGCCTTGAAGTGTTAACTTGAAAATATTTACCAAAATTTAAAATATAGGTAACCTTTGACACAATAGTTCTACTTCAGGAATTTATTCAAATGAAAGAATGGAAAAACTAATAAACAAATATGTACTGGGATATTCGTAGCAACACAGTTAGATGAAAATTTAGGGGAAAAAAACTAAGAAAATGAAATTATGCATCTATAAAACAATACAAAGGAGAGCTACTTACATATTTACATGGAAACATATTCTCACGATATCGGTGACTGAGAAAGGTAGATTACAAAAACTGTAATATGATAGCATCAAAAAATATGTGTATGTATTTCTGGAGGATACACCCTAAACTTTGACCATTGTTTTTAGGGATGAAATTATGGTAGACCATATGGCACTTTTGATTTTTTTATTTTTTACATTTCTCTTTTGATTCTCTAATGTTTGCAGTGAACGTTTATGAAGTTTGCAAACACAAAGGTAAACATTTTCCCTTTAAAAATGTAAAAGCCATTCTACTCTCAAAGATGCAAAGACAAATATAACTGTTTAGTTCAGTTCTCTGGATGCCAGAGTCAATAGGCTAGTGTCAAAAAAAGTAAAGTTCCTTGGCTTTCTGGTTGAGTTTGAAGTATTCACATTTCATAACTTATGAAAACTTTCAAATTTCTAGGATCAAATATAATACCTGGAAAAAAGAAAGGGAATGCCTGACAGTTAATATTAACTGTACCCACTTTTCTGTAACATGAGGAGAAGTGTCCTTGAGAATCCAGAGTATTTTCATTTCAGAATTGCACTGGCATTTGTATATGGTTAATCATGAGTCATAAAATATAAATGGAGGCCTAGGATTTTTTAATCTAGGTACTCAGCAGTACTAAAGTTGCCATAAATTAACACTTGTATGTGGGTATTTTTTATATACTGTATTTAAAAAATTTTAGCTGGACACTGTCTTCAGAAATTCTTGAATGCTTCCATATGTATGAATCAACTATTCAGGACACCACAAAGCACGTCCTAGCCCCATTAGCTCTAGGAATTCACAATAGGAATCACTGAGAAGGCAGCATGACCATTCACAAGGCTTCTCCTTCATGTTACACCAAACTGGTGATGAAGCTCAAGTAATTCTATCTTATTGTCTCTCTCATCTTCCCTCCTATTTATCTACATTCATAATCTTAGCTCAGGGTGGAATGTGTCACTTGGCTTTCTGGTCTCATGACCCCAGTCACACTTCCTTCTGATTCAACGTTGGTATAACTAAAAGAGTGATTGTATTACATGACTCTTCTGCTCAGAACTCCTCTGGGAATTTCCAAAATTCTCCTAAAAATCCAACTTCCTTAGAACCAAGGCCTTCAAGAATCTGGATCATGCTTTTACCTCCCTAGCATTACCACTCACAAGCCTATCCATGTGCTCCCTGAACTCCAGACATACGACAGGCTTGCTCTTCCTATAACGTGCCAGGCCTTCTATTGCTTGCTCATGCCTCTAAGTCCTTGCACATACATATTTCCCCCTGCTTGGCAGACTTCTTTTCCTTCTCTGTCACTCTCACTCTTCCTACTCATCCTCTAAGCTCATTCTTCTCACTCATGCCACTGTCTCCAGAAAGCATTTTTTTTAACTGATACTCCACCAAAATGAATTCCAAAGCAATCCTGTAACCCAACATTCACAGTGAGACATCTTTCCCTTAGCATATGATAGTCTCATATGATGCTGATTTCTCTGTCTTTCTTATAAAATCGAGACCACCCTCCCCCTTAAAAGCAAGGATAGGTCTGGCATAGTTCTTGGAAAATAGTAGACTCTGAAGAAATTTTTATAGATTGACTGAATGAGTGAATTATTGAGGTTCCTGCACCCAGAAAACCTATTCATCGCCAAATATTTTCAATGATAATGCAGAACTGAAAATCATCACATGCTTTTGCTGCCCATTTAATCAACCAGCCTTTGGAGCTCTGGTTGACAAAGTCATAAAAACAAGTCAAATGAGAAGCACATATATTCCTGGTGAGATCTGCAGGTTGAGTTTGGCACCAAAAGACCATCAGTATCCAGGTTAAACTCCAACTACATACAATGGTTTTGCTATCAATCCTGATGTATGGCTCTAAGTCCACATGTTGTTTAAGATAATGGTGTTTCTAGTGACAGTCATACAAAAATATGTCCTCAAAATAGGTTACTAGACTGGAGGGAATCTCTTTTCATTGCAAAATGTCTGGATCTGTGTATGATTTGAATAGTAACAGCAGCTTCATGGTGTGATGAAGTTAGTCAACACATGATAGAGCTGTGGATTTGAAGGAAATGATAGCAGCAGGCAGATGGACACATACGCCTGGCCAAAAAAAAAAAAAAAAAAGCAAGAATAGAGGAGATTCTTCACGACAAAGATCAACCAAGAGGCAAAGGAAAATTCAAAGGGCATCTGCAAAATGGTGGCCAGGGCTCTGGGCTAGGAGTAAGGGGCATGTTTAGGTCTGGGCTCCAAACTATAAAGTGGACATTTCCTCTTGTTAACTTCAGTTTCCAATGTCTATGTATAGATAAAGTCAGAAAACCCTTTGAACAGCCCATTAAACATTATGGAGTACAATATATAGGAAAATGTTACCACTGAATTATAATACAATTGAGATGATTGGAAGAGATTCCTGGTCACCTACAGATTTTCAATTTACACTGTCACCTGAAAACATGCTAAAGTCTTTCCCATCTCAAAAACAAACAAGGGCACCTGGATGAGTCAGTGGTTGAGCCTCTGCCTTTGGCTCAGGTTGTGATCCTGGGGTCCTGAGATTGAGCCTGGCATCAGGCTCCTCGCAGGGAGCCTACTTCTTCCTCTGCCTATGCCTCTGTGTCTCTCATGAATCAATGAATAAAATATTTAAAAAGCAAATAAACAAAAAAAAACTAATTTTTTTATCCACATCTAGCTATTTTTAACTGCCTTTTTTCTCCTTTTCTTCAGAATCAAGCTCCTCAAGACAATAATACAAAGTTATTATTTCCCATTGCATTGAGGCTTTGGATCCCTAGACTCTGGCAACAACCACTAAATGCCTTTTTGTGTTCCTGTGGTTATTTCTCTGTGACTTTTGACATTTGTTTACCCACTCCTCCTTGACATTCTTTCCTTTGTCTTCCATTTTCTCCGGGTTTTCCTCCCACATCTTTGACCATTCCTCCTTAATCCCCTTTACTAGCCCTCTTCTTCTGTTTAGTGCCCTATCCCAACTACACCACACACACACACACACACACACACACACACACACACACAGAGCCACCTATGGAAAGGGACTCCTTGTCTCATTCTCTCTACTGCTTTAGGACAGATTATCTGAGCTGTTTGAACATAGTAAGAAGAGATTTTTACTTATGAAAATTTGGATACAGATTAATAATACAGAGAAAAATTTAGACACTGAAACTGTCCAAGAAGGTTGCAACAAGGGTATTGTTAGGGAGGGGAGGGTATAAAGGTGCCAAATCTCTGTCTTCTTTGCAAAGAAATTAGTAGATAATATTCAAAACTGAAAAATAAAAATTCTGTAATAGAAGCTGTGTTAAATATGTAAATAAACTCCAGGAAAAAAGAAAAGTCAGCTAGAAGAGTTGACAGTGGTCCTCTGAGGAGTGAGAACCATAGGAAGCCAGAATTTATGGGACAGAAGACTGCTGTCTCTCACAATACTCATTCTAATACCATTTGCCTTTTTAAACTTTGTACACATTCATGTAAAAGGTGACAGGGATACTATTCAAAAGCCACCAGTTTTCCCGTTTATAAAATCAGCATTTTGATGTAAACTTTGCCTAAATGAAAAAAAGATAACTGGCACTATTCCAAAACAGACCTCCAAGAATGAAGCAATAAAACGGGGGGAAAAGTGCTCACACGGCACTTGAAGGGGGAGACAAAGCGATAACTGCTGTCTGGAATGATAAAGAATTAACCACACACACCCTTGCCTATTAAGCACAAAGCTGTATTACGACAACCAATTCCTAGGTCTTCATCTGTTTGTGTTGAGCAACTACCGTGCTTGCCAATGGGAGTCTCCTAGGTAAAATTCTATCTGCCAATTCTTGTTTCTGATGTTAAATCCATCCTATTTGATTCTTAATTTAGATATTAGAATAAATACCACAGCCCTATCTTTTAGGTCACTTACGATATTTCTCTCAACACTTACACTGAATATCAAAAAATTCAAATACAAAATCCTTGACTGTATATCAAGGGTTTCATATTTATATGACGTACATGTTTCATGTAAAATATATTAGGAAAGAAGCGAACACAGCACTCTCCACAGAGTCACATATATTCCATGTTGTAGGATATATGTTGTGAAGCCCCAGTGAGGCATCTTATAGAAGCCTTTGGGGCTTTACAAGCATTATTGGATTCAGTCCCAATAATTGGTCTGATGTATCTTGTTTACAGGCATTCCTGATTAAAAAACATAGAAGAACTAGGTGGGTAGGGGAGGAGGGGTGCGGAAGGAACATTCATTAGCAATCTCAAACTAAAAGGTAGTCAGAATCCATAAACTATTGACCCAATAGACAGAAATTTCCCTCTGTTTTAAATCAATTAACATTTATACATGAGCCATTAAAAAGCCATCATGCTTATAAGCCATTACAGTGTGTACCTATTTTATTGATTAGCATGCAGTCAGTTATTAATTAATGACATCATCACTCTCAAACCTCTTAAAGGATTTAGGGCCTTAAAGAAACACACCACTAGCTAGACCCAACTACTCCACACTTAGCGTGCTTTATAGCCTTGAGCGGAAAAGTATGTTTTTACAGATCTTTTGTCTACCCTTCTAATGCATCAGTCAGCCCATGATAATATCGCATAGTGCGTACTCCAAAATATCCCATCTCATTTTATAAGTCAGCCATATAAATCTCCAGTGGTATAATAGTTCTAACATTATTTGTATGAGTGATAGCAGTATATTAACTTCTCAGGGCATACCCAGGATGAAGAGTACAGTAATCTACAATGTATGTACAACAACTGCCATCTAAAGCTCAACGCCTCTCTCATTGTACATATCCTCTTACTCTGTTCCTAAAGTACCTAACGAAGTAAGGCCTAAAGCTGTATGAAAACAAACTCTACAAACACTGTATCTCAAATGTGCTTCCCTTAATGCAATACAAACCAAATGATATTTTTTAAATCTCTTCTCCTCTTCATCATCATTTATAAGATGATTGTCTCTTTAGAAAATAAAGATGTCTTTAAAACTTTGAGAATGAAAATTTTAGATCAAAGTTCTGCTTAGATTCAAGAGAACTAGAATAAGACCCAAAGTCATACCGTCGAGCAGAACTGCTGTTAACTTAAACACCGCCGTCTGTTAAGGGACAACACACTGATGCAATGATAAAAGTCACATTAGGTGCACATTAGGGTCATAAAGTAAAAGCCACCCCCGGGAATCTAAAATCTTCTACAGAATGTTAACATCATCTTTCTATCTGAACCAGATTAACCTCTGAAGAAGACAGACACACCACGAAATAACTGATTATTATTCACACCATCCCCCTTTACTCCTAATCATGAATAAGCTAGTTATTTGGTGTTCTCCATAAAACTGCTTAAATAATATAGAAATTTAATTAACATCTCTTCTTTTTTTCAATTGTATTTTGTGGTTTAAAGAAGCTTCCCAATAGAGTTTCATTAAATCAGCACAAGAATGAGACCAAACCACCTGAATTAAAATTCTTCATTTTCCCACTGTCTTCTCCTCTGGGGTCTTGGCAAATTATTCATCGTCCTCATTCAGAGTCATTGCAAAAAGAAGGTTGGACAAGTTTATGTTAATTAAGCCTGTTGAGGATGAAATAATGCCTGGCCACACTGAGTGTGCGGTATCATCTCCCTGTCTAACATTGTTACGGGCTCGCTGCTCAGGCTGGAAGATGGAAGGAAAGCACCCTTGTAAGATGATATTATTATTATTACCATCATCAGTATCATTATTTTGCCACAAAAGAGCGCTCTCTCATTAGGTTAGAGACCATCCTGAAATCACGATTACAACATGAGAGGGGAGGGCAGGAAACAGGTTAACTAAGGGCCTGGTGTCCGGGGCTTACAATAGAAATCAGGTGTATTTGCTTTTTATGGAAGATTTTGGTTCATGGAACAGTTTTTTTGGGTGATTTTTTTTAAACCACAACCAAGATAAGCTTATTTCTTCCATAAAGGAAGACATCTTTTTTTTTTTTTTAATAAAATTGGCAGTGAGGGTATGTGTAAGGCAAATTGTGACTGAGCCAATAATCTGTCATTCTTACCATCCAGAATGTTCACATGAAGATATAAACAGAAAAAGAAGCCACTTCATATGTAAAGAAAAAGGAAGATGCTTCCTCAAGATCTCTAAAGCTCGGATTCACACTCCTCATCCTCCCCGAGAAGAGTGAGGTGAGCATCAGAGCAGGTATGAAGGGGAAAAGAGGAAACAGTGACAGGGGTCAGTCCCCACGGGAGATTTGACAGCACAGACAGTAAAGTCTAAACAAGTACCTTTGGTGGGTTGGTAACGCTGCTGTCATTGTCTTCACGACAGAAAATCATAACATACTATGTGGTTGGGACACAGGTACAAATAGGGTTTTCTTTAGGAAGAATAACACAACCTCTAACCTCAGAACCCTGAGATTATTAGTGGATCATTAATGGGCTCAGGGCCTCCCCTCTTTCTGTCCCTTGAATTCCCTGGGATTAAATGAGTGTCTCTCCATTTAAGGGAACATCCGCGGCAGTTGAAAGCCACCATTCAAGTGCTTTGGGTTCATCTCACTGTCTCAGATAATTATAGAAAGATTGAGTAATTTAAAAAGAATACATTCGC